>NC_090814.1:52364088-53023528 GCF_000390325.3 Nicotiana tomentosiformis | reverse complement strand
ACCTTTTGTATTATTTGCGGAGGTTCATAGAGGGTCTTACATATGGCATCAAACTTCAGATGGTCAGAGAGGCTGAGACTGAGATTTCTTTCACCCGGGTAGTGGAGATCGCCAGGAGGATTGAGCGCATTGGAGGCCCGGTGAGAGAGACGATCTTTGATAAGAGGCCTCGTGATTTTGGAGCATTCAGTGATGCCTCATCTGGATGTAGGAGTTTCTTTGGTAGAGGACATTCCATCATGCCAGTACAGTTAACCCTACAGGTCACACATGGTACTTCTAACAGTCATTGTGTGTATGGGTCTCGTTCTGAGCAGCAAACACTTAGTGCACCTTCAACTCCTATTAGTGTACCACCGATTTATAGTTATTATAGTGGTAATTTAGGCCATCATGGTCAATATGAGATTTAGCAGCCACGCCAGCCGATTGTTTGCTTTGAGTGCGGGGATGCGATTCATATCAGGAAGTATTGTCTAAGGATACATGGCAGTATGTCACAACAGGGTACTCGATTGCTTCACCACCCACTCAGCCAACTAGAGGTAGGGGTCAGGTAGCCCGAGGTGGAGGCCGCTCTGTTAGAGGTGGAGGTCAGTCAATGAGAGGTCATCCTAGAGGTGGAGGAAAGGGCTCTGGAGCTCAGCCGTGTTGTTATGCATTTCTGGGTAATCCTAAAGCGGAGTCGTCTGATACAATTATTACAGGTATTATCTCAGTCTGTCATAGAGGTACTTTTGTATTATTTGATCAAGGTTCTACATATTCTTATGTGTCTTCCTATTTTTCTTTACATATCAGTATGCCTTGTGATTCTCTTGATGTTCTTATTTTGGTGTCCACACCGATTGAATATTCCATAGTAGTTGATCTGGTGCACTGATTATGTGTTGTTACTATTAATGGTTTCTATAATATAGTTGATCTTTTGTTATTGAATATGGTAGATTTTGAGGTCATTCTTAGTATGGATTTATTGACCCCGCATCATGCTATATTGAATTGTCATGCCAAGACTATGACTTTAGCTGCGGAAGAGTTGCATAGATTAGAGTGGAAAGGGACTCTCGGTCACTCCACTAGAAGGATGATTTGATATTTAAAGGCTCGACGCATAGTTGAGAAGGGGTATTTAGCGTAGTTGACTTATATCCGAGATTCTAGAGCAGAGGTTCCTCCTATAGATTCGGTGTCGGTTGTGAGGGAGTTTCCAAAAGTATTTCTTGCAGATTTGTAGAGTATGCCACCTGACAGGGATATTTAATTTTGTATTGATTTGGTACCGGGAACTCAACTTATTTCTATTCCACTGTATCGTATGACTCCAGCTGAGTGGAAGGATTTGAAGGATCAGTTACAGGATTTGCTCCATAAGGGATTCATTAGACAGAGTGTTTCACCTTGGGGTGTGCCAGTGTTGTTTGTTAAGAAAAAAGGCAGATCGATGAGGATGAGTATTGACAATCAACAACTGAACAAGGTGACTATCAAGAACAAGTAAATATTTCCTAGGATTGATGATTTATTTGACCAGCTTTAGGGTACCAAGGTATTTTCCAAAATTGATTTGAGATCTAGCTACCATCAGGTGAAGAGTAGGGCATCAGATGTCCCAAAAACAGCTTTTAAAACTCGTTATGGTCATTACGAGTTCTTGGTGATGTCATTTGGTTTGTCTAGTGATCTTGAAGCCTTCATGTATTTGATGAACCGAGTGATCAAGCATTATTTGGGTTCCGTTATGATTGTCTTTTTTGATGATATTCTAGTTTACTCTCATAGTAGAGAGCAACATTAGCATCACCAATGGATTGTACTTCAAACCTTGAGGGATTATCATTATCTATATGCAAAGTTTACGATGTGTGAGTTCTTGTTGGACTCAGTTTCCTTTTTGGGTCCTGTTGTGTCTTCTGATGGTATCAAGGTGAACCCTAGAAGATTGAAGCAGTTCAGAATTAGCCTAGAGCTACGTCAGCTATAGAGATTCAAAGCTTATTGGGTTTGGCAAGCTACTATCACCATTCGTGGAGGGGTTTTCATCTATCTCAACCCTATTTACCAAGTTGACTAAGAAGGGTAGTCTTTTCAGATTATTTGACAAGTGTGAGGAGAGCTTTCAAAGCTTAAGACGACCTTGAATACAACCTCAGTATTGGTGTTTCCCATAGGTTTGGGGTCTTATACTATATATTGTGATGCATCACGAATTGTTCTTGTCATGGTATTGATGCAAGAGGGTAGGGCTATTGCCTACGCGTGACCAGCTCGAAACACACACTTAAATTATGCTCGCTAATCAAATATAATATAGTATAATATCGTATCCATAGGGATTGGATTTGAACAGTATTCTCATAGTTTCTAGCTTTTATTGATATCCAAGATGATCACAATTGAGAATAATATGAGTTCTAACTAAAATTAACTAAGATCTAAAGCTATTAATGTCACGCCCAGAAACCAGGGAGCGCGACCGGCGCTCAACCGATTGAACCCGGCCGAGCAAGCCTATTAGATTTTCTTCTACCCAAACTTATCCATGAATGGATATAATACAAATTTTCATTAATTAGTCAAAAGGGTGTTCATGTCTACAATACCAATTCACTTACTAATAGTTTCATCATTTTTAAAGTCTCAAATCGAACAAGTAATACAACAACAACAACAACATAATATTCTTTGACTTTCCCAGCACCAATACGCAACCCACACGATGTCTACGGAGCATCTAGTAAATACAAAAGAGTACTATGATAATGCCGGCAACATGGCCCCGACCATACCTCAAACACAATACACGAGGAACAAAAGATACATGACCCCAAAATGAAGTGGGGCTCACCAATTCAGCTAGGAAGAGGATGTACCACTATCACTGATTAATGTCTCCTGCTGTGGAACCACCTGCATCCATTGAAGATATAGCGCCCCCGGCAAAAGGGACGTTAGTACATATGGAATAGTACTAGTATGAATGACAAAAGACCTTCTCAATAGAATGATAAATAATACAAACAAGAATATCATAATATCAATAGAAGCCTTAAACAAGATCAAACCTCAATTTAGGATCAAAACAATGTTCAAATTAATTTCCATATCTCACATTCGGAAATTTATTTTTAGTATTGATATACCATTGTTCACAATACCAATACCACCGTAATCTCAGCACGAAGTCCGATCATGACCCGATCGGTTAGGCTACCTCATTAGAGACATCAACCACAATTACTCTCAATATCAATACCACCGTATTTAACACGGAGTCCGATCACGACCTGATCGGCTAGTCTATCCATTAGGGACATCGATCACAATAACCATTTCAATTACAATTTCAGCACAATCACCACCATGTGTGTGGCATTGTGTCCGATCACGACTCGATTGGCTAGGCTGTCTTATTCGATACATCAACCTTTTTATATCGATCATCGCATTTCATACTTCTTTCACATATTTTCATTTCATTGGCAGTAATGGCCATAATTATAAATCATTCTTGGCACGTTGGCCGTACTTAGTATTTCATGCTCACCTTTTCACTTTCCTACATCAACATCATCATCACCAATAACAGCAATCCAAATCAAGGTGTGTAGTACACCTGTGAGCGATTGAGAGTCTAAATCACATAGAGATTCTTCACAAAATTTGGCATGATGTCCTTCGTTTGAATTTGACTTGAAGTCAAACATTTTTAATGCACAACCCATATTTTTAACACATCCTCAATTGATAACATAACATAAATAAAGCATTTGGGATACTTATGTAACATATATCTTTCAACCCAATCTTACTCGGAATAGCCAATTTTATAATGAACCACTCGGGACGTACATAAATTACATGAATGTTGTGGGATTCAATTCTAAGAGAAGAGTTTAGCCAACATACCTCAATTGAGTTTCCTTAAACTCTAAAATATTCCAGAATTCTTAGCAACTTCAATCTATTGTAGAAATATAACAAATTGAACCAAAATTAGGAAGATGATCATGGTTCTAACTCATTTGAGTATTTTATCAAACACTAGGTATGAATTAAGGTTTGAAGGTCCTTTTATAGAGGATTCAATCATCCCACAACCCATTCTTTACCATGCTTAGTTCAACAATTTTCCTACACCCCTTGATATCATATGTATGTAAAATAAATAACTCTCATGCCCAAAATATATCTTTCTAATTACCCATTTTTAGATAATTTTAAAATTAGGGGTTAGGGTGTAAAATCTTACCTCTAGGATGAAGAGCTTGTGGGTTATCCTTATTAATATTCCAAGATTCGAGCAAGAATTGAAGAACAATTATTAAGGAACACCTTCTCACTCTAGGAAACTCTCTATCACTCTAAAATGTCAGATTTTAGCTCAAAAATGGCCTAAAGTGTGTATTTAACGAAGTAGGGTCGGGTTTTAAAAACCCAAAAATGGAGCTCCGGAACAAGGTCTGTGATCGCATAAGCGATCACTAATTTATATGCGGTCCGCATATCGGTCGCATAATTTGGCCTCCAAAATTGGGCGTGACTGACCCGGTCTGCGGTCATTATGCGGCCCGGAGACCTGTTCTACGGTCGCATAATGCGCCGCAATTCTGACCTCCAAACTGGCCCATCCCTGCCTCACTCTTCGACCATCATGCGGTCCGCAGAGTGATTCTGCGACCACATAGTGGGCCGCAGAAACGTCCTCTTTTGCCAAAAATTTTCCTTTACTCCTTAGTGCATTGTTCATTTGCAAAAGCTTGCCGCGAAGAATTTATACAATCCTCAAACACGTAAGTCCAATTCGGCACCACGAAACATTATTTTCTTTTGCAAAATTTTACTGGGCTTTACACTTAAGTGCTTCAAAATTCTCTGGGGTGTTACAATTAACTAATGACAATAGAAATAAAGGTAAGCAATGAAGTTATCAATAGGAGAAAATAGGGGTTGATAGGATAGGTGCAAAAGAATTATTTAGGATCTAACTCTAGACAATTCACTTTTAATGTTCAAGTGAGTCTCTCGAATTCACTCAATTATTAGTTCAAACGTTCAGAAAAAACTCCTCTCTCGATTAAATCATAACCCCACAAGATGAACCAATTTAAGCACGTGAAGATATGCAAGAATGCGTAGTGGATTGATCTTTAGGAAAACCTCTTTCGATTATTCTACTAACAAGTGAATATAGATGCAGTAATTAAATCATCCAAATACTCTTTAATACATAAAACTAGAGTTATAATCCACAAACAATCATCAACACACCAAATCCATCAAACCCTAAAGAGAACTACTCCATATATATGGAGAAATTCATCACAAATAAAGTTAAAGTATAGGAAAACATAAATTCAATCCAAATTCGGGTCTTGAGTGAGGACGGAATGATGAAATCCTTATGCTCATGTTCTTCCCACTCCTCCTTAACCTCCTTAAATTGAATATGTGTCAAAAGTCCAGAAAATAATGTTTTTCCATGTATATATACCAAATAGGGTCGGGCCCAGAGGAAATCACCCTTTCCTAGCCGAAATAGGATATTTACTCGGTAAATATTGCATAGGAGCACAGTATGGGGAGACACGCCATACGGGGCATTAGTGAGGAAATCCAGAGAGTTAGTTCTGACAAGCAGTAGGGAATTGTACAAGCGCGGCACCCCCACGCGCCGCGACAGTGGGGATTTCTCAGAGTACGAACCAAACTTCAATTTTTTTACGTCGAGACTTGGTCGTCGACCCCCGAACACGATCCCAGCTTAATCCATTGGGCTTTTATTCAGACTTCAAAGCTCCAAATCACTTGAATTCATTCCATATTAGATACATAGCTCGGAATCACTCCTACAAGGCATAAAACACAAATAAGTGCAAATCACTACCAATTAAAGCTCAAACACAAGTAAAGTGTAGCGAATTAGAGTGCAATAAGCGACTATAATACGCAATTATATCCTACCATCAACACCCCACACTTAACCCCTTACCCATCATCGAGCAATCAAACTACACTTCAAATAAACACGACTCTTTTCAACAAATCTCATAACTCATCACACCAAGAATATTTATAACAGATCAAGCACAATACCGTAACATCCTAGCCTCAAGATTTGACTCACAAGCACCACACATTATTTATAAACCGCTCACTTACTCTAACAAGAGGTCAAGGACATTACCTTTCCTTCATGAATTAAGTGCCCTCACACAACAATAGAGAGTAGTTCCACACACAATAAAGATTAAGAACAATTAGGAACTCAAGATAGAAAAAAAAATCACTCACTCTCAGAAACAACATTCTTATGCCACAAAAGGCATACCATAGGCTTGCCCGTAATGTAATACTCTACTAATCGAGCTTATTTAGTCAAGGATCAAGTAGGACTTTATTTGGTTGTAATGTAGGCTGCGGGATGGGTAGGATACATTTGGATATAAGAGTGACTCCACCTCCCTAAGTACTTTAATACATACATTTCATGGTTCAAAACCCCACACTTATGTCAAACCAAAACTCGACCTTCACATCAATATACATTAACTCCCTACTTATTTCAAGCACAATTACATCAAGTTACTACTATCAAAGAACATTTTTCACAATCATACACATATTTTTTCTTTCTTTTTCAATTCAAGTGGATCTTTCTTTTTCAAAACAGTGCACCTTCTTCCTTATTTCATTTGTTCCACTCAAAAGCCAAACCAACCACCCCACACTTCAACTTTAACAAAGTTCATAACAAATTCAAGTGCTCACGAGAGGTACAAGCTTCAAATAGATGGTCAATTCAAACAAATGGGTAAGGCTTGTAATATGGTTGCCAAAGGACAGGATTACATGCTCAAAAGGGGGCTAACTACGATACATAACAAATAGGTGGGTAAAAGCACATAAATGGCTCAACAAAGAAATGCCTATATCACTTCCAAGACTGAATAAAACGACTATTTCATTTTGCAAACACACAAGGCAAGTTCTAGACATAAAATCCAATGCACATAATACACAAAACCTCACACTCACATGGCACATAACTCACTCAAGATTGGACTCATCAAGACACTCTAGTCAAAGTAGTTAAGCAAAGTTAAGATCATGCACTTTAAGGTACTTATGCATGAGTCACCAACTGAGCCTAAGTGTCACACTAAGGCACTCACTATTCTCAAGGTATAATAGAGTCCAGAGATATTGATTTCCATCTAAACCATAGCACAAGGTTTCCTAATCCTAAAGAAAATAAAAACTAACTACACCCGGTTCAAACAAAATCCTTGAAAAAGAACCGTGGCACAAAGAAAAACCAAGGGGGAATTAATACACTACCTAACAAAAGAAAAAGTTTTGTCTTTTTCTTTCGACTTTAATCCCTTAAGAAACCCGTCAAATGATATCCATCGTCGGGAAAAATCAAACAATTTAAAATTTTTATGGCTTTTTCAATTTTCCAAATACTACAACTAACAAAACTAACACATATACATACAACATACAATTAGCCCCCACCACATACTTTAAGTTGTGGCATGTACCCATGACACACAATTAAAAAGCATAAGGTAGATGAAACTTTCCTGAACATCTAGTCGGGGTCTGAGTCGAAGTCGGTCTCCATTCCTCGCGCCCAAACTAATGTGCACATCCATGTAGACAATGTTTTCTCAGCCTTTTTGGGGTACACCCCACGCTCATCTTTCTCGTTCACTGCATCCTTATCTTTCGAGCCCTTCACTTTCCACTCAACACTTGCAACTGATTTTTCTAATTTTGCCTCCTTTTGTACATTCATCTTAAAAGTCATAGTCTCCTCTCCCACTCTATGCATGAGTTTTCTCTCTTGAATATCCAATATAGATCTACCAGTTGCTAAGTATGGTCTTCCTAGGATACGGAAGGCCTCCTTGTTCTCCTCCATATTCACCACTATAAAATCCATAGGAAATACGAATTTATCCACCCGAACTAACACATCTTCCACTATCCCTCTGATGTTATAGTCGTTTGGTCTGCCAGCTCCAAAGATATTGGCACCCACCTTATCTCTCCAATATCCTTCTCCGGTTTCCTATAAATAGATAGAGGCATCAAGTTAATTGAGGCACCAGGATCACATAAAGACTTATCAAAATTTATAGTTCCTAATGATCAAGGTATAGTAAAATTCCCTGGATCTCCACACTTTTGTGGGAGTTTATTTTGCAATATCGCGTTGCACTGCTCTGTGAGCTTGACCACTGAGGTCTCCTCGATTTTCCTCTTCTTTATCAGGATTTCCTTTAAGAATTTGGCATAAGCAGGCATTTGTGAGAACAATTCTGTGAATGGTAAGTTTGCATGAACCTGTTTTAGCATATCCAGAAATCTCCCAAACTGCTTGTCCAGCTTTTCTCTCTATAGCTTTTGAGGGAAAGGTAGCGCATGCATATGCTCGCTCTTATCATTTTTCTTCCTTCTTCTTCTCTGTTTTCATTGGGCCTTTCTTCTTTTTATCAACATCATTCTTCAACTGCTCCCCACTTTCTTTTTCAAGTATCACATCATTTTGGATCAGGGTTGAATCTTTCAACACTTTCCTGCTTCTCAAGGTTACAACAATCACTGTTTCTTTGGGATTATTTTCAGTATCAGCGAGAAGAGTGCCTAGAACCCTCTCAGATAATATTGAATCAATCGATACCACTTGATTCTCCAAATTTCGAATTGTTGTCCCTTGTATTTCCAATCTCTCATCAGTTTCAAAATGAAGGCCTTCATAAGATCTTCTAAACCACGCTGATTGGATTGTTGGGGCTGAAATTGCTGCCTTGGCTGATTCATAAAACCATGACCTCCTTGTCCTCGAAATCTGGGGTTGTTTTCTTTCACTGCATTTGCAGCACCCCAGATGAACTCCATGAAAAAACGGGGTGCTTCTGACCCATTAAATTAAAATTATAGTTCCCCACAGCATTCTCTTACTCAGTTGAGGCTTGACACTCATGAGTAGGGTGTCCTCTTCCACATATATCACAAGCTGCGTAAGGATCATTTTTTATTGAGGCTATAGTCAGCTTTAGAAATTTCTTTAGCCATAGCATCAAGATGTACCTTCACATATGTGTTAGCATCAACGTGGTGAACACCAGTCGATCTTCTTCTTTCAGCACTCTCAGAGGGCCACTGATTTACATCTTTAGATAACTCATCAAGAATTGTAACTATCTCCTTTGGAGTCTTCTTTATCAACAGGCCTCCAGTTACATTGCTCAATGTTCTACGCGAGGCCGGTGTCAATCTATCCCAAAAGTCCTGGAGTTGCATCCAGAGTTCAGTTCCGCTATGTTGACACTTTTGAATAATCTCCTTAAACCTCTCCCATGCTTCAAAAATAGTTTTAGTATCTTTCTGGCAGAAGTTATGAATTTCTCTTCTAAAAACTTGCACGTTTTAGCTGAGGAGAAATATTTATCAAGAAATTTCCTGGTCATCTCCTTCCAAGTTCTAATATATCCCGTGGGCAAGCTTCGAAGCTACTATTTTGCATCATTTTAAGCGAAAATGGGAATGCCCTTAAATACATTGCATCTTGTGACACACCATTTTATTGAAAGGTATTCATAATCTTCTTGAAGTCCATTAGATGTGTGTTTGGATCTTTATTTGGCTTCCCTCTGAACACACAATAATTCTGAAGGGTTTGAAGCAAACCTTGCTTTAACTCAAAATTATTTGTTGCAATTGGAGGTGGTCTAACAATTAATAAACCTTTATTGTAGACCGGTCTAGCATAATCACCAAGTGGTCTCCTATGCCCAAGAGCTATATTTCCGAACTGGTCTGCAGCCAAGGGTTGATTTTGAGCAATTCTCCGACCCATCTCTTCTTCGTAGATAATCTGTGCATCTTTAATGGTTGCTTCCTCAGCATCCCATGCAACTTGTTCTTTTCGTTGGGCTGCTTCTCTCGCAGCCAAATCTACATTATCTTCACTGTTTTCAGCCATGAGTTCTTTGGTTGAGGATTGCCCAACCTTTTATGATATCTTGGTAAAATTTCTTTCCTTCCTCAGTTGTCGCATTTGTTTCTCAATTTCTGGCTCGTATGGTAGCATTTCCTTCACAGAAGTTCTAGTCATGCACCACTCTGCCATGTAACCTACGCACAGTCAAAGAATACCACACGTAAAAAGAGAAAAATAAAATTAAATAAAAAGAAAAAAAATTCTAAATTAGCACTATAAACTATTTCAAAATTGTTAATTGAAAATTCCCGGCAACGGCGTCGAAATTTGACGAGCTCAGAACAGACACTTAAATTATGCTCGCTAATAAAATATAGTATAGTATAATATCATATCCACATGGATTGGATTTGAACAGTATTCTCATAGTTTCTAGCTTAATTGCTATCTAAGATGATCACAATTGAGAATTATATGATTTCTAACTAAAATTAACTAGGATCTAAAGCTATTGACTAATGACAATCTAAACAAAGGTAAGCAAGGAAGTTATCAGTGGGAGAAAATAGTCGTTGATAGGATAGGCGCAAGATAATTGTTTAGGATCTAACTCTAGATAATTCACTTCTAATGTTCAAGTGAGTCTCTCGAATTCACTCAATTATTAGTTCAAGCGTTCAGCAAAATCTCTTCTCTCGATTAAGTTTTAACCTCACAAGATGAACCAATTTAAGCACGTGAAGATATGCAAGAATGCGTGGTGAAAACATCTTTTGATTATTCCCCTAACTAGGTTTAATTAATGATTTAAGTAGCCTATTTTGATTACTAAGAAGAATTAATGAACTCAACCGACAATATAATGCAAATATATCACAAGTTATGTCTCTCTCGATTACATGAACAAGTGAATATAGATGCAACAATTAAATCATCCAAAAACGCTTCAATACATAAAACTAGAGTTATAATCCACAAACAATCATCAACACACTAAATCCATCAAACCCTAATGAAACTACTCCATATATATGGAGAAATTCATCACAAATAAAGTTAAAGTATAGGAAAATATAAATTCAATCCAAACTCGGGTTTTGAGTGAGGATGGAATGATGAAATCCTTGTGCTCTTGTTCTTCCCACTCCTCCTTAGCCTCCTTAGGTTGAATATGTGTCAAAAGTCCAGAAAATAATATTTTTCCATGTATTTATACCATGTAGGGTCGGGCCCAGAGGAAATTACCTTTTCTTAGCCGAAATAGGACATTCACTCTATAAATATTGCATAGGCGCACCACATGGGGTGACGCGCCAAGTGAGGCATTAGTAAGGAAATCCAGAGAGCTAGTTCTGACAGGCAGCAGGGAATTGTAGAAGTGTGGCACCCCACGCGTCGTGGCAGTGGGAATTTCTCAGAGTACGGACCAGACTTTGCTTTTTGATGTCCAGACTTGGTCCTCGATCCCCGAACATAATATCGGCTTAATCCCTTGGGATCTTACTCAGACTTCTAAGCTCCAAATCACTCAAATTCATTCGACTACATCTACATAGCTCGGAATCACTCCTACAATGTGTAAAACACATAATAAATGCAAATCACTACCAATTAAAGCTCAAACACAAGTAAAGTGTAGTGAATTATAGTGCAATAAGCTACTAAAATAAGCAATTATATCCTACCATCAACGCGTCACATCAGTTGAAGGTCCATTAGAAGAATTATTAGGTGTATTATTTGGAGTTAGCAGCTATTGTGGCTCAAGATATGGAGGCATTACATATACGGTATGCCATGTGAAGTCTACATCAACCATCAAAGTCTCTAACATCTATTAACCCAAAAGGATTTTAATTAGAGGGAACAGATATGGTTAGAGTTATCCAAAAACTATGATGTCACCATATTGTAAAATCCGGGGAAAGCCAATGTGGTTGCTGATGCCTTGAGTATGAAGGAGGAGAGCATGGGTAGCTTTGCATTTATACTGGCAATGGAGAAGCCATCAGCCATAGATGTTCAGGATTTGGCTAACAAGTTCATGAGGTTCGATGTTTTGGAGTCTAGCAGGGTTCTTGCTTGTGTGGTGGTGCAGTCATCTTTGTTGAAGCACATCAAGGCTTGCCAGTTTGACGATCCTCACTTGTTAGTGTTGAGGACACGGTGCATCGGGGTGGTGCTAAGGAGATTGTAATTGGGGATAATGGTGTTATGCGGCTTCAAGGCTGAATTTTTGTTCCAAATGTTGATGGGTTGAGAGAGTTGATCCTTGAGGAGGCTCATAGTTCACGGTATTCCATTCAACTAGGAGCCATGAAGATGTACCGTGAGTTGAAGCAGTATTAATAATGGCGGAAGATGAAGAAAGACATTGTTGAACATGTCTCCCAATGCTTGAATTGTAAACATGTGAAGTATGAACATCAAAAATCGGGTGAGTTGACTATGAAGTTTGTGATACCTGAATGGAAGTTGGAGCACATCACTATGGACTTTGTGGTAATCTTACCATGGACCTTGAGGAAGTACAATGTTCTTTGGGTCCTTGTGGATCGGTTGACTTAGTCCGCACATTTCATTCCGGTGATGACTTCTTACTCTTCAGAGCGGTTGGCTTAGATTTACACCAGGGAGATTATCCACATGCACGGTGTGCCCATATCTATCATTTCAGACTGCGGCAAGTAGTTCAAGTCCCAATTTTGGAGAGTTGTGCAGTGTGAGTTAGGCATGCGGATTGATATGAGTATTGCATTTCACCCTCATATGGATGGGCAATCTGAGCGGACCATTAAAATTTTGGAAGATATGTTGAGGGCATGCTCTATTGATTTTGCAGGTCAATGGGACCAATTTCCACTCTAGCAAAGTTTTGCTACAAAAATAGCTATTAGCCGAGTATCCAGATGGATCCGTATCAGGCCTTATATGGGAGACGATGTCGTTCTCCGGTTGGATGGTTTAAGTCCGGAGAGGCTAGATTGTTGGGCACAAACTTGGTTCATGATGCTTTGGAAAGGCTTAAAGTGATTTAGGAGCGGCTCCATACAGCACAATCCAAGCAAAAGAGCCACGTTGATAAGAGGGTTTGGGATTTGGCTTACATGGAGGGTGAGAAGGTTCTTCTCCAAGTGTCATCGCCTATGAAGGGCATGATGCGATTTTGGAATAAGGGCCAGTTGAGCCCAAGTAATAGAGTTAGGAAGGTTGCTTATAGGCTTGCATTTCCTCCTAGCCTAGCGAGGGTACATCAGATATTTCACGTTTCTATACTTTGGAAGTACCATAATGATAGGTCACATGTATTTGACTTCATCACAGTACAACTTGATGAGAATTTGACTTATGAGGAAGAGTCGATGGCTATTATACACCGGCGGGTTCAACAGTTGAGATCTAAGGATATTCCTTTCGTGAAAGTGTATAGGATAGGTCTGTCGATTGAGGAGGCTACATAGGATTTCGAGTCCGACATGAGGAGTAGATACCCGCTTCTTTTTACCATTTCAGGTACATTTCTATATCCATTTGAGGACGAACATTTCTATAAGAAGTTGAGAATGTAATGACCCGATAGGTTGTTTGCATACTAGCTCCCATTTTATGTTTTGAGACCTTTCACAACTCAATTTGATAATTTATGGCTTGCGTGCATGATCGGCGTTGATTTTCGGAAAGTTTAAATGTGATTTTTAAAAGAAAATATGATTTTTTACTTCGAAAATGTCTAGAGTTGACCACGGTCAACGGCCCGGATGGATTTAACGATTCCAATAGGTTTGTATTATGATTTTGGACTTATACGCATGCTTGGTTGAAAATCTTGTGTTTTAATGATCGATTCTTGATTTTAGATGTTATTTTGATGATTTGAGCTTGCGAACGAGTTTGTATGATATTGTTACAGTTGTGTGAATGTTCGGATTGGAGCTTGAGGAGATCGGGTGATATTTGGATAGGTTGTTGACTGTTTTGGATAGCTATCATGTTTGCTGGTGTTGCTGGGAAGCCTCGCATTTACTAGAAAATTCTTGCATTTACGAAGCTAGGATGGAACTGGGCATATTTGATTTTGGGACGTTTTGCTCGCTTTTGCAAGGAGGTCGGGCATGGCAAATTCGAGAATGGGGTCGCAATTGTGACACTGGTGGGCTGAGGAACAGCTTCGCATTTGCGAAACTTGGTCCATTTTTGCAAAGGGATGAGCCTTTGCAAATGCGAAGGGTGAGGTGCATTTGCGACATCTAGGAGGCTCAGGCATTGATCACACTTGCAATCATTGGTTCGCCTTTGCAAACATCGCAATTGCGATACCTGTAGCTGGATAATTGCTGGGATTTCAGGACATAGATCATTTTACATAATATTTCAGACCCAAACTCCATAGAGGCAATTTTTGGAGAGTAATTTCTTCCCAACTTCATAGGTTAGTAACTTTAACTTGTTTTCATTTAATTTCCATTACTTTTTCATGAATTTTATTACCAAATCTAAGATTCTTATAGTAAAAATAGGGGGTTTTGGGTAGAAACTAGGAATTTTGTAAAATTGAGATTTAAACCTTAAATTGAGGTCGGATCGAGAAATAAATCACATATTTGGACTCGGGGATGAATGAGTAATCGAGATTTGGTTATAATTTGGGATTTCGACCAACGAGGGCCCGTGCTGACTTTTTGTTGACTTTTCCAATTATGCCAAAGATTGAACCTTTACATACAAGGGTAGTTTCTAAATCTTGTTTTGACTTGTTTGAACAATAATTGACTAGATTCGGATGGTTTAGAGGCTTGTTCTAAAGAGAAAGCCGTGTTGAGTTGTTGATCTTGTTTCGGAAAGAGGTAAGTGTCATGATTTACCTTAATTTGAGGAAATTAAGATGTGATTGGTCTATTTGCTACATGATTTATGTTTGGGGAAAATGCATATACAAAGTGAAAGGTGTATATGCTTTGTCATGGTTCAAGCATGGGGTGTACTACTTTATTGTAGGTTTGTAATTCTACCATGTCTTTATTTATTCCATTTTTTACTTGTTATGTACTCTTACTTGTTATTTGTCTTTACTTGTTATATACATGTTTCCACTTATTCATGATTTTATTTATTGTCCGCCTCTACTTGTTATATGCTCTCACATGTTATTAGATAGATGCTTCTTGCCTTTATTTGTTTCTTTTTTCACTCGGTTATGTTATATCAGATTGCTTTAGGGAATTCTGCATTGTAGTTTCTTTTTTTTGTAATGTCGTGAGACTTGCCGCATTCAGTTGTTACTGATATATTGGATCGGGTTGAATGCCGCAACAGTATTATCATATATATTGGATCGGGTTGCACACCGCAACTGTGTGTGAGAGTGTGTGTGTGTGTGTGTGTGTATGTGTGTATATATATATATATATATATATATATATATATATATATATATATATATATATATATATATATATATATATATATATAGAGTATCAGGTTTCACGCTTCAACAATATTATTATACATATTAGATCGGGTTGTACGCCGCAAGAGTATTATAATATATTTTAATCAGGTTGCATGCTGCAACTGTATTGGTATTGGTATTGGTATGTGGATCGGGTTGCACGCTCAAAATGAAAAATATGTTTTGTGATTATTCTTGGTTGTTATATCCCGCTATCATGTTGTGTTGTAAGACTTTGACGTGATGATATATTGGGGCCCTCTATCTTTTATTTCCTCATTTTGTTTATTATGTAGTTATTCATTTCTCTATATTGTTATTGCTTTTCTGCTTATAATATGTACATGTCTACAGTGAGTGTCTTCTCATAGCCTCGTCACTATATCATCGAGATTAGCCACGATACTTACTGGGTAGATGGGGTCGGTTGTACTCATACTATACTTCTGCACTCCTTGTGCTGATCCGGGAGTTTGTCCCAGTGGCGTACAGAGGTGATTGCTCGGACCTTCTTCTTCTAGGAGACTTGATGTAGTGCTACTTGGTGATCGCAGACCCTGGAGTCCCCTTCCAATCTTTATCTACAGTTTTTTGTACCCGACTTTATCGTACTTTCCATTTCACACATGTATTTAGTATTATTAGTGGCTCATGTACTTGTGCCACCGGATTTTGGGGATAGTCTTAGACAACGATGGTTGTACTTCTATTATACGTTATGCTATTTTACCCTTTTATTATTATTAATGTATCTTAGTTGTTAAACTGCTTTAGTTTTTGTGCTAATGTTCACTTTCCTAACAAGCATATGTTAAGCGCCATCACGACCCCATGGTTGGGATTTTTGGTAGTGACATATAACTTATGCTTCCAAAATGAGACTAAGTGTGTCAAATCCCTCTCAAACCTTCCTGAAACAAAACTAGCCACCCCGCAAATCACAAAATCACAAACACACATATGGGAAGCATCAAATAAGGAAACTAGGCTCAAATACATAAAACAACTGGACGAATCATTACATTCTCCCCCCTCTTAAACAAATGATCGTCCTGAATGAAGTTTAGAAACATACCTGGTTCGTCCACTTATCATGCTCAGTCTCCCAAGTCGCTTCCTCGACCTATTGACATCTCCACTAAACCTTCATTGATCCAATATCTTTCGACCTCAGCTTCTGAACCTACCTATCAAAAATGGCCACTCGTTCTTCCTCATAAGCCAAATTCCCATCCAGATGCACTGAACTGAAATTTAACACATGTGATTGATCTTCATGGTACTTTCGAAGCATGAAAATATGAAACACCAGATAAACTCTTGACAAGCTGGGTGGCAAAGCAATCCTCTAAGCCATCTCTCCCACTCTCTCTAACACCTCAAGTGGACAAATGTACTGAGGGCTCAACTTGCCCTTCTCCGCAAATCTCATCATGCCCTTCATAGGTGAAACTCGAAGAAGAACCTTCTCACCTACTATGAAATCCACATAAAACACTTTTCTATCAGCATAACTCTTTTTCCTGGACTGCGTTGTACGAAGCCGCTCCAGAATCAATTTCACCTTCTTCAAAGCATCATGAACCATATCGGTGCCCAAAAACCTAACCTCCCCTGAATCAATCCAACCAACTAATGAACGACATTGCCTACAATATATAGCCTCATACGGAGCCCTCTGGATACTATACTGGTAGTTGTTGTATTGGCCCCCGAAATCAATAACACATGCCCTCAACATATCCTTCAAAATCTGAATGGTCTGCTCAGACCTGGCTATCCGTCTGAGGGTGAAATGCAATACTCACCACCAGTGTGCACAACTTACACTGAACAACCCTCCAAAAGTGCGAGCTAAACAAGGTGCCTTTATCCAAGAAGATACACACATGCAGACCTTGCAGACGGATAACCTCCCTATTGTAGATCCAAACAATTGCTCAGAAGTATAGGAAGTCATGACCGGAATAAAATGCACATACTTGGTCCATCTATCCATGATGACACAAACAACATCGAATCTCCTCAAATTTCATGGCAAACCACCTAGTCTCTAATGCTCATACTTGGCTTGCTGGCAATTCAGACACCGCAACACATGACCAAAAATATTTCTCTTCATCATTCGCCACCAATAATTCTGCTTCATGTTATGATACATCTTCGTAGCACCTAGGTGAATAGAATACCGCTAACTGTGAGCCTTTTCAAGAATCATCTACCTCAAACCATCCACATTAGAAACACATATCCGATCTTGAAACCTCAATACCCCATATCACCAATAGTCACCTCCTTAGCACCCCCTCCCAACACAATATCCTTAAGATAAGAAAATGAGGATCATCATACTATCGAGCCTTGATGCGCTCAAACAAGGACAACTGTACAAAAACACAAGAAAGAACTTTGATAGGCTCCAAATATCCAACCTCACGAATCAGTTGACCAAAGCATGAACATCTATAGCCAAAGGCCTCTCTACAGCTAGAATAAAGGCCAAACTCCCCATACTCTTTGCCTTTCTACTCAAGGAGTTTACTACCCAATCAGGCTTCCCAGAATGATAATGAATAGTGATATCATAATCCTTCACTAATTCAAACCATCTCCGCTTCTTCAAATTCAAATACTTCTTCTTAAACAGATGTTGAAGAGGCCGGTTATTAGCGCAAACCTCACAGGACACACCATATAGGTAACACCTCCAAATTTTGAGCGTGTGCACAATAGATGCTAACTCCAATTAATGTATCAGATAGTTCTTGTCATGGAGCTTCAACTTGCGTGACACATAGGCAATCACCCTACCGTCCTGTAACAACACACACCCAAGTCCAACACGCGAAGCATCACGGTAGAACATATACAACCCCGATCTTGAAGGCAATACAAAAACTAGAGTTGTAATCAAAGCAGTCTTGAGATTTTGAAAGCTCTTCTCACACTCATCAAACCATCTGAACAGAGCACCCTTCTGAGTCAACATGGTCAATAACTGTGATGGACAAAAATACTTGTAAGAAGTGACAATAGTACCCAACCAAACCTAGAAAACTTCTGATCTCCGTGGAGAGAGAAGGTGTAGAAAAACTCTAAACTGCCTCAATCTTCTTTGGATCCACCTTGATCCAATCATTAGACACCACGTGGCCCAAGAATGCCACCGAATATAACCAAAACTTACACTTGGAGAACTTAGCATACAATTCCTTCTCCATCAGAACCTGAAGCACCATCCATAAATGATGCTCGTGCTTCTCCTTACTATGGGAATATACCTAGATATAATTAATAAACACAATGACAAAACAATCCAAATAAGGCTGGAACACATTGTTCATCATATGCATGAAAGTTGTTCGGCCATTGGCCAAACCAAAATACATCACCAAAAACTTACAATGCCCATAACGAGTTCTGAAAGCCATCTTAGGAATGTCCAAATCCCAGATCATCAGCTGATGGCACCTCGATCTCAAGTCAATCTTTGAGAACACCTTCATATCCTAAAACTAATCAAACAATTCATCAATGCAAGGTAGTGTATACTTATTCTTGATGGTAACCTTGTTCAACTACTTGTAGTCAATACACATTCTCATAGATCCATCTTTCTTCTTCACAAATAATACAAGTGTACCCTGCAGTGAAACATTTGGCCTCATGATACCCTTATCCAACAACTCCTATTATTGTTCTTCCAATTCATTCAACTCTATTAGTTCCATGAGACACGGTGGAATAGATATGGGCTAGTGCCCAGCTCAAAAGCAATACTAACGTTAATATCCCTATCGAGTGGCATGCCCGGTAGGTCTACATGAAATACAACTAGAAACTCTCTCACTACTAAAAATGTCTCTACATTAGAAGTATCAACACTAAACATCTCTCACAAAGGCCAGATATGCCAAATACCCCTTCTCAACCATTCGTTGAGCCTTCAAAAAAGAAATCACCTACTAAGAACCTGACCCAAGGAACCCATCCATTCCAACCTTGGAAACCCCAGCATAGCCAATGTCACGGTCTTAGAATGACAATCAAGAATAGAATGAACAATATTATAATATCGTATCCTCGAGGATTGGATTTGAACAATATTCTCATAGGTTTTAGCTTGATTGCTATCCAAGATGATAACAATTGAGAATTATATGATTTCTAACTAAAATTAACTAAGATCTAAAGCTATTGACTAATGACAATCGAAACAAAGGAAAGTAAGGAAGTTATCAGTGGAAGAAAATAGGGGGTTGATAGGATAGGCGCAAAATAATTTTTTAGGATCTAACTCTAGATAATTCTTTTCTAATGTTCAAGTGACTCTCTTGAATTCACTCAATTATTAGTTCAAACATTCAGGAAAAACTCCTCTCTCGATTAAGTCTTAACCACACAAGATGAACCAATTTAAGCACGTGAAGATATGCAAGAATGTGTAGTGGGTTGGTCTTTAGAAAACCCTCTTTCGATTATTCTCCTAACTAGGTTTAATCTATGATTCAACTAGCCTCCTTCGATTACTTAGAAGAATTAATGAACTCAACCGACAATATAATGCAAAGATATCACAAGTTATGTCTTTTTCGATTACATGAACAAGTGAATATAGATGCAACAATTAAATCATCCAAAAATGCTACAATACATAAAACTAGAGTTATAATCCTCAAACAATCATCAACACATCAAATTCATTAAACCCTAAAGAGAACTACTCCAAAGATATGGAGAAATTCATCACAAATAAATTTAATATATAGTAAAACATAAATTCAATAAAAACTCGGGCCTTGAGTGAGGACGGAATGATGAAATCCTTGTCCTCGTGTTATTCCCTCTCCTCCTTAGCCTCCTTAGGTAGAATATGTGTCAAAAGTCTAGAAAATAATATTTTTTCCATGTATTTATACCAAGTAGGGTCGAGCCCAGACGAAATCACCTTTTCCTCGCCAAAATAGAATATTTACTCTGTAATTATTGCACATGCGCGCCGCATGAGGCGATGCGCCATGTGGGGAATTAGTGGGGAAACCCAAAGAGCTAGTTTTGATAGGCAGCATGAAATTGTACAAGCGCGGCAGCCCACGCGCCGCGACAGTGGGGATTTCTCATAATACAGACCAAACACGATCCCGACTTTATCTCTTGGGTATTTACTCAGACTTCAAAACTCCAAATCACTTGAATTTATTTCACAACATCCACATAACTCGGAATCACTCCTACAAGGCATAAAACACACAATAAGTGAAAATCACTACCTATTAATGCTCAAACACAAGTAAAGCGCATTGAATTAGAGTTCAATAAGAGACTAAAATATGCAATTATAGCCTACCATCAGTGCATCACATCAATTGAAGGTCCATGAGAAGAACTGTAACGTGTATTATTTGGAATTAGCAACCATTATGCACCAATCATCTGAGTCTCCAACATCTATTAACGTAAAAGGATCTTAAATATAGGAAGCGAAGATTGTCAGAGTTATCGAAAGACTATGATGTCACTATACTACCCAATCCGGGGAAGGCCAGTGTGGTGGCTGATGCCTTGAGTATGAAGGTGGAGAGCTTGGGTAGCTTTGCATTTATACTGGCAATGGAGAAGCCATCAGCCATAGATGTTCAGGATTTGGATAACAAGTTCATGAGGTTGGATGTTTTGGAGCATATCAGGGTTCTTGCTTGTGTGGTGGTGCAGTCATCTTTGTTGAAGAGCATCAAGGCTCGCCAGTTTGACGATCCTCACTTATCAGTGTTGAGGACACAGTGCAACGGGGTGGTTCTAAGGAGGTTGTAATTGGGGATAATGGTGTTATGCGGCTTCAAAGTTGTATTTTTGTTCCGAATATTGATGGATTGAAAGAGTTGATCCTTGAGGAGGCTCATAGTTCATGGTATTCCATTCACCCAGGAGTCACGAAGATGTACCGTAACTTTAAATAGTATTATTAGTGGCGGAAGTTGAAGAAAGATATTGTTGAACATGTCTCCCAATGCCTGAATTGTCAACAGGTGATGTACCAACATAAAAAAACAGGTGAGTTGACTATAAAGTTTGCGATACCGAAGCGGAAGTGGTAGCACATTGATGTTGGGCATAGTTTCATATGTTTCGATATTAATTTACTCGCAGTTTTATTGATTTTTAGTTATATTTGATAATGAATATGCTCATCTTAGCTTGATTATTAAGTTTTACACTTTTTGAGTGTTAATGTATAATGTAGGTATATTGAAGATGAATTTGAGAGTTAAAATGGCGAAGTTGGAGAAGCAATATTTATATTAAGCATTCAAAGGAGTTCATTGTGTTCTACTTATTGGAATTGAAAATATTTTTTTTTAATGGATTAAAGACTACATGAAACAAAATAAAGAAAGAAAGATGAAAACACTACCTGGGAGAGGATGCAAAGCAACGTGGAAAGAAGTGAAAAGCAAATGAACGAGTTGAAAAGTAAGGCAAGGAATGATTGAGTCAGCGAAACAGAAAGGAAGTGAGGCGGCACAAGTAATTTGAAGGCAAACATTTCTGGTTTGTGCGTCAGGGCCAGCGTGAGGCACTGCCCTGGACGCTGAAGGCGGGACATTTTCTAGTATGCTCGGGACAAGATTATTTCGGCCCTACACTTCCTCAACTCATATAAGAGGGGACCTAACCCTATTTTGAATGAGAGGACGTTTTTGAGAATAATTTGGGACGAAGGGAAAGCACAAAGCCGCCGTGGAGGCCGGATTTCATCTTTTCTTCCATCAAATTTAGTAATTTTTAAGTTTCTTTGTATAATTTGTTGTTTGGCTACCATGTCTATGTGGAACTAAATTTCACGTTCTAGGGTTGTGGTTCTTCATGACTATTGTTATTCGGATATTTATTTTGCTTCCTTGATTTATCATATTAGTTTGTTTATTCAATCTTGCGCTTAATTATTTGATTGCGTGATCACCAATTGAATACTATCTACGAATCTAGAATTGTACTCGAAAGTGGGAGTTCTAGATTGCACATAGGATTGAGTAGAATATGTTCTTGAACCTGGGCACCGAGGAACGGATTCACAGTTAGGATAGACATATACCTAATTGCCTTGCTTGGTTGATTTACAGGAATTATAAATGAGTTCTTGTTAGTCTTAACTCCATAGACATATAGGCATTAGGTTAACTTGAATAGACGAATAAGAACTCGACAGATTCTTATGAGCAATAATAACATTGTCAACCAATAAACTAGATAAATTAGTTAGTCAATTCAATTGAATAATACAATAGGAATGTTAGATTGCCCATAACCCTATATTGTTTTCATTACATTGATACATAAAAATATATTCTTCATTTGTTTAGAGTTCATTATTTGTTTTCTTTTTATTTTAATTAGTTTAGCATCAAATACTTCTAGGTTTAGTTCTTATTTTTATAATTAGGATAGTCTAATTTAGTTAATAGTTAATCACAAGTCTTTGTGGGTTCGACATCCGACTTTTAGTCACTTTTTTACTTGACGACCGCGTATACTTGGGTGTGTGTTTGGCCGCAACAAGTTTTCGATATGAATTTACCCGCTATTTTACTGCTTTCTAATTATATTTGATATTGAATATGCTCATCTTAGCTTGATTATTGAGTTTTATACTTTTTGTGTGTTATTGTATAATGTAGATATATTGAAGATGAATTTGAGAGTTAAAATGGTAGAAATATTTATATTAAGCATTCAAAGGAGTTCATTGTGTTCTACTTATTGGAATTGAAAATATTTTCTTTTAATGGGTTAAAGACTACATGAAACAAAATAAAGAAAGAAAGATGAAAGCACTACTTGGGAGAGGATGCAAAGCAACATGGAAAGAAGTGAAAAGCAAATGAACGAGTTGAAAAGTTAGGCAAGAAATGAATTGAAGCAGCGAAACAGAAAGGAAGTCAGGCGGCACAAGGAATTTGAAGGCAAACGTTTCTGGTTTGCGCGTCAGGCCAGCGCGAGGTGCTGCCCTGGACGATGGGTCGGGACTTTTCCTAGTTCGCTCGAGCTAAAGTTATTTTGGCCCTACACACCCTCAACTCATATAAGAGGGGTACTAAACCTATTTTTAAGGAGAGAACCTTTTTGAGAGTATTTTTGGACGAAGGGAAAGCATAGAGTCACTGTGGAGGCCGGGTTTCATCTTTTCTTTTACCAAACTTAGTAATTTTTAAATTTCTTTGTATGATTTTTTGTTTGGCTACCATGTCTATGTGAAGGTAAATTTCACGTTCTAGGGTTGTGGTTATTCATTACAATTATTATTCGGATATTTATTTTGCTTCCTTGATTTTTCATATTGGTTTGGAGGCGGGATGTCACAACACCCAATTTCTCTTCGTAGGATGTCGTGAAGAGACCTAGTTTCTAAGACTAGGTAAGCTTAACAATTTGCGGAATAACTGAATAATAAAACTGAATCTCAAATCTCAACATGTAATATAATTTAAACTGTGGTTCAAAATCAATACATCTCCCAAATTCCAGTAGAAATAAGTCACAAGCTTCTAAGAGCAATTACCAAGTGTCTCTATACATTAAAATCTAACGAAAAATAAGGAAAACAACATAGTAAGGATAGAGGGGGAATCCGAGGTCTATGCGCGCTGCTAGATACACCTTGAAGTCTCCACGTGTTGTACAACTCACTGGTATCCGGTCTGGTGGGAAGAACCTGGATCTGCAAAAATGTTTCGCAGAGTGTAGTATGAGTACGCCACAACGGTACCCAGTAAGTGCCAAGCCAAACCTCGGTAGAGTAGTAACGAGGTCAGGTTAGCGCTCTACTAGTTTAAAAGAAAAATAAGGAAGAAGATATAATAATATTTTGAAATGACTAAGAATTTAAACAATAAGAAGTTTCAGAAAATATCAGCACAATAAATAGAGGTACACAGTAGGGGAACTCCTGAGGTACCGCCTCGTAGTCCCAAATGTAAAGATGCAGTACATGGGGACCTCCCAAGGAACCACCTCGTAGTCCCAAAGTAAATATGACGTACAGAGGGATCTCCCGAGGAACAGTCTCGTAGTCCCAAAGTAAATATGCAGTACAGGAGGATCTCCCGACTAAACACCTAGTAGTCCCAAAGTATATATGCAGTGGAGGGGGGTCTCCCAAGGAACCGCTTCATAGTCCCAAAGTAAATATGCAACAGCTAATCGAAGGAAAACACATATTTTTAGCAAGAATCTTACAGTTAAAGATTTAATTCAAATCAAGGAAAGAAGGTAATTCAACTAAGCATGTTGCACAAATTGCAAGTACGAGTTAAGGCACGTAGACATGCGATGCTAGACAAAACATGATCACTACATATGTTAATTCAACTCAGTTAATGCATTTTAAAAGATGACAAATCAGCAAGAGCCACATTTTTCATAATCAGCCTGTGTACGCACTTGTCACCTCGCGCACACGGCGCTCACATATCATAAATTTTTACAACAGTACCAAATCCTAATGGGATTTTCCCCACACAAGGTTAGACAAGTCACTTTCCTCAAATCTCGCTCAATCAATCTATAAGGATGACTTTCCTTCGATTTTTCAACTTTGAATGGCCCAAATATAGCCAAAAGCAACTACATATCATGAATACGACTACGAGGAACTAATTTAAATAATAAATCTACGAATTTAACAAAGAAACGAAAAGTTGCCCCAAAAAGTCGACCCGGGTCTACGTATCGAAATCAGGTAAAAGTCACGAAATACGAACACCGATTCAACCACGAGTTCACCCATACAAAAATTACTCAAATCCGATATCAAAATCTCAATCAAAATCCCAAAATTCAGTTGAATAACTTTCCAACTTCTTCCCCAAAGTTCTCGACCCAAATCTTTAATTAAATGAAGAAATTAATGATATATTAGTGGAATTTAACCAAAAAGGAGTTAAGAATCATTACCCAATGGTTTCCTCTGAAAATCCTTCAAATTATTGCCTCAATCCGAGCTCTCAAAGTCCCAAAGGGAAAATGAGATCAAACCTTCGTAATTTCCCCTTTCCTGCCCAGTGATCTCGCACATGTAACACCGCACCTACGGAATTTCTATCGCACTTATGGACTTGACTTAAAACACCTGGGTCCGCTTCTGTGATCAAAAGGCCGTACCTGGATTTGTCATGCTAGAGAGAAAAAATTATATTCCCCATCTAAAGGCCAAGAAGTGTAGAGTGAAAAAATTATTACTTGGCCTGGTTGACTTTGTAGCCCCACCAAAGGAGCATGGCCACAGACTGGATTCCATGTTAGGAGTACAATTTATAATTTCAAGGTGGAGGCAAAAAATGGTTCACATTGTGTCGCGAATTTAAATTAGGCGCTTGTTGGGAGGCAACCCAACTTTACTGTTTTTGTTTTGTTTTTTTTATTTTTCTATTATATTTTTTGTGTTATTTTATTTTGTAGGATTATGAGCATAGAAAGAAAAGTCATTGGAAGGTGCAAAAGCGAACCAAGTGGTTGGAACTAGGGTGAGATACTCGCACAAAGTACTGTCCTTGGGAGAAGACTTAGTACCCCTTGAGCTACTACTACTTCGCCCTTTGGTCTTTCATGGAGTTTCTTGTCCACCCTTATTATTTTTACTTTATTTGTACATTGGGGACACTGCACTTATTTAAGTGTGGGGTAGAAAATTCTATGTTCTTTGTATAACTTTATATTAGAATATTGTTAGTTTCTTATCTTTTATTGTTAGCTAGCATCTTATTTTTTAATAGCATAGTTAGTAGAATTAATGATGTAGTATAGTTGTAGTACTTTTAGTATCTTTATTAAAAAATATAAAAATAAAATAGAAAAATCGAAAAATAATTTCACTTTTTCCGACGATGGATCTACTAGACCATTTTCTTAAGGGATTAAAGTATAAGCAAAAAAATTGCAAAATAGAAAAATTCAAAAATATGTCATTGAGTTGTAGAAATAATCCCCTGTGGTTTTTCTTTCTGCATCGGTTCTTTTCCATGGGATGTAGTTTTAATCGGATAGTAGTTTTGTTTTCAATTTTTAGAGGGAATAAATGATGAACCTAGGTGCCTTTGACTTGTTGGGTAGTAACATATTAGGCTTTGGCATGTGTAAATCTTCCCTATGTGTTTGAAATTGAGCATGATGCCTTTATATATTGGATTACGTGTATTGTGACGCCTACGTCTCATTTATTTGACTATTGTTCACTTTATGTTTAATGCTTAATATCTTGCGGCTCCATGAATACTTGCATTGTTTGAGAATCGAAATGGGACCGTCCTTAATGAATCATGTGCCATGTGTGAAGTGAAATTTTTGTGTAGTCCACGTATTCTTCTTGTGTCTAGAACTTGCCCGGTATGTGAGTTGAAGAGAAATTTTAGGTGATGCTCGGTTTGAAAAATGATTTTAGGCTTTCTTTGTTATTTTTGAGCTTATTGATTACAATAAATAAAAATTATTCCTAATTAACCCCTTTGAGCCTATAGATTTTATTTGGCACCCACATTACAAGCCTATACCCTTTTTGTTCTTAATTGACTTTATTTTGATCTTTTTACCTCTTAAATCACTTTAATTGTAAAATGAGAACTTAAAGAAGTAAGAAGGGACTAAGTGTGGGGTGAATTTTCAGTGAATCACTTTAATTGTAAAAAAAGAAGGAAAAATATAGATGAGTAAATTGTTGTCTTGTTATTGCTAGTGAATATGAATTAAAGTCGTGCTTAAAGTAGAAGGGAACGTTTTTTGGGAAGATATTGTTTGTGATATTGAAGCGGTGTTGAAGAAAATGCGATTAAGGTGATTATGTGGTGTTAAAGTGCTTAAGAGAGTGAGCCACTATTCCTAAATATATCTTACCCGTCCTTTAGCCCATATTACAACCATGAAAAAGTTCTAATTTATTTTAGATCGAGTGATCCTACATTAGTAGAGATTTAAATTAAGGGCAAGCCTATGGTACCAATTGTATGCATGTGACTTCTTTGTGAGAGTGAGCGATTTTATTTGATATATGTGAGTTCTTAAAATACATTTGAGCATTTGATTTGAATATATGGATTCAATTTATTCTATTGATCTTGTTGTAAGGGCACATGATTTCACAAGGGATAGGTAACTTTAATAGACTTCTCTATGATGTTGGGTGTTCAAGGCATGAGTGCATTGTGACGTTGAGTCAGTTTTTGAGGCTAAGATTGTTATGAACATGTTGTTTGTGTTTTGAATATTTTTGAAGTATGGCATAAGTAAAGAAAAGTGTATGGGATTGCATATGCTAAAGTTCAATTGTTGCTATCAACTATGGTCATAGGTGTAATGTACTTTTAATGTGAGGAGCTTTATATTTTTGCGTCTACTATAGTTATGGTTTGTTCGAGGACGAACAAAAGTTTAAGTGTGGGGTGGTGATGTTGGGCATATTTTCATATATTTCGATATTAATTTACTCGCAGTTTTACTGCTTTTTAGTTACATTTGATATTGAATATGCTCATCTTAGCTTGATTATTGAGTTTTATACTTTTTGAGTGTTAATGTATAATGTAGGTATATTTTGTTTAAGCAAATATACTGCTAGATTATTCACCTAGTAGATGTTATATATAAAAAGTCCCAAACCGGGCTAAAGTTACACACTGTCCAACTAAAAGAAAATAATAAAATAAAGAAAGCTAGTGGCCACTGCTACCAAATATAATGTAACAATAGCATAATAATAAATTGAAACATCCAATTGTTGCTGACGACAACGAATTGACACACTAATTGCAAACCATTCATGTAGCACCAACAAATCTCTCACCAGGCGCCATATTTTGCAATCCAAAGGAATAGTTATGTATAAATCCACAAGTCGTAAAGCATTGCAGTTTGGATATTTTCACTTTGGGGCTGAAGAGAAGAAATTCCAGCTTCATAGTTGGTGTTTAGCACATAATTATGAACTTCCTTTGCGTGAGACATAGTTTATAGTGGCTAATTTCCATCAACCAAATAGCTAAGCCTAACTGTATTTCCATAAGCCATAAGACTTCTTTGTACACATTATTATCCAACAGCCAAAATGAGTACAACATATCCCTGAACCAGCCAAGCAGATCCTTTCCATATGTTGATGTACCAGTCCAATAATAGTGCTGATGCTATGTATAGCAATTTGGTGTTTTTTGTTCTGCCCATCGTTAGACGTCGAGAGAGTCCTATTTTTTGCACCTGTTGTATACTGAAAGCTCCCTTGTTGAAGTATTTGTACCGTAAGTTGTTGAACAACCCCCATAATTGTAACGACTCGACTTGTCGTTTTAAGAATTAACACCACGTTCAGTGGCTTAAGGTCTCGAACAGTTTTGCAATATGTATTATGACCCGTGGGTGAGGTCGAGTTTGATTTACTGAAGATTCGGAATTTAATTAAAAGAGCAATTCTTATATAGAAGCTTAAATGGAAAGAGTTCACTGGAAAGTTGACTTTTGAGCAAATGAACCGGGAATAGGATTTCGAGGATGGCAATAGCTTCGTATGATGATTTCGGACATAGGCGTATGTTCGGATTTGGATTGGAAAGTCCGTAGGACAATTCGACACATTTTGGCGAAAGTTGGAAAATATCAGATTTTGAAAAAGTCCGACCGAAGGGTGAATTTTTTATAACGAGGTCGTATTTCGATTCCGGATATGGGAATAGCTCCATTAAGTCAATTATGACTTGTGTGTAAAATTTGAAGTCATTCCGGATTGATTTGTTATGTTTCGGCATCGAACTTAGGATATTTCGACGTCGCTTCTTCGTGTTTATGTAGTATCACATTAAGCAAACGAGCTCCAAATTCAGTTTTTATTGAAGGATTAGATCCGTATTGAAATTATGAAGCCATAGCAAAAAGAATCGTCGAATTCGAACATCGTATGAGAGAGTTATGCCCATTCCCGTATCAGAAAAGATTTCCCGTCGCCGCGAGCGCCCAGGGTAGCGTGAGGCGCTAGCCCTGGCACTGGGATGTTTAAGGGTACTGGAAATAGCGCCACAGGCAGCGCCCCACGCTACCTGTGACGCTCGAAAACACCAGAGGCTCTATAAATGGATGTTTTGGCCATTTTTGACATAAAAATAATTGAGGAGCTCGGTTTGGACAATATTTTGGTGATTTTCACGTGTAAACATTGCGGTAAGTGTTCCTTATCCCATATTGATTATATTTCGTGATTACATACTCATTTACATCATGAATCCGTGAATTTATGGAAGAAAAATCAGATTTTTTGTAAAATCCTCCAAAAATGTAAAATGAAGATTTGAAGGCTAATCCGATATCAGAATTTGATAAAATTGGTATGGGTGAACTCGTAATTGAATGGGTTGTCGGATTTTGTAAGTTTCATCGAATTTCGAGACGTGGAACCCACGGGTGATATTTGGGTTAAATTTCGGATTTTTGTAGAAAATTTGTATCTTCATATGGAATTTATTCCTACAATTTGTATTGACTGAATCAAATTAATTATGCCTAGATCTGAGCCGATCAGAGTCGGAAAGATCGAGGAAAGGGCATACTACTTGATTGATTGAGTGCAGTTTGAGGTAAGTGTCTTGCTTAATCTCGAGTGGGGGAATTACCCCTTAGGCATTGAGTCTTATGTGTAAATTGTGTGATTGGAAGCCGTGTACGCGAGGTGACGAGTACGTACTCGGGCTTATATGTGCAAATTTTATTGGTTTAAAGTTTTAGATATTTTTATGTATTAAATTGGATAATTGTTGGCATTAGTAAATACTTGAATTATCACGCCTCATTCCTTATTTGTCAAGTTTGTATTTTATATAATAACTTGGTGTTATTGTCATTTGGATTTTATGTGAATTGCATGTGTTTGTTGATTTGATATTTTTCTTGGAATTAAATTCATGATGGAATCCTTATCTGCAAATATTTATTAAATAAGTTTAAATTGAGGAGTTAATATAATTATCAAAAATTTGGATTGATGAAGGTGTTGCCCTATACTGAGTATTTTTCACCTCTGTTGATTGTTTTGAGGTTTTATATACGTTTTGTGGAGCCTTAGGCTATTTGTTGAAGAATTTATTGATTCTGCTACATATTTGAAATTTTGTTTTGGTTAGTGACAAATTGTGATATGAATTGTTGTATTGTGTTGTGGTTTAAACACTCTCCTTGATGTTATTTATGCTTCCTACCTTGCTTGTTAATGATAAAAATGTGCTTGGTAAGGAAGAGTGTAATGCACGAAGGGTGATGTCGTGCCATTTGAGAGTGTAAAGCACGAAGGGTGATGCCGTGCTATTTTATTTATATTATGAATTATTGTATTGTGTTCTGGTTTAAACACTCTCCTTGATGTTATTTATGCTTCCTACCTTTCTTGTTAATGATATACATGTGCTTGGTAAGGAAGAGTGTAATGCACGAAGGGTGATGCCGTGCCATTTGAGAGTGCAAAGCACGAAGGGTGATGCTGTGCTATTTCATTTATATTATGAATTGTTATATTGTGTTGTGGCTTAAACACTCTCCTTGATGATATTTATTCTTCCTACCTTGCTTGTTAATGATATACATGTGCTTGGTAAGGAAGAGTGTAATGCACGAATGGTGATGCTGTGCCATTTGAACTATATTATTATGCGAGGGAGAGTGTAAAGCACAGAGGGTGATGACGTGCCATTTGAGAGTGTAAAGCACGAAGGGTGATGCCATGCTATTTGAGAGTGTAAAGCACGAAGGGTAATGCCGTGCCATTTGAGTGTAAAGTACGAAGGGTGATGCCGTACTCTTTCATTTATATTATCAGGTGAGGATGAGAATAAAAGCACGAAGGGTGATGCCGTGCAATTATTTTTATATTATCATATATTCATGGCAGGAAGGGTGTTTCCGTGCAAGCGAGGACGAGAGACATACATTATATTGTGATATCATTTTGTTGTGTATACATCCATGCCTGTATCTTGAGACGTTATTGTGCACCCTATGTGACTTGTAGTCGTTGTTGCCTCCTGTGTGCCTCCACTTTATTTCTTTTATTGTTATTGGCATTTCTTCCACCTAGTTGGTACTGTTATATGTATGTACGGTGAGAAATATATAAATGCACGAAGGATGTTACCGTGCCAATTGATTTGATCTACCTATATGTATTGGGTGAGAATGAGACAAGTGCACGGAGGTATTGCCGTGCCATTTGATGTGATACGTTGAATATATTTCTCACGCCAGGAAAGTTAAATGAGGTGTCACAAGGTGACTTTTATTTGAAAGAATTATATTTGAAGGATATTTACTTGAAAGAATTATATTAGAAGGATATTTATTTGAAAGAATTATATTAGAAAGATAATTACTTGAAAGAAGTATATTTGAAAGATATTTACTTGAAAGAATTATATTTGAAAGATATTTACTTGAAAGAATTATATTCGAAAGATATTTATTTGAAAGAATTATAATGGAAGGATATTTATTTGAAGGAAGTATATTCGAAATATATTTATTGAAAAGGATTATATTCTAGAGATTTTTATTGAAAAAACTTATAGATAAAAGACGCATATTGAAAGGACTTGATTAATTGGTTGTACCTGTGTTTATTATTCATTTGAGTAATATTTTACGGGATTCCTATTGCCTTGCTGTTTAAATCACTAGTTGATTTGTGTTGCTATCACTGCTATTTATTTTCTATTATGTTGTATATCATATTGCTCAGGTTATTAGATTAGTGAGTGTCTTGACTGTACCTCGTCTCTACTCCACTGAGGTTAGTCTTGATACTTGCAGGGTACCGACCGTGGTGTACTCATACTACACTTTTGCACATTTTTGTGCAGAGCCAGGTATTGGAGATATCAGACTCGGACAGAGTTAGAGTGGGATCGCAAGGATTCAAGATAGAGCTGCTTGGTCATCATAGTTCCTTGGAGTCTTTCCATTTTATTGTACTGTTATTTATTATTCAAACAGTATTGACTATTTGATACTTGCGATCATTTCATGTATTCAATTAGAGTTCGTGACTCAGTACTACCAGTCTTGGGAGGTTTTTCAAATTATTTCCACTTTTAGTTTCGATATGTGTATTAAATTATATCTTTAAAAAAATGGCTTGAATTATGATTATAATCGGCTTACTTAGTCTTAGAGACTAAGTGCCATCACGACACCTGTTGTTGGATTTTTGGGCCGTGACAAGTTGGTATCAGAGCTCTAGGTTCATAGGTTCTACGAGTCACGAACGAGTCTAGTAGAGTCTTGCGGATCGGTACGGAGACGTCTGTACTTATCTTCGAGAGGCTACAGAACTGTTAGGAAATTTCCTCTTCTTTCATTCTTGTCGTGCGGAATTTGTTGAATTTGAAATTTGAACCTTTGTATCTCCATTCTCTCACGGATGGTGAGGACACGTGCTACTAGGTTAGCTAAGCAGGCATCCGCACATATTGCTAGGGCTGCAAGAGGCCGGGGCCGAGGTAGAGGTCGAGGAAGGGCACGTGCAGCGACTAGTGCACTTGTCAGAACAATAATTGGGAGCCACCAGTAGCTACAGTTAGGGGACAAGTACCAGAAACACCTATTATTACCCCTGAACTTCAGGAGACCTTAGCACAGCTCCTGAGTATGTTTGGTACATTAACTCAGGTGGGATTGATCTCTGGGTATCGACCGTGGTGTACTCATACTACACTCCTGCATATTTTTGTGTAAAGCCAGATATTGGAGATATCGGACTCGGACAAAGTTAGAGTGGGATCGCAAGGATTCAAGGTAGAGCTGCTTGGTCGTCACAGTTCCTTGGACTCTTTCTATTTTATTGTATTGTTATTTATTATTCAAACAATATTGAGTATTCGATACTTGCGATCATTTCATGTATTCAATTAGAGTTCGTGACTCAGTACTACTAATCTTGGGAGGTTTTTAAAATTATTTCCAATTTTAGTTTCGATACGTGTATTAAATTATATCTTTTAAAAAAATAGTTTGAATTATGATTATAATCGGCTTACTTAGTCTTAGAGACTAAGTGTCATAACGACGCCTGTGGTGGAATTTTTGGGTCATGACAATAATGAAAATAGTAATAGGCTAATACCACTAGGAATTGATATGAAAACAAACAAACAGTAAATACCTTAAAAATCACACCAGCAATAATAAGGTATTTTTCTGAAACAATACACATTGATCTTGCTGTGAAATGATGTTCTGTTGATGTATTCGCAGAAGCACAACTTCAGTTGTAGCGTCAGTAAATCTAAGCCTTTATATGGACCCTGCAAAATGTAACAAACAGGTTAGGAGGAAGGATTATGCTCCGAGGTTCTTGTGTATTCTGGGAGCATTGAAGAAGATTGAGTTGTTAGTGAGGGAGGAATGCTTTAGATGTTGCATCTGCTTTGAATCTTGTGTTTTGTAATAATACAGAAGTGTAAGAACAAGTCTTTGGTTATTGGTTGAAGAAGCTGAATGCTTCTGATGGCATGATTTTGAAGCAGCTACGGTGTTAGAAAATGTTGTGTGTGTGAAATTGGACTGCTGATGTCCTATTGTAATTGGTGTTGCTGTAGTGAGTAGTGTGATGGTGATGATGTGCAGCATTCTTGTGAGAAGAAGTCTCTAAGAAGCCCTGGTTTTCCATTTCTTTCAGTGAACTGTTGACTCCCTGTTGTCTGGTTCTTCTGATGTTTTGGATTCCCCTTGTGACTTGGAATGGAAGGTGCTTTTGACCATTGATGTATCCTCAGTAGATTGAGCATGGTTAATGCTGATACCACATGCTGAGAATATCGCAAATTGGTAAGCACAATAGAGAAAAACACACCCCTACGAAACAGTATAACTTGAACATTCTATGGGATGTTGTTCCTCTCCCAAATCCATGTACTTAGACTGAAGGTATATAGGAATGCATAATAGTACATCTCTATATGCATGGTGTCCTTAATGTATTGATATTGTATAACAAAAACTATTTGTTGAGCTTGTTTAATTTCTAAATTCATTTAGTTGTTGCTTGAAATTAAACAGCAGTAGTCAAATGTCCATAGCATGCACTAACTAGTAGTTGACAATATTCAATCATGTGCCCTTTGTCTTGCAATCATAACCCTCAGGTGCCTTGTTTGGTTGATTAGAGTTCTTCTTGCATTTGGTAAGTCATGAAATGATTTGAATGATGTTGTCCCTCCAAAATCGAAAATTGTGTTAGCTATAAAATCTGCCACTATGTTGCCCTCTCTAAAGACATTTCGAAAGATCACGTTGAAATGAGCCTTCATGTCCTTAATCTTCTGCACTTCTGCCATAATTCACCAAGGTATATGCCATTCCCCTTTCAATGCACTTCTTTAACACCATCAAATATGTTTGTAGTACGAGAGGATGAAGTGCATGTTCCACACAATATTGTAACCCCTGTTCAATTGCTTTTGTTTATGCTACCACATTGGTGGTGATTCCTATCTCCATTGATCTTTATTACAATTGATCTTTTGTGTCATGTCTCACACGGAATCCCATTGAACTAGGTCCAGGGTTCCCTTTTGATGCCCAATCAGTGTTACATTTGTACCAACCTTGATTTGAAAGCTACAAAGTAACTCTTATCGTGATCAAAATTGGTTTGTATGTTTTAAAGAAGTGGATCATTTCAGGCCATAACGAAGGTATATTAGATAGCCAAGCGTACCTCACTTTCGCCAAGTAATGCAATGTCTTATTGCTTTCATGAATCACTTTGTTTGTAGATATTGTTCCTCCAATCCTTCCTATATTCCTTTTCTTCCATAGCTCCCATGTTATAATTGTAGGTTCTTCCTGATATAATTGTTCCAACTTAGGACAACATTTTTCATTCCACCAATTCCTTATCACTTGCCTTAGTTTTATTAATGGCACAGTTATTCCTCCAGCTCCTATAAAAACTTTCCATGCCTTTGATGCATCAGTGCTAGACATGAAGATGTGTTCATAGGTTTCCTCTTGTGGTTGCTGATAACACCAGCACCTGGACATAAGTATATATCCATGCCTCCTCCATAGATCATCTCTTTCAAACTTATGCATCTAAAGTCTCCATAAGAAAAATGATGTCTTGAGCGGCAAGCCTTTTTTCACGTCTTTTTATACTCGTGATTATGTTCTGCTCTATATCTTAAGATTTGCCAAGCACCACCAATACTGAATTTGCCTGAAGATGTCGGCATCTAGTATGGTATGTCCCAGTGTTCCTTATTACCATTAGAAACAACATTTTGTTTAATGTGATGTGCAATATTTTCTGGAAAAATATGATCCACCAGTATGTCATTCCATGCCCCTCCTTGTCTTAGATCTGAAACATCTTGAAAAGCTTCATCCACTGAGAAATCTGCAGGTATAAGGTGATAGAGTGGTCCTAAGCCAGTCCAGTTTTCATGCAATATGTTGGTTGTGCCAGTGTTTAACTCCCATATGATCTCATGTTCTACTTATTCTCTAACATTTAATATTTGTCTCCACATGTGTGAGCCCCCTCTGAATGCAACCAAAGTTTGTATTTCCTTTTTATAATATTTGTTCCGCATGAAATTCAACCATAATAATTTAGTAGTCCTAAACCTCTACCAAAGCTTAACAAGCAGTGCCTTTGATATATCCTGCAATGATCTAAGACCTAGGCCTCCTTCTTTAGGTAGACAGATGTTCTGCCATGAAGACTAGTGTCTACTCATACCTTCCTCCTTAGTGTTCGAGTAAAATCTTGCAAATATGTTTTGCAAGTGCTGAAGTATGTTGGCAGGAGGGCCAAGGACATAAAGTAGATGAAATTGCATGCTTTGTAGTACACTAGTGAATAGAGTGGCCTTTCCTCCATACGATAATAGTTTTCCTTTCCAAGCATACAGCTTACCCTTCACTTTTTTTTACTAGATCATCATCAAACTCCTTCCTTCTTCTAATGTAGAACATAGGGCATCCTGGATATGTGAAAGGGAATTGACCTCTTGTAAAACCTGTAATGTTTCCAACTTCTTGAAAAAGAGATTGTGAAACATTGGCGTGCATGTAGTAGGAGCTCTTTGATATGTTGATTAGTTGACCAGAAACTTATTCATAACTTTGTAATACAACTATTATCTTGGTTATTGAAGTTTGGTGTGCTGAAGCAAAAATTATAGTATCATCAGCTTAAGACAAATTGTTCAAGGGATCAGTCCATTTAGGCATGCCAAATCCCATAAAGGTCTTATCTTCAAACTATTTGTTCAACGACCTTGATAATATTTCGGTAGAGAAGATGAATAAGGCTGGAGATAGTGGATCTCCTTGCTTAACAACTCTTGAGGACTTGAATAAACTTTAAGACTGTCCATTGACCAACACAGAGTACCAATTATTAGAAATGGTATTCCAAATCAAGTTGATGAAGTGTTCTATGAAGCCCATCCTTCTCAATACATGCATCAAGAATTTTTCTGAGATCCTATCGTATGCCTTTGCCATGTCTAGTTTTATCACAACTTTTGCTTGTTTGCCTCTCATCCTTATGGTAGTTATAATCTGTTGTGTAAGTAGGATGTTTTAAACAATACTCCTTCCTTTCATAAATCTATAGTTAGGAGAGATGTATGAAGGCAGAACAAGTGTTTGCAATTGCGATACCTGTAGTTGGGTAATTGGTTGGGATTTTAGGACAAAGATCATTCTACATAATTTTTCAGACCCAGACTGCATAGAGGCGATTTTTGAGCAATTTCTTCCCAACTTCATAGGTTAGTAAATTTAACTTGTTTTCATTCAATTTTCATTACTTTTGCATGAATTTGATTATGAAATCTAAGATTCATATAGAAAAAATGGGGGTCTGCGTAGAAATTAGGAATTTTGTAAAAAGACCATCCATAACATCAGGTGACCAAGTATGCGATCCTATCTGTGCAGATTTCCCAACAGCACCAATAAAGAGTAAAATACAAATAACAGCTATAAAATTCAATCTCATATTGTAAGAAATCCAAGAATTTCTGGGGGCACTAGCATGAGCCAAAATGGTTGACGATGTGTTTCAATTCTTTCGAACAAGAGAGGTTTGATACTTTTGAATTCATTGTATTAATTCCACTTCCTACGCGTGATATGTTCTTTACAGATTTAAACCTTAAATTGAGGTCGGATCTCGACAAAAAACACATATTTGTACTCTAGGATGAATGAGTAATCGGGTTTTGGTCCCAATTTTGGATTTCGACCAACGAAGGTCCGTGTTAACTTTTAGTTGCCTTTTCCAATTATGCCAAAGATTGAACCTTCTCATAGGATGGTAGTTTCTAAATCTTGTTTTGACTTGTTTGAACAATAATTGACTAGATTCGAGTGGTTTGAAGGCTTGTTCTAAACCGAAAGTCATGTTGAGTTGTTGATCTTTTCGGAAAGAGGTAAGTATCGTGGTTAACCTTAATTTGAGAAAATTAGGAGGTGATTGGTCTATTTTATACGTGATTTATGTTTGGAGACAACTCATATGCAATGTGAAAGGTGTATTTGCTTTTTCATGGTTCAAGCATGGGGGTGTACTACTTTATTGCAAGTCTGTAATTCTACCATGTCTTTATTTTTTCCATTTTTACTTGTTATGCTCTTACTTATTATTTGTATTTACTTGTTATATACATGCCTTTACTTGTTATATACATGCTTCCACGTATTCATCATTTTATTTATTGTCCGCCTCTACTTGTTATATGCTCTCACGTGTTATTAGGTAGATGCTTCTACTAATTCACACCTTTACATGCCTTATTGCCTTTATTTGTTTCTTTTTTCACTATGTTATGTTATATAAGATTGCTTTAGAGAATTATGCGTTTTAGTTTCCTTTTTATGTTATGTCGTGAGACTTTCCGTATTCAGTTGCTACCGATATCACATACAAGTACAACCATCGTTGCACGCCGATCCAATAAATGTATAATAGAATTATGCGTTTTATCATATATTTATTGGATCGTGTTGCACGCCGCAAGAGTATTATTATATAATTTAATTGGGTTGCACGCCGCAACAATATAGGTATTGGTATGTGGATCGAGTTGCGCGCCCAAAACGGAAAGGATGTTTTGTGGTTATTCTTGGTTGTTATATTCTGATACCATGTTGTATTGTAAGACTTTGACATGATGATATATTGGGACCCTCTGTATTTTATTTTCTTATTCTATTTATTATGTAGTTATTCATTTCTCTATATTGTTATTGCTTTTCTGCTTATAATATGTACAGGTCTACATTGAGTGTCTTCTCATAGCCTCGCCACTATTTCGTCGAGGTTAGCCACGATACTTACTGGGTACATGGGGTTGGTTGTACTCAAAATATACTTTTGCACTCCTTGTGCAGATCCGGGTGTTGGTCCCAGTGGCGTTCAGAGGTGATTGCTCGAACCTTCTTCTTTCGGGAGACATTATGTAGTTCTACTTGCAGACTCTGGAGTCCACTTCCTTTCTTTATTTACAGTTTATTGTACCCGACATTCTCACACTTTCTATTTCACACTTGTAGTTAGTATTATTAGTGACCCATGTAATTGTGACACCAGATTTTGGAGATAGTCTTTGACAACGATGGTTGTACTTCTATTATACATTTATGCTATTTTACCCATTTATTATTATTAATGTATCTTAGTTGTTAAAATGCTTTTGTTTTTGTGCTAATATTGGCTTTCCTAGCAAGCATATGGTAAGCACCATCACGGCCCCATGGTTGGAATTTTTGGTAGTGACATACAACTTATGCTTCCAAAATAAGACTAAGTGTGTCAAATCCCTCTCAAACATTCCTGAAGCCAAAACAACCAACCCCGCAAATCACAAAATTACAACACACATACAGGAAGTATCTAATAAGGAAACAAGTCTCAAATACATAAAACAATTGGTCGGGTCGTTACATTTTTCCCCTCTTAAACAAATGAACATCCTGAAAGAAGTTAAGAAACATACCTGGTGCTTCCACTTATCATGCTCAGTCTCCCAAGTCGCTTCCTCGGCCTGTTGACATATCCACTAAACCTTAATTGATGCAATATATTACGACGTCAACTTCCGAACCTGCTTATAAAAAATGGCTACTCGTTCTTTCTCATAAGCCAAATTCACATCCAAATGCACTGAACTGAAATCTAAAACATGTGACTGATCTTCATGGTACTTCCGAAGCATGAAAATATGAAATACCAGATGAACTCCTAACAAGTTGGGTGGCAAAGAAATTCTCTAAGCTACCTCTTCCACTCTCTCTAACACCTCAAATGGACAAATGTAACGAGAGCTAAGCTTGCCCTTCACCGCAAATCTCATCATGCCCTTTATAGGAAAAACTCGAAGAAGAACCTTCTCACCTACTATAAAATCCACATGAGAAACCTTTCTATTAGCATAACTCTTTTTCCGGGACTGTGTTGTATGAAGCTGCTCCAGAATCAATTTCACCTTCTTCAAAGCATCATGAACCAGATCGGTGCCCAAAAACCGAACCTCCCCTGGCTCAAACCAACCAAATAATGAATGACATTGGATATTATACTAGTAATTTTTGTTGCGTGCAAACTCCGCTAAAGGTAGAAAGTGATCCTGCTGGCCTCTGAATCAATATCACATACCCTCAACATATCCTTCAAAATATGAATGGTCTGCTCGGACATTGCCATCTGTCTGAGGATGAAATGCAATACTCACCATATGCGTGCGCAACTTACACTGAACAGCCCTCCAAATGTGCGAGCCAAACTAAGTGCCTTGATCCGAGAAGCTAGACACATGCAGACCTTGTAGACGGATAACCTCACTAATGTAGATCCGAGCTAATTGCTCAGAAGTATAGAAAGTCATGACCGGAATGAAATGAACATGCTTGGTCCATTTGTCCACGATGACCCAAACAACATCGAATCTCCTCAAAGTGCATGGCTAACCACCGAATCTCTAATGCTCATACTGGGCTTGCTGGCCATTTAAACACCGCAACACATGACCAAAAATATCTTTCTTCATCCTCCGCCGCCAATAACGCTACTTCATGTTATGATACATCTGCGTAGCACCTAAGTGAATAGAATACCTCTAACTGTGAGCCTTTTCAAGAATCATCTACCTCAAAGCATCCACATTAGAAACACAGATCCGACCTTGAAGCCTCAATACCCCATATCACCAATAGTCACCTCCTTAGAACCACCTCCCAACACAATATCCTTAAGATAAAAAAATGAGGATCATCATACTGGAGAGCCTTGATGCACTCAAATAAAGACGACTGCACAACAACACAAGCAAAACTTTGCTAGGCACCAAATATCCAACCTCACAAAGCAGTTAGCCAAAGCCTGAACATCCATGGCCAAATGCCTCTCCACAGCTCGAATAAAGGCCAAACTCCCCATACTCTTTGCCTTTCTACTCATGGAGTCTACTACCACATTAGCCTTCCCCAAATGATAAAGAATAGTGATATCATAATCTTTCCCTAACTCCAACCATCTCTTCTTCCTCAAATTCAAATCTTTCCTCTCAGACAGATGTTGAAGATGCCGGTTATCAGTGTAAACCTCAGAAGAAGCAACATATATGTAACACCTCAAAATCTTGAGCATGTGCACAATAGTTGCTAACTCCAAATAATATATCAGATAGTTCTTCTCATGGCTCTTCAACTTGCACGACATATAGGCAATCACGCTACCATCATGTAACAACACACACACATGTCCCACACGCGAAGAATCACGGTAGAACGTATACATCCCCGGTCGTGAAGGAAATACAAAAACTAGAGTTGTAGTCAAAGCAGTCTTGAGCTTCTGAAAGCTCTTCTCACACTCGCTAGACCATCTACACAGAGCGCTCTTCTAGGTCAAGATGGTCAATAGTTGTGATAGACAAAAATACCACTAAGAAGTGACAATAGTACCCATCCAAACCTAGAAAACTCTTGATCTTCGTGGCGATAAAACGTGTAGGAAAACTATGAACTACCTCAAGCTTCTTTGGACTTACCTTGATCTAATCACTAGAAACCACGTGGCCCAAGAATGCCAAAGAATTTAACCAAAACATACACTTGGATAACTTAGCATACAATTCCTTCTCCCTCAAAACCTGAAGCACCATGCTCAAATGATGCACGTGATTGTCCTTACTATGGGAATATACCCAGATATCATTAATAAACACAATGACAAAAAAATCCAAATAAGACTGGAACACATTGTTCATCATATGCATGAAAGTTGTTAGGGCATTGGTCAAACCAAAATACATCACCAACAACTCATAATGCCCATAATGAGTTCTAAAAGTCGTCTTAGGAATGTCCGAAGCCCTCATCATCAACTGATGGTACTTCGATCTCAGGTCAATCGTTGAGAACACCCTCATATCCTAAAACTGATCAAGAAATTAATCAATGCAAGGTAGTGGATACTTATTCTTGATGGTAACCTTGTTCAACTTCTTCTAGTCAATACATATTCTCAAAGATCTATCATTCTTCTTCACAAATAATACAAGTACACCCCATAGTGAAACATTTGGTCTGATGATACCCTTATCCAACAACTCCTACAACTATTCTTCCAATTCTTTCAACTTTGTTGTGCCTTGAGACATGGTGGAATAGATATGGGCTAGTGCCCAGCACAAAATCAATACTAATGTTAATATCCCTGTCGAGTGGCATGCCCAGTAGGTCAACAGGAAATACAACTAAAAACTCTTCCAATACTAAAACTTTAGCTATAATAGGTTTTCAGCACTAAACATCTACCACAAAGGCCGGATATGCCAAACATCCGTTCTCAACCATTCGTCGAGCCTTCAAAAATGAAATCACCCTACTAGGAACCTGACCCAAGGAGCCCATCCATTCCAACCTTGGAAACCCCATCATAGCCAATATCACGGTCTTATAATGACAATCAAGAATATAATGATATAGAGATAACCAATCCATACCCAAGAACACCTCAATGTCAATCATATTATGCAATAAAAGATTAGACTTAGTTTCATTAACTCAGAATGGTAAACACACAAGACCGATACATACGATCTACCACAATAGAATTACCAACTAGTGTAGATACATGAACATCAATATCAAGAAAACCATGAGGCATATCCAAAAAAAAGAGCAAAATATGATGACACATAAGAATAAGTGAAACATGGGTCAAATAATATTGAAGCATCCCTAGGATCCAAATATTTGAAGGAAGTACTTCTAGCCTAGCTGGTAATGTATTGCAACAGGCACATCCTCTCCCTCTCGGACGGTCTCGAATGGACTGAGCTTTACCCCAGCCTGGCTGTGCGGGTAGCGTAATTGCTAGCGCTAGAACCATGGAATGGGTTCCCTGACGTGGTACCCTACTCAGAATATTGGGACAGTCCCTCGTGATAGTTCTCAAGTCTCCACACCTAAAACAACGTCTCCTATGGTGAGGCTACTAACTCTATGATTGCCCCTGAGAACCTGAATACACGACCGAGGAACCCCAAATAGATGGAGCACGGTATGAACTCTGTGTGAGTAATATACTTAAAGATGACTCGATTGGGCGAGTATTGTATAAACCAAGGCCGACCTAAAAACCACGAGGAACTTGATGGTTTGCCTGAACAAGCCTGAAAGAATGATCTCTACAGTGATGCCCATGACCTACAAATGTGGCACTACAGAAACCAGCTGATCCACGGGGCCTCTTGATGTCCCGCTCCTCTCCCTCCTTCCTTCGCACATGCTCTAAGTGCCTAACAATCTCCACAACGTAATGAAAAATGATATAAGTCTCGACCTCTCGGAACATACCAAACCAAATACCGCAGTGGAGGCCCTCAATGAACCTCTTAACACTCTCCCTCTTAGTAGGGACCAATAACACAACATGTCATGCCAACTCTGAGAACCTCGTCTCTTACTGAGTCAGGGTCATACCCCTTGGTGTAGATGCTCAAATTTACTACGCAGATCATCTCGGCGAGTATGTGGAATAAATTTCTCCAAGAAGAGATCTTAGAACTGAGATCATGTGAGTGGTGTTGTGCCAGCTGGTCTACTCGTCTCATAAGTCTGCCACCATATGTATGATTACCCCTTGAACTGGAAGGTAGTAAACTGGCCCCATTCGAATCCACTATACCCAAAGTCTGCAAAATTCGATGAAATAGATTAAGGAAACCCTGTACATCCTCAGTAGACTCTCTATTCAACTGGGGAGGATAAAGTCTATGCAATTTGTCAATCCTTTTTTGTTCCTCGACAGTCAAGACTGGCCTAATCTTGGGATGAGCTGTAACTACTGGCTACACCGGCAAAACTCCACAGTCCGATAACCACAAGACAACTGCTCTAGTGTGCGCGGGAGTCTCAGCTCCTTCCCCAGCCTTCGAAGTAGCTGGAGCAAAAAGTATCATACCCCCCTGAGCCAAACTTGTATACACACTTAGAATCTAATCCAAAGTCTCCTAAAGTCTAGGTGCAGCAATAAGTACCTCTAGAACATGGTCTGATCCCACCGGCTCAACATAATGAGGAATTTTCTCCTCAGCAAGAGCTACTTGTGGCGACTCTAGCAGAGCCTCTAACCGCGATGCGTGCTGCACCCTTGCCTCTACCTCGGCCCCAACCTCTCACGGCTCTGGGTTGGGTTACTAGCGCCTACTCAGTTTAATGAGAAGAACATGCCCTCATTGATAAAAACAGACATCTCTGTACCAATCCGCAAGAATCTACTAGACTTGCTTATGAGTCGTGGAACCTATGAACCTAGGGCTCTATACCAACGTATCACGATCCAAAACCCTCACTGATTGTGATGGTGCCTAACCCACTTTCTAGGAAAGACAATAACTAAATATTAATAAAATATATTAATAAAATATATTAATAAAATATATAATAATTGAATATGAAGCCAAATAACCATAAATAAGAACCGAGTCAATACATAAATCCCTCAAAAACATGTAACACTAAGTCATGATCTCTAATATATGAGTACAAGTATGAAATTACAATACACTGTCCGAATCAAATACAATAATGAAATGATAGATGGAGAGGCAGAGGAATGCGATCAGGATGTAGCTCTACCTCCGGTCTACACAGTAGTAGGAACAATATTCAAGAGCTCAGCTCGGTCCAACACCACAATCTGCCCAATTAAATGCAGAGTGTAGTATGAGTAAAGATGACCCCATGTACTCAGTAAGTATCATGACTAACCTTGGTAAGGTATGGCGAGAGTGGTCAATGATATTGACTTATTGAACCTGTACAGTTATGAATAAATATGTACACATCAACAGTAAAGAAAGCTAGGCATACTGTACAGGTAAGGCCGACAGTGCATATAAAGAGGATATGCATGTATAACAAGTCAAAATACATAGTTTAATATACATATAACAAGGACAATTCACGTGTCGTATGGATAACTCACATGCCAATAATCACAATAACCGCACGCAAAACTCATGTTCTACATGAACCACTCATATGCCAATAATTACAAAAGCCGCACGGACAACTCACATGCTAATAATCACATTAACTGCACGGATAACTCACGTGCTTCAAATCAGGCAATATCACAAAAAGCATATACAAAAATACATGTATACGAATACAGGTATCAAATCATATACTCCTCGTCTGTGTCAAATAGCATGCTAAAATATAAGCATTTGAAAGTACAACCATGGCTCAAATCAGGCGAATGCACCAAACAATAATAAGTATCATGCTCAACAGAGAATCAAAGCCTAAACAAGAATCTACCATGATTCGAGAAACTCACGTTGTCATACAAATGATCATAACATAACTTATCAGAAGCACGTAGTCAAAACAAAACATAATAGAAGACTAAGTTTAATCCGATCTAATTCAAACATAGCACCCCATGTCATGACCCAAAACACACTATAGGTCGTGATGGTGCCTAACGTCGCCATTAGGCAAACCAACAGTGAACACAACTTAATTATTCATTTTATTATTTTTGAAATCATGAATGTTGTTAGGTGGATACGTAAAATACAATTTAAATATTATACAAGTAAAAGCGTATCGAGTTTAAATAAACAAAAAATGAATTCTAGAATATCACAAAAGCAGGTGTCACAAGTGCATGAGTATTTACTAAGGAGTACACCATTAATACAATATTTGTTTGAAATTTAAATAAGACAGGATAAAGTAAATTGTATGACGGAGACTCTGTGGGTTGCGATACATATCCCGCAATGCATCTCACCATAAAGACTCATCAGCAACTGCGCCTATGCGACTAGATGTCCACCAATTGGACCTGTCAGATCCTGCACATTTAGTGCAGAAGTGTAGCATGTGTACGTAAATCATCGCGTACCCAGTAAGTATCGAGTCTAACCTCAAAGAAGTGGTAACGAGGGGTCTACATCGACACTTACTAGAGGTCCAATAAAGAAATATGATAAATCATAAGTAGATATGAAGCACAACAACAGTAATGGGGTAAAACTGTAAGTTGCATAATATTCCAAAAATTTCTTTTAAAGATATAAATTTCTCAATCTCGTGTTCTATCTCAACAACTCAGATATATTAAGTGCCAGAAACCAACGGATAATGAACATCATAAAAAATGCTAGGCATTAGTGGGAGGAAAATCTCGTGAATATTTGGGCTGCTAGCGATATAACGTACGATTATTCCGGGGTCGTATGGCCTTATCAAGAAAAATATGTACATTGTCGAGGGTCGAGCAGCATGAACCAAAGATGCATCTATTACACTGCCGAGGCATTCAGCCCGCTCCACAAGAAAGGAAGGAAACCATCGAATTACGAGACACGTGCTCACAAAACAATACCTGAGCACAAAGTGAATAGAACCTTTACCGTTTCTCAAATAACTTTCCCACAACTCAAGGTGATAAGGATCGGCCTAATATATATATATATATATATATATATATATATATATATATATATATATATATATATATATATATATATATATATATATATATATATCATTTTCATTTTTGATTAAAAATTCAATTAATTAAACCAACATAATGAGTTCAAATAATTCAAATGTTACATGATAAAGTCTTATGTCTTCCCGGATATAAACATGTGTTAGCTACGTACTGATTCTCGTCACCTCGTGCGTACGTAGCACACACAACTAGTAGCACGAAACAATTAAATCACCTAGGTGTAGTTTCCCCTTCACAAAGTTAGACTGGTGACTTACCTTGCTCTGAAGTTCCATAACAGAATCCAACGCCTCTCTAACACCTAAACTCAAAGCCAAACGTTCCGAAACTAGTCAAATAATGTGCAAATCAATCAAAATATACTCCAATTATTATAATTTAACAATTTATAATGATTCCCAACTCTACTCGAAAAGTAAATAAAGTTGACCCTCGGGCCCACGTGCCCGGCTTTAAAACATTTCTGACTACCCAAAACCTCGTGAGTCCAAATATGTGGTTAGATTTCAAAACCAAGTCCAAATCGACCTTCAAATCCTAATTTTCACTCTCTTAAGTTGAATGACCCCCCTCCCCCCCCCCCAAATTTTCCCTCAAAATTCTAAGGCACCGTAAATATTTCTCCTAAAACCCGGGGTTTCGTGATACCGAGGTAGACTTATGCATTGATGATTGTAGAAATTCTTTGCGGCAAGTTTGCTCACTGCGGTTCGAACTTTTTGGGTTGAACACTGCGTTGGGGAGTTGAAGAAAAGTTTTGGTAGTGCAGGGAATTTATGCGGTCCATTATGCGGTCGCAGAACTGATCTGCGGACAGCAGAACTGCCGCAAACTTAGGCAGAAACTTGGGCAAACTTTTGGACCATTATGCGGTCCATTATGCAGCCGCATAACCCATTGCAGACCCAGAACAAAAATTTCCGGAGGAAAGTTCTACGGCGCATTATGCGACCGTAAAATACGTCTGTGGACCGTAGACTGGTCACAGAGTGAGGCAGAAGTGCCCAGTTCTGGAGGGCCATTATGCGGTCACATATGCGACCGTAGATCTGCATCAGGGCTTCATTTTTTGTAATTTGTGACCCAACCCTATTTTGATTAAAAGCCCTTGGGGCTCGCTTTGAAGGCAAAAATCTAACATTTTAGAGAGAAGAAGAGAGTGTTCTATAGAGAGAGAAGTAAGCCCAAGTGCTTTGTTCATCAATATCATGTCTAAGCTTTGAAATTCAACAAGAAATATCACAAGATTTTATCCAAGAGGTAAGGTTCTTACCCTAGTCTTCAATTTCTAGTTTGGGTAGAAGAGGGGTAATTGGGAATATGATTCTTGGGTATGAGAGTTGTTATTTATGCATACATGTAGCTATGGGGATGGTAGGGAGGTAATTGAACTAGTATGAGTAAACTCTTGCTATTGAATTAGTTTTGGAGTGAAGGAAATCTGGTGGAAGAACCTTGTAATCAAATTTGCACACCTAGTGTTTCATAAAACGCTCAAATAAGTTGAATGCATGAATATGTTCCTAATTTGTGTTCAATTTTGCTATGTATCTAAATAGATCGAAGTTGCTAGGATCTTCGGAACTGCGTAGTGAATTAAGGAAAGCTCAAAGCGAGGTATGAAGGCTAAACTCTTTATCTGGTATTGGAATTTCCATATTCTTACAAAACTCCATCATGTGAAGTTCGAACACGGAATACTATTAGTGTGGGGTGTTCAACTAGTAAAATTAATTTCCGATTGGCATAGCGTGTTAGAACCCTCGGGTGTTAATTATTCTATATTTTTGACTTAATTATATTATACCACTTTTGGGAAGAAGATATTGTATGAAATCGATGTGATTAAGCACTTATTTTTATATGATTAAACCTTATGAACTTACACTCGCTAATGCCAAAGGTGTCAAATGATTGATTTGAAAGGGAACTCTTTGTAAAAACTATTATCGTTTTGGGAATGCGAAGTGGGGCATTATGAATAGACCTCCACCCACATACATTCGGGTGAGGCGGCAGGGCCGCTTTGTGTAGAATTGAGGTATTATGAATACACTTTCACCCACATACATTGGGGTGAGGCGGCGAGGCCGCTTTATGTAGAGTTGTGGTATTATGAATACACCTTCACCCGCATACATTGGGGTGAGGCAGAAAGGTCACTTTGTGTAGAGTTTCTAGTATTGTCATTGCACCTCCACCCACAGACATTGGGGTGAGGCGGCAAGTCCACTTTCTGTAAAGGTAATTGTAGAGGATCCCCGACTTAAACATTTATTAATGTTATTGAAAGCTCTTAATAATTTTCTATGACCTTAACGACTATCTAAGCCTTTTTTTGTTACCATGATTCATCATATTCATGTTGTATTTCCAAGTTCTTGCATAGGTGTTTGGTTTTCATACTAGTACTATTTCACATGTACTAACGTCCCTATTTCCGGGGGCGCTGCATCTCTAATGGATGAAGGTGGTTCCACAACGGAGAGCATTGACCAGTGATAGTGGTACACTCTCCTCACAGTTGACTTGGTGAGCCCCACTTTATTTCGGAGTTATTCATCTTTTGTTCTGCGTGTATTATGTTTTGAGGTATAGGCGGGGCCTTGTTGCCGACACTATCCTTGTACTCTTTTGCATCTATTAGAGGCTTCGTAAATATGTTGTGGGTTGTGTATTGATATTGTGAAAGTCAAGATAACAATGTCATATGTATATTACATGTTCTACATCAAACTATGAAAGTGTATGTATTTTGAGTCTTTATAAATGAAGTAACTAATATTGTTGGAATTAGTGTTGTTAATGAACCCTTTTGGTGTTAATTAATGAAGTTTATCTTCTCTTTATTTATGGGTAAAATAGATAGAAGGCATTCTAGCAGGCTTGCTCGGCGAGGTTATTTCGGTTGAGCACCGATCGCGCTCCCCGAGGGCAAGGCGTGACAAAAATTCCATATTTTTTGTGTTAGTAATGCATGTAGATTATTAAAATAATACAAAAAGTTAGTAGAAATTACTTACCCCAAAATCTTGTATGAAAGTCTCATTCGCAAATCACCCCTCTCTAAGTCTAGGGTTCGAAATATGAGAGAATGAGCAAAAATCCCAAAATTCTTACTCTTGAATAATCCACACCCTGCCAAACGTATGAATAATCCACACCTACAAATTGCAAATTTTCGAAAAATAGAGCCAAAATATTGTAGGGATCTCCAAATTCAATTCTAGACTAAGTTCAAAATCACCATACGAACCTATTGGAACAATCAAAACATCAGTCTGAGGTTGTTTACAGAAACGGTAACCACCCCCGCAAGTTAAAAAATCACAAACACACATACGAAAAATATTAAGTTGGGGAGCGGGGCTCAAATACACAAAATAACTCACCGTGTCGTTATAATAAAACATATAAGATGTATTACACCAGTGTCATCAAAATAATATATAAACTAGAGCGACACCGAAAGAAATCCTGAATTTAAAAACTAACTTGAAATAATAAATTGAAGAATACAAAAGTTTTTTATTTTTTAGGAAAATGAAGCATTAATAAGGAAATGCAAGGGTGGAACCAGCATGGAGAGAAAACTCCTTTTTACATTGTAGTTTGCACTTTTTAGATAAAGGTCTAAAGTGTATTGATTTCTCGATAGTAATAAATAAAGAGTAAAGATTAAGAAATTGGGATAAATAAGAAAAACCCTTGATTTGAGATTTTTAGTTTGAAAATTTAGCGAGTTACTTTGGATGTTTAAGCTTTTGTCCCACCATACTCACGCCCCGCCATTACACCTCAGTGCATGTTTTGGTATGCCTCGCTCCAGGGGTCGCTCAAAAAATGCCTTTTAAATTACCGATCAATATCAATCGCTTTCTAAATTGTTCTGCAACATGTTTTGAACAAAAGAAAATATATTTTGTAATTTCACTAAGAAAGGATGATAACTCTTTTTATTTTATTTTTTAAAACGGAAGTCTCTCCAGCAATATTGTTGATGTGATATTTTGCTTTGGATGAATCTTGGCATTGAGTTGATTTAAAAATAAAGTAAAGCTTTCACTTCTCACTTGTCTTTAACTATGTTCTTTTCCGGTTACTAGAACAGCTTCTTGTAAAGGAATAACCTAAATGTATCTCATAAGTCTAGCTGGCGGTTTAATAAACTTACCATGATATTCATTCAGAATATCTATTCACTTTCCTTGCTTATTAATCCACTATATCTTAAGGAATATCTTAGATGTAACAGAAACCAATTTTTCTTGTCATATTCTTCTAAATGCAAGACTACTATGGTAATAAATTAATGAATGAATAATTATTTGAAAGCATGAGGGAAATTGAAGGTGTATATAAAGGCAAGTGATGGAGAAAGTAAAAAGGAAACCAAATAAATAAATGGCTTCAATTTGTAGCTTCGGAATAGCTTTTGTATTAGGCCTTATTCTTGGGTGCAGTCGTGCAGAAGATAAGCTCTTCAATGTCCAATCCTACGGTGCTAAAGCAGATGGAAACACAGATAATAGTAAGGTGAGAACCAGCCATTTTAAATTAAAATGTGCCTATCGTATTAATTCTTGCACAACTTCTAGACGGAAGAAACAATATTGACAAACTCATACCGTCACACGAGTAAAACTATATCTTAGCACACTTCCTTTCATATTTGGTATAAAAAATATATTATAATTCCCAAATTGACAAGTTTTTCCTTATGTGTAATGTCAGCTTATGTTTCATATGAATTTTTTATGTTTATAAGTGCGCAAATAGTAGGATTAGATAATTATTTCAATAGAATGTGCGGTTATATTTTATTACACAAAAAACAATAGAATTAAAGCTTAATTAAGAGGTGAATTTACCACTTGAAGAGTTAAGTATTGTGTTTTGTTGCTCAAAACTTTACAGAGGAGTTTTACTTCATATCTAAAATCATATGGAATGTATGTGTTACATACTGAAACATGAGGTATAAGACAAGAAAAGGTTGCTTAAATAGTAAGCACCCTCCACTTCCAACCGTGAGACTGGGTATGAGTCATCAAGGGAGCAAAGTAAAAAGCCTGAAATCGGTATACATGTCCTAAAAATAAGAAAAGAAAAAGATGATATAGTTATTCAAAAGTCATTATTACATGTCTAACATTACCCTTTTTGCCAACATGACTACATATAATTGTCATTGTATATATGAAAATTCAGTGTCTAAATTATCTAATTAAGTCCCTGTCTTTTATTTATTGGTTTATTTTGGAAGGCATTCTTGAGTACTTGGAAGGATGCATGCCAATGGAGTGGAACAGCCAAATTCTTGATACCTTCAGGGGAATACTTGGTATATGCTGCAAATTTTATTGGACCATGCAGTGGATCCATAACCTTCCAAATCCAAGGGGTTGTTAAAGCTCCAACAGATCCTTCTCTATTCTGCAATTCGACTTGGATTTCCTTTCAATATGTGAATGGCTTAGAGATTGAAGGAGGCGGAACTTTAGATGGACAAGGGGCTTCAGCTTGGCCTTATTTTGATACTTCCAAGAATTCTAACTGCCCAGCCCTTCCTATCGTAAGTTTAATTTTGTATAAATTTTATGTTATTTGTCATTCTTGTCTAATTTATTCTGATATATTTTTATTTTTAATAAACTTATTTGTATATTTATCATATCGTTAATTTTACTAAATTCAGTTTTGCCGTAAAAGTGCATTTACGATATTACTCAATCATAGAAGTATAGCGATTCAAAAAATAGTGACAATACAAAATATCTTTCACCATTTACGTGGTTACTGAATACTTCTTGTTGTGATTATAATGTAAAGTTATTAAAAACTTAATATTGTCTTTCTATGCCTTATTTTTTAAAACTTGAGCCAGACACTGAAATTAGATTCTATCAAAAATGCGGCGGTGCACGACATACACTCAATCAATAGCAAGAGTTTCCATTATGGCGTCTTTATGTGCAATAACGTGACATTTAGTCATGTTAACCTAACCGCACAGGCGACAGCCCTAACACCGACGGCATTCACATGAGCGTCTCCACCAACATTCAAGTTTTGGATTCCAACATTGGCACCGGAGACGATATTATATCTATGATCAATGGCAGCCAAAGCATCAACATTTCAGGAATAACTTGTGGCCCTGGCCATGGAATAAGCATCGGAAGCTTAGGGAAAATACAAAATGAAGTCGTCACAGACGTACACGTCAAAAATTGCACTCTCATTGCTACTCAAAATGGCGCCAGGATTAAGACTTGGGCACCATCGGAGTCTGGTAGTGCCACAAGTATAAATTTTGAGGATATTTTCATGGATAATGTTAGAAATCCTATCATTATTGATCAGCATTATTGTTCATCGCCTCCTTGCAGCAGTCAGGTACTTGCATTGTCCTTTTCTCCATCTTTAAATTTAACATGTTTGGTATGTCGAAAGTCATGTTCAATTAAAAATGGTTTGACAGAAATTATTTTCCGGAATAATATTTACATGTCTTTTGTTGATAAGCACGAAGCATTATCCAAAATATTTATATATTAAAATTAATAATATATTAGCAAATCAAAAAATATTTTAATGAAATTCTTGAGTACAAAAGTTTAATAATAATATCTAAGTATCTAGAGCAAATATTATAACTTAAAGTTTAAATAGTTATAAAAAGAATTACTTCCGCCCACAAGTGACGGAAATCCTTTTCTCCCTTTTGATGAAAAATGTTTTCTTGGATCAAAAACATATTTTTAGTATTCCAAACACACAAAAAGAAAAAAAGACTATCTCATGAAAAATATTTTTCTACATAATATCTTACGTCATATCAAACACGAAAATGTTCAGTTGTATATTATTTATATCACACGATGGCAACACTCTCCTTTGTTTCGTAGGCGAGCTCAGTGCAAATCAAAGACGTGACATTCAATAACATAAGAGGAACTTCAAGTTCAATGGCAGCTGTTACTTTGAATTGCAGTGCTTCATTTCCTTGCCAGGGAATCAACCTTAGTGAAATCAATTTGGTATACAATGGAGCTGGTGGACCCGCTGTCTCGTCGTGTGATAATGCCCACGGGACTGCCACCGGCATGGAGTTGCCTCCAAGTTGTTTAAAATCGTCTCTTGATTCATGAAGTTAGGGATATTAGAATTTTAAAATATATAGCATATTCACAAAGCAAATGCTCGATTATTTTTTTAGTCTGAGAAAATGAATAAAAAGTTCAATGAAGGAAAATTATTGTATTAAATCTTCGAAAGCTCTCTACTATTCTTCTCACAATTGTCCACACATAAAATAAGCTACTAATACCCCTATTTATAATAGTATGAAACCTATTTCAACTAGAAACAGGAAAGCATATTCCTATATTAGTTTTGACTACAATCATATTTAGACATGAATGAAATAAACTAGCAAATATCAAATCCTAAAAAAAAATTGGTTTCCTACTACAACTCTGAATTAGTTTTCCAACATTCTCTCGTAATTCAAAGTTGTATATGACTTTTGTTGTATTGGAGCACTTCTCTCCAATCTTCTAGTTATATTGAACATGTGTCTGCAACCCTTATTGATGTACTTTGCCACCAACAACCAATTTTGTTGAAGTACCTGTCTTCAACATCTATTGATGCACTTTGTCACCAACACTCAATTTTGTTGAAGCACTTATCTTCAACTCCCCTTAGTGCACTCTGTCACCAACAACCAGTTTTGTTGAAGCGCTTGTCTTCAACTCCCGTTGATTCACTTTGTCATCAACACCTAATTTTGTTGAAACACATGTCTTCAACTCCTGTTGATGCACTTTGTCTTCAAAACATAATTTTGTTGAAGCACATGTCTTCAACTACCGTTGATGGCCTTTGTCACCGACACTCGATTTGTTGAAGCACCTGTCTACAACTCCCATTGATGCACTATGTCACCAACACCTAATTTCTCTGAAGCACTTGTCTCCAACACCCGTGGATCCACTTTATCACCAACACCCAACTTTTTTGAAGTAATTGCCTTCACCTCCTGTTGATGCACTTTGTCACCAATACCCAATTGCTGATACACCTGTCTCCAACTCCCAAATTATTTTTTTTCTTGACCGCTTCTCTACTTTTTAGAGAAGAGCCTCTTCCTCTTGTGCCATATTTGCTTTACCTCTTTAAGTTTGCATTCTTTTTGCTCAATCCCTCATCCCTTCTCAAACATTATTGTTTTCCACGCATATATTATTGACCTGCCGTTTGCCAACATACTCAATGGCCAGACGGGCAGCACATATTGGCTAGTGCTGCCCGCTAGCAGTGGAAACTATTTGATTCTCTCCCAAGATCTTACAAGCTCTGATACCAATATGAAGGAAAATTACTGTATTAAATCTTTTAAAGCTCTCTATAATTCTTCTCATAATTCTCCACATATCTCCACACATAAAGTAATCTACTAATACCCCTATTTATAGTAATACGAAACATATTTTAACTAGAAACATGAAAGCATATTCCCATAGTAATTCTGACTACAAATCCTATTTAGACATGGATTAAATAAAATGGCAAATATAAAATCTTAAATAACTTAGGTTTCCTACTACAACTTTGAATTAGTTTTCCAACATTCAAGTTGCATTCATTTTGTATTCGAAAATTAAATTCTAAAAACTTAAACAAGAAAAAATATAAATATATAAGAAGTAAAAACAAATCTGAGTTGCCACTACCCAAAATCCCACCTAGTCGTGATGTTACCTAACCCCAACATGCTAGGTAATCCCATTAATAAATAATACAACTCGAATGAAAGATTATCAATAAATCAAAAATAAGAAGGTGAAAATCCATACAATTATCTCAAGGACTGGTATGACAAGTCACTAGCCACAAGATCTAGATTTACAATGTTGGTACGAAGAAAGTACAATATATGTTTTAATATACACATACAGAAGTAAAATTTTTAATCTATCATGAACAAGTGGTAGTTTACATTTGGAACGCTGGTACATCCTCAGCTCCAAAATTCGCACGCATGGTGCAGCAGTCTAGTATGAGTACAGTTGATTCCATATACTCAGTAAGTATCAAGACTAACCTAGGTGAAGTAGTGACGAGGTTTCAAGTAAAAAGATACTCACTTTACTTAACCTTTACATCTCAATAACATATACTTGTACACAACAACAAAATTAAAGTTTAAGCATTGAATACAGGTAAGGCCATCGGTACATATAGCAAAGATATGCACAAGCATCGTAAATAAACTTAGCAGTTCAGCATATAGAGAAGATATGCAACAAGAATAAAAAAATGATCAATAGTATATAAATGATATGCACAAATGAGCAAGCTATGTTACATAGGTTGACTTATAGAGAAGATATGTACGATAAATCAGTTCTTCAATCAAAGCGGTATATAGAGAAGATATGCATGAAATATCAAATAACCGCCAATAGTTTCATATAGAGAAGATATGTATAAAATGTGAAATAACCGTCGATAGTTGCATATAGAGAAGATATGCATGAGTAAAAAAGTAAAGTTACACGAATTTAACATATAGAGAAGATATATACCTGTCATGATCCAAACCCAAAAAATGGTCATCATGGCGCCTAATGCACTTGCTAGGCAAGCCGAGCATAACAACGACGGATCATAATAACAAAAATAATATAATTAGTACACGTCTAAAGCCAAAAACATAAATAACAGCATCGAAATACAATAACCTGCCAGAACTAGTAATACTGTGTCATGAGCTCTAAACAAAAGTACAAGTCCGGGATACGTATAAAAATACTATCTTAATGAAAATAACAATACTAAAAAGGAGAAAAGAGATGACAATACTGCGGTCGACATGTAGTTCTACCCGTCTCTCCAACATGCTCACAACAACACCTCACAACTACCCACAACTCGGTCCAACACCTAGATTTACTCAATTAAGTGTAGAATGTAGTATGACCACAATCGACCTCATATTCTCAGAAAGTATCATAACTATCCTCGGTGAGGTAATAAAAGCAAGAATTGTTAATGATACTCGCTATTCACCTATATAATTCATAAACTAGCAAGTACAGAAAAATAATATGATTAAGTCAGGAACCACAGATAAAACCACCTTGGTGCACACAATCACTTAACATACTCTGCTCAGTAAACAATCCATCATATAAATAAGATATGCAAATACAACTGATAAACAACCAAGAAAATTACAAGTAAAGAAAAAATACAATAACCGAATCAAACACTAGCCAGTCTTTCCTCATAAAACGTGCAAACCATCAAGAGAGAAACATATGAGGGTCACCCTACAGGATAGATCCTTATCCACATACAACACAGACAACTCGCGTGCTATACGGATAACTCATGTGTCAATAATATCAACCACACGGATAACTCACATTCCAATAATAGCAATATCTCGAATCCGCAGGGACAACTTACGTGCCAATAGTAATAATATCTCATATCCGCATGGACAACTCACTTGCCAATAGTAATAATATCTCAGATCCACACGGACAACACACATGCTATTATATATCAACTTCACGGATAACTCACGTGCCAATATACAACCGCACGGACAACTCACGTGTTACTAGTCCAAGCCATACACATAGAAGGCAGATTTACAAGATCACATATACATGATCAATGCATATCAATTTCATACTCCTGGACTGGTATAAGTGACATGCTAAAGTGTATACATGTGTAAAGTGTGCTATAATAGCTTAAATCGGGCAATTTCATCACGAAAGTAGCAATCATTAGGTTCAATCACGATATTAACCTCTATGTAACCTCAAACATGGTTCAAATAGCTCACAGAAATGGTACAAATATAAAAAACCTCCAATCACACCTTTAATTCACGTAATTTGGGTGTAATAATCTATGGATAATCAATATTTAATACCAAAATATAGTAAGGATTAATTATCCCTTCAATTGTGATGAAATTCCCTCCAAAAATCGCCTCTAATCAACTTCCACAACTCCAAAAATGAGAGAGAAACAAAACCCGTCGAAATATAAATCTGTCCATCATTTTTGCATTTGTAGACACTTGACCGCATCTGAAACTCCGCTTCTGCAGAGAGAAGCCTGCATTTTGCTTCTGCGGACACCCAGCCGCACACATGACTTTTATTCTGGGGCCCAATTGCCGCATCTTTGGTCACAACTCCCAACGACCTCCTTCGCATCTGTGCCAAATAATTTTGCAGATACGCCGCATCTGCGAACCCTTCTCCATGGGTGCGATTGCACCAGACCTGCCAACCTTCAACCAAGTTCAACCACCTTTCGTGTGATCCAAAACCCACCCAAGCCCCCCGGGACCCCGTCATAACACACCAACCAATCCTAAAATATAATACGGACCTACTTGAGGTCTTAAATCACATAAACAACATCAAAACCACAATTTGCACCTCAATTAAAGCCTAAGGAGCTAATGAACCTTCAACTTGTAAAACTCATGTCAAACCACGTCAAATCAACTCGGAATGACCTCAAATTTTGCAGACAAGTCCCGACTGACACAATGGACCTATCCCAACTCCCAGAACTGAAATCTAAACCCGATATCATCAAAGTCGGCTCCTGGTCAAACCTATCAATCTTCTAAACCTTCAAGTTTTCAATTTTCGCCAAATAGGACCAAATCAACCTAGGAACCTCGAAATCAAAATCTGGACATACACCTAATTCCAAAATCACCACACAAACCTTTTCGAACCCTCAAAAAATCATTTCGGGGTCATCCATATAAAAGTCAAACTCAGAAAAACTCTTACAACTTAAGCCTCCAACCAAGAGACTAAGTGTCCCAATTCAATCCAAAACTCTCTCGAAACCAAGCCAACAACCCCAACAAGTCATGTATCAAGAAATACACATATGTAAAGCATCAAACAGGGGAAACATAGCTAAAATACTCAAATGATCGGTCAGGTCATTACATTCTCCCCCTCTTAAACAAACATTCATCCTCGAATGAGTCTAGAATCATACCTGGAATCTCAAAAAGGTGAGGGTATCTGTTCCGCATCTCCTTCTCGATCTCCCAAGTAGCCTCCTCGACCAACGGACCTCTCCAATGAACCTTCACCAATGCTATATTCTTCGACCTCAACTCACGAACCGACCAGTCTAAAACAGCCACCAGCTCCATAGTATAAGTTAAATCCTCATCCAACTGTACCATGCTGAAGTCCAATACATGTTAAGGACCCCCAAGATAACTCTTAAGCATGGAAACATGAAACATTGGTTGAACTCTCAAGAACCTCAAAAAGACCAATATACCGTGGGCTCAACTTTCCTTTCTTCGTGAACCTCATCACATCCTTCATGGGTGAAACTCTAAGTAGAACCTTCTCACCCAATGTATGCCACATCGAGAGCCTTCCTGTCAGCATAACTCTTCTTCCTGGGCTGTGATGTACAAAGTCGCTCCTGAATCATCTTTACCTTCTCCAAAGCATCACAGGCCAAATTAGTGCCCAACAACCTAGTTCCCCAAGCTCAAACCAACCAACCATAGAACGACATTGCCTCCTATATAAGGCCTCACACAGAGCCATCTGGATGTTCAGCTAATAGATGTTGTTGTAGAATAACTCTAATAATAGTAGAAATGGTTCCCATGATAATCAATGACACATGCTCGTAACATGTCCTCCAAAATTTGAATAGTACGCTTGGTCTTTTGTGTCTGTTTGGGAATGATATGTTGTACTCGGTTGGACCTATGTGTCCAACTCATGCTATACTGCAGTCCAAAAATGCGGTGAAAACTACGTGCCTCGATACATGATAATAGAAACTGGCACACCATGAAGGCAAACAATCTCCCAAATATAAATCCAAGCTGGCTGATCTGAAGAGTAGGTAGTCATGACTCGAATGACATTTGCAGACTTAGTCAATATTTCCACAATGACCCACAACGCATCAAATTTCCTCAAGGTCCATGGAAGCCCAACTACAAAATCCATACTGATAAGCTTCAACTTACCCTTCGGCATATTAGGCCTCTGAAGCAGTCCACTCGGTCTTTGATGCTCGTATATCACCTGTTGACAGTTCAAACACCGACAACATACTCCAAATATCCTTCTTCATCCTCCGCCTCCAATACTGCTACCTCAAATTATGGTACATCTTCGCGGCTATTGGATGAACGGAATACCATGAACTAAAGGCCTTCTCAAGAATCAACTCTCGCAACCCATCCATATTTTGGAACACAGATCCGGCACTGAAGCCTCAATACCCTATCATTTCCAATAGTAACCTCCTTAGCATCATTCTTCTGCACCGTGTCTTGTTAGGACAAGCATGTGGGGATCATCATACTGACGCGCCTTGCACTCAAACAAGGACGACTGTGATATAACACAAGAAAAAACACTACTAGGCTTTGAAATATCCAAACTCACAAACCGATTGGCCAAAACATGAACATCCAATGCTAACAGTCTCTTCCTAGATGGGATATAAGCAAGTGACCCTATGCTCTAAGCCTTCCTACTCAGAGCGTCAGCCACCATATTAGCTTTTTATGAGTGATAAAGAATGGTGATATCATAGTTCTTTAGTAACTCTAACCAACCATGTTGCCTTAAATTGAGATCCTTTTTGCTTGAACAAGTGCTGGAGACTCATGTGATATGTGAACACCTCACACGACACGCTGTAAAGATAATGCCTCCAAATATTAAGCGCGTGAACAATGGATGCTAACTCCAAATCATGTACTAGGTAGTTCTTCTCATGGGGCTTCAGCTAATGCGAAGTAAAAGCAATCCCTCTACCCTCCTGAATCAACACACATCCAATGCCAATCTGTGAAGCATCAAAATAGACTATATAAGAACCCGATCCCGAAGGTAAAATCGAAACTGGAGCTGTAGTGAAGCTAGTCTTGATCTTCTGAAAGCTCTCCTCATACTCATCAGACCACCTGAATGGGGAACCCTTCTGCATCAATCTAGTCAATGGGGCTGCTATTGATGAAAACCCCTCCATAAAATAGTGATAATACCGAGCAAACCCAAGAAAACTCTGGATCTCAGTAGGAGTAGACAGTCTAAGACAACTCTCAACTGCTTCAATCATTTTTTAATCCACCTTAATCCCCTTACTAGACACCACGTGGCCCATAAATACCACTAAGTCTAACCAAAACTCACTCTTGGAGAATTTAACATATAGCTTCTTCTCCCTCAAAGTTTGGAGCACAATCCTCAAGTGCTGCTCATGCTCTTCCTGGCTGCGAGAATACACCAATATATCATCAATGAAAACTATGGCGAAGGAATCCAAATAAGCCTGAAATATGTTGTTCATCAAGTGCATGAAAGCTGTTGGGGCATTGGGCAGCATAAAAGACGTCACCAAAAACTCATACTGTCCATAAAGTGTCCTGAAAGCTGTCGTAGTAATATCTGAAGTCTTAATATTCAACTGATGGAACCCAAATTTAAAGTCAATCTTCGAGAATACCCTATCAACCTGAAAATGATAAAACAAATCATCAATACATGGTAATAGGCACTTATTCTTGATAGTAACCTTGTCCTACTACTTGTAGTGAATGCACATCCTCATAGAACAATCTTTCTTCTACACAAAGAGTACTGGTGAACCCCATGATGACACATTAGGCCTGATGAAACCCTTATCAAGCAATTCCAATAACTGCTCATTCAATTACTTTAACTCCACTTGTGCCATGCGATATGGTGAAACAGATATGGGCTGAGTGCCCAACACCAAATCAATACCCAAATCAATATCCATGTTGGGTGGCATGACTAGCAGGTATGCAGGAACACATCTGTAAACTCCCTCACTACTGGAATTGACTCAACAGTAGGAGTATTTGCACTAACATCTCTCATGAAGTCCAAATACGTCGAACACCCCTTCTCAACCATCCGTAAGCCTTCAAATACGAAATCACTCTACTGGGAGTGTGACCAAGAGAACCTCTCCACCCTAGGAAACCCAAGCATCACCAATGTCACTATCTTGATGTGATAATCAAGAATAGCATTGTATGGAGATAGACAATCCATAACCAAAATCACCTAAAAATTAACCATACTAAGCAATAAAAGATCAAATCTAGTCTCATAACAGTTGATGGCAACCACGCACGACAAATATACACAATCCACCATAATAGAATCATCCACCAGTGGAGAGAAATGAACATGCATACCTAATGGATCGTGAGGGATATCCAAATAACGAGCGAAATAGGATGACACATAAGAGTAAGTGGAACCAGGGTCAAATAAAACTGAAGCATCCCTATGGCACACTGAAACAATAAATGTGATCATGGAGTCAGAAGAAACTACCTCTGGCCTGGTAGGAAATATATAGAAACGGGACTGACCAGTGCCTGACAGACCCCCCCCTCTAGGGAGACCTCGAATTGGGTGAGCCCCTCCACTAGCTGGTTGTGTGGGTGGTGCAGCTATTGGTGCTGAAACCATAGGCTGCATGCTCTACTATGGGAGTCTACTCAGAAGTCTTGGGCAATCCCTATTAAGATGACTCAAGTGTCCACACTCGAAACAACCGTTCCTCTAATGAGGCTGCTGACCCTAATAACCCGAATAACTGCTTGTGGAACCCTGAGCAATATAACACGGTAAGAACTATGTGCCAGCAGTGCACTGAATGATGACTGAACTACGCGAGCACTGTATGAAATGTGACTAATTAAAGAAACACGAGAAATCTAACGAGCTGCCTTAGCACACCTAAAACGACAACCTCTACTGAAATTTAACTGGCTTCCGGAAGAGGCCCGGCGAAAACCACCTGAACCACGGGGTGTCTTGTCCTCCTTCTCCTCTCGCTCAAGCCTTCGAACATGCTCCAAACGCCTAACAATCTCAACCACCAGGTCAAACATAACATCTGTCTCAGCCTCCCGAGACAAACTATATCATAGACCATAGTTGAGGAAATCAATGAACCTCCTGATCTTCTCCCTCTCAATGGGCACCAACCATACTGCATGATGTGCCAACTTCACGAATCTTATATCGTACTAGGTCACAGTCATACCCTCCTCGCGTAGCTTCTCAAAGTCCCTACATAACTCCTATCTGCGAGTCTGTGGAATAAATTTCTCTAGGAAGAGATATGAGAAGTGATGCCTTGTAAGTGGTGCTGTGACAGCTGGTCTGCTTGACTCATAGGTCTACCACCACCTGTAGGCTAGCCCTATCAGCTAAAAGTAGTATCCATGTCCACTAGTGCCCACAATACATGTTGTGAGAAGAATCTTATGACACCAATCTAGAAAACCCTGAGCATCCTCTGACTCTTCTCCACTAAACTAGGGAGGATGAATCCTCTAAAATCGTTCAGACCTTTTCTTCTCATCATAAGTTATAGATGGACCAACCTCGGCCCGACCATCAATAACTGGCTGAACTGGTGACATCCCTGGTGTCTGATAACCTCTAGCTAGCTGCTCCAATGTTTAGGCAAAGGGAGTCTGGGATTCTTCAATAGTCCGTGAGGTAGCTGGTGCACCTGATATCATACCCTCCTAAGCCAAAGTTGTGTACACACTCAAAATATGGGCCAAAGCCTCCTGAAGACCAGGTATAGCAACATGTAATGATGGTGTTTGATCTGGTCCCACCGGTTCAACATTAGCTAGAACCTGCTCCTCTATTGGAGACACTGGTGGCTCCACAGGTGCTGCTCTAGCTGCAATGCGAGCCCCACCTCGATCTCTACCTCGGCCACAACCTCTCGTGGCCCTGACTTGTGGCACTGGTGGCCGCTTGCCTGATCCGGCTGAATGTTTCCTCACCTTCCGTGAGAGGATAGAAGAGTAAAGCTTCAAAATTCAAAATTTAACAAATCCGCATGACAAGAATGCAGGAAAGTGAAGTTTTCGAATAGTTCGGTAGCCTCTCGAAGATAAGTACAGATGTCTCTGTACCAATCCGTAAGACTCTACTAAACTTTCTCATGACTCGTAGAACCTATTAATCTAGAGTTGTGATACAAACTTGTCACGACCAAAAATAACAAATAGCCATTATGGCACCTAACGCACTTGATATGTAAATCGAACATATCATTATCAGATCGTAATAACAAAAATAGCAGAAATAGTGCAACTCTAAAGCCAAAAACATAAAGAACTGTGCGAAATACAATAATCCCCCAGAACATGTAATGTAGTGTAATGAGATCTAAACAGAAGTACAAGTTTGGGATACAAATAGCAATAATGTCTAAATGGAAATAATATTTCTAAAAAGGAGAAAAGAGACGCCAAGACTGCAGTCGAGATGCAACTCTACATCGTCTCTCCAAAGTTCTCACAATAACACCTGACAGCTAGCCTAACTCGGTCCAAAACCTGGATCTAAACAATTAACTGTAGAGTGTAGTATGAGTATAACCGACCCCATGTACTCTGCAAGTATCATAACTAACCTCGGTGAGATAATATAAGCAAGATTATTAATGATACTCGCTATTCACTGTATAGTTCATAAATCTAACAAGTACAGAACATCAATATGATCAATTCAGGAACCACAGATAAAACCACCTTGATGCACACAGTAACTTAACAAACTCTACTCAGTAAACAATCCAACATATAAAGAAGATATGCAAGTAGAACTGATAAACGACCAAGGAAATTGCATGTAAAAAAGAAATGCAATAACATAATCAAACACTGGGCAGTCATTCCTCATACCGCATATACACCATCAAGAGAGAAACATGAAATGCTGACCCTAGGGGGATTAATACTTATGAAAACGCTACACGGACAACTCACGTGCCAAAATATGAACCATACGGACAACTCACGTGCCAATAATAACAACATCTCGGATCAACATGGACAACTCACGTGCCAATAATAATAATATCTCAAATCCGCACGGACAACTAACATGTTGCACGTACAACTGACGTGTTGTACGGATAACTCACGTGCCAATAGTAACAATATCTCAGATCCGCATAGAAAAATCTCGTGCTATCATATCTCAACCGCACGGATAACTCACGTGCCAATAATCACAGCCCCACAGACAACTCGCATGCTACCAGTCTAATCCATACACACAGAAGGCAGATATACAAGATTACATATACATGATGACACATTAGGCCTGATGAAACCCTTATAAAGCAATTCCAATAACTGCTCCTTCAATTACTTTAACTCCACTTGTGCCATGCGATATGGTGGAATAGATATGGGCTGAGTGCCCAACACCAAATCAATACCTAAATCAATATCCATGTTGGGTGGCATGCCTGGCAAGTATGCAGGAACACATCTGTAAACTCCCTCACTTCTGGAACTGACTCAACAGTAGGAGCATTTGCACTAACATCTCTCATGAAGGCCAAATACACCGAACACCCCTTCTCAACTATCCGCTAAGCCTTCAAATACAAAATCACTCTACTAGGAGTGTGACCAAGAAAACCTCTCCACCCTAGGAAACCCAAGCATCGCCAATGTCACTATCTTGATGTGATAATCAAGAATAGCATTGTATGGAGGTAGACAATCCATAACCAAAATCACCTCAAAATTAACCATACTAAGCAATAAAAGATCAAATCTAGTCTCATAACATTTTATGGAAACCACGCACGACAAATATACACGATCCACCATAATAGAATCATCCACCAGTGGAGATAAATGAACATGCATACCTAATGGATCGTGAGGCATATCCAAATAACGAGCGAAATAGGATGACACATAAGAGTAAGTGGAACCAGGGTCAAATAATACTGAAGCATCCCTATAGCACACTGAAACAATACATGTGATCATGGAGTCAGAAGCAACTACCTCTAAACTGGTAGGAAATATATAGAAAAGGGACTGACCACTGCCTGACAGACCTCCCCCTCTAGGGAGACCTCGAATTGGGTGAGCCCCTCCACTAGCTGGTTGTGTGGGTGGTGCAGCTATTGGTGCTAAAACCATAGGCTGCATGCTCTACTATGGGAGTCTACTCAGAAGTCTTGGGCAATCACTATTAAGATGACTCAAGTGTCCACACTCGAAACAACCATTCTTCTAATGAGGCTGCTGACCCTAATAACCCGAATAACTGCTTGTGAAACCCTGAGCAATATAACACGGTAAGAACTATGTGCCAGCAGTGCACTGAATGATGACTGAACTACGCGAGCACTGTATGAACTGTGGCTAATTAAAGAAACACGAGAAATCTAACGAGCTGCCTTAGCACACCTAAAACGACGACCTCTGCTGTAATTTAACTGGCTTCCGGAAGAAGCCCGGTGAAAATCACCTGAACCACGGGGTGTCTTGTCCTCCTTCTCCTCTAGCTCAAGCCTGCGAATATGCTCAAAACGCCTAACAATCTCAACCACCTGGTCAAACCTAACATCTGTCTCAGCCTCCCGAGACAAACTATATCATAGACCATAGTTGAGGAAATCAATGAACCTCCTGATCTTCTCCCTCTCAATGGGCACCAACCATACTGCATGATGTGCCAACTTCACGAATATTATATCGTACTAGGTCACAGTCATACCCTCCTCGCGTAGCTTCTCAAAGTCCCTACATAACCCCTATCTGCGAGTCTGTGGAATAAACGTCTCTAGGAAGAGAAATGAGAAGTGATGCCTTGTAAGTGGTGCTGTGCCAGCTGGTTTGCTTGACTCATAGGTCTACCACCACCTGTAGGCTATCCCTATCAACTAAAAGTAGCATCCATGTCCACTAGTGCCCACAATACATGTTATGCGAAGAATCTTATGACACCAATCTAGAAAACCCTGAGCATCCTCTGACTCTTCTCCACTGAACTAGGGAGGATGAATCCTCTGAAATCGTTCAGACCTCTTCTTCTCATCATCAGTTATAGATGGACCAACCTCGGCCCGAGCATCAATAACTGGCTGAACTGGTGACATCCCTGGTGTCTGATAACTTCTAGCTAGCTGCTCCAATGTTCAGGCAAAGGGAGTCTGGATTCTTCAATAGTCTGTGAGGTAGCTGGTGCACCTGATATCATACCCTCCTAAGACAATGTCGTGTACACACTCAAAATATGGGCCAAAGCCTCCTGAAGACCAGGTATAGCAACATGTAATGATGGTGTTTGATCTGGTCCCACCGGTTCAACATTAACTGGAACCTGCTCCTCTATTGGAGACACTGGTGGCTCCACAGGTGCTGCTCTAGCTGCAATGCGAGCCCCACCTCGATCTCTACCTCGGCCACAACCTCTCGTGGCCCTGACTTGTGGCAGTGGTGCCCGCTTGACTGATCCGGCTGAATGTTTCCTCACCTTCCGTGAGAGGATAGAAGAGTAAAGCTTCAAAATTCAAAATTTAACAAATCCGCATGACAAGAATGCAAGAAAGTGAAGTTTTCGAACAGTTCAGTAGCTTCTCGAAGATAAGTACAGATGTCTCTGTACCGATCCGTAAGACTCTACTAAAATTTCTCCTGACCCGTAGAACCTATTAACCTAGGGTTGTGATACAAACTTGTCACGACCCAAAAATAACAAATAGCCATTATGACACCTAACGCACTTGATATGCAAATCGAACATATCATTGTCAGATCGTAATAACAAAAATAGCAGAAATAGTACAAGTCTAAAGCCAAAAACATAAAGAACTGTGCGAAATACAATAATCCCCAAGAACATGTAATGTAGTGTAATGAGATCTAAACAGAAGTACAAGTTTGGGATACAAATAGCAATAATGTCTAAATGGAAATAATATTTCTAAAAAGGAGAAAAGAGACGCCAAGACTGCAGTCGAGATGCAACTCTACATCGTCTCTCCAAAGTTCTCACAATAACACCTCACAGCTAGCCTAACTCGGTCCAAAACCTGGATCTAAACAATTAACTGTAGAGTGTAGTATGAGTATAACTGACCCCATGTACTCTGCAAGTATCATAACTAACCTCGGTGAGGTAATATAAGCAAGATTATTAATGATACTCGCTATTCACTGTATAGTTCATAAATCTAACAAGTACAGAACATCAATATGATCAATTCAGGAACCACAGATAAAACCACCTTGATGCACATAGTAACTTAACAAACTCTACTCAGTAAACAATCCAACATATAAAGAAGATATGCAAGTAGAACTGATAAACGACCAAGGAAATTGCATATAAAAAAGAAATGCAATAACATAATCAAACACTGGGCAGTCATTCCTCATACCGCATATACACCATCAAGAGAGAAACATGAAATGCTAACCCTATGGGGATTAATACTTATGAAAACGCTACACGGACAACTCACGCGTTGCACCGACAACTCACGTGCCAAATTATGAACCGTACGGACAACTCACGTGCCAATAATAACAACATCTCGGATCCACACGGACAACTCACGTGCCAATAGTAATTACATCTCAGATCTGCACGGACAACTCACATGTTGCATGTACAACTGACGTGTTGTACGGATAACTTATGTGCCAATAGTAACATTATCTCAGATCCGCATAGAAAAATCTCGTGCTATCATATCTCAACCGCACGGACAACTCACGTGCCAATAATCACAGCCCCACAGACATCTCGCGTGCTACCAGTCTAATCCATACACACAGAAGGCAGATATACAAGATTACATATACATGATCAATGAATATCAATTTCATACTTCTAGATTGGTATAAGTGACATGCTAAAGTGTATGCATGTGCAAAATGTGCTATCACATCTCAAATCAGGCAATTTCATCACGAAAGTAGCAATTATCATGTTCACTCATGAGACTAACCTCTATGTAACCTCAAACATGGTTGATAGAGCTCACAGAAAGGGTAAAAATATAAGAAACACCAGAACATGAAGTTTAGCAATCAATTCAAGGCATATCATAGCCTAAACACTATCGCGACCATGAATAATACCCTGACGCACCCACATGGGCTCAACCCCACACATGTGTGCCACTCATAACACGTATCTATCACAAATAACTCAGGAAACTAGTGTCTCAACCAAGTTTAGTTAATATACTTACCTCAAGCAAGCTAAACCAGTACTCTAAAAATCCATTCTCACATGAATCAACCTCTAGACGACTCGAATCAAGCCAAAATAACTTAATAATATCAATAGAAGTCATAGAAAACAACCCCAAACAATAAAGCTAACATTTTGAATCAACGGAAAAGGGTCAGAAATGCCCTTAACGTATAAAAAATGACTCAAAAATGCCCTCCTTCTACCTATGGGTTAAAATTTGCCCTTAATATTATTTTTAGGATTAAAAAATGCCCCTCTTAACGGAAAGATGACATGGCATTGATGGGCATTTTAACATTAAGGGCAAATTTGAACCCATAATTGGAAGGAGGGTATTTTTGAGCCATTTCTAATATGTTAAGGGCATTTCTGGACCTTTTTCATTTTAATTAAACATGTAGCATTTATTTAGTTGAAAAATATTTTCTAAAATAATATTTTTGTAAAAACTGAAAAGCAATTTTCTAATGCAATATTTTTGTTAAGCTGGAAAAAAAATATTTCCTCTTCTTCTTCCTTCCTTGTTTGTCCATATGCTTTCTGAGTTCATTTTTTATATATTTTAGTTCTTCTAATGAGTTAGAACATCGAAACTGAAATATTTTCATTTTTTTATTTTTTAGTAAAAACAAATTCACTTTTTTTCAGACTAAATAAATGATATATGTTTAATTAAAACGAAAAAGAGCTAGAACTCAGAAAGCCAATATATTCCTAAATAAATGCTACATGTTTAACTAAATAAATTCTACATTTTCCGACACTAATGAATTTTTTTTTACTAAACACTGAAAAAATGAAAATATTTCAGTTTCGATATTCTAACTCATTAGAAGAACTAAAATATATAAAAAAAAATGAACTCAGAAAGCATATGGACAAACAAGGAAGGAAGAAGAAGAGGAAATATTTTTTTCAGCTTTTACAAAAACATTACTTTAGAAAATTGCTTTTCAGTTTTCTTTTTCCAGTTTCTACACTAAATAAATGCTACATATTTTATTAAAATGCCCATTAATGCCATGTCATCTTTCCGTTAAGAGGGGCATTTTTAAGCCTAAAAATAATATTAAGGGTAAATTTGAACCCATAGGTGGAAGGAGGGCATTTTTGAGCCATTTCTAATACGTTAAGGGCATTTCTGATCCTTTTCCGTTGAATCAATTATGCGAAGTCAACCCAAAAGTCCACCCCGGTCCCGCACCCCAAAACCAGACAAAACTCACAAATTCCCAACACCCATTTCAATACGAGTTCAAATATATATGTTTCATCCACATCCAACATCAAATCCTCAGTTTTCACTCTCTAAAATCATAGTCCAAAAAGCCACCCCCAAATCCCACCTTTAAGTCACTAAATTGGGTGTAATAATCTATGGGTAATCAATACTTAAAACCAATATTAAGTAAGGATTACTTACCCCTTCAATTGTGCTAAAACACCCTCCAAATATCACCTCCAACCAAGCAACTCGGGGAGCGCGACCGGCGCTCAACCTGGTGAACCCGGTCGAGCAAGCCTGTTAGACACTTTCTACCCAACTCACCCATGATCAAGAGGAGGTATGATTTCATTAATTAGATAGTAGGAAGATCATATACATACAATACCAAAACCTTTCTATTATGTTTCTTCATCGTTAATATCTCAAAATACACACCTCTTTATAATCTAATGTGAAACAAGAATTCAAAAACACAACAGTCTTTTTGACTTTTCTAGCACCCATGTACAACCTACATAGCATCTACGGAGCCTCTAAGAGATACAAAAGAGAGTTATGATAGTGCTGGCAACAAGGCTCCGGCTATACCTTAAAACGTGATAACAAAATGTACAAATATACATGACCCCAGAATGAGGTGGGGCTCACCAAGTCTGCTAGGAGGAAGGTGGACTGCTATCGCTGATCAACACTGCCTTCTATGGAACCACCTACATCCATTTAAATATGCAGCGCCCCCGGCAAAAGGGACGTTAGTACTGTCAAATAGTACTTAGTCATTTTAACATATTTTGAGTTATAGAGATCGAATTTGGGCGATTTTGCAGGTGATTTTCACGATATGGATTGGGGTATGTGATTTTTACTCGGATTTTTTAATTATTCATGATTCCAACCTTGATTATTGGATTTAATTGGTGAATCTTAGTGCAGGAATGTGGGCATTTAGTAAAAACTTTCCTAAAGAATAAATTGATGATTTGATGGTCGAATTGAGATGGGATTTAGATGAAATACATATATTTAAACTCGTAACGGAATGAGTATTCAGAATTTTTTACTTTCGTTGGGTTCCAGGGCATGGGCCCGGGGTTGAATTTTTTATTTTGGTTAAAGATCCTAGCTTTATCATTTGGAATCATTTTCTATGGATTTTATTGATGGTAATTGTAACACCCCGGAAAATTTCAAAGTACTTAAGTGTAAGGCCTGGTAAAGTTTGAAAAGAAAATAATATTTCATGGTGCCGGACTAGGCTTACGTGTCTGAGGATTATAGACCGCGGCTCGGACTTTTTGGGTTGAACAATGCACCGGAAAGTAAAAGAAAATTTTTGGTGGAAGTGTGCATTTCTGCGGTCCATTATGCAACCGCAGAACCACTCTACGGACCGCATAATGGCCGCAGAGTGAGGCAGTTAATTGGGTCAGTTGGAAGCAACTATGTGGTCGATTATGCGACCGCATAACTGTTATGCGGTGTATTATGCGACCGCATAACAGTTATGCGGACCGCATAGTGACCGCATACACAGACAGTTCTTTTGGCTATTTTGCAACCAATTATGCGACCGATATGCGGTCCGCATATCGCATATGCGATCGCATACCTTGTTCCGGAGCTCCATTTTTGTATTTTTAAAACCCAACCCTATTTCGTTAAACACACTCTTTGGGCCATTTTTTAGGCATAATCTGACATTTTAGAGTGAGAGAGAGTGCCCTAGAGTGAGAAGGTGTTCTTCAATAACTGTTCTTCAATTCTTGCTCAAGTTTTGGAAGATTCAGAAGGGAAGCTCACTAGGTCTTCATCCTAGAGGTAAGATTCTATACCCTAAACCCTAATTTCGAAATCTTCTGAAAATGGGTAACTAGCAAGATGATTTTTGGGTATGAGAGTTGTTTATTTTACATGCATGTGTTATCAAAGGGTGTAGGAAGATTTTTGAGCTAAAAATGGTCAGAATTGGGTTGTGGGATGACGGAATCCTTCATAGAAAGGACATTGAAACCTTATGCACACCTAGTGTTTGATAAAATGCTCAAATTAGCTAGAACCCTGATCATCTTCCTAATTTTGATTCAATTTGTTATATTTCTACAATAGATTGAAGTTGCTAAGAATTCTGAAACATTTAGAGTGTAAGGAAGCTCAAGTGAGGTATGTTGGCTAAACTCTTCTCTTAGAATTGAATCCCACGATATTCATGTAAATTATGTAAGTCCCGAGTGATTCATTATGAAATTGGCTATTCCGAGTAAGATTAGGTTGAAAGATATATGTTTAACAAGGATCCCAAATGCTCTATTCATGTTATGTTACCAATTGAGGATGTGTAAAAATATGGGTTGTGCATTAATAATGTTTCGACTTTAAGTCAAATTCAAATGGGGGCTATTATGCCAAATTTTGTGAAATATATCTATGTGCTTTAGACTCTAAATTGCTCACATGTGTACTACTCAACTTGATTTGAATTATATTTATTGTTGTTGATGATGATGATAATTGAAATTGAAGGTGAGCATGAAATACTGAATATGGCCAACGTGCCAAGAATGATTTTATAATTACGACCATTAGTGCCAATGAGATGAAAATAGGTGAAAGTAATACGAAATGTGATGATTGATACAAAAAGGTTGATGTCTCAAATAAGACAGCCTAGCCGGTCGAGTCGTGATCGGACACCATGCCGCACACATAGTGGTGATTGTGCTAGAAATTTATAATTTTAAATTGTGATTGTGGTCGATGTCCCTAATGGATAGCCTAGCCGACCGGGTCGTGATCGGACTCCGTGTTAAAGACGGTGGTATTGATATTGAGAGAAATTGTTGTTAATGTCTCTAATGAGATGGCCTAGCCGATCGGGTCATGATCGGACTCCGTGCTAAGAGTACGGTGGTACTGGTTTTGTGAATAATGGTATTGTGAATAATGGTATTGTGGACAATGGTATATCGATACTAAAAATCTCCCAATGTGAGATATGAGAATTAATTTGAACACTATCTTGATCCTAAATTGAGGTTTGATGTTAATTAAGGCTTTCATTGATATTATGATAATCTTGTTTGTATTTTTGTCATTCTATTGAGAGACTGTTTAGTTATACATACTAGTGCTATTCGACGGTACTAACGACCCTTTTATCGGGGGCGCTGCATCATTGAATGGATGCAGGTGGTTCCACAGCAGGAGATATTGATCAGTGATAGCAGTACACCTTCTTCCCAGCTGACTCGGTGAGCCCCCCTTCATTCTGGGGTCATGTATCTTTTGTACTTTATTTATTCGGTTTGAGGTATAGCCGGGGCCTTGTTGCCGGCATTATCACTGTACTCTTATTTATCTATAGAGGCTCCGTAGACATAGTGTGGGTTGTGTATTGGTGCTGGGAATGACAAACTATGTTATGTTATGGTTGTATTACTTGTTCTAGTTAAGACGACTAAAAACGATGGAACTATTGGTAATGAATTGGTATTGTGAACATGAACACCTTTTTGTCTAATTAATGAAAATATGTATTATCTTCATTCGTGGACTAGTTTGGGTAGAAGGAAATCTAACAGGCTTGCTCGGTCGGGTTCACTCGGTTGAGCGCCGGTCGCGCTCCTCGGTTTTGGGGCGTGACAAACTTGGTATCAGAGCCTAAGGTTTTAAAGTGTCCTAGGATGTCTCAGAGCCATGTCTAGTAGAGTCCTTATTATCGGTGTATTGTCGACCGCATCTATAATTAGGATGCTACATGGGCATTTAGGAATAATAACCTTCTTTAATGTTCTTAATCGTGCGATAAAGCTGGTTGTAAGATTGTTCCTCCTTTAACTCCTGAGTTGCTCTACTTTTCAGTACATGGCACCTAAGAAGAAGGCAAGAACTGGCCAACGAGCCAATGTCACCCCAAGAGTGACAGTTGATCCTATAAATGATGATGCGGGTGAGCACCCGAGGGGTGAGGATATTCCCCCAGTTACTACACTATCTGACTCTACTACAACTGATCAGATTGCACCTGTCCCTACACCTACTGAAGGTACAACAGTTCCTCCAACTGATATACTAGTTCCACCTCTAGTTCCAGCTTCCGATTCTGGTGTTTCTGATGTTGATCTTAGGGGAGCCATACAGATGTTGGCTCAAATAATGGCTTCCCAGACCCAAAGGTCAAATGTCGCACCCACTTCTTCCAGTCATCCAGGGGATTCTACTGGTTCCAGGGTGAACAAGTTTCTCTAGTTGGATCCTCCAGTGTTTACGGGTACTAACCCAGAGGAAGATCCCCAGGATTTCATCGATGAGATACACAAGACTCTCCGAGTCATGCGTGCTACTGAGACAGAGGAAGTGGAATTAGCCTCTTACCGCCTGAAAGAGGTGGCATATTCTTGGTTTGAACTATGGGAGGAGTCCAGTGGATAAGGGAGCTCTTCGGCGAGGTGGGGTGAGTTTGCCGATGCCTTCATTGATCATTTCTTTCCTGCCGAGACTAAGGCAGCCCATGCTGCTGAGTTTGAGAACTTGAGGCAATGTAGCCTGAGCGTGTGGGATTACCATATGAGATTCGCGTACCTATCTAAATATGCTATTTACATGCTGCATACTATGGAGGCCAGAGTTCACCGATTTGTACAGGCCTTAGTCCCTTGGTAATTAATGAGACTGCTACAACTGCCTTGAATTCTGATATGAACTATGGAAAGATGGTGGAATTCGCTCAAGCCACAGAGACCCGCAAATTAAGGAACATAATGGAGCGAAAGGGTAGTAATAAGGCCCGGTCTGCGGGCAACTTTGGTGGTTCTTCTAGTGGTGGCAAGTCAGCCTTCAGAAGAGGGTCGTCAGGGCCATCGCAGTCCTTTGCTCAGTCTTCAGTTAGTGCAATGCCATCAGGGCCCAGTCAGCAGTAGCAGTGGAGCCGTTTCAGGCCCAATCAGGGCAACATGGGAGCATATTAGCAAGGTCGTCACGGTGGTAGATTCCAGCAGCAGAGGAGGCCCTCATGCCCTCGTTGTGGAAAGATGCACCTAGGAATATGCTACATAGACTTACCCATATGCTACAGATGTAGATTGAGGGGTCATATTTAGAAGGATTTTCGTTCGTCCCGCCAGGGTGCGGGCAGGGGCCCAACATAGCTAGCTAGTTCTGCAGCTACTACATCCGCATCACCTCCTCCAGCTCGAGGCACTCCAACACCCGTAGGGCGTGGTGCAGCTAGGGGTAGAGCACAAAGTTCGGGAGGATCTGGCCGTTTCTATGCTATGAGGAGTCGCCAGAATTCAGAGGCTTCTCCAGATGTTGTCACAGGTATATTAACCGTCCAATATCATGATGTATATGCTCTTATTGATCCCGATTACACTTTGTCATATGTCACACCTTATGTTTCTATGGAATTTGCGATAGAACCAGAACAGCTTCATGAGTCGTTCTCTATATCTACTCCTATTGGTGAGTCTATTTTGGCCGCGCGGGTTTATAGGGATTGTGTTGTCACATTGCATGGCCGAGACACCGTGGCCAATCTTATTGAATTGAGAATGGTCGATTTTGATGTGATAATGGGGATGTATTGGCTTTATTCTTGTTTTGCCAAGCTTGATTGCCAAACCAGGATTGTTAGGTTCGAATTTCCAAATGAGCCAGTTATTGAGTGGAAGGGTGATGATGTATTGCTGAAGGGTAGGTTTATTTATTACCTTAAGGCCACGAAAATGATCAACAAGGGGTGTATTTACCATTTGGTCCGAGTTACGAACACCGATGCTGAGGCACCTACACTTGAGTCCATTCCTGTTGTGAATGAATTTACGGGAGTCTTTCCGGATGAACTCCCTGGGATCCCACCATACAGGGAGATTGATTTTGGTATTGATGTGATGCCAGACACACATTCTATATCTATTCCACCCTACAGAATGGCACCGACAGAATTGAAGGAGCTAAAGGAACAATTGAAAGATTTGTTAGAAAAGGGTTTCATCGACCTAGTTTGTCGCTTTGGGGTGCACCTGTTCTCTTTGTAAGAAAGAAAGATGGGTCACTACATATGTGTATTGACTATCGGCAACTTAATAAGGTCACAATCAAGAATAAGTATCCACTGCCAAGAATAGATGACTTGTTTGATCAATTGCAAGGTGCCAGGTACTTCTCCAAAATTTGTAGTGTTGTCGTCCTTGTTTGAATGCATCAAGGCTCGTTGGTATGGTGGTCTTCATTTGTTTTCATTTGGGTCATGGTGTTGTGAAATGGTACCTAAGAAGCGGTTATCAGAGATGGAGGTATATGGCGGCTTCAGGATCAGATAGGTGTCTCCATTGCCGATGGTTCGAGGGAGATGATCCTCGATAAGGCTCGGAGGTTATGGTATTCTATTCGTCCGTGCGTTACAGAGATGGATCATGATTCGAGGCAGCATTTTTAGCAGTGAAGGATGAGAAGGAACATGATAGGCAGAAGACTTAAGTCTATGTATTTCGTTTGAGATGATGTCTTCTATACTTAGGAAGTTTGAATATGACAGAAAGGAGTTTACTTGGAATGAAGAGGGATAGGAATGCTTGATTGTCGATTTGGGATGTAAAAACAGTACAACAGAAAAGGAAGATGACTCTAAGACTTACAAACGAAATGCAGCTCTAACTTGAGTTCTCTAAGTGATATCCTCCAAGCACCTCTCAGGACTCCGCTGGTACCAATGTCTGAATCTACACAAAAAGTGCAGAAGTGTAATATGAGTACAACCGACCCAATGTACTCAGTAAGTGTCGAGCCTAACCCCGACGACTTAATGACGAGGCTAATACAAGAAACCTACAAATAAAATTGTACAGTTATATATAGCAAGGAATAAAAAAAATAACAGGTAAAGTATCAAATACAATAACAACATATCAACATGTGCGAGAAATAATAAGTACATAAGTAAGGAACATAAAAACAAGAATGTGAAGAAGGTGTTACTGAGTAAACCACAACTCATGCTTTTACAACAACTCAACACAACCTTTCAAAAGTAAATTATGAAAACACAAAAGCCAAGTCAACAATCCTAATAACAAAGTAAGGAATAATGAAAACAACAAATGGCATGGAATCACCCTTCGTGTTTTTACTCTCATCCTCACATCATAATATAATAACAATCACGAAAATACCCTTCCTGCATATCCTCACTTTCTCTCAAGCACGGAAACACCCTTCATGCAATGATATTGATATATGAATAAAGCAGAAAAATACCCTTCGTGCACAATCACTCTTTCTTACAAGCACGGGAACACCTATTGTGCATTTTACTCTTCCTCACCAAGCATCACATAACACAATACCAACCGAGGTGGGAAGCACAAACAACATCAAGGGAAATATTTGAACATAACTCGCCATATGAGAATTTACCAACAAGTTTTTACCAATAACCAAATCAACAATTCAATGATAACGCCCAATCTCTCATTAAACTCAAAAATAGTAAGTAACATGAATACGAGAAATCAAGAACTATACAATCTATCTAAGGCATGGAAGACATAATACACAAAGTAACAGGGCACAAATAAGGTTGATTCTATCTTCATGCTTATCCTTTGGCCAACGCAGATATGCTAGTCACCTTGCATAAACGCCACCCCAACACATAGTTCACATAGCAAATAGACTCGATTATGTCCTATTTCCCTCAAATCAAGGTTAACCAAGACACTTCACTCTTTTTAGCACAAGCTCAACAATCCAACACGGATTTTCTTTTAAATAAGCCTCCAAACCACCCGAATCTAGTCAATTATTATTCAAATACGTCAAAACAAGCTTTAAAAACTATCCTCGTATGAAAAAGTTCGATCTTTAACATATTTGAAAAAGTCAACAATAAGTCAACCCGGACTCACGTGGTCCAAATCCAAAATTAAGACTAAATCCCGATTATACATTCATCTCTTAGTCCAAATATGGGATTTATTTTGAAATTCGACCTCAATTTGAGGTCTAGCTCTCAACTTTATAGGCATGGGCTTTAGGGGCTGGCAGGGTGGTTCTTCATCGCAAACTCGACAATAGTGTTGAGTTGCGAACATAGAGAGGCCTTTGCGAACATGATGGGTAGTTGGCCAGTGACCTTCGTGAATGCGACAGGTGCTTCACGAATGCGAAGAGCACTTGGCGCCATGGTATAAAAGGGCTGAAAATTGAGATTTAGCCTCTTTTCATTATTTTTGAGACCTAGATCACAGATTGAGGAGAATTTTGAGAGGATTTTCATCCCAACTTCATAGGTTAGTAACTTTAACTTATTTGTTTATTTATTTTCATGCATAGATTTTTATCCCTAAATCTAGTACTTTTAAATTTCAAAATTGGGGTTTTGGGGGAAATTTTATGAGGGTTAATTTTATAATTTTGGACCTCGATTTGAGGTCCAATTTTGATGCAAATCACATATTTGGACTCGGGAGAGAATGGGTAAAGGGAAATTGGTCTTAATTTCGGATTTAAACCATGTGGACCCGTGTTGACTTTTTGTTGACTTTTCCAAATGTGATAAAGATCGAACCTTTTTTATACTAAGGTAGTTTCTAAATATTTTTGACTTATTTGAGTATAAATTGGCTAGATTCGAGTGGTTTGGAGGATTCTGCTATAGGAAAGGTGATTTTGGAAGGCTGAATTGTTCTAGAAAGAGGTAAGTATCTTGGTTAACCTTGATTTGAGGGAATTAAAATATAATTGTGTCTATTTACTACGTGATATATGTGTTGGAGGCATCGTATATGCAAGGTGACGAGGGTATATACATTTGTTATAGGTTAAGCATGCGGGTAGAACTAGCCTTATTTATGTTATGTTGATTTTATGTATTATGTCTTACTTGCTTTAAATAGATTTTGAAATTCTTTGATGTTATCTATGTTGGTAGCTATGTTGGAATTGTTGAAATATTGGGCATTGGAAATTCTTGAAATGTAAGTCTGGCTATTGGTGCAAAAGTGATGGTTATCTCTCTTATGATGTGTTATATTTAATCGTTCACATTGATGTTGTTGTTGCTCCTCACCTTCTTTGGTACTGAATTTATGTGTTTTTGGTGAGGATGAGTGTTATGCATGACGGGTGCTTCCGTGTTGTGAGGTTGAGAGATATTGCACGATAGGTGCTTTTGTGCTGTGAGGTGAAAGATATTACACGACAAATGTTTTTGTGCTTGTGAGGAATAATGAATATGCACGACTTGTGTTTGCGTGATGTTGTTATGTTACCTTAAGTTCCTGTCATTTACTATGCGGACTGAATACTTGGCAATGTTATTTTGTGGTTATTTTGAAATGCTTGTTTGGAGTTGCTTGTGGAGCATAATCTGTTGTTAATCTTAGTCGTTTCTTTCATTATTTTCCCGTTCTATATCTTCTTGCTTTTATACTATTTATCTCTCTCTTGTTATCTATCTTTTCATCTTACTTACTATTTTACTTGTCATCCCATTGTTATATGTATCGTTATTTTCTCGTTATTTAACTGCACATACTTATATATAAGTGTCTTGTCTTAAAAGACAACAGAATAAAAAGAAAATCGATAAACTCATAAGAATGGGACCCAAAGGTCTACTAACAGAGGGCCCCAGAATAATATCCTCTCAAAATGCTCATAACACAGTACCAGAATAGAACATTACAGCTACAAACATTATAACATATTATACTCCATTGCGGCGTGCAACCCGATCTTACATTAACATAATATCTGTTGCGGCGTACAATCCAATCCCAATATCATATCATTATCTGTTACGGTATGCAACCCGATTCACTTATCAATTCATTTCAATATTGTTGCAGCGCGCAACTCATTCCCAATATCAACTCATTATCATAAACAACTCAATATAACCAATAACGTAATCTTAACATAAAAGGAAAATAAAGCGTACAGAACATCAAGGAACTAATAGGACAAGGGAGAATAATGAATACCTCATAATCACATGCCTCGACAATTCATTAATAAAAGAACAGCTAAATGACTCACGCAATTGAATATAAAAAAATAAAGTACAATAAGCAATGTAAAGACAATAAAACCAAGTAAAGACATGAAACAATGAAGATATATAATTAATACATGTAGGAACATATGGCACGTAAGCAAATATAGGGCGAGAAATGAATCAGTCGAAACCGGTAACATCTCAATGATAGATAATAAATAAGGCATGGATAACAAATAAGATCATGTAGCAATCAAAGCATGTAACAAGAGATAACATAGAATAAGTGATGATATAAAGGTAAATATCCCAACCCGCATGCTTCAACCAACGACAGCTCATATACACTCGTCACCTTGAATATACGTCGTCCTCACACATAATTCACATAGAAAATAAACAACAAGTCCTAATTTCCTCAAGTCAAAGTTAATCACAAATGAAAAAGGTTCAATCTTTAACAAAATTGAAAAAGTCAACAAAAGTCAACCCCGGGCTGCTTGGTCAAAATCCGAGATTCAGACCAAAGCTGGATTACCCATTCACCCCCGAGCTCGATTATGTGATTTATTTCTAAATCCGACCTCAATTTGAGGTCAAAATCCCTATATTCTACCAAAAACTCCTAAATTCTACCATGAAATTTATAGATTTAAAATTAAAATCAATGGGTGATTATTGAAATATATCAAAACTAGTTAAAAATCACTTACTAATGAAGTTGGGATGAAAATCTCTTCAAAAACCTCTCTAGTCCGCGCTTTAGGTTTCAAAAATGGTGTAAAATGACGAAATCTCGACTTAGAATTTTTATTTAACTGGGCGTCAAGTGTTCTTCGCGTTCCCGAAGCACCTTCCGGGTGAAGCATACTGACCAATTAGCTTTTGCGTTCGCAAAGTCTACATCGCGTTCGCGAAGGCATCACCCAGCCAAGTCTCCGCATTCGTGACCAAAGGGTCTTGTTCGCGATGAAGAACTCCCATTTTTCCCCCTGCTTTCCCAAAGCTACGCGTTCGTGAAGGGGAGCCCCCCCTCCCCCCAGGCCTACGCGTTCGCGTCCTACCTCTCCCGTTCCCAAAGAGTATCCATCCCTAGCCCCAATTTTCCCCTTCGCGATCGCAAAGCATAAGGACACCAACATAAAACCAACAATTCAACAAGTCCAAAAATGATCCGAATCCAATATGAAACTCACCCAAGCCCCGGGCTCCCGTATAAACATGAACACAAGTGTAATAACAACATATAACCTCCCTCTACCTCAAATCATCAAAATAACATCAAATAACAAGAATCGATCATCAAAACTCAAGATTTCAACTTGAAAACGCATTTTTCACAATCTTACACATAATGCGCCGAAACGCACTCGGGTCACCCTGGACACCAAGAAAACATGCATACATATCCAAACACATAATACAAACTTACCGTAATTGTCAAAACACCGATCTGAGGTCGTTTACCAAGAACGTTGGTCATGGTCAACTCAAATTATTTTTAAAGCCAAAAATTATATTTTCTTTAAAATTTCACATAAAAACTTTTCGTAAAACAACACAGACCATACACGCAAGTCATATAACATCAAATGAAGCTATGAGAGGTTTCTGAACACGGAAATAAGGGCTAGCATTCAAAATGACCTATCAGGTCATTACATTCTCCCCTTCTAAAAGAAACGCCCGTACTCGAATGGACATAGAAAAGTACCTGGACTTGTAAAAAGGTGGGGGTATCTACTCCGCATATCGGACTCAGACACCCACATAGCCTCATCGATCGGCTAACCTGTCCATTGAACTTTCACAAAAGGAAAACTCTTGGATCTCAACTTTCAAACCTGCTGGTCTAGAATAGCAATTGTCTCCTCCTCATATGTGAAGTCTCATCAAGTTATACCGTGCTGAAGTCTAAAACATGTGACATGTCCTCGTGGTACTTCCGAAGCATGGAGACGTGAAATACCGGATGTACCCTTTCTAGGCTAGTAGGAAATGCAAGCCTATAAATAACCTCCACAACTCTCTCCAAGATCACAAATGGGACAATAAACCTCGGGATCAACTTGCCCTTCTTCCCAAACCACATCACTCATTTCATAGGCAACACTTGGAGAAGAACCTTCTCACCCACCATGTAAGCCACATCTCGAACCTTCCAGTCTGCATAACTCTTCTGCCTGGACTGAGTTGTACAAAGCCGCTCCTGAATCATGTGAACCTTCTCCATAGCATCACAGACCAAATAAGTGTCCAACAATCTAGCCTCTCAAGTCTTAAACCTACCAATCGGTGAACGACATCGCCTTGCATATAAGGCCTCGTACGGAGCCATCGAGATGCTTGACTGAGAGCTATTATTGTAGGTGAACTCTGCGAGCCGTAGAAACTGATCCCATGAACCTCGAAAGTCAATAACACAGGCACATAACATGTCGTCCAAGATCTAAATAGTGTGATCGGACTGCCCGTCCGACTGAAGATGAAACGCAGTACTCTGCTTGTCCGACATACCCAACTCACAATGCATGGCTCTCCAAAATTGCAATGTGAATTGCGTTCCTCGATCAGAAATTATAAAAATAGGCACGTCGTGCAGGCGGATAATCTCTCGGATGTAAATCTGAGCCAACCGCTCTGAAGATTAGGAAATCATCAGCGGAATGAACTGTGCGGACTTAGTCAATCGGTCAACCTAGACTGCATCGTATTTCTTCAAGGTCAGCGGTAAGCCTACTAAGAAATCCATAGTGATACACTCCCACTTCCACTCCGGTATCTCCAATCTCTGAGTTAGCCCACCCGATTTTTTATGCTCATACTTTACCTGTCGACAATTCAAATGCTGAGAGATATAAGCAATGATATCTTTCTTCATTCTCCGCCACCAATAGTGTTGCTTTAAGTCATGGTACATCTTCGTGACACCTGGGTAAATGGAATAGCGCGAACTATGGGCCTCCTTAAGGATTAACTCTCTCAACCCATCAATATTTGGAACACAAATCCGTCTTTGAAGCTGCAGAACTCCATCATATCCAATCACAACCTCCTTAGCACCACCCCGATGCATTGTGCCCCTCAACACCAACAAGTGAGGATGATCAAACTGGCGAGCCTTGATACGCCCTAACAACAATGACTATGCCACAACACAAGCAAGAACCTGGCTAGGCTCCGAAACATCTAGCATCACGAACTGATAAGCATAAATATCCATGGCTAGTGGCCTCTCCCCTACGGTAAATATGCCAAACTGCCCATGCTCTCAGCCTTCCTACTCAATGCATCGGCCACCACATTGGCCTTCCCCGGATGATATAATATGATGATATCATAGTCTTTCAGCAACTCTAACCATCTCCGTTGCTCCAAATTATTGTCCTTCTACTTGAACAGGTACTGGAGACTCCGATGGTAGGTATAGACCTCACATGGAATGTCGTACAAATAGTGACTCCAAATTTTCAGTGCATAAACAATGGTTGCGAACTCTAAATCATGCATATGGTAAATTTTCTCGTGAACCTTCAACTAGCAAAATGCGTAGGCAATCACCTATTGTCTTGCATCAACACCGCACCAAGCTCAATACCCGATGCATCACAAAACATGGTGTAAGATCCCATATGGGAATCGGGCGAAATTCTAGTTTTTGGCCGTAAAATGCAAAACGATGAACGGCCATGGCGGGGAGGTGACTATGGTTCCTTAGGTCGTATTTGATGGCCCCGAATATTTTTAGGCGATCAGGGTGAGGGGGCCCGGACCCACTCGGAAGGCATGGGCTATAGAACACGAAAATATGGGAATCGGGCAAAATTCTAGTTTTTTGGCCGTAAAATGCAAAACAACAAGGAACGGCCTCAGCGGGGCGGTGACTATGGTTCTGTCTCTACCAAATGAATCTCTACCTCCAGTTGAGGCACCACTAAATGCACTGGAATGACGAGACCTCTTCTCAGATGATGCCTCTCAGCCCTGAATACGAATCCTATCGATCTTCCTCACAATCTGTACAACCCAAGTGAAGGAAATATCATCCTTAATATATCTGGCCATCTGCAGTCTGATATCATAAGTAAGGCCATCAATGAATCTCTTCACCCTTTCCCTATCAGTAGGGATCAAGATAGCTCTATGGCATAATAGATCCACAAATATGGTCTTGTACTGGGTAACTGTCATGCTACCATGCTATAGGCACTTAAACTAAATGCGCAGATCCTCTCTCTAGGTGAAGGGAATGAACTTCTCCAAAAATAGCTGTGAAAATTGATCCTAAGTGAGTGAAGGTGAACCTGCTGGTCTACCCCGAACATACTCCCGCCACCATTTCTTGGCAGAACCAGTCATCTGAAACACTACAAAGTCAACTCCATTAGACTCCACTATGCCCATGTTATATAACATATTATGGAAACGGTCTAAGAAATCTTGTGGTTTCTCAGAAAGTGTACCACCAAAATGAATAGGGAATAGCTTGGTGAACCTGTCCAACCTCTTCAACCCCTCTATCGACATAGCATGTCCATCCCCAGACTGTGTATCTATAACAAATTTTACCGCTCCAACTATTGGAATTGACGTGGTCTGATATATAAGAGCCATCTACTCTGGAGTGTGAGTAGCAGGAGTCTGGACTACTCCCCCAGCCTGAGAGACGGCTAGTGCTACAGGAAATGCCCGACCTAGACCACATTATCCGTAAGGCCTACCAAGTGGACTGGGGCATCTTGAAGTATTCGGGTAGTAATGAGCCCATCTAGGACCTGTGCTAGTCTACCTGGAGTAGTCTAAATCGAGATCTCCTCCCCCGGCTCGATCAGAGGCTCTCCTATAAGTATTGTTGTACATGCTCTTAGTTAAGCTCTACCTCTACCTCTGGCTATTCCTCGGCCTCTACCCCTGGTAGTGGTAGGAACCTGGGGCGTCGACTCCTAACCAGTTGTGGATGTTGTACGTCTACTCACCATCTGTGAGAGGACAAGAATAGAATGGTCCAAACTTCAGCAATAGAATAAAGTCGCACGACTAAGTAAGAAAGAAGTGAATTTTTCTAAAGGCCTTATAATCTCTAGAAGATAAGTACAAATGTCTCTGTACCGATCCTCAAGACTCTACTTAGCTTTATCATGACTCGTGAGACCTAGGCAACCTAGGGCTCTGATACCAACTTGTCATGATCTAAAATCCCAATTATGAGGTCATGATGGCGCCTAACATCCACTTGCTAGGCAAGCTAATTTTTGCTAATTAATAAACCGTTTTTAACAATTTAAAAGCAGAAAAATAATAATTAATGACTGATAAACTCTGAAATACATGAGGTAAATACATAAGCAATATAGTCTATTATAATTCCCAAAAATCCGGAGTCACAAGTACATGAGAGACTAGAATACTATAAATAACGTCTGAAATGAAATACAACGGTCTGAATTTGTAAAACATGATAGAAGGGGACTTTAGGGACTGTGAACGCCAAGCAGATATACCTCAAGTCGCCTGTAGAAGTCGAATTTGAGCAGTCTCCTCTACGCTCCGCTAGGACCAACACTAATATCTGCATAAGAAGTACAGAAATATAGTATGAGTACAACCGATCTCATGTATTCTACAATTGTCTAGCCCAACCTCGACGAAGTATGAGGAAGCTATGACAAGACACTCACAATAAACTTATACGGGCAATAAATAAAAGACAACAAAATATAAAGAAAACTGATACCCTCATAAGAACGGGACCCGAAGGTCAACTAACAGAGGGCCCCGAAACAACATCCTCTCAAAATGCTCATAACATAGTACTAGAATAGAACATTATATCTATAAATATTATAACATATCATACTTCGTTGCGGCGCACAATCCGATCGCACATTAACATAATAACTGTTGCGGCATGCAACCCGATCCCAATATCATATTATTATCTGTTGCAGCGTAAAACCTGATCCCATTATCAATTCATTTCAATACTGTTGCGGTGCGCAACCTATTCCCAATAACAACTCATTAATATAAACAGCTCAACACGACCAATAACGTAATCTCAACACAAAAAGGAAATAAAGCATACATGACATCGAGGAACTACCATGACAAATGGAGAATAACCAATACTATGTAATCACAAACCTCGACAATTCACTAATACAAGAATAGCTAAATGACTCACACAATCAAATATAGCATAATAAAGTACAACAAATAATGTAAAGAGAATAAAAGCAAGTAAAGACATGAGACAATGAAGATATACGATTAATACAAGTATGAACATATAGCAGGTAAGCAGACAGCGAGCGAGAAATGAATAAATTGAAACAGGTAACAACGAAATAATAGATAACAAGTAAGGCATGTATAATAAATAAGTTCATGTAGCAATCAAAGCATGTAACAAGAGATAACATGGAATAAGTGATGATATAAAGGTAAATTTTCCAACCCGCGTGCTTCAACCCATGACAGCACATATACACTCATCACCTTGTAGATACACCCTCTCCATATATAATTCATGCAGTAAATAGACCAACAAGTCCTAATTCCCTTAAGTCAAAGTTAAACGTGACACTTACCTCTTTTTGCAATCAAATCAATAATCAACCATGACTTTTTCTTTAAACAACCCTCTAAACCAACTGAATCTAACCAATTATCGTTCAAACAATTCAAAATAACTTTAGAAACTATCTACGAATGAAAAAGGTTCAATCTTTAGCTAAATTAAAAAAGTCAACAAAAGTCAACCCTAGGCCCATTTGGTCAAAATCCGAGATTTAGTCCAAAACAAAATTACTCATTCACCCCCGAGCTCGATTATGTGATTGTTTTCAAAATCCGACCTTAATCTGAGGTTTAAATCTAAATTTTACAAAATTCCTAAATTCTATCCAAAACCCCTAATTTCTACCATGAAATTCATAGATTTAAGTTAAAAATCAATGGGTGATTATGGAAATATATCAAAACTAGTTAAAACAAACTTATCAATAAAGTTGGGATTAAAATATCTTCAAAAACCTCTTTAGTCCGAGCTCTAGGTTTCAGAAATGGTGTAAAATGACAAAAAATTGTGAAGCTCCTGCCGCATTCGCGAAGCACACATGCCCGTTGGCCTTCGCGTTTGCGAAGTTTGCATCGCGTTCGAGAAGGCATCACCCAGCCAAGCCTCCGCATTCATGACCAAAGGGTTGCGTTCGCGATGAATAACTCCCTTGTCTTCCCCTAGCCAGCCCAAAGCTACGCGTTCGTGAGGGGTTTGCCGCGTTTGCGAAGGGCAGTCCCCCCCAGTCCTACGCGTTCGCAAAGAGAATCCAGCCCTAACCCCAACTTTCCCCTTCGCGATCAAGATAGTGGCTTCACGATCAGGAAGCACTGAGACACCAGTAGTAAACCATCAATTCAACAAGTCCAAAACTGATTTGAAACTCACCCGAGCCCCCCGGGCTCCCATCCGAACATTCACACAAGTATAATAACATCATATAAACTCGCTCACTACCTCAAATCATCAAAATAACATCAAATAACAAGAATGATCATCAAAATTCAAGATTTCAACTTGAAAACTCATTTTCACAATCTTTCACATAATGCACCGAAATGCGTTCGGGTTACCCCGGACCCCAATCAAACATGTGTACAAGTCCAAAAATATTATACGAACCTATCGGAATTGTCAAAACACCAATTTGAGGATGTACTCTCATTCGCATGCCTTGGAGTCACCTATCTTACGGTCTTGTTACTTTTTATTTGCTTTGAACAATGTATTATTTATTCTAGACTTTGTATTTAGTTATGTTGTAGATGCTCATGTACTCAGTGACTCCAGTTTCTAAGAGGTGTTAGATGGTCGTTGGTTTTAGACTTGATATACTTCTCTGAGTTTTTATCTTTTATTTATGATATCATGTTAATTTACCTTATGTATTGCCTTTATTTTGTTATTTGTTAGCTTGCCTATCAAATGGTGGTCATGAGAGTTACCAGTTGTTTGCAACAAATGTTTTAAGTTACTGACTTTTTTCTTTGGTAAGTAAAATAACTTTAATTACCAAATGGAGTTATATATATAAAAAAAATATCAAACGGACAGAAAGCTGATAGTTTGACATAAGCAACAACTCACCTTGCATCCTTCAGCCTATAGTTACCAGCTTGTATTACTTGTATTCAGACGCGCAGTGAAGGCGCTCTAACCAATAGAGCTACGAGATCTTGTTTATCTCTTGTTCTGGTTCGAAACAATTATCTCTTATTTCAATATAGATGAATTTTCTATAAAATTTAAATATAGCTACTAATGGTAATTTTCTAAAATAATAGCTACAAATAGTAAATATAAGTGTATATGTTTGTTGTGTTACATAATTTTTCTATCATGACCCAACTCTCACCGGAGCCGCGACGACGCCTAACACTACTTGCTAGGCAAGCCAACAGTCACACAAATATAACAAATTCGGATAAACATGGTTTAATAACCTCAACAATGGAAATATCATAAAATAACACCAACAATACTGTTACTACCATCCCAATGATCTTGTGTCAATGAGCATATGAGCACTACTGAGTATTACAATACAAGACCAAATCTTCAATACAACTATCTGAATAGTAGAACAGTAATAATAGAAATAATGAAAGAGAACTTCAAGATTTATGAACGACATAACAGCTATCTCGTAGTCTCCTAAAGTACCGGTATCAACACAACTCTAGCAGTCACCACGTCTGGAAGTACCTGGATCTGCACATGAAGTGCAGAGTGTAGTATGAGTATAACCGATCCAATGTACTCAATAAGTAACAAACCTAACCTTGGGCTGAAAGTAGTGACGAGCTCAGAAGAAACAATCAGAGACCAATATCAATAGCCAATAACAGTTTAGGATATAAAGGAAACAATAGAAGCGGACAACTCAATGATATTATGTTCAGCTCGTTCACATTTTAGGAATTTAGCTATGCTTTCCAAGTATAACAGTTTAAGCTCAACACGGAAAAAACATTTCATTTATCAGCTAGCATGAGGAATGTACATATCTATGTCAAATCAACGATATCACAATGAAACCATTAAGAATAACCACACAATAACACTTAGTATTGTACGGGCACCTGTCATAAATGCCCATCACCAAAGCACGTATATATAATATTGTGTTTGTGCCCACTGCTATTATGTCAGACTCCGGAGGGACAAATCCTGCACAAGCGCTAATCATAGTCACATAGCCCAAATAAGGGGCCTGGTGTACGCGTCACCCCAAATCAATAACACTTAGCCCAATATGAGCCTGGAGTACGTGTCACCTCAAAATTAATACCAAATCGGATGTATGGACCATGCTCAGTCATTAACTGCTCAAGTCTCAAATAATCATATCTCACAATACTCAGTTCAACAGTGTTACACATATGAGGTATTAACATGTGAGAAATCAAATAAGAAACTACTTTGGCAGAGATATCATACACGGATATAGCATCACGACTGAGAGTATATGTGCAATTAAGGAAATTGCTCAGAAACATCAAGAATTGCCCTATCATGTCTCAAATAAGTAGCACATAGCCTAGACATAGTTTCTAACATGAATTATAGCTCAAATAACTATACAAGTAGAAAAGACACGAATACAATGAGGCATGATAGCAAAACAAATCTCATAATAGTCTAAAAACTACCTCTAATCATGAACACTTCGGTGCATGCACACACGTCCATCACCTAGCGTGTGCAACACCACAGTACCTCTCATGTAATATAGTTTTCAGAGTTAAATACTCTCTAATTTAAGTTTAGATATGTTACTTATCTCAAAATGCGCAAATCAATACTCCAAAAAGCCCTTGCCACGCAAATTGGCCTCCGAGCGACTTAAATCTAGCCAAAAGAACTTAATATCATCAATAATAGCCAAAGAAAACAACCCCCACACCATAAAGCTAAGGTCTTGAATCCAATATGTAAAGTCAACCCAAAAGGTTAACCTGGGGTCCATACCACGGAACTCGACAAAATTCATACATTCCGAATACCCATTCAAATACGATTCCAACCATATAAATTTTATCCAATTCCAACCACAAATCGACCTTTAAATCATCGAATCTCACTCTCCAACATAGTCTAAAATTTCCAAATTTTACCTAAAACTCATATAAACTAGGAGTAATAATCAATGGGTAATCAATATCTAACATCAAAAGTGAATAAATTCACTTACATCTCCAATTATAGAAAAAAGCCTCACAAAAACGCCTCCAACCGAGCTCCAAAATTTCAATTATGAGAAAAATGACCAAACCCTTTATATGAACCTTCTGCCCAGCGATCCCGCATCTGCAAAAACAACCTAAATCCTGACCATGTGCACATGCGGTCCCTTCTTCGCACCTGTGGGACCGCTTTTGCGATCCCCCTTCCGCATCTGCGAACTCCCAGGCCTCCGCCCACGTTCACTTCTGTGCCAACTTTTCCGCATCTACGGGCTCGTAGATGCGACAACCACCTCGCATCTGCGCTCCACCCCAAGTCCCACCTAGTCCGCTTCTGCGATCACCAGACCGCTTATGCGGCCTCGCACCTACGAACAAACCCTCGCAGGTGCGATTGTACCAGAACTCCAAAAAACTTCAACAATCTTTCAAAGTCCAAAAATGATCCGCCAATAATTCGAAACATGCCCGAGGCCTCAGAGACCCCAACCAAACATACCAACAAGTGCCAAAATACAATATGAACTTACTTGAAGCCTCATATCACATCAAACAACACCAAAATCATGAATCTCACCCCAATTCAATCCTAATGAACTTCCAACTTCTAAAACTCATATCGAACTATATCAAATCAACTCTAAATGGCCTCAATTTTTTTATGCAAGTCCCAAGTGATACAACAGACCTATTCCAAATTACGGAACAAAAATCGAAATTCGATATCAACAAAGTCAACTTCCGACCAAACCTATAAACCTTCCAACTTTTGCCAAAAAGCACCAAATCAACCTACGGACCTCTAAATCCATATCTGGATATACGCCTAAGTCCAAAATTATCATACAAAGCTATTGGAATCATTAATATACTGTTCTGGGATCGTCTACATAGAAGTCAAACTTTGGTCAACCCTTTCAAACTAGGCTTCCAACCTTGGGACTAAGTGTCCCAATACACTCAGAAACTTCCCTGAAATCAATCTAACCATCACGGCAAGTCACATAACCACAAAAACAAGAAGATGAGAGGCACTAAATAAAGGAATGGGGCTACAATACACAAAACGACCGGCCGGGTCATAACATTTTCCTAGTTCAATTTCTCTAATCTCCCAGCTAGTTTACCCTTCATTTCTTCTACAAAAAAACTCCCAAACCAGCGTTGATATTAGGCTTGAAGTATGTATATTTATATGTATATTGCCTCTCATTTTACTCATAATTCATAGATTTTGGATATGTAATGTAATAATTTGTGCTAATTAATAATATTTTTATGTGTAGGAATCATCCGGAAGTAATTTGGGACGAAGCTACGTGAATTGAAGCGAAAAGGGGAAGAAACGAGAAAAAGCCACAAAGTAGCGCCACATGTAGCATGGGGCGCTACCTATACCGCAGTTTCCATAAGCACAAAATTTCCAGCGCCATGGCTAGTGCCCCACGCTACCCTGGGTGTTGGTGATGTGGACTTGTCCTATTTTGCCCTGGACTTGGTTATTTCGACCCCAAGACACTCCCAACTTGTATAAAAATAAACCTAAACCTATTTTGGAGGTGGAGATGCGACTTTGAGAGAGAAACACGAGTATAAAACTCTCGGGAGCACGGAATTCATCAATTCTTCCATTCTTCTTTTAGTATTCATAGCTTTTATGTTTGTATTTTGATGATTGTTATGAACATGAGTGACTAAGAACCTTATTATTCTGTGGTTATGGATCGTTCTTGACTATTATAAATTGACGGTTGATTGTTTTGCTTGACTTTATCATATTAATTTGTTTATTCAATCTTACACTCAATTATTCTATTGCGTAGCCAACAATAGAGTACTATCTACGAATTTATAGTTGAACTCGAAAGTGAGAAATGTAAATTGCACATAAAATTGAATAGAGTAAGTTTTTGAATCTGAGCATCGGATAATAGATTCGTGATTAGGATAGACATATTCTAGTTGCCTTACTTGGTTAATTTTGCAGGAAATATACATGTGTTCTTGTCAAGTTTGATTCTATAGACATATAGTCTTAGGTTGGCTTGAATAGGCGAGTGAAACGTCGAAAGAACTCGCGAGCATAGTAAACCCTGTTAATCAACAAATTAGATAAGTCAAGTGATTACATCAACCCAAAAAAGCAATAAGAGAGATGTTAATCCCATAACCCTGGAATATCTCCATCTCATTGAATTCTTCCTAAGTGTTTGTTTGCGCCATTTTGTGATCTTATTTTCTTGCTTGTTTATTAGTTCGTAGTAATTTAGTTATAAAAATCACAATCATCTTCTTAACACTCACTTGAGCATTAAATTCATAAATAGCTTAGATCGGACATTATTACTTGTCGACTGCGTATGCTTGTATGTGCGTTTGGACCCAACAAACATCCATGTGATATTCTCCACTGTCCTCTTCTATTCAAAATTTTCTGTGATTCGGGGGCTGAAGTAGAGTCTTTCTTGCATCTAGGATGATATGGGCCTTCTTATGATGTATTTGATCGCTAAGAATATTGGGCAACACTTTGGTATTTCGAAGATTAAAGCGGCGTCTTGCTCGAACTAAGGGTGAGATAGACCTCACGATGTATTTAATCAACGAGAATGTCGAGCAGTACTTCAATATTCGAGGACTAAAGCAATATCTTTTCGAACTAAGGATGATGATTATGTAGTTGATTCTGGATTTCTCTACTTGCAGATGCCTTCACCAACTTCGGATGCTCTGTCTAATGATGGATGATCCGAGAGAGTTATGTAACCCTCTATCTATAATTGTAGAGGATAAGCAGTCCAATTATATATGAACTCTCTTGCTTGGTTCTTTTTAGCTCATGTGAGTCATCAAGTCTATCACAAAAGAGTATGTGATAGAGTTAGTATGCAATTAGCCAAGACATGTCACTTTGGATACTTGGCGGCCTGTTGGCCTTGAATTTGACTAGACATGATAGGTCACTTTAATACATGGCATGAACTTGGGCCTCAAGTTGAAATGGACTTTGGGCTTAAATATAAAGTAAACTTATTTAATTTGTAAAGTCCAAATTAATTATTCAACTCAAATAAAACTGGATTTAAATTAAACCCAAATACATGGACCTAGCAATTAATCCAATTAAATTTTTTGTGCTTACACCAGTAAGACGGTAAGAATCATTAATTTTAAACACTTTTTAATTTTTTAAAATTAATAAATTTAAAATAAAGTTATATTACTTTGAAAGTTGATACAACATATTTTAATAAATTACCTTGTCAATCAATAACTATATTGGTAATGTACTACATACCTTGTCCTATTTTTTTTTTTTTTTATGATTTGCACCCTAACCTCATTATTTTCTTGCATAATAATAAAATCGCTATTTCTTAAATTTTTCAAGAGGGAAAAATAATAAATACAAATACAAAAAAATGACATAAAACTAAAAAAGAACTTTAAAAAATGACGTTTGACTTTTTCCCTAAAAGCGCATAATACCAAAAACATTGCAACTAAAATTATGTTCTCTCTAATATATATATATATATATATATATATATATATATATATATATATATATATATATATATTGTTATTATACAACTCACCTTACTCAAAGTTAAATATAACCTTAACATGAGCATAAAATTTTGAAATGTTGAACGAAATCTTGAGCAAAAAATATTCCGTGTTCGCTGATGGTTATATAATAATATTCAGTATTATTATCTTTTTCATATTTTTTTTAGGTGTTTATTTGATAGGGGGTTAATGAATTCTTGATGGGGTTTTCTAGAGTTTTTATTGTTGATTGAGATTTGTTGCCTAAGGTTTAATTTTTAGGGGAAAGAGACCAATATCTTTTTTCCAAAATTCTTTTTTAGTGATATGCCATGTCCTTTTTTATTATTTGTATTTTCTATCTTTCCCTCTTGGAAAATTTAAAGAAGACTAATTTTTATGTTTTGCAAAAAATTAAAGAAGCGAGCGTGCAAATCATACAATAAAATAAATAAAAAATAACATGGCGCAAATACAAAAAAGGCATACGTTAGACATGCAAAACGTAACAGGAGCCGAAATATGATGATTGTTGCATTTAAGAAAATCTTTTTTCTTTTCTCTTATTTTTAAAAAATATTTGTTTCTTTTTCTTTTAAATACAGTTTTTTGGGTGCTATATCACACCGATTTTAAAAATGTAAAATGGTATTTTCCTTTTTCAGAATTAAGCACAGGAACCATAAGGTGGGAAAAGGGCCAAATATAACCATCTATTTTCGGATATTCTCTACATTTAACCTCAATTATACTATTTGGCCAAATTTACCCCTATCATTATACTATCCGGCAAAAATTACCCATACCATCAGCAAACTTTTAAAAATTACCCTTCACTCCGTCAGGTGACCCAAAATCTCCCAAATCATTTTCATTAAGTCACTTACTCTTCTTCTTGATCCACTATTTTTGAAATAATTGACATTTACCTGCCTTCTTAATAGAGAAAAAATAAGAGAAAAAAATATTAAAATAATACAACGGTTTGTGAACAAAGTATAGTAAATTGAAGAATCTAAACTAGATAGCATGTCTAAATTTCAAAAGTATTTATGACTTTTCAACTTTAATGAATTGGTTGCACCAAAGGCATGGAGACTTTGCAAGTATTAGTGATAGAAGTTATCCTTGAAGACTTTACATCGTCGAATTCAACTTTATTTTAATCAAACGCCTACGCATTGTACACTCTTAAGTTAGTCAATCGAACTTTATACTAACCAGACAATAACAAAATATATTCGAATATACATACATGATGATCAATTGCATATAATACATAATAAATAGACCCATTGATTTCTATGGCGTGTATATGATTGAAAAATAAATAAAATTTTAAACCAAATTCCAAACCTATTATCACGAGAAGAGAAGTGGATGCATTGGTAATTAAAAATATCCATGAATAATTTTTATAGTCTAGTAGGCTATAACATTCACATCTATAGTAATTTTGTAAAATAGTGGAGCAAGAAGAACAAGTGATTTAAATAAAAAAAATTGGAAAATTTTGGATTACTTGACAGATCAAGGATAAATTTTAAAATTTGCTGATGATGGGGTAAATTTGATCGGATAATATAATGATATAGAAAAATTTGGCCAGATAATATAACGAAGGTTAAATATGAACAATATACGAAAGCAAACAAAAGTATACGTGACCCTTTTCCCACCATAAGGTAGTAGGAAGCTTTATGTACGAGGATATGGCAGCTCAATAAGAGTAGTATTTTGGTCAAAAGAAGTGACCACAAAACATCTATAGTTGACTAGTAGACTTCTTTGGAAAAATAAAAATAAAAAAAGAAGAGAAAAAACACTAGGGGCCTTCTCTTAGATATTAATGATAACCATCTTTATTGACAGACAGTGACCTGAGTATGAGACATATTAATACTTGGGAAACACTTGTATTACCAACAACGAAATAAAAATATTCTTAAATTTGACCAACCACCTTTTTATCTTTTAAATACTTAAAATCACAAAATAATTTAATGTCATAAACCTCAATGGATAAGGTACAATCTATGTTACCAAAAGCGAGCTAAAGATTTCTTAAAGTTGACCAGCCACCTTATTATCTTCTGAAATTTTAAAATTACAAAACAGGTTGATGTTTTAAACCTCAATGCACAAGGTACAATATTTCCAAAGCACACACTACAATAATTTAGACAATAGAATCTACTTTGCCTCATCAAACTCTGTTAGTATATCCTTGTCAAATATCTACCATGTCTTTTTCAGACAATAAAAAGAAGATTCTAGATTTGAAAATTCCAATTCTCATTTTACCCCTCCCCTTGACTTTGTCAACTTCCCCTTCCTCATGTTACTTCCTAGCAGTTACCCACTCCCCCCCCTCCCCCCCCCCAAAAAACCCCCTCACACACGAATCTTAAACTGAATTTTCAGGACCCCTAAAACCTCATTTCTACAAGCTCATTTTGTTGTGTGTTTGAAACTTTTGCAATAAAATGGGTAATCAGTGTGCTAGACCCCAAAACCAGACCCCACCATCTTCTCCTCCGGTGCCGGCAGGTTTACCGGCGACACGACCAGAAACAAGCTCAAATTCTGATGTTTCACCAGATCTAAGCTCATACCAATCAGCATGTGAAGAAGATCCGGAACTTCAACGGTTTGATTCAGCTCTTCAAGCAAGAACATCATTAGCACTGAATTCCATAGCTGTTAACATGGACCATAGGTCCCTTTCTCTTGACTCTTTACGTGAGGTTACTTTATGCTTCTTAGATATGAACCAAGGGGTTGTCAATTTCATTCTTGAAAGCAAAAAAGATATTTGGAAAGACCCTGATTTATTTGATCTTGTTAAGGATTACCTTGAAAGCAGCATTCACATTATGAACTTCTGTTCTTCACTTGATGACTCTCTTGAACGTGCACGTACTAGTCAGTCTATAATTCTTGTGGCATTGACCAAGTTTGAGAATGAGAGCAGTGCAAATGAAGTGGATTCAAAGCTTCTGTTTTCGGAAACTTTGGAACAGTTGAAGAGTTTTAAAGCTGCTGGTGACCCTTTTACTGCTAAGTTCTTTTCTTCATTTCACACGGTTTATTTGCAGCAAGAAGCTTTGTTGATGAAATTGAAGTCGAAAAAGAGTAAACTTGATAAGAAATTGAGCAGAGTAAAGACATGGAAGAGAGTTTCTAATATAATTTTTGCTACTGTGTTTGTTTCTGCTATCATTTGCTCAATTGTTGCTGCAGCTGTCACAGCGCCACCAATTGTGACGGCGTTAGCAGCTGCGGCCTCAGTGCCATTGGGGACAGTGGGGAAATGGATCAATTCAATGTGGAAGAAGTATGAGGATGAATTGAAGAGGGAGAGGGAGATATTGACTTCGATGCAGGCTGGCAGTTTTGTTGTGATTCAAGACTTGGAGCATATTCGGGTTTTGGCTGATAAATTGCAGATAATTGTTGAGGGGTTGTTGCATAGTGCTGATTTTGCAATTAAGGGAACTGATGCAGTCGCAAGTGCAATGGAAGAGGTCAAGAAGAATGTAAATGGCTTTTCAGAGACCATTGAGGTTTTGAGTCAGCACGCCAAGAAATGTAACCAGGATATTAGGATGGCACGAGCAGTGATCTTGCGGAAGATTGTCAGTCAACCCAGTAGCTCGAATCAGGGCATTGGTATGTTCTTTGATTGACAGTAGCTGTCTTGCTGATTTTCTTTTCGTTCATATACCATGTATGTTTGTAAAAAGTTGGTCCAACTATGTTCTGTTGGATCTGTTGATTTGAGATTTCTGACCCCTGCAGAAAATTAAGTTATAGTCCTCATTTTGTTAGTGTATCTCTTTTGGCTTACTGTTTTTAATTGAGTTACTATACATTTTTGATAACAAATGACATTGATTCAATTTGAATCCAAACAAGTGGGGAGGACTTGGGAAGTTTCTGTAAAAGAAGAATCTTTGGTGTCATTAAGAAATGCAGCACGTTTTCTAGTTGATAATGAGCTGATATTTGCCACTTGATAGGTAAATGTGATGCTTTGTCTCTACTTTCCTACATCTTTTTCTCTTATTTCAAGATTTTAAAAGTTGGTAATAACTGGCCAAGTGGTGTTTTTACGGATTCTTTTAAAAGATTATTAGTCTAATTATAACAACAGCAACAACAACGACCCGGTGGATTCCCACAAGATTGTTAGTCTAATTATGAGCAGAATTAAAGTTTAACTGCTTTAAGGATTTCTTGAGCTGATTACACACCCTAAGATGTTGAAGTTCAGCTCTGCCATGGAAGGCCTACATTTGGCAATATTGCGGCTTTTAATTACTTGTCTTGATCAAGAAATATTCGTTATGGTTCATTATCAAAATAGGATGAAGTCATCACTTCATATCCGAAGAAAGCCCTCATTTTGTAACATGCAGTGATTCTGAGTTGAACAAGCTTTTGAATGATTCTATTGTTTCTTTTTGATGTATTAAGCTTTTAGAGCTTAATATGTTTAGATTTCTCCGTTCATCTCTTTTCTTACGACCCGTATGGGTGGGGTTCATCTTTTTTGAAGTTTATTTTCAAAAAGAGCAGATGGGGAAGTAGAAATGATGCATGGATTGTGATGTGTGCTCATTTTTGCTTGAGCTGATCCTTATGAAAGAGAAAAAAAAAACCGAGAAAATCAGAGAATAATGCTTAAATTTCCAGGCTATGAGAAGTCCTATTTCTTATGACTTCTTAGTTTTGGAAGCTCTACCCTCTTTCCCATTATTTCTTTTCATTCGTTGAAACAACTCAAGGATTTGGTGCAACCTCAATATTCCTTGATACAGTAGAAACTTTGGCTGCATAAACATACAAGTAAAACTTGTCACTCTTTGCATTCTTGTAAGGATGATAATATTTTTTGAAGTTTCATTGAATAACTTCTTGACATTGGCAAGGGCTTAACTTATTTTTGATTTATTAAACTAATGGTTATTTTCAAAGAGAAGCCGATTAACCGTTGGACAGATGCAACTATACAGAAAGATTTGAGATTAACGAACCTCAGGCCATGTGTGCTCTCAAATCTGTGAACGACATATGCTGCTGCCAAAACCCTTTTTTCATCTTTTACAGTATTTATTAAACTGGTGGTACTTCCAAAGAGAAATATTTGAAAGTTGATTAATTGTTGGACGAATTACAACTTAAATCTCAAAATGGTTAAGATTAAGCCACAAACATCAGGTCGTATGTGCTCTCAACTTTGTGCAGGGGCATGTGTTGCTGCCAAAGCCCTTTCACCTCATAATGCCAGTTCCTCGTGGAACTCTCTATTAAGTTGATGTATTTTATAACACTAGAAATGATGGACTCACCAGGTGCATCCTTGTATCCTACTCATTTCAGCTGTAACTATATCTATTCATGCATAGCCATCTTAGTTTTCTCTTCTTCTTTTGCTTATGTTTTAATCTTTTTTTTTTTTATACTTTTCTTTGGATGGTCTGTGGATAGAGGGAGGTGATATCATAGGAACAATGGTCTGGCAGAGTTAACTATTTTCACCTCAATTTGCTAGCTTGTGCTTGCTTGTTTGCTTGTTTGTCTTGGTTTTGGATGTTTGTCAAACTGCACGACACCAAACAGTAGTATGATACAGTAATGGTGACAAAAAGTGCAATCCGTTTTAAATTTTAATATTTTTCAGTAAGAAAAGAAAAATTCTTCAGTACCTTAGTGATTTGGATTTCTTGTGTTTCTTTCTGAAGAGGGGATAAAAGTTCTACTGTCAACCTTTGTAGTTGGTGCATGATAATTATTGATTGTTTCTTGTTTATTCTTTGTTCTTCCAAATTCTGTGGTGATTTATAGGATCTTGTTTCTGCACCCTACTTCCTTGCTATGACTGAGACATGCCTAATTCTAACCTATTTCCTTCCTGTAGTTGTGACACGCCTAATTCTGACCTTTTCCTTCCAATAACTGGGACATGCCTAATTATAATAACAACCCAGTATAATCCCACTAGTGGGGTCTGGGAATGGTAGTGTGTACGCAGACCTTATCCCTACCCTGAGGTAGAGAGGCTGTTTCCGATAGACCCTCGGCTCCCTCCCTCCAAGAACTCCCCACCTTGCTCTTGGGGTGACTCGAACTCACCCAAGGACATGCCTAATTATAACCTAAAATTGAAAACCCAAATGTTCTATTTCCTTCCTATAGTTGAGACATGAAAGGCCTAAATTTTCTTTGATCGCTAAATTGCTATTAGTCGCCCTTCTTGGACGAAATTTCCTAACATGCTTGTCTACTACTGAGTACTGACTAGTGTTATTTGCTGCATAATGCAATTTTATAAGACTGTGCAAAGGATCCATTCTGACAATTTGGAAAAATAAAAAATGCATAAGCTTCACATGCATAACAGTCTAGCATCTTATACATGGTCCCAAAAATGGTCTCGCTTCCACTGCATCCAGATATTCAGTTTTAGTATTGGTCTTTGCCTTTGGAGTGTCATCTGGATGTGTGCATTTGCATATACCATTATCTGTAACAAAGTGTAGCATTCTGGAAAATGGTAGTGTACTTCTCTTTTCTTTTATGCCAAGTTTGCAAGCACGAGCTTCTGTTATTCAGCTCACCTACAACATTTGGTGTTTGATTATATGATTAAAGGGCTAGAATTCCCAAGAGACGTTTGGGGGGGGAATAATTTTCCTAAGACTATTTCCGTCTTGATCCTTTCCCTTTACTTGTTTCTTTCTTTTTTTCTTTTTCTTTTTGGATAGGGGTTGTAGGTATCTGCGTTTATTAGAATCTATATGCAGAAATTTTATGTTACCTTATTTGTTTGAGTTTTGTTGGAAATTTAGTAAAAGAAAAAAGAAGCAGACCAACTTTTCCTACTAATTTTATGACCTTGTTGTCCTCATTTTTCTTGTTTCCTTTCCACTTGAATGTGTTTGGTATAACAAACAATATTTTGTGAATTATTTTCAGATGTTGGTTATCAAAAAATAGTTCTGAAAATGACTTCTCTTCCTTTTGGGCGAAAGTATTTTCAATAATCTTAATTCTTTATGTCACATTACTGCTCCAATCAACATTTGAACATTGTTATCAATTTTATATTTCGAAAAGTTTCATCAACACACTATCCAAATTTGTTTGCATTATAATCAGTTTTTAATAAATTATTTGTTAGAAAATATTTTTAGTGTTCCAATTATCATGATTCTGTTATATGATTTTCCGGTGAGCAATATACAGTAAAAGCTTTTACGCGTTGGTAAGACATGACACACACCTACATTTACATGTCTGCAAAATATGCCTATAGATATATTTTGTATGGAGTTCATGTGGCCAATAGGAATTTTTTTTTAGTTGAGATGTCTAAGTGAAAATTTGTAAGGAGTTCCAAGCTGTGTAATTATGGTCAAATGATAGTGGAGTCCATCTCACATAAGCATAAGCCTATTTGCAAAGTAGACTGTGTTGGCAATATTCTTTGGGACCCAAAAATATTGCATTGTGTGGTGGATATCATTTGCACAAGTTGTATCTTTTCTTTTACAACTAAGAGGACAAGGCTTTTTTGCTTATAAAAGGAAATGTCATTAGTTCATTTTAAACACACCAACAAGACTTGAGTCTTCATTTCTTGTTTCTTCTCCTTCTTTAGTAATTGAGAGTATTTTGTAAGAGAGTTTGAGTGTTGGGAAATACTTGTGTGATCCCCTTTCTTTGGAGCGATCTTGTGAGGTTATTCTCTCTGGGTATTTGAGATTAATTAGAGTATTTACTCTAATTTTGTATGATCTTTTGTACTCTTGTTGCTATAGTGAATTTGTTCCTCTCCGCTTGTGGACGTAGGTCACACTGACTGAACCACGTTAAATTGGTGTCTTCTTTATATGCTTTAATTGTTGTTGTTATCAACTTGCATTGTCTTTGTTATTGTCACTATAATATTGTTTGGCTAAATTTCGCACTACCCGAGTTTCCGATTCTAACAAATTAGTATCAGAGCCGGATCTAACCGGGTCAGATTCAATAGCCAAAATAACTCTAACAAAGACCTATGTTGAGAAATTTGACCGAAGTGCAAACTTCGGAATGTGGCAATTAAAGATGGAAGCTATCCTAATTCAGGATGGCTTAGATTTGGCGTTGCAAGGAAAGAAGAAGCCGGATAAAATGACGGACGAGGAGTTTACCGTCATAGATAAAAAGGCAAAATCAGGTCATCTTAAATCTCTCAAATGAGGTTTTACGTTAAGTTTTTAGAGAAACCACAGCCAAATGCATGTAGGAAAAATTAAAAACTTTATACATGAAGAGGACAGTGGAAAATAGACTTTACCTGAAGCAGAGGCTTTTTACAATTCGTATGGGTGATGGTACCTCTATTCTCTCTCATCTTTATATCTTTGATTCCATTCTTATGGATTTGAGTAATATATATGCTGAAATTAAAGATGAGGATCAATATGTGTTATTGCATTGTTCTCTACCCCCATCTTTTAAGCATATATGAGATACTATGATTTATGCAAAGGATAATATCTCTTATAAAGATATTAAATCTATCTTAAAATCAAAGGAACAAATAGATAGTGATATTACTGGGGAAGCTAGTGGAACTCAAGCGGAAGTTGACTTTGTTTGTTAGGGGCAAATCCTACTCCATATCCAGATACAATAATTTAGAGTGTCGCTATTGTTATAAGAAATGTCACATTATCTCTGAATGCTATAAACTGAAAAATAAAGAAAAGCATAAAGAATGGATTCCGGTTGAGGAAACTATATTTTTAGCAACTGAAACTAGTTTTAGATCAGACAATGAGTGAATTTTAGATTCCGGTTGTTCATATCATATGTGTCCTAGCAGGGACTTGTTTTCTACATATGATTCAGTTGAAGGTGGGGTTGTCCACCTGGGCAACAATGTTACTTGTAACGTTATTGACAAAGGTACAATTCGAATCAGAATGCACGATGGTATGGTGAGAACTCTCACCGATGTTAGATATGTTCCTGAGTTGAAGAAAAATCTCATCTCTTTGGGAACTTTAGAATCCCTTGGGTGCAAATTTACTGGCGAAGGTGGAGTTCTTAAATTTTTTCAAGGTGCTCTTGTGATCATGAAAGCACACAAATCTGGTTCGTTGTATACTTTATTGGGATCTACTGTTATAGGCCCCACTACAGTTTCGGTATCAGGCAACTTGTGTAATTTTGATGGCATTAAATTTTGTCATACGCCCATTGAGGCTTTTGCGGAGAAAGTGAAGCAAATTTACTATATCAGCCAAAATTAGGCCAAGGTGGAGATTTGTAATTATGGCCAATATTTTGGCTAGTGGAGTCCATCTCACATAAGCATAAGCCTATTTGTAAAATAGACTTTGTTGCCATATATTCTTTGGGACCCAAAAATATTGCATTGTGTGATGAATATCATTTGCACACGATGTATCTTTTCTTTTACAACTAAGAGGCCAAGACTTTTTTGCCTATAAAAGGAAAGGCCATTAGTTCATTTTAAACACACCAACAAAACTTGAGTCTTCATTTCTTGTTTCATCTCCTCCTTTAGTAATTGAGAGTATTTTGTAAGAGAGTTGAGTGTTGAAAAATACTTGTGTGATCTCCTTTCTTTAGAGTGATCTTGTGAGATTATTCTCTCGGGGGTATTTGGGATTAATTAGAGTATTTACTCTAATTTTGTAAGCTCTTTTTTGCTCTTGTTGCTATAGTGAATTTGCTCATTTCCACTTGTGGACGTAGGTCACACTGACTGAACTATATTAAATTGGTGTCTTCTTTATATGCTTTAATTATCGTTATCAACTTGCATTGTCTTTGTTGTTGTCATTATAACATTGTTTGGCTAAATTTCGCAATACTCGAGTTCCCGATCCTAACAAGGTGGTTAATTAGTACAAATTTTAGTTGAGGTGTCTAAGTAAAATTTTGTGCCAAATTTAAAAGGTTGTGTATATATTTGGCCTTTCTTAAATTAAACGAGCTCCAAGCCACATTAGCGTTGAAACCTTTTAAGAACAATGTCATTTACTTATCAGTGTCTCCACTAATACATTAGTTTTCCAAACTAATATATCCTTGTGCACCCGAAAAGAATAAATTCAAATGAAGTTTTACTAGTGGTAAATTATCTAAGAAAGACATTTCTTTATTTTGTATGGCAAAAGTCACTTTATTTTTGTCATTTTACATACAAGGTCACTCACTACATTCAAGTCATTTGAGCTAATGTAGTAATTTATTTATTTTTAAATTCTTCTATTTAAAAGATAGCAAGAGACTCACTAAAATTATTTTTGACCCACTCCGAAATCCGACTCATCCTTTATACCTATTTAATTTTATTAAATCCCATTTAAATTGTCTCCTTAGTCGAAAGGTGAGTAAATCAAAGTCTAATTTCATTTTATTAACCATGGTTTTAACGTTTTTCTAGGTTTTTTCTCAGTAGTCTAAAGTTTAATTTTCAGAGGCATTTATTTATTGGTTTTGATTTCTTATCTTAATTATTTATATTGAGCTTATCAGGTTAATTAACGGTACTGTTTTCATTTATGTTGCCAATATTCTTTTCATTTAGCATATCAAAGAAATATTTTTGCTATGTCCAATTGATGTCTTTTGCTCACATTAAATGGCCACAACATCACCAGTTGATGAACTATTTTAGGTGATGAAATAGCAAGAACTTGACTAATGCTGCTATCTGTACTCAATCTAGATGAATACTTTAAATGGTCCAAGAAGCTTAAGCTAGTTAAGTAATCTTTAATCAGTCAAAAGATTAAGGCTTTAAGCCATATCTCAATCTCAAGTATTTGTTTAACAAATCTGCTTGTTCAGAATGCTGCAGCCGTCATCAATGTAATAAACGGTAAAGGGTCAAATATACCCCTGTACTTTTGAAAATAATCTAAAAATACCCCTCGTTATACAATTGGGTTATCTATACCCCTGCATTCATACTTTGAGTTCAAATATACCCCTCATTTAAATGGAGGGACACGTGTCATCGTCCTGTTGGCCACTTCTAAATATCTCTTAATTAATTAAAAAGTAATTTTCTAAAGCATTTATTTTTTGTAAAAACTGGAAAAAACTGAATTTTTTTTACTAAAAACTGGAAAAAAACGAAAATATTTTTTTTTTTTTCAGTTTTTACAAAAAACTGCTTTAAAAAAAACTGAAAAATATTTTCTAAAATATTGTTTTTGTAAAAACTGGAAAAAAAAACTGAAAAGTAATTTTCTAAAGCAATATTTTTGTAAAAATTGAAAAAAATTGAATTTTTTTTAATAAAAACTGAAAAAATCGAAAATATTTTTTTCCAGTTTTTAGAAAAATATTGCTTTAAAAAAACTGAAAATAATTTTTAAAGCAATTATTTTTGTAAAAACTAAAAACAAAACTGAAAAGCAATTTTCTAAAGCAATGTTTTTGTAAAAACTGGAAAAAAAAAAATTCAGTTTTTAGTTTAAAGAATTTCAGTTTTTTTCAGTTTTTAATTTCTTTAGAAAATTGCTTTTCAATTTTTTTTTCAATTTTTACAAAAATATTATTTTAGAAAAAAAATTTCCGTGTTTTTAAAAGCAGTTTTTAGTAAAAGAAAATCAGTTTTTTCCAGTTTTTATAACAACAAAAAATTGCTTTAGAAAATTACTTTTTTAATTAATTAGGAGATATTTAGAAGTGACCAATAGAAAGATGACACATGTCCCTCCGTTTAAATGAGGGGTATATTTGAACCCAAAGTATGACTGCAGGGGTATAGATAACCCAATAGTATAACGAGAGGTATTCTTAGACCATTTTCGAACGTACATGGGCATATTTGGAATTGACGTTGTAGGCTCGCGAGCAGTATTTCTTTGGAGGAAGACGAGGGTTTGTGTGTCGAAATATTTGGGGAGATTAAAGGATCAGTAGTAGAGTTGATGTTTTGCATATCTAGAGGTTTAGGAGGGATTGAAGGTTTCGCTGGATTGGGTGATGGAATAATCATTTAGTTGTTGATAGTGGGAACTAGAGAGAAGTTGGACTTTCTCTCACTAACTTTCTACTGAACCCTTTTTCACATGCTATATTTGAAAGTTATTCATGAAGGCAAAAGGTAATAATTTGACGATATAATTTTTTATAAGATTCCTGTCCAAGTTACCTTTATAAAGTTTTAATCAAGCTGCAGTAAAATTCAAACTTCTGATATTGCAGTTTAAATTGTGACTTTTTGACATATTGAATCTTCTTAGAAAATAAAAATAAGCAAATTATATTCTCCCTCAAAACATAATTGTCTAATTCTACCATCCGAAGCATGAAATTCCAGTCTATGGAGTGTTTGGCCACATCAGAAAGTCCATATGTTGCTCATGAAGACATAACAGCTGAAATGAAGCATTCGCATCAGGGGTGCAATGGTTCGGTTCGACAATAGAAAAATTTATACCATACTATTTTTTTGTCAACTAACTCAGATTCAGTGTGGAACACTATCAATTGCTATATGCAAGAGTAGGAATCTATAATTAGAAGAAGGTTCTAGAGAGAGAATACAAAGAATATTTTCATTTCCTGTGTATTGAGTACAAGTCTGTTAATTCTTATATAGAACAATGTTAACGACCTCTAACTAACTATAAAAACTAAATACTCTAACTTTATGTTATTACAAGCTGACCCCTAGAACATTTCCTCTATTACAACACTCCTCCTCAAGTTGGAGGGTGAAAGACATCGAGCACTCCAAGCTTGCCTAAGAAAAGTGTGTGTTGAGATGCTCCGAGACCTTTTGTCATCATGTCTTCCATTTGCTACTTTGTGAGGATGTAATTGGTTGTGATTATCCCTTCCTTGATCCTTTCTCGTACAAAGTGGCAATCAATTTCTATGTGTTTTTTTTCTCGGATGGAAATTTGGATTTGCAGCAATCTGCAAGGCTGTCTTACTGTCGCAATGTAGGTGTATAGGTACTTCTACTTAGTTTCCCAATTCTTGCACTAAACCTTTCATCTACATTAACTCTACCATAGCTACTGCTATGCTTCTATACTCTGCTTCTGCAGAACTTATACTAACAGTTTGCTGCTTCTTTGACTTCCAAGACAACAGAGAATCTCCTAATTTCACCACATAACTTGTAACTGATCTTCTAGTGTTTGGACATGCTACCCAATCTGAGTCACAGTATGGTGTGAGACTATTAGTGTTTCCACTTTTCAACAGAATTCCTAATCTTGGGCTTCCCTTAATATATTTGACAACCCTCAATGCTACTTCCATATGTGATTCCTTAGGATGTTGCATGAACTGGCTCAACACTTGGACTGCAAAATATATGTCTGGCCTTGTAATTGTCAAGTACAACAGCTTGCCAATTAACTTTCAATAGCTACCAGTTTCCTGCAGCATCATTGACATTACCAACATGCTTATCATAGTCGATTGTGGTAAGATTGTGATTTTGTTCCATTGGTGTTGAGACTGGCTTGCATGCACTCAAACCAACTTCTGAGATCAAATACAATGCATATTTTCTCTGGTTGAGTAAAATGCCTTTGTTGGATCTCATTACCTTAATTCCTAGGAAATATCTAAGTTCCCCTAGGTCCTTCATCTTAAAGTTTTTGTGTAAGGTCTCATTTGCCTCATGTATCAAGCTACTGCTACTTCCTAATATTAGAAGATCATCTATATACACCAACACAATTAAAATATATGCTCCATGTCTCTTAGTGAATAGTGAATGGTCATGAGAACTTTGAATGAAGCCATCTTCCAGTAGTGCATGCGTTAGCTTAATATTCCACTGCCTTGAGGCATGCTTTAAGCCATAAAAGGATTTAAGCATTCGACATACGCTGGACTCCCCTTGACTGTGAAATCCCCGGGAAGCTGCATATAAACTTCCTCACATAAGTCCTCTTGCAAAAATGCATTATTTACATCGATTTGAAATAATGGCCAACCTTTAGATGCTGCAACACCAATAGCTACAAGGGAAAATATTTTATGGTAATCTAAGCCCTCATGATGTATGTACCCCTTGGCTACTAACCTAGCCTTAAATCTGCCAACTTCACCATTGGCTTTGTACTAGATTTTATACACCCATTTGGACCCAATAGCTTACTTATTAGGTGGTAGGTCTACAATGTCCTATGTATGATTGTCTTCTAAGACTTAAATCTCTTGTTGCATAGTATTCACTCAATTATGATATGCTGCAACTTTCTTGTACGCTCAATTGAAGAAGCAAAGGCTTGAAGATATGCTTGATAGGCAGCTGATAAGTGACTATAGGACAAATGGTTGGACATGGGATAGATATGTTTTCTTGGTAGTTTAGTGGTAACATAGTCCTTAAGCCAAATTGGTTGTTTTGTTTGTCTATGAGGTCTTGTGTTTTTAGTGGTTTGAGGGATGTCAGAGGCTTGTGGTGCACTGATAGGGAGGTCATTAGTTGGAGTTGGAGAGGCAGATTCCTCCACCTGAGAGTCAGTGGGTTCCTGATCCTCAGTAACATGATGATGCTAAGTGAACTCATTGTCTGCTTCTGAACTCCAGTTTCTGTCAAAGTGTCACGCCCCGAACCTAGGCCTGGACGAAATACGGTACCTGGTGCCTGACGACATGTGAACGAGCGAACCAACTGGCTGACTGAATCAACATATGATATCATAACTTACTCAATACGGAAGATAAACTATCACATGCTGATATACGGAAAGCCTGAATGATATAAATAAAATGCGAAAACACTAACATAAGTCTGAAACATATATGTGGATACATTGCTTAACATGAAAATCCTATGACTCTGTCTAACTATTACTCTAATCTATGAAGCCTCTAATAAAGTACTGAAAACACCGAATATCTGAAAATACGTACTGAAGACTGTAAGGTAATTAGAATTCTCCGAAAGAACTGGGGATCACCAAATAGCTGGTATGAGAATCCTAGCGCTTTGAATTATCAACCTGTAAATCATTACCTGCATCGTGAGATGCAGTCCCTAGGCAAAATGGGCGTCGGTACATTTAAATTGCACTGGTATGTAAAGCAACTGAAAGAAAGAACTATAAATGATAAAACTAAAATTGAGTTAATAACTGAGAACTGATAACTGATATGATAACAACTGAAACCGAACTGAAATTATAACTGATAACTGATAACTAATAACTGAACCGAACAAAGAAAGTAAGGATATGAATACTCCCTCTTCTGAATGATTAACCACATGTTTATCTGAATAAACTACGGCCTCGGACCCAATATATATGTGCATAAGCTACGGCCTCAGGCCCAAGTATACGTATACATAACTACGGTCTCATGCCCAAAAATGCATAAAGCATCAACTACGGCCTCAGGCCCAAACATGTATAACGCATAAACTATGGCCTCAGGCCCAAATACTGGTGTTCAACATTCAGGGATTTAAATTCAGGAACTAAGAATCGTACTGCCATATATCATACTGAAATATTGAATCATACTAAGTTGCATGATACTGGAATACTGAATAGTACTGGACTGAGACATATACTAATGAACTGATTAAGAAAATTGAAACTTTAACTGTTTATGACATGCTGAGTAATCTAGACTAAGACTCATGGGCATCAAACCCAAGTCTATATTGATTTCTCACTGAGCTCACAACGTTCAAAATGAAAGTCATGAACGTGTTATGAAGCTAGAGAATAAAAGTTCCGAAACTGTTCAAGGAACTAGGCTTAACTATATATTTCTGAGGCAATTAGTAATGTTGTAAAAGAAACGTAGTGTAGGGAGAAACATTAACATTCCCAAACATAGAGAATTAGCCTTACATACCTTGACTCTAGTCCTTTTAAGCGTATCACAATGTTCATCGTCTCTTTCAACGATAATCTATGTAAATATATATCAAGAGGAACCAATATTAGCATTAATTCTCATGTTTTGGTTAGTTAGGTATTTTATCAAACACGTTATGAGCGTAAAGCCTCATAGACCTCAGTAATTGATCTTTTCTTCACAAAATTCTCATTCTACTACTTCTAGGTGATTCTACAATCCCAAATACATGTAACTAACATCATTTCTCATCACCCACATGCTTACAACAATCATAAGTCAACAACCCAAAACCCTAGCATAGTTCATATGATTCTCTTTATTAAACCTATCTACAATTCTCCCAAAAACTCATCAATTCATAGCTATAAATGATTAAGGAGTAGAACAATTACCTTTTTGAAGTTCAATCCTCTTGAATTTGAGTTCTAGGGTTTCTTTTCTCAATAATTGTGTCTCGATCAAATATCTAAGGATTTAAAGGGGCGCTGACTTTAATGCCCTGGACAGTGCCTTGCACTGTACTATCCGGGGCGCCGAGGTTAATGTCCTGGACAGTGCCTTGCACTGTCTGTGGTGGTGAGTTTTTATGACCTTACATTGTCTATAGCCGTGAGTTTTCATTGCCTTGCACTATCTAAGGCTGAATATTTCATGGCCTTGCACTGTCTAAGGCTATAAGACGGATCTCCCATAAACTTAGTCGATTCTATCGAATTTTATGCACCTCACTATCGGTCTGTATTTCGAAACAACGATTTTCACCTATTTTCCACCTATACTCATCCCGATAGGACTTCACATGTTAAATGGTCACGTTAATATTCATTTAATGCATCCACAACTAATTCATATTTATGGAGTGATATATTATCTCCCCGTGGGATCATTCGTCCTCGAATGATTGTCCTGATTATAACTACGACAAACTCTGGACCTTAAACATGACTGATGGAAACATGTGAACACTGAAATGTCATGAACACGTTCATACTAAACTGAATGAATACACCGATTACTGAACTGCTGAGATACTGAACTAAATAGGTACTAAACTAAATGGCTAATGAACTTACTGAATACTGAAAGACATGGAGATTATAATATAAGGTCTGGATGAGAAGGTTAGTTATCTTCAACATTTCTCCAAAACACTTGCCAGCTAACAGAGCACAACACAAGCCTCACAGGGCATCATAATACGCATAAAATGAAACATATATGTGAATACTGGTCTGTCATGGATATGTGAATGTTGAATTAACATGGATATATGAATACGAAACTGACACAAATGTTTGAGTACTGAACTGACATGAATGTTATAACATGATATCTACATACTGAAAACATAAATGTCGTGACATGAGATCTAAATACGCGAACTTGAATGTTATAACATGACACGTGATATACTGGGTGTACAGTCGCCAATTCTGGTGGCAACTTTACCTCATAAGCTACTTGCCCGATCCAGTAAGATCCTATACGACTCAATGTATCTGGTACTGGGTTTTCCATTCTTCCCAAATCTTATAACACATTTCATAGGCAAAACTTTCATAAACACCCAATCATTAACTTGAAACTCTAGGTCTCTACGCTGCATATCCGAATAGGACTTTTGGCGATTTTAAGTCGTATTCAAATGCTGTTGGAATCAATTTGACTTCCTCCACAGCCTGATAGACCAAATCTAGTCCCAATAACTCTACTATCACTGTACTTCAGGTTTAACTTAAACTCTTCCGGTTCTAACATGCGTTCGGTGTTTCAAACTGTTACCCACTCACTAGTGTTAACCTGACTAAGTAAATCAAATTGTACCTCTACTAGTTCTGTTGAAATTGCTAATTTGTTGTATCGACTCAAAACTTACTTCCTATCCTTTTACTAACCACATACTAGCATCATGTTTTCTTATTCTGCTTTGAATAACTAAAGTGAAGCATAAGGTTATTCCTAACTTCCCTCATTATCCGACCCTATTCTACGTTCACACACTATCTTTCTTTTGCACTATGTACATGGATCACACTTAGGGAAATTTCATCTGTTTTAAACGAAATTGTAATATCTAACACCAAACTTTCTATACACTTCAAAATCACGTCAGACTATAAACATTCGGGGTAAACACTTAGTCACATAATCAAAGGGGAACTGATATATCCTTTATCTCACAATAATAGATGCTTCCTATAGTAACTTACTAACGTGGTACTTTCTCGTTTTTATTTGAATAAATCTGAACAACTTAAAATCATTCCATGAAATTCAATGTCGGTTGCTCTTGATTCTCATTTCATACATCATATCTTCTTAGTCATATGCATGAATCATACGAACGTGACATCTTTGGTAATGACAAATATTTCCGACTCCTATTTATTTTGCCCTTAGGCTCCTTTTTGTCCAAAACTATGGTGAATAGTTCATGCCCATTGCGATTAAATTCTTAACATATTACACCGTAGGGTCTAACATCTGAACTACCATCATCCAACCTGTGGCTCCATTTTTGAGAATTAAAATAAAAATTTTCTATGAGGTAAAACATATACAGATACACTACCATACACAAACTTGTCCTTCAGAATATACCATCATCTGATTAATCACTTCCTACACCATTCGGCGAGTCTTGAGTCTTACTCTAGACCTAAAACATGCAAAGATTTTACTATAAAAACTATTACTTACATTTTCTTTTGTCACCCATAGGTATCACTCTGTACTCAGAAGTCACCAAATTTTGGATACACTGAAAATTGGAGATCTGATAACTGAATAACTGATAATTAGCGTACTGAATAACTATAAACCTGCTAACTGAAAGACTGTATAACTGGTAGTTGAGGTAAACTGATAACCATAAAATATGATAATTGCTTTCGTATTTTCTAATAAGGTTATGCTCTAATATGTACTACTATCGATTGTATCCGACAGTCAATATCCTCTCAAGTCTCATTTGTTACCACCTTGTACTCCATAATTATACCCCAATAGGCGATCATATATTCTAGGACCTTGGGTTTTTCCTGCCCGTCGCTTGTGCATTCGATATGTGTGAAATTCGATTAGAAGAGAAGGTTACCTATTGCTCTAAGCCTCTGGCATGCTCTAGAGTTGCAAGAAATGAGACAATCTTGAATGTATTGGCAGTTACCCATTTATATGCAAGGCTGACACACATATATAAAGGAAACTCCATTGGACACAACTTCATAGACTCCCTGGGACACTTGAGTGTAGGGCTCTGATACCAAGCTTTGTCACGCCCCGAACCTGGGCCTGGACGTAACACGACACCTAGTGCCTAACTACATATGATTGAGCAAACCAACTGCCTGACTGAATCAACATGTGATATCATAACATACTAAATGCGGAAGATAAACTAGCACAAGCTGATATACTGAAAGTCTGAATGATATAAATTAAATGTAGAAACACTAATATAAGTCTGAAACATATATGTGGAAATATTGCTTAACATGAAAAGCCCATGACTCTGTCTAACTGTTACTCTAGTCTATGAAGCCTCTAATGAAGTACTGAAAACACTGACTGTCTGAAAATACTGAAGATCTTAAGGTATTATAATTCCTTGAAAGAACTGGGGATCACCAAATAGCTGGTACGAGATTCCTAGCACTCTGAATTGTCAACCTGTAAATCATTACCTTCATCGTGAGATGCAGACCCCAGAAAAAAGGGACGTCAGTACATTTGAATTGCACTAGTATGTAAAGCAACTATAAGAAAGAACTATAAATTATGAAACTAAAAATGAGCTAATAACTGAGAACTGATAGCTGATATGATAACACCTGAAACTGAATTATAACTGATAATTGATAACTGAAATGATAAGTGGTAACTGATAACTGAACTGAACAAAGAAAGTAAGGATATGAATACTCCCTCTTCTGAATGATGAACCACCTGTTTATCTGAATAAACTATGGCCTCGGGCCCAATATATATGTGCACAAGCTACGGTCTCAGCCCAAGTATACATATACATAACTACTGCCTCAGGCCCAAAAATACATAAAGCATCAACTACGGTCTCATGCCTAAACATGCATAAAGCATAAACTACAGCCTCAGGACCAAATACAGGTGTTCAACATTAAGGATTTAAACTCAGGAACTGAGAATAATACTACAATACATGATACTAAAATATTGAATCACACTGAGTTACATGATATTAGAATACTGAATAGGACTAGACTGAGACATGTATACATGAAATGGTTATGAAAACTGAAACTTTAACTGTTTATGACATGCTAAGTAATCTAGACTGAGACTCATGGGCATCAAACCCAATTCTATATTGATTACACACTGAGCTCACAACGTTCAGAATGGAGGTCATGAACGAGTTATGAAGCTAGAGAATAAAAGTGCCGAAACTATTCAAGGAACTAGGCTTAAGTATATATTTCTGAGGCAATTAGTAACGTTGTAAAAGAAATATAGTGTAGGGAGAATCATTAACATTCCTAAACATAGAGAGTTAGCCTCACATACCTTGACTTTGGTCCTTTTAAGCGTATCACAATGTTCGTCGCCTCTTTCAATGATTCTCTTTATTAAACCCATCTGCCATTCTTCCAAAAAGTCATCAATTCATAGCTATAAATGATTAGGTAGTAGAAGAATTACCTTTTTGAAGTTCAATCCTCTTGAATTCGAGTTCTAGGGTTTCTTTTCTCAATAATGGTGTCTCGATTGAATATCTAAGGATTTAAAGGATTTACCCATATTAATAAGGTGTTGGAGAATTGAAATTAACTTAGAATAATCGTTAGAACTTCCTTGGATGATGGAGGGACCTTTGGGAAGTTGGGTTCTTGAGAGCTTCCTTTTCTTGAGCAAAGTTATGTGTTTGAGTTGTGGGGGACAAGGTAGGGTTTAAATAAGTGTACACGTCCTCAAAAAAAGAAGAGGAAATAAATGTCGCTCGGATAAAGATCATCCGCGTGGGACATCATCTAAGGCGCCAAAATAACTATGCAAGGCGCCATCTGAGGCGCCAAAACTACAGTGCCTTGCACTGTTAGGGGCGCTGACTTTGATGCCCTGGACAGTGCCTTGCACTGTCAGGGGCGCCGAGGTTAATGCCCTGGACAGTGCCTTGCATTGTTTGTGGCTGTGAGTTTTTATGTCCTTGCACTGTCTATGGCCGTGAGTTTTCATTGCCTTGCACTATCTAAGGCTGAAAATTTTCATGGCCTTGCACTGTCTAAGGCTTTAAGACAGATCTCCCATAAATTTAGTCGATTCTATCAAATTTTATACACCTCACTATCAGTCTGTATTCCAGAACAACGGTTTTCACCTATACTCATCCCGATAGGACTTCACATATTAAAAGGTCACGTTAATACTCATTTAATGCATCCACAACTAATTCATATTTATGGAGTGTTAAATTATCTCCCCCTTGGGATCATTCATCCTCGAATGATTGTCCTGATTATAACTACGACAAACTCTAGACCTTAAACATTACTGATGGAAACATGTGAACACTGAAATGTCATGAACATGTGCATACTAAACTGAATGAATACACCGATTACTGAACTGCTGAGATACTGAACTAAATAGGTACTAAACTAAATGGCTACTGAACTTACTGAATACTGAAAGACATGGAGATTATAATATAAGGTCTGAATCAGAAGGTTAATTATCTTCAACATTTCTCCATAACACTTGCCAGCTAACAGAGCACAACACAAGCCTCAAGGGGCATCATAATACGCATAAAATGAAACATATACATGAATACTGGTCTGTCATAGATATGTGAATGTTGAACTAACATGGATATATGAATACGAAACTGGTACAAATGTTAGAGTGCTGAACTGACATGAATGTTATAACATGAGATCTACATACTGAAAACATAAATGTCATGACATGAGATCTAAATACTCTAACTTGAATGTCATAACATGACACGTGATATATTAGGTGTACAGTCGCCAATTCTGGTGGCAACCTTACCTCATAAGCTACTTGCCCGATCCTTGGTAAGATCCTATACGGCTCGATGTATCTGGGACTGGGCTTTACTTTCTTCCCAAATCTTATAACACCTTTCATAGGCAAAACTTTTAGAAACACCCAATCATTAACTTGAAACTCTAGGTCTCTACGCTGCACATACGAATAGCACTTTTGGAAATTTTAAGTCGTATTCAAATGCTCTTGGAATCAATTTGACTTCCTCCACAGCCTGATAGACCAAATCTAGTCCCAACAACTCTGCCTCACCAACTTCGAACATATCAATTGGCGATCTACACCTTCGCCCATACAGAGCTTCGTGCGGTGCCATTTTGATACTATAATGGTAGTTGTTATTATTAACAAACTCAATGAGAGGTATGTGATCATCCCAAATACCTTTAAAATCAAGGACATATCGTCAAGATTCTGAATAGTGCGCTCTTCCTGGCCATCTATCTAAAGATGAAAAACTGTGATGAGGCTTACTCGTATGTCTAATCCTTTCTGAAAGGACTTCTAAAAGTTTGTTGTAAAATTGAGCACCACAATCTGAAATGATGGACAATGGAGTCCCATGCAATTGGTCGTCCCATGAAATTGGACGATCTCTTGAATGTACACCTTAGCATAATCTTCTGCTCACATTGTCAATCCTAGGAGACCTTTTTCGATAATTCTTAAAGGATTTTCTTCTGTAGTTTGCTCTCTTATTACTAGCTGATTTTTTCCCACTATCACTATACTTCAGGTTTAACTTAAACACTTCAGGTTCTAACATGCGTTCGGTGTTTCAAACTGTTACCCACTCAATAGTGTTAACCTGACTAAGTAAATCAAATTGTAGCTCTACTAGCTCTGTTGAAATTGCTAATTTGTTGTATCTACTCAAAACTTACTTACTATCCTTTTACTAACAACCTACTAGCATCATGTTTTCTTATTCTGCTTTGAATAACTAAAGAGAAGCATAAGGTTATTCCTAACTTCCCTCATTATCCGACCCTATTCTACGGTCGCACACTATCTTTCTTTTGTACTATGTACATGGATCACAATTAGGGAAATTTCATCTGTCTTAAACGAAATTGGAATATCTAACACCAAACTTTCTATACACTTCAAATTCACGTCAGACTATAAACATTCGGGGTAAACACTAAGTCACATAACCAAAGGGGAACTGATATATCCTTTATCTCACAATAATAGCTGCTTCTTATAGTAACTTACTAACGTGGCACTTTCTCGTTCTGATTTGAATAAATCTGAACAACATAAAATCATTCCCTGAAATTCAATGTCGGTTGCTCTTGATTCTCATTTCGTACATCATATCTTCTTAGTCATATGCATGAATCATATGAATGTTACATCTTTGGTAGTAACAACTATTTCTGACTCCTATTTATTTTGCCCTTAGGCTCCTTTTTGTCCAAAACTATGGTGAATAGTTCATGCCCGTTGCAATTAGATTCTTAACATGTTACACCGTGGGGTCTAACATCTGAACTACCATCATCTAACCTGTGGCTCCATTTTTTAGAATTAAAATATATTTTTTCTATGAGGTAAAACATATACGGATACACTACCATACACAAACTTGTCCTTCAGAACATACCATCATCTGATTAATCACTTCCTACACCATTCGCCGAGTCTTGAGTCTTAGTCTGGACCTAAAACATGCAAAGATTTTACTATAATCACTATTACTTACATTTTCTTTTGTCACCTATAGGCATCACTATGTACTCAAAAGTCACCAAATTTTGGATACACTGAAAATTGGAGATCTGGTAACTGAATAACTTATAATTAGCATACTGAATAACTATAAACCTACTAACTGAAAGACTGTATAACTGGTAGTTGAGGTAAACTGATAACCATCAAATATGATAATTGCTTTTGTATTTTCTAATAAGGTTATGCTATAATATGTACTACTATCGATTGTATCCCACAGTCAATATCCTCTCAAGTCTCATTTGTTACCAACTTGTACTCCATAATTATACCCCAATAGGCGATCATATATTCTAGGACCTTGGGTTTTTCCTGCCCTTCACTTGGGCATTCGATATGTGTAAAATTCGATAAGAAGAGAAGGTTACCTATTGCTCTAAGCCTCTGGCACGATCTAGAGTTGAAAGAAATGAGACAATCCTGAATATCTTGGCAGTTACCCATTTATATGCAAGGCCGACACACATATATAAAGAAAACTCCACTGGACATAGCTTCATAGACTCCCTAGGACACTTGAATGTAGGGCTCTGATACCAAGCTTTGTCACTCCCCGAACCTAGGTCTGGACGTAACACGACACCCGATGCCTAACTACATGTGACCGAGCGAACCAACTGCCTGACTGAATCACCACATGATATCATAACATACTGAATGCGGAAGAAAAACTAGCACATGATAATATACAGAAAGTCTGAATGATATAAATGAAATGTAGAAGCACTAATATAAGTCTAAAACATATATGTGGAAACATTGCTTAACATGAAAAGCCCGTGACTCTGTCTAACTGTTACTCTAGTCTATGAAGCCTCTAATGAAGTACTGAAAACACTGACTGTCTGAAAATACTGAAGATCTTAAGGTATTATAATTCCTCGAAAGAACTGAGGATCACCAAATAGCTGGTACGGGATTCCTAGCACTCTGAATTGTCAACCTGTAAATCATTACCTACATCGTGAGATGCAGGCCTCGGGAAAAAGGGACGTCAGTACATTTGAATTACGCTGGTATGTAAAGCAACTATAAGAAAGAACTATAAATTATGAAACTAAAACTGAGCTAATAACTGAGAACTGATAACTGATATGACAACAGCTGAAACTGAAACTGAAATTATAACTCATAATTGATAACTAAAATGATAAGTGGTAACTGATAACTGAACTAAACAAAGGAAGTAAGGATATGAATACTCCCTCTTCTGAATGATGAACCATCTGTTTATCTGAATAAACTACGGCCTCGGGCCCAATATATATGTGCACAAGCTACGGTCTCAGGCTCAAGTATATGTATACATAACTACTGCCTTAGGCCCAAAAATACATAAAGCATCAACTACGGTCTCAGGCTCAAATATGCATAAAGCATAAACTACAGCCTCAGGACCAAATACAGGTGTTAAACATTAAGGATTTAAACTCAGGAACTGAGAATAATACTGCAATACATGATACTAAAATATTGAATCACACTGAGTTACATGATATTAGAATACTGAATAGGACTAGACTGAGACATGTATACATGAAATGATTATGAAAACTGAAACTTTAACTATTTATGACATGCTGAGTAATCTAGACTGAGACTCATGGGCATCAAACCCAATTCTATATTAATTACACACTGAGCTCACAACGTTCAAGATGAAGGTCATGAACGAGTTATGAAGCTAAAGAATAAAAGTGCCGAAACTATTCAAGGAACTAGGCTTAACTATATATTTCTGAGGCAATTAGTAACGTTGTAAAAGAAACATAGGGTATGGAGAATCATTATCATTCCCAAACATAGAGAGCTAGCTTCACATACCTTGACTCTGGTCTTTTTAAGCGTATCACAATGTCCGTCGCCTCTTTCAACGATAATCTATGTCAATATATATCAAGATGAACCAATGTTAGCACTAATTCTCATGTTTTGGTCAGTTAGGTATTTTATCAAACACCTTATGGGCGTAAAGCCTCATAGCCCTCAGTAATTGATCTTTTCTTCACAAACTTCTCATTCTACTACTTCTAGATGATTCTACAATCCCAAATAGATGTAAGTAATACCATTTCTCATCACCCAAATGCTTACAACAATCATACGTCAACAACCCAAAACCCTAGAATAGTATATATGATTCTCTTTATTAAACCCATCTACTATTCTTCCAAAAACTCATCAATTCATAGCTATAAATGATTAGGTAGTAGAAGAATTACCTTTTTGAAGTTCAATCCTCTTGAATTCGAGTTCTAGGGTTTCTTTTCTCAACAATGGTGTCTTGATTGAATATCTAAAGATTTAAAGGATTTATCCATATTAATAAGGTGTTGGAGAATTGAAATTAACTTAGAATAATCGTTAGAACTTCCTTGGATGATGGAGGGACCTTTGGGAAGTTGGGTTCTTGAGAGCTTCCTTTTCTTGAGCAAAGCTACGTGTTTGAGTTGTGGGGGACGAGGTAGGGTTTAAATAAGTGTACATGTCCTCAAAAAATGAAGAGGAAATAAAAGTCGCTCGGATAAACATCATCAGTGTGGGACATCATCTAAGACGCCAAAATAACTATGCAAGGCGCCATCAGAGGCGCCAAAACTACAGTGCCTTGCATTGTCAGGGACGCTGAGGTTAATGCCCTGGATAGTGCCTTGCACTGTCTATGGCCGTAAGTTTTTATGGCCTTGCATTGTCTATGGCCGTGAGTTTTCATGGCCTTGCACTTTCTAAGGCTGTGAATTTTCATGGCCTTGCATTGTCTAAGGCTATAAGACAGACCTCCCATAAACTTAGTCGATTCTATCAAATTTTATGCACCTCACTATTAGTCTTGGTTCCAAAACAACGGTTTTCACCCATACTCATCCCGATAGGACTTCACATGTTAAAAGGTCACGTTAATACTCATTTAATGCATCCACAACTAATTTAAATTTACGGAGTGTTACACAAAGGGTGGTCAGGATGATCCTCCTCACACTGTTGATCAAATGGTGGTGTATAATTTAGGCTGGGATTAGATGGGTCTACTGCATGCCGTAAAAATAATGTTTCATCATCATCACTAGAAGCTTGTTTGAAAGGGAAGATAAACTCCCGAAATTTTACATCCCTACTGAAAAATATTGTGTGAATGTCAAGGTCATACAACTTGTACCCTTTTTGTGTCTTAGAGTATTCAATAAACACTGCTCTCTTTATGTTTGGGAGCAAACTTATCCCCCTTAGGTATATTACAAGCATAACTTTGGCAACCAAACACCCTTAAATGGTCCAGACTAGTTGTCTTCTCATATAGCATTGCATAAGGTGTCTTTCCGTGCACTACTTTTGTTGGTAGGCTGTTGATCAAATATGCAGCAGTCTTGACACACTCACTCCAGAACTTGAGAGGTACCTCACTTTTAAATTTTAGAGCCCTAGCAACATCTAAAATATGCCCATATTTTCTTACAACTATACCATTTGTTGAGGAGTATATGGATAACTACTTTGATGTATAATAACAATTGTAGCTAACAATTCATTACATTTGGCATTAAAGAATTCTATGCCATTGTTTGACCTCAAGGTCTTGATATTCACATCAAACCGTGTCTTTATTATTGAAATGAATTTCTTCAATACAACACACAGTTCACACATAGTTTGTATTAAACATATCCATGTTATCTAGTAAAGTCATCAACAAATAGTCACAAAGTAGTGCTTTCTGACTATCATGACCTAAAACTTATCCCGTCGTGATGGCGCCTACCGTGGAACTAGGCAAGCCACAACTCAACATCCCAACAAAGAAAAAATCTTTGAACATAAAGACGGAAGCAATTTAATAATTTAGGAAAGCCTTTTTGAAAACAGAAATATCCAAAATACGATACAATCCATCCCAAAAACAGGGTGTCACAGAGTACATGAGTGTCTAAATTAGAATACAGTCCACTACAGTGTCTAGAGAAATAAACTGAAAATACAACTGGTGATAAAGGAGGAGAGTCAAGGCCTGCGAATGTCGTCCAACTACCTTGGTAGTCTCCGAACTCTGAAGCCGCAATCAGCAATCACCGCCGTGACCAAAAATGCCTGGATCTGCACACGAGGTGCAGGGAGTAACGTGAGTACATCCAACTCAGTAAGTAACAAGTCCAAACTTTGGACTAAAAGGTAGTGACGAACTCAACCGGTACCGATAAATAGAAATAACTGAACAGAAATGTAGGCATGCTTCCAAATTAAATAGGCAACTCAAACAATAAAGTGCAGTAGATCCGAACAGTGTAAAGAACATAACTCTGCTATCTCTACACGCCAATGCACATGTTGTATGTGATGCACCATGATGTCAGCCTCATGTGCTCACACTCTCGAATGCTCAACCACACGGTACTGTATATGGCCCATACGGCCCAGGGAAGATCCATCTCAGAACATATACATCACTGACTATAACTCACCCAGTACCGAGGAAGGCCAATCCAGCCCTGTGGAGAAGATCCATCTCCGGGTATCAAGTACTTCGGACAAGATCCATGTCCATGGAAGATCCATCCCTCAATAATATTAACCGTGCTCACTGGGGGTGTGTTACAGTCTCCAGAGGGGCTCCTACAGCCCAAGCGCTATCACAAAATCAGTATAACCACTGCGGCGTGCAGCCCGATCCCATAACTGTCACTCATAACCAAGCTCTCAGCCTCACTCAATCACCAATCTCTCTAGTCTCACTCACGGGCTCACAATATCATGAAAACTAGCCCGAAACAATGATATGATGTATCAATAAACAACAACTGAGACGGAGATATGATATGGAATGCATGAACATGACTGAGTACATAATATCAATGAAATTAGTGAGATGACAGCAAGAAACGACCACTAGGGATCCCCACAGTACCAGCATAAAGCCTAAACATGATATCTAGCATGATTGAAAGGTCAATTATTTTATCACAAGATGAAAACACGGATATCAACAAAATAGAGTCACTATACAGTGCCATGGAATCAACCAGGCCACCTTTTTCACGGTGCACGCTCACACGCCCGTCACTTGGCATGTGCGTCACCTTAATACCAATCGTATAGCACATAGTTCGGGGTTTCGAACCCTTAAAGCTAAGTTTGAAAGTGTTACTTACCACAAACCAAGCAAAGTCCTACTCCGGAATGCCCTTGCCTCTCAATTCGGCCTCCGAACGTCCCGAATCTAGTCACCAGTAATACAATACTGTCAGTATAGGCTAAAGGAATCAATTCCACAAGAAGAATACCAAATTATAGCCTAAATCTGAAATCGACTCACCCCCTCCCCCCCGGGCCCACGTCTCGGAATCTAACAAAAATCACAAAACCGGAAAGCCCATTCACTCACGAGTCTAACTATACAAAATTTATCAAAATACGACATCATTTGGTCCCTCAAATCCCCAAATTACACTCTCCAAAATCCCAAGCCCTAACCCCCAATTTTTTCACTTCAAAGCCCCACTAATTAGATGAGAAATCAATGGGAAAACACCATAGCTAAGGATACATAGGCTCAAGGGACTTACCTTAGTGAATTTCCTTGAATCCCCTTCAAAATCACCTCAAAAGCTCCAAAGTCCAAGTTAAAAATAGTGGAAATGAGGTAAAATCTCGAAGTCCTCTATTTATACTTTCTGCCCAGTGAAACCGCACATGCGGTCCCTTTTTCCGCTTCTGCATCGCCCTGCGATCCCTTTTTCCGCTTCTGCATCGCCGCACCTGCGGAATTTCCATTGCAGGTGCGGAACTCACTTAAAATCCCAGGCTCCGAATCTGCGGCCAAATACTGCACTTGCAATAGCGCACCTACGCCTCTCCCTCCGCTTCTGCGAAAATCGACCAACTCCTCACTTCCGCATCTGCGACTCAGCCTCGCATCTGCGGGCACGCAGATGCGACCCCCTTTTCGCACCTGCGGTGACAATCCAACTGAACACTGCCAGCATCTGCGACCTCCCATGCACTTCTGCGTTCGCGCACCTGCGGATCCCTCTCCGCAGGTGCGGAAAACACCAGCAGCAGCAGTTCAGCTGCATTTTCCAAGTTCCAAACCTCCCGTTAACAACCCGGAACCACCCCAAGTCCCTTGGGACCTCAACCAAATATACCAAAACATCGCATAACATCATACAAACTTAGTCGAGCTTTCGAATCACTCAAAACAATATCAAAACACCAAATTACCCTCGGATTCAAGCCTAAGAACTTTTAAACTTTTGAATTCCACAAACGATGTCGAAACTTACCAAACCACGCCTGAATGACCTCAAATTTTACACACACGTCACAAATGGCACCACAAACCTACTCCAATTTCCGAAAATCCATTCCGACCCCGATATCAAATTTTCCACTGCCGACCATAATCACCAAATTACCAATTTTCGCTAATTCAAGCCTAATTCCACTACGAACCTCCAAATCATATTACGAACGCACAACTAAGTCCAAAATCACCTAACGGAGCTTACAGAACCATCAAAATTAAAATCCGAGATCATTTACACATAAGTCAACATCCGGTTGACTTTTTCAACCTAAGCTTCTAATAAAGAGACTAAGTGTCTCAATTCACCCAGAAACCACTCCAGACTCGAACCAACCAACTCGGTACATCATAATATAGCTGAAGAACATAAAAAGAAGCAGTAAATGTGGGAACGGGATTATAACTCTCAAAACGACCGGCCGGGTCGTTATATCCTCTTCCACTTAAACATACGTTCGTCCTCGAACGTGCCAAGAGTTATTTCCATGCAACCAAATCACTATTCTATCTTACCACGCACGAACCCGGGGGTGACTCTGTGTCACCCTATCCTATATAGGTCTGATAACACAACATAACTGAAAATTCTCAATTCAACCTAGCCCACAAGCCTTAGAATCCTATTTCCAACATCCAAAATTTCTTATAAGATCAGAATCTCGCATCTACATACTGTATAAGTCTGAACAAGCTATATCAAGCCATATCTATAACCCAAGATGTAATCACATAACTCAAATACTCATAGCAAAAATTTCAAATCACAGTAGCTGCTCAAACAACCCAATACCGGTAATAGACCTCATATCAAACAAGCCTCGCTCTAAAAACTTTGTACGCTGCCGATGATGAAAGAAACATGCAGAATTCACAACCATTCATCAGACCAGCGGTCATGGAACTCCCTCTCATTCTACAAGAACTATAGCCAATTTCTAAGTCGACTTCCGATATTACCCTTCCAAATATACCACAATCAAATCCGATAGTTTCCATTCTAGGTCTAATGACCTCATCTCATCTAATACGACCACTCTAGTAACATGACACATCAATACAATCTAAAGCCAAACTTGTGCAATCCGTGCACCAAATAGCAACATTCCAAATGTACTCAATCATGGAAAATGACTCAAACGAGAGATCCGTCCCGCAAGCTCATCAAGTACCACCACCACGAAATGCTTAAACCATCACACACCATAGAACCATAACACACGAATCTAACACAAAGGATCATATTTCCACATAACTCTGCTGCAATACGCGACCCTATCCAAATAGTGGTCCATATGAAACACCTCAAGTCACCATGCTAAAACTTTATAACCATGCACAATTCGACATCAAGTACTCAAAGTGCATTACCATATCCGCGGAGAAGAAAATGATGCCATGGCACATAAAACCCAAAAGAACATAACAATACGCCATCAACCAAGTAATACCCAATACTATTCTCGCTCAAATTCCTCTATAAGTCCACAATAGAACCGCACCATATGTGCATATAACCAACGAATCACAACTCCTCGTAGCATAGAAGAGTAACTCACAGATCATTTCAGAACATGAATAAGCTTCACAACAACCGAATTGCATATCCCTCAACAATAGCAGTATGGAGCCAACTAATCCGGCTCGGTGTAGAATACATATCCTAATTGGGCCTACCAATGGACCCCCAAATCAGCTCTAGTCACCCACAAATAGATAAATAACCTTCCGATTTTCCACAATTACTAAATCATAACACATATTATCATCTGGATAGCTTCGGCCACGACTTCACAGTCCACAACCATGATACAATCTGCTCCTGAGAACTCCTAGTCTCCAAATCCATAGAACACACGAATCACTATATCTGATCTCAACTCCACTGCCTGAATGTTAACACTTCTCCAATACATGATTATCCCATGAGGAATACTTCTATAATTCTTCTGTGCCACAAAGCAAAATTTGAACATCAGCAGTCGATCAAACAAGAGAGTGTCGCAATACCAATGAAGTATCCATAAATCAAAACACATTGCCCTTTCTGAAATATATACCCTCATCAAGCCATACCAGATAGAAATATCAGTTACCTAGTCATCCGAAACTGCCCATGCTGCCTAAGGATTCATGACCTCCCTTCAAAATTGAACCGTGACCTTACACATGAAATTCTCAATCCTACACAACACCGCACATACCATGCCATCATACGAAAAATATGAGAGCTTGGTAATCCACTCCGAGTCACAAGAAACTGCATACTTAATTAGCCAAGAACTTTCCATTTGATCCCATCCAGGAGAAAATCACTGTACATCACATGCTCCTCACGTCAGTAGGAAATATACTCCTCGAATCGTGGTAGAAACTATTGAGATCTCTTCGAAACCCATTTGTACATAATTAAGCCATCAGAACTAAATCTCTCTAACTCAACCAAACCACGCAGGTCACCAAAAACCCGAGAGCATTGCCACGAAACACTTGTAGAAAACCACCACATTATAAGCACCCAACGAACCGATCATATCCATTACCATCTGATACAACCTACTACCAAGTTGTCCTATTTCTTCGAGTTCCTTCTGAATTACCTTCAAATTGATACTCCTCCTTGCCATAATACTTCAATCCTCAACCCAAGACTCACCACACGAGACCCTAGCATTAAAACCACACCGCCCTAAGGCTCATAAGCCATTGTGCTCTTCTTAAGTTCCTCCATAAATACCTCAACTGTGACGCTCACTCTGAAAATACCTTATGCGAATTTAAAATTATTCTTCTTACCTTTCTTATACTAAAATGTAGAATCCATAATCATACAGAATTACCGTAAATCTCGACACCATTAAATGTAATTTCAGATTCTAAATTGCATCGCCCAAGCAGGATAAAAAACACGTGCCTCATTAGTACAGCAACGCTCGAAGGGGTAACCCTACCTTAACACCACCGATCAAATTCACATCCCGTACGCACTGCATCCTTCAAAATAACAATTTAATCATAGATAGCAGACTCCCCCACTTGGCTCAATGCCATATAACAAAATATCTGATAACTCACCACACCCAAGATAACATCTAAATTGACCATACTAAGCAATAAGAGATCTACTCTAGTCTCCAGACTCCCAATAGTCACCACACATGACTGTTATACACGATCCACAATGATAGTATCACCCACCGGTGTAGACACATGAACAGGTGAAACTAGAGACTCACGGGGCATATCCAGATAATGAGTGAAATACGAGGACACATACGAATAAGTGGAACCAGGGTCAAATAATACAGAGGCACCTCTATGGCAAACTAAGATAATACCTGTAATCAAATCATCCAAAATAATGGCATCTAGTCTGGTAGGGAATACATAAAAACAGGCATGACCGCCACCTGATCGGCCTCCCCCTCTAGGGCGACCCCTAGCTGACCTAGCTCCACCCCGATCTGGCTGGGCAGGTGGTGAAGTAACTGGTGTCGAAGTCGAAGGCTAACTCCCCTGCTGAGATGAACCTCCCTAAAGGCGGGGACAATGCCTCTTGATATGACCCAAATCTCCGCACTCAAAGCAACCTCTCTCTGCAAATAGCGGTGGGGACTGAAGGGAACCCCGAGCACCGGAATAACTGCTAGAAGGTCCTGAAACAGATGAACCCTGAGCTGATGGTGCACTAGACGAACTCTGAGCTGGTAGTGCACTAAATGAAGACTGGCCTTGCTGATAGTTTTGTACACTATGGCCAGATGGTGCACCACGGTGAACCGGGCGAGTCGTCTGAGCATGTCTAAAACGACGACCCCTACCGTGGTGGAACTGACTCCCAGAAAGAACATCGCTGAATCCACCCTGTCCATGAAGCCTCTTAGCCTCCTTCTCAACCCGCTCCTGACTACGAACTATCTCAATTTGACGAGCAATATTGACAACCTCATCAAATGTAGCACCAGACACACTCTCTGTAGTCATAAGCAATCGCAACTGAATAGTGAGGCCATCTATAAACCTCCTGATCCTCTACCTGTCTATAGGAACCAACCAGATAGCATGACGGGCCAACTCCGAGAATCGCATCTCATACTGCATCACAGACATATCACCTTGATGAAGCTGCTCAAACTGTCTGCACAGATCTTCTCTGTGAGACTGAGGCACGAACTTCTCCAGAAAGATAACGGAGAACTGCTTCCAAGCAAGGGGCGCTGCGCCGACCGGCCTACGCCTCTCGTAAGCCTCCCACTAACTGAATGCAATCCTAGAGAACTGGAATGTAGTGAATGAGACCCCACTGGTCTCCAGAATACCTATTGTACAGAGTATCCTCTGACATCTATCCAAGAAACCATGTGTGTCCTCTCCCTCTGCAACACTGAAAGATGGAGGTTGGAGTCTTCCAAACCTCTCCAATCTACGCTGATCATGCTTAGGCATAGCAGGAACCACATAGTCCCGAGCAACTGCAACTGGCTGGGCTGGTGGTGCCCCCGGTGTCTGGAATCCCTGTACCACCTGCTCTGTATTGCGGGTAGCGGGAGTCTGAGTACTTCCCCTGGCCTGAGAAGTGGTTGCTTCGGCCGGAACAGAGACCGCCTAAGCAAGACTAGTACACGCGGTAAAAATCTGAGCTAAAGCCTCCTGAAGGCTTGGAATCACAATAGGCACAGGTGGTGCCTGAGCTGGTGCATCAATAACTAGAATCTTGTCCTGACCCGGGCAACTGGTGGATCTGCAGGTACTGGCCCATCTACTGTGTGGGCTGCACCTCTGCCCCTACCGCGGCCTCGGCCTCTCGCGGCCTAGGCTGGTGGTACTGGTGGCTGTCTATCCTGCCCAGTAGTACGAGTCCTCACCATCTATGAGAGAATGAAACAACAAATGTTTAGTTACTAGAATCAACAGATTCGCACGACAAGAATTCAAGAATGTGGAGTTTCCTAAGGGTTCTGCAGACTCTCAAAGATAAGTACAGACATCTCTGTACCGATCCTCTAGACTCTACTAAACCCTCTCATGACTCGTGAGACCTATGTAACCTAGGCTCTGATACCAACTTGTCACGACCCAAAACCTACCCCGTCGGGATGGCGCCTATCGTGGAACTAGGCAAGCCACAACTCAACATCCCCACACAGAAAAACTCTTTCCACATAAAGACGGAAGCAATTTAATAATTTAGGAAGGCCTTTTTGAAAACAGAAATATCAAAAATACGATACAATCCATCCCAAAAATAGGGTGTCACAGAGTACATGAGCGTCTAAATTAGAATACAGTCCACTATAGTGTCTAGAGAAATAAACTGAAAATACAACTGGTGATAAAGGAGGAGAGTCAAGGCCTGCGAACGCCGTGCAGCTACCTTGGTAGTCTCTGAACTCTGAAGCCGCAATCAGCAACCACCGCCGTGACCAAAAATGCTTGGAACTGCACACGAGGTGCAGGGAGTAACATGAGTACATCTAACTCAATAAGTAACAAGTCCAAACTTTGGACTGAAAGGTAGTGACGAACGCAATCGGTACCGATAAAATAGAAATAACTGAACAGAAACGTAGGCATGCTTCCAAATTAAATAGGCAACTCAAACAGTAAAGTACTCAAACAGTAAAGTGAATCAGATCCGAACAGTGTAAAGAACATAACTCTGCTATCTCTACATGCCAATGCACATGTTGTATGTGACACACCATGTTATCAGCCTCATGTGCTCACACTCTCGAATGCTCAACCACTCGGTACTGTATATGGCCCATACGGCCCAGGGAAGATCCATCCCAGAACATATACATCACTGACTATAAGTCACCCAGTACCGAGGAAGGCCAATCCAGCCCTGTGGAGAAGATCCATCTCCGGGTATCAAGTACTTCGGACAAGATCCATATCCAGAGAAGATCCATCCCTCGATAATATCAACTGCGCTTACTAGGGGTGTGTTACAGACTCCGGATGGGCTCCTACAGCCCAAGCGCTATCACAAAATCAGTATAACCACTGTGGCGTACAGCCCGATCCCATAACTGTCACTCATAATCAGGCTCTCAGCCTCATTCAGTCATCAATCTCTCCAGTCTCACTCACGGGCTCACAATAACATGAAAACTAGCCCGAAGCAATAATATGATGTATCAATAAACAACAACTGAGACGGAGATATGATATGGAATGCATGAACATGATTGAGTACATAATATTAATGAAATCAGTGAGATGACAGCAAGAACGACCACTAGGGGTCCCAACAGTACCAGCATAAAGCCTAAACACGATATCTAGCATGATTGACAGCTCAGTTACTTTATCACAAGATGAAAACATGGATATCAACAAAATAGAGTCACTATACAGTGCCATGGAATCAACCAGACCACTTTTTTCACGGTGCACACTCGCACGCCCGTCACTTGGCATGTGCGTCACCTCAATACCAATCGTATAGCATATAGTTCAGGGATTTGAACCCTCAGAACCAAGTTTGAAAGCATTACTTACCTCAAACCAAGAAAAGTCCTACTCCGGAATGCCCTTGCCTCTCAATGCGGCCTTCGAACGTCCCGAATCTAGTCACAAGTAATACAATACGGTCAATATAGGCTAAAGGAATCAATTCCACAAGAAGAATACCAAATTATAGCAGAAATCTGAAATTGACTCAACCCCCCCCCCCGGCCCGCCTCTCGGAATGCAACAAAAATCATAAAACCCGGAAGCTCATTCACTCACGAGTCTAACCATACAAAATTTATCAAAATCTGACATCGTTTGGTCCTTCAAATCCCCAAATTATACTCTCCAAAATCCCAAGCCCTAACCCCCAATTTGTTCACTTCAAAACCCCACTAATTAGATGAGAAATCAATGGGAAAACACCATAACTAAAGGTACATAGGCTCAAGGGACTTACCTCAGTGAATTTCCTTGAATCCCCTTCAAAATCACCTCAACTGCTCCAAAACCCGAGTTAAAAATGGTGGAAATAAGGAAAAATCTCGAAGTCCTCTATTTATACTTTCTGCCCAGTGAAACCGCACCTGCGGTCCCTTTTTTCGCTTCTGCGACGCCGCACCTGCGGAATTTCCATAGCAGGTGCGGAACTCACTTAAAATCCTAGGCTTCGCATCTGCGGCCAAATACCGCACCTGCGATAGCACACCTGCGCTTTCACGACCCAAAATCCCACCACAGGCGTCGTGATGGCACATAGTCTCTAAGACTAGGTAAGCCGATTTCAATTATATTTTGAAGCTATTTTTTTTTTAAACTAACAGCGGAAATAATTATAGTATACAACCTCCCAAGACTGTTAGTACTGAGTCACGAACTCTAACTGAATATACGGAATGATCACGAGGATCGAATATACAATACTGTTTGATTACAAATTAACAGTACAATAAAATAAAAAGACTCCAAGGGACTGCGACGACTAAGCAGCTCTACCTTGAATCCTTACGATCTCGCTTTAACTCTGCTCAAGTCTGATGTCTCCAATACCTGGCTCTGCACAAAAATGTGCAGAAGTGTAGTATGAGTACACCACGGTCGGTACCCAGTAAGTATCAAAACTAACCTCAGTGGAGTAGAGACGAGGTACAGTCAAGACACTCACTAGTCTAATAGCCTGTGCAATATAATATACAAAATAATAGAAAAAAAATAACAATAAGGGCAACATAAAACAACCAGTGATGTGCACAGTAAGACAATAAAATCACCATTAATATCGCTCAACAATTGATAAATACATTTATACCCAGTTAAATCAAGTTCTTCAATTAAATATCTTTCACACATAATTCTTACGAATAAAACACTTTTTCAAATATAATTTCCTCAAATAAACATCTTTCGAATATAAAATTCTTTCAATAAATATCTTCAAATATAATTTTCTTAAATAAATATCTTTCAAATACAATTCTTTCATATAATTCTTTTTGAATAAAAATCCTTCCAAATAAATATTTTGAATATAATTCTTTCAATTAAAAGTCACCATGTGACACCTCATTTCAAAATCATAAAAATACGGGTCTCAGCTCATTTTCATATTTTTCGTAAACACGGGTCTCAGCCCATTTTTCATGTTTTCACAGCACCTCGTGCCCATAATTAAATCATCATATTTTTCCGGTACCTCGTGCCCTCATTTCATATCACAACTGCACGGACAACTCACGTGCCAAATATCATTATCATTTCATCACAGCACCTCGCGCCACATTTCATATCTTAACTGCACAGACAATGCACGTGCCAAATATCCTCACTATTTATTCACGGCACCTCGTGCCCACATTTCATTTTATAATCCGCCTGGCCATAGCCACAGGCTCTCAATTTCAACATAAATCAGATTGTTATCAATTTACCAACAACAAGACAAATAGCACAAGGTATAAAAATAAACACAAGAAAATCAGAACATCACATAAAAAGCATCAACACCACAACCCCACATCATCATATATCGTTCCTGACAGTAGCCATCCTTATCGCTCATATTGTCACCTTTATCGCTCATATAGCCACCCTTATCGCTCCGCCCAGACAATATCAATAGCCATCATTATCGCTCCTATTGCCACCCTTATCACTCCTATTGCCACCCTTATCACTCCGCCAAGACAATATTCTAACAACACAACAACAGTGAAATGCCACCCTTATACCCACATAATATCAACGGTGAAATGCCACCCTTATCTCCTCAAAATAATAATTCACACAACACAACAATTTACACGGAAAATTATCACGAAAACATAACAAAATCAATTCACATTACAGTTTGCTCAATGGCCACAACAAATTCCAAGGATATAACAAAATTAATTAATTTCACAATAAATAGCCAAAAGCTCCACACAATGTGTACAACACCCAAAAATAACCAATAGAGATAGAAATTACTCAACATAAAGCAAAGTCTTTATTAAATTCAATTTTTTAATAATTATATAAACATCTCTTCTTAAGCTCATTTAATTAATTATTTGCAGAGGAAAAATCTATAATGAAATTCAATTCCAATAATTATCAAACCAACAAATTCACGGAATTACATAAATAATCAAGTAACAATCACATCAAATTATCATATAACAACAGATTCAACAACAACAAGGATTTAGGTACGACAAATAGATGATTAAATATATACCAACAATTACCCAATTTACCATATAATATGCTCAAGATTTTAACTCAATAAAAATTTACACATATAAGCCGAGTACGTACTCGTCACCTCGCGTACACGGCTTTTCACATTTCACAAATGGCACATAAGACTCGATGCCTAAGGGGTAATTCTCCCACTCGAGGTTAAGCAAGACACTTACCTCTTTGAAGTTATGTCGATATTCCAAAATCGCTTTCTTGCTTGAATTGACCTCCGGACCGCTCAAATCTATGCAAATTAAATGTATAACTTAATTAAAATTCATCGAAAATAATTCCAGATAATAATACGTCGACTTAAAATTTTATTCCAAAAAGTCAACAAAAGTCAACGCAGGACCCGCCTCTCGGAACCCGACGTAATTTTCATAAAATCCGAACACCCATTCCGATACGAGTTCAACCATACCAATTTTATCGAATTCCAATAACAAATCGACCTCCAAATCTTAAATTTAAACCAAGAGGGTTTTCTAAAATTTTCAACCTAATTCACTAATTTAGTGATAAAAACAACAATAGATTCATGTAATTTAACCAAAATCAAGTTAGGAATTCTTACCCAATGTTTTCCTTGAAAAACACTCGAACAATCGCCTTACCCAAGCTTCCTTGGTCAAACAATGGAAGAATGACACGAATTTGGACTTTATTTTGCTGCCCAGGGGTTTGTTCTTCGCGTTCCCGACACCCCCTCGCGTTCGCGATGAACAAATTCTTCAAAAGTCATTTTCAAACTCTTCTCATACAGCCTCTAGTATAATGGTCATAACGTTTTGTACAAAACTCCAAATGATGAATGGTTTGACTTTCTGCAAACTAGACTCCAAGGACTATAACTTTTATTTGTTGCTCATCTCTCAATTCCTTATAGATCACGAGATATAAGTTTCCAAAATCAGCCCTGTGCAATAGAGATTTCCATACTCTTCCTGGACAGCCTATAGTGTATCCACCATAACTTTTTGTACACACCTCCAAATGTCAAATGGTTTACCTTTCTGTAAACTAGACACAAAGGCTACAACTTTCATTTTTGGATCATCTCCAAATTCCTTATAGATTGCGAGATATGAGCCTCTAAAGTCATATGACAAACAGCGAAATTTCCTTCTTCGCGAACGCGAGAACCTCTTCGCGAGCGCGAACAACAAAGTCCCAATAGCAAAATCCTTCTTCGCGAACGCGAGAGGTTCCTCGCGAACGCGAAGAACAACACTAGAACCAGCAACCAGCAGTATCAAAACACCCAAACTTGGTCCGGAACCACCCCGAATCAAACCCGAGGCCCCCGGGATCCTGTCCAATTGTACCAACCAGTCCCAATACATAACACGAACCTGCTCGAGACCTCAAATCACATCAAACAACATCAAAGCCACGAATCATACCCCAATTCAAGCCTAATGAATTTTAAAATTTCAAATTCTATATCTTGTGCCGAAACACATCAAATCAATCTGGAATGGCTTCAAATTTTGCACACAAGTCATAATTGACATAACGAAACTATTCCAATTTCCAGAATCGGATTTCGGCCCCGGTATCAAAAAGTCAACCCCCGGTCAAACTTCCCAAAAATTCATCTTTCGCCATTTCAAGCCAAATTCCTCTACATACCTCCAAATAATTTTTCGGATACGCTCCTAAGTCCATAATCACCATACGGAGCTATTGACATCATCAAAATTCCATTCTGGAGTCGTCTTCACACAGTTCCGACTACGGTAAAAATCCTAAGACTTAAGCTTCAGTTTTGGGGACCAAGTGCCCCAAATCACTCAGAATCATCCGGTAACTGAATTCAACCACGCATGCATGTCAATACACATAATAAGAAGTTGTTCAAGGCCTTATGCCGCTAGACAGGGCTTAAATTCTTAAAATGACAAGTCGGATCGTTGCATGTGCCTCTCCCTTCGCTTCTGCGGAAATCGACCAACTTATCACTTCCACATCTGCGACTCAGCCTCGTATCTGCGGGCTCGCAGATGCGACACCCTTCTCGCACCTGCAGTGACAGTCCAACTCAACATTATCCGCATCTGCGACCTCCCATGCGCTTCTGCAGTCGCGCACCTACGACTCCCTCTCCGCAGGTGCGGAAAACACCAGCAACAGCAGTTCAACTGCATTTTCCAAGTTCCAAACCTCCCGTTAAGAACCCGGAACCACCCCGAGGCCCTCAGGACCTCAACTAAACATACCAACACGTCCCATAACATCATACGAACATAGTCGAGCCTTCAAATCACTCAAAACAACATCAAAACATCAAATTACCCTCGGATTCAAGCCTAAGAACTTCTAAACTTCTGAATTCTACAAACGATGTCGAAACTTACCAAACCACGTCCGAATGACCTCAAATTTTACACACACTTCACAAATAGCACCATGAACCTACTCCAATTTCCGAAAATCCATTCTGATCCCGATATCAAATTTTTCATTGCCGACCATAATCGCCAAATTACCAACTTTCGCCAATTTAAGCCTAATTCCACTACGGACCTCCAAATCACATTCCGGACGCACTCCTAAGTTCAAAATCACCTAACGGAGCTAACAGAACCATCAAAATTCAAATCCGAGATCATTTACACATAAGTCAATATCCGGTTGACTTTTCCAATCTAAGCTTCTAATAAAGAGACTATGTGTCTTAATTCACTCCGAAACCACTCCGGACTCGAACCAACTAACCTGGTACATCATAATATAGCTGAAGAACATAAAAAGAAGTAGGAAATGGGAGAACGAGGCTATAACTTTCGAAACGACCGACCGGGTCGTTACACTGTCATAGGTAGGTGCTTTGTAGGGTCCCCACACATCCAAGTGACCAAGTTGAAATGCTACCTTAGATTTGCTTACACTATTAGGAAACTTTAATCTACTTTGTTTAGCTAGAGGACAAATGCTACAACTTCAAGACTTCCATGTACTTATTTTGTCTTGCAGAGATATTATATGTAATATAGAACTCTAGGATGCATCTCCTAGTTTGTAATGCTAAAGTTGTATTTGTTCTTCCTTCATTACTGCACCTACTGCTGCTGCTTGTGCATACTCCCTTAGTATGTATAGACCATCAGACTCTCTACCAATCCCCAAGACCTTGCTACTGTAAAGTCTGAGGTCTCTAGTAAGTTTTGACACTGATAGTAAATTAAACTTTGAAGTCTGGTACATGCATTACATCTTTTATGCATGTGTCCCCTAAAATAATGACATTCCCAGTATGCATTATTATTTCTGCTTTGTTTCCGGTTGGCAACTGAACTCCTTTATCTCTTTGTCCTTCAACTTGCTTAGCATTATTCGTATATGCTCATCATGAGTAATATGGTGAGTTGCTCCTAAGTATACTATCCAGCTAGTTAAAGGAACATTGGACAGTAAGGACATAATACTGCCATATTAGTAGAGCATTCTCCTCCCCCTTGCTTGTTCAGAAGTCTTACAAAGCTGCTTGTACTGTTCTTCAGTGAGGAAATGGCCTTGTGGCTGAGTATTTGTTCCTCCTATTTCTTCGGTTCTTGCAGCATTAACATAGGGTTTGTTTGCTCCAAGCTAAGGTTTCTTCTTGCTTTAAAAATCTGCCGGATAACCAACAATTTTATAGTAATTTTTCTTTAAATGGCCCTTGTAACCACAATGTTCACAAATTAGTCCAATTTTCTTAGGTTTAAAGCCTTGGCCACTTCCTGCGAGCATAGCCAATGGATATCTATTAGTGTCTACTACAGCCAGTGTTCTTTGACACTCTTCCTGTGTTACTATAGCATATGCTTCATTCACAGTTATCACTAGTCTCTTAACTTCTTATATTGTTGTAACTTTCATTCAGGCCCGTGAAAAACTGCTAAAGTCTTTGATGTCTCAAATGTTCCATTGAAGCACTACAGGAAATTGTACTTATAGTGGCGACCTTTTGCTTGCTGCAAGTACAACCGTAGCTAAATGTTTTTAGTGACGACTATATAAGGTCGCCACAAATGTGTTCTTTTGTGGCAACCTTTTGCTTGCTGCAAGTACAACCGTAGCTAAATGTTTTGTGGTGACTAAACTTGCCACAAAAAGTAAATAAACACGCTACAGAAAATGTCCCAAAAAGTAGTTTTTTGTGTTGGTCACCACTAAAATATAAGCTATAGTTGCGACAAAGTCGCCGTTAAAACAATTATTAAATTCGGAAGCAACTCTTTGTCGCTACAATTGTCTATGTTTTAAATCTTAATAGTCTTCCAGTGGCAACCTTATTTTCTTTTTAAGTTAGTACACAAGTATATTCATGTGAATCGTTTACCAATATTAAAAGCATCCAATATCATTCAACAAACACCAAAAATATTTTCAAGCGGAATATTATAAATACTTTCATTACTAAAAGGCAATTAAATATACAGTAGAATACTTCATTATTCATTATCATTGTGCACATATATGAAAAATAAAAATAAAATATTAAGGGCCTTCAAGCTCCTCTTTGTTCGACTCCATTTGTGATTGTGCAAGTACGTGTCCCTGTTATTAAGGAAAAAATACAGGATTACTTTGACAATTCCCATAATAACACTAATCGTAAAAAAGAATGACCACATAAAGTTGCTTACACCCACTAGTCAAGACAACTTAAAGTACAGAGAACAAAACTGAAAAGGTCTGCCTTTAAAGTAGAGAGCAAATTCGAAAAGGATACACAATCTTTACACTAATACATATTTCTCTTACATTGCCTAAAAGCTCAAAGTATTTGGCAAGAAAAACAGGTAAAAGGGTTCAGAAACTACAAACTAATTTGTAAATCAGCAACTCTAAATTACTTTTTAGGGAGACAAATATGAAATGAAAGAAACTAATTTATCAACTTTGAACATTTTGTGTAATCCAAAAATAAAGCAGTTTTGCTATATATAGCACATCCAGAAGTCACTTTTGGGTATTAGAATACTTCAGCGAAAATAGACTAGTATAACTTAGACAGACGCTTCTGCATGCACAATATCATAAATAGGCTTGCACTCTCAAAATTATAACAAATTATAAACCCTGATTTCTCTCGGCATTTTATCGAGTGCTTCATAGGCCTAATTAGAAACCTAAATTTCACATAAACACGCAACACTATATTACAAGCCAACATTTTATTGTCAAAAAGAAACTAAATATCGTTTTACACATAATTGAGTCACAATTATCTTGTAGGAACACTATATAACACACTAAAATGAATGGTCAGAAGCAGCAAAAACTTTTTTTAGTTTATGCACTGAACATAATATTTTGTGGTTTACACAAAATAACAGGTAAAAGTGCTTAAATGTACAGAATAAATGGTGGTAGAACTCGATAACTAGAACAATAATCTGGAGCTTCAAGATAGAAGTAGCTGGGGGTAATTCAACTGAGTAGATAGAGCCCTCATAACAATGAAGTTGTATAATCTAAAGATATAATTTCCTCTGTGCCAATATAGTGAAGGTAGAAGATAGTAGTATTGCTATAGTTAATACATATATTATGCAGCCCCAGGATTTTGTCTCAAACTTAAAGAATAAGCTCCTTATAATAGTCCCGACATCCTATCGAATCTAACATGGTTTCATATCATTTAAAGATTTCAATTTTTTCTTTATTTCATAGTCATACATTAATACATGAAGTTGTTCCAAGTTCTACAAGTTTTCTTCTTCAAACATCTCTCATCGCTTCAGCCCATTCTCGGACTCCTCCAAAGTGATGATAGAAACGAGCAGGAAAATCAGGCTATTGGGCTGCAATTAATCTTCTAGTTTAAAGCATTTCTTTATTAACCTTCCAATGATAATTTCTTACAGGGGACAACATAATATAAGAAGCAGATCAAAGAATCAAAATCTGGATGTTCTAAACTCAAGAAAAAATGAAGAATAGAAAACACACCTAACAAGGGATAAATCTATCTGCCAAAGAAAATATCCAGTCCCAAAAAATGATGGTTGAGTAGATTCCATGGAGTATCCTGCATGATATAGAAGAAAAAATCAGTCCGAAGGCCTTTTCTTTTTTAGTTTTCAAAAAGATGAAAATTCTTGAACAACCAACAACGATTCTTAAAGCAAATAAACATGTACTTTAATACCCCAATTCTCTTTTTCTGCCAGCAATTAAGCACCTAGATCACTAATCTTTTAAAGGCATATACTACTTATTGTAAACATTCATCACCTGCATACAGAACAACAATATTTATGTGTACACTAATTATCTCAATATGTAACCCTAGAACAAATGTGATAATACTTGTCCCTAAATTATAAACATGAATAATTGCAAATTGCAGTGCAAATCTAAACGATAATATCAAAGAGAACTCATATCCAACAAACAAAATCTAACATAATAATCATATAAGAAAGTTAATCCAGATTTGTTCGTATTTTCATTTTAAGAAAATAGATAAACCGAGTACGCAGAGAAGGAAAGATAGATTACAGTAAGCAAACCAATAGGGAGGAGGGCCACCAGAGAACTCATCATAGAGATTATGCATATAACTATACATAAATTGGTTCAAGAAAAGTAACTTTTCTTATATTGGTATAAGGCAATATAATTTATTTAAACTGTCTTCCACGAATTAGATTAAATTGATAATATTGCTACAACTAACCAGTAAAAAAATATATGCTTGCAATTTATCTCCTCAAATAAACTCACATAACACATTAGCAAGGATTTTTATTATATTAGAAATAAATCGTTAGCTATCGCAACAGTAGTACTTGGCAGCAGATAGGAATAGAAGGACAATCTATGTCCAAATGGATACTTATACCAAGAGCAAAAGAGAAAACTCATCAAAGAGAGCAATACATCCATCATTGAATTTCATCAAGCAAAGGAGGAGCTTCTATTGCTCCTATTTCTCTGGGATTGGAAATTGAAAATACATCCAAATGATATATATATACAACCAAACAAAAATCAGAAACTGATGAAAATATCTTGAAAAAAGAAAAACATACCTCAACAGGTGAGGAAGATGGAAGAGAAATGGTTCAAATGTGTAAAAACCACGTCGGCGAACCGATTCAGAAACATACACCAATGCAACAAAGCATACCATCAAAACATAGAAAATGGGTAAGGGTTTTAGTCTCATGAGAGCACAGAGCACAAAATCTACAGAAAAAAAACGATAAGGAACTCAATGTTCTATTTTCCAGAGAATGAGACGGAAAGAAGAGATTTCGCCAGCGACGGGAGTGGTCCTCTTTCTGTGAGCCAATTTGGCCGGAGTAGGTGAGGCTATATTTCTAATGATTTTGCTATGTATCTAAATAAACAAATAAACCAAAGGGGGAATGAGGAAAGAGGTGAATTTGCAATAGAAGATAAGCAGCAAAATTGAGGAGGAATTTTAGGGAGAGGAAATTGGGTAAAGTAGGAATGGGAGAGGGAATTGGGCAATTTAGAGGGATTTTGGGTTTTCAGATTTGGAAGAGGTAGATAGATAACTCCCTAAATGGGTTTCCGAATTGCAAGGGGGGAAACCATTTTAGGTTTTTCTTTTAATCATTTTGAGTTTCTTTATGTTTTGTGTTTCTCCTTTCTCTTTTCTTTTTGAATTATCTAAATTAAGAAATTGAAGTACCGATATTAAAATAAAAATATTAGTAACGACCTAAGAAGTTGATACAAAAGCTCAACTTTAGTAGCGACGATGTCGCCACGAAACACCAATTAGTGGCAACTATTTATAGATCGCTACAATATTTTTTCAGCCATATTTAATTAGATAAAACGAATACATATTAGTGGCTATCAAAACAAAGTCGTCACTGAATTGTTCTTTATCTTGGCGACTTTAAGGGTCGCCACTAAAAGTATCACCTTTTGTTGCAAGGGTTTTTGAGTCGCCACAAATACCTTACTTATTGTAGCAAAAAGATAAGTTGTTACATCCCGTACTTTGATATTAGGATGAGTCGTAGTAATTCATATGAGCTTGAAGAGATTATGACCATTCATGAGATTATAGAAAATTTGTGACTATGTTATTGTAAGACCCTGTAAGTTTAACAACCTTGATACCGTTATATACATTTGATATGGTATTTTGAGTGAAATATTTTTGTAAAAGAAAGTTTGAAAAATATGATTTTATATAGTTATTAATATTACTATTTCGAATATGCTTTAAATTATACACAGAATATGAGAAAGTTTATGAGATTTTCTTTACTGTAAAGATAGAAATTATTTTCTCACAAGAAAAGAAGGTTATCTTTTACCATTTTAAGAATTAAGTGTACGAAAGTTTGTACTCTTTATATGAGATTAGAAAAATTAGAAGTTGAGAAAATATATGTATTTTTACATGGATGTTTTAATAAAATAATAGTGTATGTATTGATTTTATATGGTATCACATGATCATGATAGTAAGGTGTATGAGATATGTTAAAAGTGAGTAGTTTTTTAAGTAATTTGGGATAATTCTCATTATGTGGATAAGTGGGTAATTAATGATTTTAGTGGAAGATTAATTAAAAGTTTGGATAAGGCCTACAAGGCCTAACGTGGCAGCCTCCCCCCTCCCCCCTTCCAAATTAATGACTCTTAAAGTCATGTAACTTGGTGGCACTAAGGTGTATGATGAGTCATAACACCTAAGTGGCTTTGTTTACACGTTGGAGGAATAACATAAGTTGTCTTTTGAGGAATAACACATAAGCTGCCTTTGATAATTTCCTTTGTCTTGGTTTCATTATTGGTAATGAACTTGGAAAAATTTTGGGAATACATGGCAAAAGAAGGCTGAAAACAAATTGTTTGATGATGTGGAGTATGGAGTGAATATTAGTCAAATAAGAAATAACGTGCTATGATATCAAGAATATCTTAAGGATTTTTCCCTACTTCGATCGGGCGTTACGTGTTTTTCGCAAAAGACGTGTATTAGAGGGATTGTTAAGAGAACCGGCTCAGATATGTTAAGGTCATCCCTTATTTTCTTTTGGCATGATCAAAGTAATGATACGTAAATATAATGCTATTCCATAAATGGTTCTACTCTTACCAGTTAAGGATGTCTATGTTATTCATTCCTGTAAAGGGATATTCAAGCATGTTTAAGTATGTTCCTAAGTCTCTATTGAGGTATTTGATAAAGATGTTAATGTTTATAATATAGTGATACATGCAGCTTCATGCATTTACCACCGTGCTACGGCCGGTTGGACAGTCATGCATATTTATTTACCACCGTGCTACGACCGGTTGGCAAGACATGCATATTCATTTACCACCGTGCTACGGCCGGTCAAGCAGTCATGCATTTACAACCGAGCTACGGTCGGTGGGTCAGTTACACATTTACCATCGAGCTACGTCCGGTCGAGCAGTCATGCATTTACCACCGCGCTACGGCCGGTCGGGCAGTTACCACTGATCAGTTGGGCAATCATGCATCACACGATATGGATAATAGTCTCAAAGAGAAGCATTTTATATAGAAGTATACTAAGTATGCATATACGGTGGCACTGCAGAGATTCATATTGATTCTTATATCTCTTTAATTAATGTTGACTTATGGATATGTTTCAGTTCTGCCTTACATACTCAGTACATTATTCGTACTGACGTCCTTTTGTTGGGGACGCTGCATTTATGCCTGCAGGTATAGATAATCAGTTGGACGAGCCCTCATAGTAGATGAGGTTGGCATTGAGCGAAGGATCGGTAAGACTCCACTTCATTCGGAGTGAAGTCGAGTCTATAAGTCATCGTGTTAGAGTTTTGCTACAGATTTATGGATAGGCTGGTACCCGATCCCATTTGATGTAAAATAATCTTAGAGTCTTTGTAGACAGAGGTTCATTTTGTACAGTAAGTCAGAGGTCTTGACGGCCCATTTGTATTCATGTTTTAAGAAAGATGGTTCATTGGTACAATGTTTTCCTACTTACAGTTGTACATTATGAGTTGTGGCCATGTGGGCACAAGATAGTTACAAAAGGAATGAGTTCAGCTAACTCGACCTATATATGTTTTTGTTTTGGTCGAACGATCATGAGTTACATAGTGGTTCGCTCGGGCCAGCACGGCACCAGGTGCCAGCTACGCCTCCCCAGGTTTGGGGCGTGAGAAAGTGGTATCAGAGCAAGTCGTGTCCTAGGGAGTCTACAAAGCCGTTCCTAGTAGAGTCTCACTTATGGATGTGTTGCGCGCCACATTTATAATTGACATGCTATAGGGAATTTAGAAAATGTTACCCTTCTTTTGTTTCCATATCGTTCCATAGAGTTGAGTCGCAAGAAGTTAGTATGAAGCTTTCACTAGATTTTGTATGCACCAGAGGTGCAGGTATTACAGTAGAGCTTTAAGGCGTAATTTCCACCTATGTGAAAGGGAAGTTATGAAAGAAACAGAAGATACGATGCGAGATTGAAAAGTGAGTAAGGTGAAGGTGAAGAAGATACGAGATACTCAAGTACAAAAGATTATGAATAGTCGAGACTTCAGATAGAGGTTGGATTTTAGTTTAGTTTACAGAGGAGACCTTAGCAAATGTTTTGTAAATCTCTAAGAGTTAACATTCGAGGACGAATGTTTTAAAGGGGAGAAGAATATTACATCCCATACTTTGATATTAGGATGAGTCGTAATAATCCATATGAGCTTGAAGGGATTAAGACCATTCATGAGATTATAGAGAATTTATGACTATGTTATTATAAGACTCCGTAAGTTTAACAACCTTGATATCGTTATATACATTTGATATGTTATTTTGAGTGAAACTTTTTTGTAAAAGAAGGTGTGAAAAATATGATTTTATATAGTTATTAATATTATTAATTTTGAATATGCTTTAAATTATACACAGAATATGAGAAAGTTTATGAGATTTTCTTTATTGTAAAGATAGAACTTATTTTCTCACAAGAAAAGAAGGTTATCTTTTACCATTTTAAGAATTAAGCGTACGAAAATTTGTACTCTTTATATGAGATTAGGAAAATTAGAAGTTGATAAAATATATGTATTTTTACATGGATATTTTAATAAAATAATAGTGTATGTATTGATTTTATATGGTACCACATGACCATGATAGTAAGGTGTATGAGATATGTTAAAAGTGAGTAGTATTTTAAGTAATTTGGGATAGTTCTCATTATGTGGATAAGTGGATAATTAATAATTTTAGTGGAAGATTAATTAAAAGTTTGGATAAGGCCTACAAGGCCTAACGTGGCAGCCCCCCCCATTCCAAATTAATGACTCTTAAAGCCATGTAACTTGGTGGCACCAAGGTGTATGATGAGTCATAACACCTAAGTGGCTTTGTTTACACGTTGGAGGAATAACATAAGTTGTCTTTGGAGGAATAACACATAATTTGCCTTTGATAATTTCCTTTGTCTTGGTTTCATTATTGGTAATGAACTTGGAGAAATTTTGGGAATACATGGCAGAAGAAGGCCGAAAGCAAATTGTTTGATGATGTAGAGTATGGAGTGAATATTAGTCGGATAAGAAATAACGTGCTATGATATCAAGAATATCTTAAGGATTTTTTCCTACTTCGATCAGGCGTTACGTATTTTTCGCAAAAGACGTGTATTAGCGGGATTGTTAAGAGAACCGGTTCAGGTATGTTAAGGTTATCCCTTATTTCCTTTTGGCATGATCCAAGTAACGATACGTAAACGTAATGCTATTCCATAAATGGTTCTACTCTTAGTAGTTAAGGATGTCTATGTTATTCATTCCTTTAAAGTGATATTCAAGCATGTCTAAGTATGTTCCTAAGTCTCTATTGAGGTATTTGATAAAGATGTTAATGTTTATAATATAGTGATACATACAACTTCATGCATTTACCACCGTGCTACGACTGGTTGGGCAGTCATGCATATTTATTTACCACCGTGCTACGGCCGGTTATACAGACATGCATATTCATTTACCACCGTGCTACGGTCGGTCGAGCAGTTATGCATTTACTACCGAGCTACGGCCGGTGGGTCAGTTGCACATTTAGCACCAAGTTACGGGCGGTCGGGCAGTCATGCATTTACCACCGCGCTACGGGCGATCGGGCAATTACCACTGATCAGTTGGGCAGTCATGCATCACACGATATGGATAATAGTCTTAAAGAGAAGCATTATATATATAAGTATACTAAGTATGCATATACGGTGGCACTGTAGAGATTCAGGTTGATTCATATATCTCTTTAATTAATGTTGACTTATGGATATGTTTCAGTTCTTCCTTACATACTCAGTACATTATTCGTACTGACGTCCTTTTGTTGGGGATACTGCATTTATGCATGCAGGTATTGATAATTAGTTGGACGAGCCCTCATAGTAGACGAGGTTAGCATTCAACGAATGATCGGTAAGACTCCACTTTATTCGGAGTGCAGCTGAGTCTATAAGTCATCGTGTCAGAGTTTTGCTACAGATTTATGGGTAGGCCGGTACCTTGTCCCATTTGATGTCAAATAATCTTAGAGGCTTTATAGACAGAGGTTCATTTTTTACAGTATGTTAGAAGTCTTGAAGGCCCATATGTATTCATGTTTTAAGAAATATGGTTCCTTGATACAATGTTTCCTACTTACAGTTGTACATTATGAGTTGTGGCCATATGGACCCAAGATAGTTAAAAAAGGAATGAGTTCAGCTAACTCGACCTATGTATGTTCTAGTTTTGGTCGAACGATCATGAGTTACAGAGTGATTCGCTCGGGCCAGCACGGCACCGGGTGCCAGCCACGCCTCCCCAGGTTTGGGGCGTGACATAAGTCGCCACAAAATGTTGCCACAGAAAATCATATTTCTTGTAGTAAAGGTCTCGATTCCTCACAATCACTAGATGGTAGAGGCACCAACACATCTAATTCACTCCACAAGTTTGACATTTTTGTATAGTAGGTAGTTACAATATCTGTGCCTTATTTTAAACTAGCACTTTCTATCTAGAGGTGATATATCCTTGTCAAACTCCATCTATCAATTTTTTCTTTAAATTCACTCCATGCCCCTAGCTTTAGGTGCAAATTTTATGCTTGGCATCAATTCACTGAAGACTGTGCTTTCAATCCATGACAGTACGATCACATCACATTTTTTCCATTGCACCACGAATTCTCCTTTGTACGAGCTTTTTACACATGTTTCATCTACAAATTCATGCTTGCCTTTCCCCATAAGTGCTAGTTTCATTGCCCTACTCCACACGGCATAGTTTTCCGGCCATGTGAGCTTAATTGGATACAAAACTAGTCATGGAGCATCTGTTGCTTGAAGAAATAGAGGATGATTGTGCTCGAGTGAGGTTACTTCGTTTTCTGCCATGGCGGATCGGAATTGTGCTTCGTCGCCGGTGAATTTCCCCAAATTCTAGCTACTTCGCCGGAATATCTCGTCGGAGCTAACCTCCTCAGGTTCGTTACTCTGATACGATATCAACTAACTCTGATTTAGTGTGGAACACTATCAATTTCAACATGCTAAAAGTAGGAATCGATAGTCAGAAGAAGGTTCTAGTATCTAGAGAGATAATAGAGAGAATATTTTCATTTCCTGTGTACTGAGTACATATCTGCTAGTTCTTATATAGAACAATGTTAACGACCTCTAACCAATTATAACAACTAACTCCTCTAACTTCCTGTTATTACAAACTGACCCCTAGAACATTTAACATTTTTCAGTTATTCCTATATATAATCAATATTAAACTTTTTGAAACAGTCTCAATCATCTCAACTTTTCTTGAATAACGGTATGGTTCAATTAATTTTTGCAATAGTTAAAACGTCACCTAATGCAACAGAAACAATTTGGTAGACATTAGAAATAATAAAATTTTAATATTTTTGAACCAGAAAAAAAAAAAAAGAGAGAATGCAACACTATTGATGAACTAGTCCATAATGCTATAATTTTTATTTCGTGTGTTATATTCTTCCAGAATGACAATATATTGCTTTAGTTCCAACTAGACTGTACTTTATCAGAGTTCAGTTTGTTTTGTTTTTACAAAGTTGGAGGGGAATTCACCCTGAACTAGTGCGTTAAAATCTGGTCAATGGATGATTAACTCATTAACCACGTTATAATCAATTGAATGACAAACAAATTGGGCTCAGCCAAGAATTTTCACCATCCTTAATGTTACTCAAAGGTGACACGTCGAATGTACATGATTTGTGAGTGCGGGTGATGTGGGGGTGGGGTGAGAGTGGGAGTGGGGTGAGGCAGAGGCGTATTCAAGTCGAGGGGCATGGATTCACCTGAACCCATACTCCTCTCCCTAAACCATGTATAAGAATTTTGTATTTTCTCAAATTACTTAACTATATGTACGTGAACCCATGCCCAAAGACTCTTATGGTGTATTATTATTGGGTGTACCTCTATAAGTGAAATTGACAGTTCAAATCCACTCTGAACAGTCTTGTTTTCGGACGGAGTATAGATATATATGTGAAAATTAGTAAAGTTTCAAAAAGATTATAATTTTGAACCTATAATTTTAAAAGTATAATGAGTTCATGGTAAGAGACTAAAGTTAAACCCATCAAAAGTATATAGGTGTACCTCTATAAGTGAAATTGACAGTTTAAATCATACTCTGAACAATCTTGTTTTCGGACGGAGTATAAATATATATGTGAAAATTACTAAAGTTTCAACAAGGATATAATTTTGAACCTATAATTTTAAAAGTATAATGGGTTCATGGTAAGAGACTAAAGTTAAACCCGTCAAACGTAAATTCTAGATCCACCTCTTCGCAATAGTGCATCCATCATGTTGAAATCCTGGATCCGCCGCTTGTGAGAGGCAGTGAGGGGCCTGAAGAGTTGTTATGTGTCCTGTCAAAACCATTAATCACGATTTTCAATTCCTAAACAGCATCAAATCGCATAGTATTAGTACCTCAGTGTCATTATGGAGAATTAATAATGGTAGAAATTAACCTTGATGTTAATAGATTTATAACCTTTTTTCTCCTTGACGATAACTGTTCTTTTAAATTCCTGATTTTGCTATGTAATTTACAGTTCAAAACGTATGTGATCAATACGACGAATAATGTACAGCATTGCAGACGCATAACTAAGGAATACATTTCGCTGGTATACTGAGAAGTCTTCTGCTATATTGCTGACCTATACTTCTTTAGTTCTAAATTAGTTGTCATGTTTCACTTTTCGAAAGTCAATTGGATTAAGTCAACTTAACATTTTAAAACTAAAATTTAGATATTAAAATTTATATAAAAATTACTATAAATTATAGTTTTTCTAATCATAAAGTTTGACTCTCGAGAAACGAACATAACAATTAATTTGGGATGGAGGGAATAGTGATTATGCACATTCGTCATGGTATATTAATTAATTCAAGCCTATTTCTCTACAAAATACAATTATTTAATTTCAGGGTGATGAACAGTAACAACTTGATTTTTGGGAAACTGATACAAATAAGTTCACACATTTCCGGCAATAATGACCATTTAGTTACCATGGTGATATTGTTGTGACTTCCATGTGACAAAACAAAGTCCTGTGACTTGGTGCACAAAAAATGTAAAGGTAGGTGATTATTTGCGAAATTTACCCTATTATATTATTAAATAGATATAAATTTTACTTACAATGTTACCATATTGAAATAGCTAGCTACTTTATCTGATGGAAAATAAAATTGCTAGTATTCTACATGATAGATAGAACAGAACACCATAAAATTATTAATGATGAACATGAGTAATAGTGTAGTAAAATCAAGAATATGTATGGAATCAACTGAAATTATGTGTATAATATAGAATATCCGCATGCTTGGTTCTCAGTTCAGATGTTTGTGAGTTACTCTATGTGCCAGTTTTCAAAAATCCTTTTGCCCATTAATTTGATTTTGTTCAGAAAAGCGAATATTGTATCAATCTTAACTTCAATAACTTGCTCATGCGGTGAAGTTACAAGAATGTAAAAACCGACTATAGTTCGCCTTCACCAAACGTGAGACTCTAACTTAATTCGTCTGACACATCCACAACTGGATAGGATTGATAAGAGCGTTATACATATGTTCTAAACTATAGTAGGTTGAATTGATAGGATTTTTCTTTATATATACGAGTTTATGCTGAGTCTCCAACTGATAAGAAATCTATGAATTGTGCGCTCTGATGAAGATCAACATCTTCCTGTTCACTTTCCTCATCATCTCTTATTCTAGACGTATGGTCTATCACCTCACTCTTGTTAGAGTCAGTATTAACTTGTAGAAAGTCATAGAACTCCGTTGGTTGGTTTTCATCTGTACATAAAACTAGAAGGAAAAGAAATAGGTAAGGGAATATCATTATCAACAAAAGAAAAAACTTTCCCTAGAGCTACTTCCGAATAATTTATTTGTACTACCTATGGTCCAATATAATTGATGTTTTAGAAAAATAAAAAGTCATTTATTACTCTTTTTTAAATCCAACCTTATTATTCTTCTAATTAGTGAAATGTTAGTTAAATGAGACGTTTAAGGGAGAGACAAAGGATAGTTAGACAAATATTTCGATAATTTAGCTAGCTACTCAATACTTATCTTTTCTTGTAAAAAAAAAACCTTAATTGTCAATTAGCATGAACTACGGACGACATGTCTTTTTCTTCCAAAGTTTTCTGGAAAATGGATATCCCTTGAGAAAATCAAAGGAAAAAAGAAAAAGAAAAGTGTTTTGCCAGAATAGTAAAGGCAGATTTGGGGGGGGGGGGGGGGGGGGGATTTCTTTCTAGTACTAATTAAATATTATAGAGTTCTTTATTTCAAGAAAATGAAAATCATATGAGATGGTTAAATGAAAAGAAGCTGAGTAGGTTTAATCCAATATCCCCGAATGGACAAAATGAAAAGTACGTAGAGTAAGATTGAAGAAATTTCATAAAACATTATTAAGAGAACTCACATAGACCAAGATAGAAAGGATTAGCAAAAAAAAGAAGAAAAGAAATGTCTAAAAGTTGGATAACAATATTACCTTGATCCATCTTTGCATGATGAAAAAGATAGTCATTGTGAAGCAGCTTCGGATAAAAGGAATAGTTGTATATTAAATTAGGATAAGCAAATCTTTCTGAAAACTGCTGATCATCAACAAAACGGTTGAATCTCCTTGTTATCATGATCTCATTACTTATTTGCATATAATTATCTTGCGGTCTTGACGACGACGATTCTTTCTCATTGCTCATTGATTTTTTATAAGCAGCAGCGACAGCTCTTTTTGTATAAATCTTGGACCGTTCTCTGCATTTTCGTGCCATAATTACGTGCCAATGATTTTTGACAGCGTTATCAGTCCGACCAGGGAATAGACGCGCTATTATTGCCCATCGATTGCCATGAATCCGATGAGCAGAAAGAAGCCTTTCTTCTTCCTCCTCTGTGAAAGGGTTTCGGTTGATTCTTGGATCCAATTGATTGAACCATCTCAGCCTACAACTCTTCCCTACAAGATATATAGTAACAAGCATGACTTTATCGAGTTTCAATATTTATCATCTTTAATATTTCCTTTCCATAATTAGTTGTTTCACGATGCAAAGAAAATTGAACTACATCAATTTTCCTTTTGCTTATTCATATATTTGTTTTTCCAAATTCAAGAAGCCAATATCACATAGTAATACAGAGGAAAAAACATACTCACCCTTGGAGTTTACACTAACTCAATACATAACATGTATCCTACATTCTCTATCATCACTAAACCATAGACAATTACACATACAGACACGTAGGAGTCATGTTAAACCCCCATCACCACAAGTCAGTATAGCTTAGCTTTAGTGATACCTTTAACAAATTAAAAAATTAATATACATATAACCTAACCATAAAAAATTAATATGGTTTAGTTAAAACATATGAGTAAATTTTTGACCGTAATACAGATATGAGAAAAAGACTTCCATATAAAATTATTGCAATCAAATCCTAGATACATCCTAAACAAAGAAAAAAAATTATAAAAGGAAAAAAGAAAAGAAAATATATTGGAAAAGTAATCAAGCTGAAACTCTATCGAATGTACCCGTATGATAGATGAGTGCTAATAAATAAAATAAAAATAAAGAGGAACAACAAGGAAATATGACCATCTTCTTGGCGATAGAACAACAACCACTTTCCCTAAAATAAAAAAAAGGGAAAAAATCGAACTGTCCTCATCAAACCCTAGTTTCCGGTGAGCACAAACAACCAAATCTAAAACTAAACATTGCTAAAAAAGAAGTTTTCTTTAGACCATTTCATAGTGGAAAAAATGAAGCAAAATAACCAAACTCCTTTGAGCTGAATAATAAATAAGCATAACAACAAGGAAATTAGATTAAATTTCTTGAAAATAAATTATACTCCACATCTTATGATTATCAAAACCTTGTTGGTCTTGAACACTAGACACCACAAAGCTATTACTAGTATATATGTACAAAAGAAAGAAAGACATTCTGAAGAAAAATGGAAAATACAGCTAGTAGTATAATAATTAATACTCTCTCCATTTCAATTTACGTGAACCTATTTCCTTTTTAGTCTGTACAAAAAAGAATGACCCCTTTCCCTATTTGGAAATAGTTTACCTTTATGCAATGATTTATAGCCACACAAAATATATGTGCTTCATTTTACACCACAAGTTCAAAAATCTTCTCTGTTTTAATCTCCATGCCCAGTCAAATGAGTTCACATAAATTGGAACGGAGGGAGTATATCAACGATGATTTTCAGTTTGTTTTACCTGATCTTCCTTGAAGCTTTTCTGCTATAGCATTCCAATTATGAGGTCCATATTTTTCCACTAACTCCCGAAGCTTCTGGTCTTCCTGAGGCCTCCAATGGCCCCTGCTGCACATCTGCTTCTTTCTTTATGAATTATCAAACAATAATATCCGATATAATAAAACAAAGTTCCTAGCTATAGAAACTTAAATTTAAACTAACCCTCAACTCCTTTCTTTATTTGTGAAGTAAAGCTATAAAAACAGTCCAAAAACAAAATATTAAAGCAACGAAGGAGAAGATCCACAAGAAGATCAATATCGAATAGTTGAGAAGATTTAAAGAAGATTGGTGAAAAGGGAATAAATGGGTTTTTTAGGGTAAGTGAAAAGTAAAGAAGTACTCAGAGCTAATATTCATATATTGAGAAACCAGATCTTATAAACAGAATATAGGGACTACATATTAAGGAAGAAATAAGAAGAGGAATAACAATAAAAGGAGATCAGAAAATGTTTTCCGTTTGTACAGACTTTAGCTTTCTACCAGTGATTGATGCCAACATCTTGGCTAACAAAGACCCCTCAATATATATATTTTGAAAAATCAATATTCTTGTACTCCGCATGCATGTATCTATGTATTGTATTTTTTTTTAAAAATTTTATTGCTCCACATGTATTTTCATTTTATTAGTATTTATTTTTTGAGAGGGGGTTAGGAGGGAAGTTGCTTGCTAGGGTGAATTTTGTTCTGCTTTCAACATCTCTCCCAGTTTTTCTAACCTACAAACCTACCTAAGCCGCATTAATTCCTTTGATCTAACTATACGTTAATCATAAATTATTAAAAGAAAAAGGATATGGTAAAATTGATTAAAACTCCATAACGCTAAAAAGATTAATATACTTATATTCAAAAGCTGGTTTACAGTCTGCATTATAAAACTAAATGACACATCTAATAGTGGACGCCTTAACGTCCAATCACCACTTTCTTAACACGGATAGAATTTTGCTTTCCTTCTCCCCCTTTAACCAGATTTAGTAAATGTTAATAATAGCTAAAGATAGAATATTTTTAAAAAAAAATTGTTAAGACATTCAAAAAGGTTGGTGTTGAATAGAAGTATGGTGATAGGTTTAGGTCATCTTCAACTTTCTAAACCTAAGTACCTAACTAACAAATTGTCTTAACAATCTTGGAACTGCACGTGGAAACTCGGGGTAACATCTATAATTGCAACAATTGTTGTATAAGTCAAACCGTCTCTGCTATTTGTAAGTTTTGATCATGCAGTTTAACTATCTTAAGAAAGTTTGTTTGCCACAAATCTAGTTTGCAGGTAACAGGAAGCTTTTCTACTTTCTCTTAACTACCTTGACGTTTTTCTCTTTAGGTCGTATCTCAAGGTTGAAAGACTAGTCTGACCAACTAATTATATCAAATTCACATAACTTGATCTGATGATTTATTCCTTCTCCTTCCTTGCGCGCAACTCCTTTCCATGCATGTACTCTTTTTCATGTAGCACAAGAATTTCTTTTATAAATAAAAAATCATAAAAGAAGTAGGGATATATAGAAAAAGATAAAATTCAAACAAAATAGAAGAATAAATATGGCTTTTTTGTAACTGCAAGAAGGTGATCATGAATTCATGGCAAAATCAAAGCATGTACTCTCTCTCCCCCCCCCCCCCCCTCCCTCTCCCTCTCTCTCTCTCCCTCTCTCTCTCCACACTCTCTGGCTCCAAAGGATATACATCAGCGATAGTACTAGTTATACAAATTATAAGGACCAGGTACCTCACCCCGAATAATGGTCTTGTACATAGACTAATATTTTTCGACAGATATGAGAAGAGAATTAGTCATAATACAAATGATTTCCAAAATACATGTAGCTTGGTGCTCATTTAATTTATAGTTCAATTGCTGCTACTTCTGTGAAGTATTTCTGCCTGAAAAGTTTGTACATTGCTTTTCAAGTGAAAAACTATTTCCTTCTGCCTATTCTCCCAAAAGAGAGAGATTATAATTTCAATTAAAGATTGTTGTGCTACCTCTCCCCCACACACCCCCAAAGACCACACCCCAAGAATAGTGCCAAATACGAAGAATGCTCATGGCAAAGTTCAATGGCGGAGACATTAAAAATATACGAGAAGATTCAAAAAATAATATATAAAACTTAGGATTTGCACATGTAATCTAAAATAATTTTTAGCCGTTACGACTACTCCTCAAAGTTCTATTATGTTAAAGGGAATTTAACATTGCTTATAGAGGTCCATAAAAATTTGATTTTTACTGTATTAGCACAATATAATTTTAGCAAAAGGAGATTCAATTGAACTCCTTGTCAACACTTGGCTTCGACACTGGCAAAATTACTGCAAGATGCGACCACTAACCCTTCCCCAATAACAAAGAAAGAGATATGAGAAAGCGAATTTGAACTTTCGAAATTAATTAAGCAAATATGAACAAAAATATAAGGAAATGATGACATTTTCCATGAAAATCTTGTAGCTATATATCCTGATGTTCTATGATAAAGAATTCACGATTTGCATATTTTATGAGCCACGAGCGTACAAATTTAGGTATCATGTTTCAATGGTGATTAGCACAGTAGTTTAAACAGTTGGCGAGAATACATATTTTGGTAAATAAACAATTTTATTACCAAAATTGATTAATTACAGCTCAAGGGAGAAAAGGAAGAAGCGGCATCGTCACGGCATAATTTTCACCAAGATCGTGATAGCACCTAAGCCAACTACTATGCAAACCAACATACACAAAAATTAAGAAACAAGACCTCCATAGTAGAGTCTAACAATCATAATTTAAATGAGGTGTGACAATAATATCTGATAAAATACAGAATATAAAAATAATTTCCTATGGCTGGTAGTATAAGTCACGAGCAACTAAAGACGGAGTAATATAACTGACTCAAAATACATCACTATTTGAAATAAAGGACAATAATCAATAAAGATAGAAGGTACGACTCCCAAAAGATGCAAATCCAAACATGGCAGCTCACCACGACATTTTCAAGTGTCAGCTCCTACACTCTCCCCTAAATCTCCTGTCTCACTAGTATCAGGAATAAAATTTGTACAAAAATATGTAAAAATATAGTATAAGTACTGTAACGATCTGATCGGTTGGTTTGAGTATTCACATTCCGTTCGGTAGTTTGAGATCTTGAGTAACTTCATATGAGGTATTATGACTTCATATATGGTCGATTTTGGATTGCGAGTGGTTCGGGCTTCATTTGGAATAATGATTCTTATTTTAGAAACTTTGAGTTGGAGGAGTTGACCGAGTTGGACTTTTATGTATTTGACCTCGAATCGAAATTTTTATGGTTCCATATGGTAACTTTGGACTAAGGCATATGCTTGTTTATGCATTTGGAGGCTTCTAGAAGGTTTTGGCAATAATTTGCGATAGTTGGCAATTTGAAAGTTTGCAAGGTTCATACGTTTGACCGAGTATTGACTTTGATGATATCGGGTTCAGATTATTTTTTGGGGAGTTAGAATAGGTTTGTTATATCATTTGGAACTTGTGTGCAAAATTTGAGGTAATTCCGAGTTGATTTGATATGGTTCGACACGAGTTTTGAAAGTTGAAAGTTGGAAGTTCAAAAGTTCATTAAGTTTGATTTGAGGTGTGATTTGTGGTTTTGATATTATTATGTGTGATTTGACACCTTGAAAAGATCCATATTATATTTTGAGACTTGTTGGTATGTTCGGACGGGGTCCTGAGTGGCTCGAGTGAGTTTCGGGGTGGTTTCGGATAATTTCGAATGGGTTTTGTGTTGGTGGTGTTAGTTAAGGCATTGCGATCATGAGCAGGTGATCACATTCGTGAAAAGGAAGGTGAGATAGAGGAGTTTTGTTTTACGCGTTCGCGGTAGAGGGACCGCATTAGAGAAGGCTGTTGATGGGCTGGGTGCTTTGCGCTTCGCGTTTGCAAGTGGGAGTCCACGTTGGCGTAGTGTGGACTGAGCTGTGTACCGCATTCGTGAGGTGTGGGACACGAACGCAAAGGCTAATTTTGTGGCAGTGAGTTTTGTTCTTCGCGACCACGATGAGTTCTCTTGAACCAATGTTATAAAGTACTCTATTTCGAAGGTTTTGGTTATTTTATCACATTTTGAGTTATAGAGCTCGAATTTCGGAAATTTTGGAGGTGATTTTTATGATTTAGATTGGGGTAAGTATATTTGACTCATATTTGATTATATTATGTATTTCCATCTTCTTTTACCGTAATTGATTGGTGAATTTAAAAGAGGTATTGGGATTTTTTGTCTAAACTTTTCTAAAGTGAATATTCGAGATTTGAATATCTATTCGGAGTTGGATTTGAGCGAAATCAGTATATATAGTTGGACTCGTATTCGAATGTGTTGTCAGAATTTGTGATTTTTGTCGGATTTCGGAGTACGAGCCTGTGTTGACCTTTTGATCGACTTTGAGTATTTTATTAAACATTAGACCTTTATCGTTTGAGTTTATTTCTTATGACATCATTTGATGTTTTTGAGTTGCTTTTGGCTAATTTCAAGCCATTCAGAGGTTGGGTAGTGCAGGATGATATTTCTAGAGTATTGATTTGTCTTGATCGGTATTGGTTTAGGTTGTTCGAGGTAAGTAACATATCTAAACTTGGATTTGAGGGTAATTATCTCCGAGAACTATGATATTTGAGATGGTTTGTGGGTGACACACGTGCTAGGTGATGGGCGTGTGTGCGTGCACCAAGGTATTCATTATATGGGTGGTTTTTAGATTATTATGTACCTTATTTTGTATCATACTTCTTTGATGTCATGTTTTCTCAATTTATTTTACTACGTGAGATTCATTGTCGAAATCATGTCTAGGCCACCTGCTTAATTGGTTGAGACATGATATGGCTATTTTTGCCATGTTGATCTTTTTGCCTTAGCCATAGTCATATTGTACAGTCATGATAGTTACATTCGCATGTTATATCTCTGTCTCTGTGCACTTTTGATATGCTGTCTCACATGTTATTGGTGTCTTTGTACGTGACATGGGTTTGAGCTGTATTTGAGGCACATTATGATATTTCATGTTATATAATTGGATTATGTTTCTGTGAGATGTTGACATGTGGAGACTTGAGCGGATTAATGACTGATGTGGCCGTAGAGCCGTGTTGTTATTTTTGTTAGATCGAATTGCACGCTATAACAATTATATTGGTATTGAGGTGACACGTACGCCAGGCTTTACATTGGGCTAAGTAGTACTAATTTTGAGGCTATGCGTGTACCAAGCCCTATGATTGGGCTATGTGATATTGATTAGCGCTTGGACCAGGATCTGCCCCTCCGAAGTCTGATATTTATAGTGAGCGCAGGCACCGTGATATATATATATATATATATACACGTACTTTGGTGAGGGACTTTGGGCCAGGCACCCATACAGTGTTGAGTGATAGTGTGTGATGAGGCATTTGAGCCAGACACCTTGAGTGTGATGAGAGTGGGTATACTTGATGACACTACTAAAAAAACTGGAAATAGCAACGAACGTCGTCGCTGATCTGTCGCTAAAATGCTCGTAGCTAGCAGAATTTCTTGATTATTCGTTGCTAATCCGTCGCTAAATGAGAATAGCAACATATTTTTCTATTTAGCTACAATATTTGTCCGGCGCTAAAACCTGATTTTTTAGTAGTGTGATATCGCTGTGAAATTATTTACTTGACGTGTATATTTGACATATAGGCACAAAGATGTATTTTCTCCATGCTACACGGTAATGTGACATTAGATGACTTGACATATATATTAACATGTAGGCATAGAGATGTATTTTTCTCATGCTAGACGATAATATAACATTTGATGACTTGGCATGTATATTGACATATAGGCATAGAAATGTATTTTCCTCATTCTAAGTGGTAAATAAAAAGTCTTATCTGATAGTGTGAATTGGAAAACATAGTTCTTTTTAATAAACTCATGTTTAATTGATTTCAGTAGTAAGATTTGGATGTTGACTGTCATACTTGAAAAACATGTCTACTTTTCTTTTACTGTGAATGAGCTGAGCATGATATCTTTTAAGTTATTCACTCTTAGTGTCTTCATTATATTATTATGAGTTGTTATTGGCTACTGGTGTTGGACTCTGACCATCTTTCAAGCTCGTCACTGCTTTCAACCTGAGGTTAGGTTTGTTACTTATTGAGTACATGGGGTCAGTTGTACTCATAATACACTTTTGCACCTTACGTGCAGATCTTGGAGGTGATGCTGCTGTGTATGGCGGGAGATGGCATTGAATATGTACCTGCTTTCCGGATATCGCTACGTCTTGTCCTTGGTAGTTTTAGATTTGTAATTTGTTAATGCATATTTCAAATAGATATTGTATTTATTTTTATACCAGCTTTGTAAATCTAAGTTTTAGGGGTCGTTTGGTATGCGGACTAAATTATCCTGGGATTATAATTCCGGGACTAATTTATACCACATGAGAGATGGGATAAAATAATCTCACATTTGATGGGATACGATGGGATATCCTGGATTAAGTTTGGGATTAAATTTATATCTTGTTTGGTTGGCGGTATAAATTTATCCCAAGATAAATTTATACCTCTAACCAAACACAGTATAAATTTAATCCTACATCTTATCCCATCTTATCCCTCATACCAAATGACCCCTTAGTGGCTTATGACTTGTGCTACCTATCCTTGGATTGATGTATAGAAATTCAGTTATTTTATTTATCGATTCTTACTATTCTTATTAGAGTTGTGTTGACTGTTGTTTGGCTTACCTAGCGGGTTTGGATAAGTGCCACCACGACTAGGTGGATTTTGAATCGTGACAAGTTGCTATCAGAGCTCCAGATTCATGTATTCTTCGAGTCATGAGCAAGTATCTAGTAGAATATTGTGGATCAGTATGACGACGTCCATACCTATCTTTGAGACACTGCGGGGCATCTAGGAAACCTCCCATCTTTCTTTCATTATCGTGCTGCATTGATTCAGCTTGAAGCGTATTTCTTTGATTGCCTTCCATCCACTCGTATATTATATGAGCACTCGATATCAATTGTTGTCAAGACCGAAAATCCCACTACATGCGTCGTGATGGCACCTAGTCTCTAAGACTAAGTAAGCCAATTTCTATTACATTTTGAAGCCATTTTTTAAAATCTAATAGCGAAAATAATTACAATACACAACCTCCCAAAACTGGTAGTATTGAGTCATGAACTCTAACTGAATACATGGAATGATCACGAGGACCGAATATACAATACTGTTTGATTACAAATTAACAGTACAATGAAATGAAAAGACTCCAAGGGACTGCGACGGCCAAGAAGCTCTACCTTGAATCCTTATGATCGCGCTTTAACTCTGCTCAAGTCCGATATCTTCAATACCTAGCTCTGCACAAAAATATGCAGAAGTGTAGAGTGAGCACACCACAGCGGTGCCCAGTAAGTATCAAGACTAACCTCAATGGAGTAGAGACGAGGTACAGTCAAGACACTCACTAGTCTAATAACATGTGCAATATAATATACAAAATAATAGGAAACAAATAATAATAAAGGCAGGATAAAAGAACCAGTGATATGCACAACAGACAACAAGAACACCATTAATATCACTCAACAATTAATAAATATAATTACACCCAATTAAATCAAGCCCTTCAAATAAATGTCTTTCACATAGTTCTTCTAGATAACTCTCTTTCAATATAATTCTCTCAAATAATTATTTTTCAAATATAATTTTTTCAATAAATCTTTTCAAATACAATTTCTTCAAATAAATATCTTTCAAAATACAATTCTTTTATATGATACTTTCTAAGTAAAAATCCTTTCAAATAAATATTTTGAATATAATTCTTTCAATTAAAAAGTCACCATGTGACACCTCATTTCAAAATCATCAAAAAACGGGTCTCAGCCCACTTTTATATTTTTCGTAAATACGGGTCACAACCCATTTTCATATTTCCACGGCACCTCGTGCCCATAATTAAATTATCATATCTGCCCGACACCTCGTACCCTCATTTCATATCACAACTGCACGGACAATTCACGTGCCAAATATCATTATCATTTCATCACAGCACCTCGTGCCCACATTTTTATATCACAACTGCACAGACAATTCATGTGCCAATATCCCCATCTTATATCACAATTCACGACACCTCGTGCCCACATTTTATTTTATAAACCGCCTGGCAATAGCCACAGGCTCCCAATTTCAACATAAATCAGATTATTATCAATTTACTAACAACTAGACAAGTTGCACAAGGTATAAAAATAAACACAAGAAAATCACATCACATGAAAATTGTCAACACCACAATCCCACATCATCACATATCGTCCCTGACAATAGCCACCCTTATCGCTCCTATTGCCACCCTTATTGCTCCTATAGCTACCCTTATCGCTCCGCCCAGACGATATCAATAGCCACCCTTATCGCTCCTATAGCCACCCTTATCGCTCCGCCCAGACAATATCAATAGCCAACAAACACAACAGTGAAATGCCACCCTTATAACCACATAATATTAACGGTGAAATGCCACCCTTATCTCTCCAAAATAACAACTCACACAACACAACATTTTACATGGAAAATTATCACAACAACATAAGAAAAATCAATTCATATCATAATTGCCCAATAGCCACAACCAAATTTCAAAGCTACAACCAAGTCAATTAATTTCACAGCAAATAGCCAAATGCTCCACACAATATGTACAACACCCATAAACAATCAATAGAGATAGAAATTACTCAACATAAAGCAAAGTCTTCATAAAAGATCAAATTTTACTAATTATATAAATACCTCTGTTTAAGCTCATTTAATTAATTATTTGCAGAGGCGAAAATCCAAAATAAAATTAAATTCCAATAATTATCAAACTAGCAAATTCATGAAATTTAATAAATAACAATCACATCACACTATCATATAACAACATAGTCAACAACAAGGGTTTAGGCACGACAAGTAGATGATTAAATACATGCCAACAATTATCCAATTTACTCCACAATATGCTCAAGACTTTTAACTCAATAAAATTTGCACATATAAACCAAGTACGTACTCGTCACCTCGCGTACATGGTTTTTAATTACCCAAGTTGCACATAAGACTCAATGCCTAAGGAAAATTTCCCCCACTCGATGTTAAGCAAGACACTTACCTCTTTGAAGTTATGCCGATGTTCCAAAATCGCCTTCTTGCTTGAATTGACCTCCTGAAAGCTCAAATCTATCCAAATTAATTGTATAACTTCATTAAAATTCATCGGAAACAATTCCAGATAATAACACGTCGACTTAAAAATTTATTCCAAAAAGTCAACAAAAGTCAATGCGGGACTTGACTCTCGAAACCCGACATAATTTTCATAAAATCCGAACACCCATTTCGATACGAATTCAACCATACCAATTTTATCTAATTCCAATAACAACTCGACTTCCAAATCTTAAATTTTTGTTTTTGGAAGATTTTACAAAAATCTTGATTTTTCCTCCATTAAATCCGAATTAAACGATGGATTCAAAGACATAATCATGAAAATTAATCAAAACTGGATAAGAATCACTTACTCCAAACACCAACGCAAGAATCTCTCCAAAAATCACCTTCTACCGAGCTCCAACTTTGATTTTTGAGTTATGAACTCAAACCCCCATTTTTGGGACTTTTAATTCTGCCTAGATACACCTTCTTCGCGTTCGCGAAGGCCAAAAATCCAGCTGCCTCCAATCCTTCTTCGCGTGACAAGCGTCGCGTTCGCGAAGGCCAACTGTTTCTGCCCCATCATTTCCTCTTCGCGTTCGCGAAGCCCTCGTCGCGTTCGTGAAGACCAGCTGTCCAACTCCTTCGCGTTCGCGAAGGCCAAACGACCCTCGGCCCCTATCTTCCTTTTCTTCTTCGCGTTCGCATTCGCGAAGGACGAATCATCAGCCCTTCAAACTCCTCTTCGCGAATGTGGGACTTCCTTTGCGTTCGTGAAGAAGGAAACCAGACTTCAGCAACATCAGTCCAAACAACTCCAATTTGGTCCGAAACCACTCCGAAACACACCCGAGCCCCTCGGGACCCCGTCCAATAATGCTAACCAGTCCCATAACATATCACGGACTCGCTCGAGGTTTCAAATTACGCCGAAAATACAAATCGCACCACAAATCGAACTTATGAACTTCAAAAACTTCCAACTTCTAAAACTCGTGCCGAAATCTATCAAACCAACCCGGAATGATGTCAAATTTTGCAGGCAAGTCTCAAATAACATAACGGAGTTGTTCCAACTCTCGGAATCGCATTCCGACCGCGATATCAAAAAGTCACCCCCCGGTCAAACTTAATTTTGAGTTTCGCCATTTCAAGCTTAATTCTACTACGGACCTCCAAATATTTTTTCGAACACGCTCCTAAGTCCAAAATTATCATACGGAGCTAACGGAACTCCATTCCATAGTCATCTTCATACAGATCCGACTACGGTCAAAATCCTAAGACTTAAGCTCCCTTTTTAGGAACTAAGTGTCCCAAATCACTCCGAATCATCCGTAATTCAAACTTGACCACACACGCGGGTCATAATACATATCGCGAGGCTGCTCGAAACCTTAAGTCACTGAACGGGACATAAATTCTTAAAACGACAAGTCGGGTCGTTATATTCTCCACCTCTTAAACAAACGTTCGTCCTCAAACGTTCTAAGAATCTTTCTGAGGACTTTAAATTACTGAGGATATTGTTGCACACATACTTGTGAGTGATTTTACATTCCCGCTATTTAACACGGGTCCGACAACGCCATCTCAATTGAGATTATTTCTTTTCTCCATTCTTATAAGCTTTAAAGCAAAATCCCTAACTCTCCAATCATTTCCAAAAGTGTCTGAATTCTCACAACAACGCACAGTATTAGTCTCAACTAGCTATAGCAACTCGTGCCTATACACGTATAAATTTCTTCAATAGTGTTGAAGTAATTCAAAACTTTCTTTGGGGTGCTACATTATTCCCCGCTTAGGATCATTCGCCCTTAAACACATAACATAATTTATCTCTTCCTTTGCAAATCTCAATCCCCCAAATTTTTACTAACTCCCAAATTTTCCAAAAAATTCGGCTGAGTCTCTCCTGTAATTGGGCCTATCCACCTGCCAGAGTAACACCCAAATAACTCCTAATAACATATCCACAACCCAACAAAATACCACAGGGTATATATCAATAACATTAATATCAACATTTCCTGATCATAATGATATTAGGATATGAAGCACATCATATGTATGCTCATCACCACATCTCTGGTCTTAAAAGATGTTTATAATTAATTCCAACATCATCAATTAATCCCATTTTAATCATCACCTCGTTTCGAATTTTCACAATACTGACAACAGAACGTGAGGCATGAAGACCTCATGATTGCTTACTCGGATTAATGAGTCGCATTTAACGCCACCTGGGCACTTATCTCATAGGTTAAAACTCAATATTTACAGCACGAAAATAGCTGAATATGCACAGAACAATATACAAGAATTATCAAATAAGCCTAACAGGCATGACTCCCTATTAATATTATTTCACAAATTAAATTTCACAAGGGAGAATTTTAAACTCATAAACATTTCACCACAAGGACCTCGTCCTTATATAACTTCCATTGCGGCTTGCAGCCCGGTTTAAATATTTCACACCATATAAAAATATGAGGATCTCGTCCTCAAATCCAAATCACCGGTATTTTGCACATTGTGCCCACTGAAATTTCAACTTTTCTTTCTTTCTTCTTTTCAATATATTTCATAAATAATTTTCACAACATATAATGAACTCTCATACCGGTAGGGCGTATAATTCATAAAAATTGGAATCAATTATTCCGAAACATATTAAACCCACTGTATTAAATAATAATGTTTTTTGCTTCTGGACTTATAGCCCTCAATGGTGCACAAAAAATAAAGTGACAGACACAGGTTCACATTTTTAAATCTCCCAACAGGGATACACATATAAGTGGTTCACAAATTTACGAAGCTCACCATAAGTGGAGAATAATAGGAGGACTCACCTCAATATTCAAAACCGAATCAAATTAAGGATAATATCCTTTATAATAAAATCAGGATCGTACCTGTAACAACACCATCTGGTGTATTGGCCTCATCCAAATCATAGTGATTAAATTAACGGGTCGGGCCTCCACCTCTTAGGCACCCACTACCCGCCTGTCCTCTACCTCTAGCTGACTGTGCATGTGGAGTATCAACTGGAATAAAGCTTGTAGCTGGAGTGTTCTGTTGAAATCTACCCCTCCCAAGTCTGGGACAATCTCTCATGATATGCCTAGTATCACCACACTCATAACAACCCCTCTGAGGTCGTGACTGCCCGTACTGAGCCTGTGCCGGATAACTGGAATAACCACTATAAGAATCTCGTATTGGTGGTGCACTGTAAACTGGAGCACTCCGAGTATTCTGATGTGCGGACTGAGCTGACCGACTGCTCGAGCCTCCAACATAATGGGTTCTAGCTGAAGAGTAAAATCCACTGAACCCTCCAGATCTTCGAGACCTTTTGGCCTCCTTAGACCCCCTTTCCTCGCCTAAAACACCCTCAATCTTCCTTGCAATCTCCACTACTTGCTGAAATGAAACATCAGTTTGCAATTCTCGAGCCATGCACATTTTAATATCATAATCGAGCCCCTCAATGAATCTGCGGACCCATTCTCTGATTGTGGGAACTAAGATAGGTGCATGACGGGCTAACTCACTGAACCTGATAGCATATTCTGACACTGTCATAGTGCCCTGACGTAACAGTTCAAACTCTGTACGCCACGTATCTCGGAGAGTCTGGGGAACAAATTCTTTCAAGAACATTTCCGAAAATTGAGCCCAAGTTGGTGGTGTGGCATCGGTTGGTCTACCTTCTTCATAGATTTGCCACCGCCGATACGCCGCGCCTGACAGTTGAAATGTAGTAAAGGCAACTCCGCTCACCTCCACAATACCCATGGTGCGGAGAATATGGTGACAATTTTCTAGATATTCTTGGGCATCCTCTGTAGTTGTACCACTGAAAGTAGGTGGACTATACCTCTTAAACCTTTCAAGTCTCTTTTGTTGTTCTTCTGATGCCTCGGGCCTGACCTCAGGTTAAACCGAAATAACAGGTTGTACCGGTACTACACCCCGAACCTGACCAACGTGAACCTGTTGCTCTGGAGTAGTGGTAGGAGTCCGAGCTACTCCCCCAATCTGCGGAATGTTTGGTGCAATAGAGATCAATCCCGCCTGAGTTAATGTACCAAATATACTTAGGAACTGTGCTAAAGTCTCCTGAAGTCCTGGGGTAACAACGGGTGCTTCTGGTACCTGTCCCCCAACTGGAGCTACTAGTTGCTCCCCAACTGTTGTTCTGACAGGTGCTCTAGTCGCAGCACGTTCCCTTCCTCAACCTCTACCTCGACCTCTACTAAGGCCCCAACCTCTTGCAGCCCTAATAGTATGTGCGGATGCCTGCTCAGCTAACCCAGTAGCACGTGTCCTCACCATCTGTGAGAGAATGGAGATATAAAGGTCCAAATTTCAAATTCAATAAATTCCGCATGACAGGAATGAAAGAAATGGAAATTTCCTAACCGTTATGTAGCCTTTCGAAGATAAGTAGAGACGTCTTCGTACCGATCCGCAAGACTCTACTAGACTCGTTCGTGACTCGTAGAACCTATGAACCTAGAGCTCTAATACCAACTTGTCACGACCCAAAATCCCATCACATGCGTCATGATGGCACCTAGTCTCTAAGACTAGGTAAGCAGATTTCTATTACATTTTGAAGCCATTTTTTTAAAAATCTAACAGCGGAAATAATTACAATACACAACCTCCCAAGACTGGTTGTACTGAGTCACGAACTCTAACTGAATACATGGAATGATCACGAGTACCGAATATACAATACTGTTTGATTACAAATTAACAGTACAATAAAATGAAAAGACTCCAATAGCCACCCTTATCGATTCGCCCAGACAATATCAATAGCCAACAAACACAACAGTGAAATACCACCCTTATAACCACATAATATTAACGGTAAAATGTCACCCTTATCTCTTCAAAATAACAACTCACACAACACAACATTTTACATGGGAAATTATCACAACAACATAACAAAAATCAATTCATATCATAATTTGCCCAATGGCCACCACCAAATTTTAAAGCTACAACCTAGTCAATTAATTTCACAGCAAATAGCCAAATGCTCCACACAATGTGTACAACACCCATAAACAATCAATAGAGATAGAAATTACTCAACATAAAGCAAAGTCTTCATAAAAGATCAAATTTTCAATAATTATATAAACACCTCTTTTTAAGCTCATTTAATTAATTATTTGTAGAGGGAAAAATCCAAAATGAAATTAAATTCCAATAGTTATCAAACTAGAAAATTCACAAAATTTCATAAATAATCAAATAACAATCACATCACATTGTCATATAATAACAGAGTCAACAACAAGGGTTTAGGCACGACAAGTAGATGATTAAATACATGCCAACAATTATCCAATATACTCCACAATATGCTCAAGACTTTTAACTCAATAAAATTTGCATATATAAACCAAGTACGTACTCGTCACCTCACGTACATGGTTTTCAATTACCCAAGTTGCACATAAGACTCAATGCCTAAGGGAAATTTCCCCCACTCGGGGTTAAGCAAGACACTTACTTCTTTGAAGTTATACCGATGTTTCAAAATTGTCTTCTTGCTTGAATTGACCTCCTGACAGCTCAAATCTATCCAAATTAATTGTATAACTTCATTAAAATTCATCGAAAATAATTCCGGATAATAATACGCCGACTTAAAAATTTATTCCAAAAAGTCAATAAAAGTCAATGCGGGACTCGCCTCTCGGAACCCGACATAATTTTTATGAAATCCGAGCACCCATTCTGATACGAGTTCAACCATATCAATTTTATCGAATTCCAATAACAACTCGACTTCCAAATCTTAAATTTGCGTTTTCGGAAGATTTTTGCAAAAATCTTGATTTTTCCTCCATTAAATCCGAATAAAACGATGGATTCAAAGACATAATCATGGAAATTAATCAAAACTGGATAAGAATCACTTACCCCAAATACCCACACACGAATCTCTCCAAAAATCGCCTTCTACCGAGCTCCAACTTTGATTTTTGAGTTATAAACTCAAACCCCCATTTTTGGGACTTTTAATTCTGCCCAGATACACCTTCTTCGCGTTCGCGACCATTCCTTCGTGTTCGCGAAGGCCAAAAATCTAGCTGCCTCCAATCCTTCTTCGCGTTCGCGTGACAAGCGTCGCGTTCGCGAAGGCCAACTACTTATGCCCCATCATTTCCTCTTCGCGTTCGCGAAGTCCTTGTCGTGTTCGCGAAGACCAGCTGACCAACTCCTTCGCGTTCGCGTTTCAAGCTTCGCATTCACAAAGGCCAAACGACCCTAGGCCCCTATCTTCCTTTTCTTCTTCGCGTTCGCGTTCACAGCTTCGCGTTCGCGAAGGAAGAATCATCAGCCCCTCAAACTCCTCTTCGCGAACGCGGGACTTCCTTCGCGTTCGCGAAGAAGGAAACCAGACTTCAGCAATAGCAGTCCAAACAGCTCCAATTTGGTCCGAAACCACTCCGAAACACACCTGAGCCCCTCGGGACCCCGTCCAATAATGCTAACCATTCCCATAACATATCACAGACTCGCTCGAGATTTCAAATCATATTAAATTTCACCAAAAATACAAATCGCACCACAAATCAAACTTATGAACTTCAAAAACTTCCAACTTCTAAAATTCGTGCCGAAACCTATCAAACCAACCCGAAATGACATCAAATTTTGCAGGCAAGTCCCAAATAACATAACGGAGTTGTTCCAACTCTCGTAATTGCATTCTGACCCCGATATCAAAAAGTCAACCCCCAGTCAAACTTTCCAAAATTTTGAGTTTTGCCATTTCAAGCTTAATTCCACTACGGACCTCCAAATATTTTCCGGACATGCTCCTAATTCCAAAAGAATCATACGGAGCTAACGGAACACGGAACTCCATTCCGGAGTCATCTTCATACAGTTCCAACTACGGTCAAAATTCTAAGACTTAAGCTCATGTTTTAGGAGCTAAGTGTCCTAAATCACTCCGAATCATCCGTAATTCAAACATGACCACACACGCGGGTCATAATACATATCGCGAGGCTGCTCAAAACCTTAAGTCACTGAACGGGACATAAATTCTTAAAATAACAAGTCGGGTAGTTACAATTGTGTATCGTTGACTTGTGATGTCATGGATGATATGCGAGATGTGTTCTCTATGTTAAGAAGATAAGCCAGTCTGGAGGACTCGAGGCCAGGTTCAGACCACAGCTTGGGCTCGGTGGTTTTGGTTATACGAGTATGTGCTTTTGGACTTATATGTCTGGTAGTGTCCCTAGGAGTGGGATTGATGACTTAGTGAGTGTTCGAATAGCTATATGATGTGTATTATGTGACTGAGGAATGGGCTTAGATATTTGGATGTGGCGAGAAAATTTTTGCTTGGGTTGTGAAAGGATGATGGATGATTGATTTTTGTCCTGATATGTTTATACAGTCTTGAGATATGAGTGTGTTAGGGATATTTCATGTTGTTTATTTGTGGAACGAGATCTTTCATGTTGTTCATTTGTGGAACAAAGCATATTCTTATGTCTTGATGATGAGTTCAGACTCGGGAGGATTTGGCGATTGCATAGTGGTTGCGACTAAGATGATGTCATAGATAAATGCCAATTTGAGGTTGAGTAGGTAGGTTATCACCTACGAGGTAGTCTACGGAAGTGTGATTCGCATGATGTTTCTGTGGAGAGTTTCTTTCTAGCGGTGGCTTACATGTGTTGCAATTTGAGTTTGGGTTGCTTGAAGGAGTTTGTGCTACTATCACGCGGATAGATACGCGCTTAGTATATAGGTTGAGGTATTTTATGAATAGAGCTACGTGAGTGTATGAAGGAGTTTTTTGAATTCAAGTGCGGGATTATGGTAGTTATTGAGTAAGGGTATTGTGGGTTATCAGATGTTGTGTTCTATGGCTTTGAGCCAAGTGGGGGAGTGTACTATTGACGATCAGATTGCATGGTCATGTGTTATGTTAGTTTTAGGTTTGAAGTATACTTGTGGATTGATTATGACTTGAAGAGGTTGATTTCGAGGATCACTCGAGTAAGGAAATTTCTCGATGCATGATGTATTACACTTTATGGATATATGGAAATCTGGGAGTGATTCGAGTTTGTTATTTGTCGTAGAAGTAGTGTGTAGGTAGTAGGGATTCACTCGGATGCTTAGATATGTAGGTTACTTCTTAAGGTGTTTGTGTGTTAATGAAGTACAAGCCATTCGGCTCGTATCGGCGGTACGCTGGGGATTTGAGCAGAGTAGATGACTCTCGAGAAGATTTTAATCAGTTCAAGCTTCATATGTGGTATTTTTGGATTTTTCGGATTTGTATGTGGCTAAGATCTGAGATTTGAATTGGAAGGTCCCGAGACTTGCGGTATATTTGTATCATTAGTGGTTCTACATTTCAGTATCAAAGATGTTAAGGAAACAACTTCAGATTCACAGAAGGTCTCTTTAAAATGGGCATTTTAGATGATGTACTATTGGGTGCTTAAGAGAGAATACAATGGATTATGAGCTTTAGGATGACGTGGTTTCATACTAGGACCTCTTGTGTCTCAATCCAAAATTCAACTAGTCGTGATGGCACTTAGCCTAACCCGCTAGGTAAGTCAATTCACAATAAACCAGAATATAATGATAATGATAACAGTAAAAAATGAAATAACTGAATTTTATACAATTCCCCAAGGACTGGTAGTACTTTCACGACCCAAAATCTCACTTGTCATGATGGAGCCTATCCGATACTAGGCAAGCCGACAACCTCAATAAACCACAATTTCTTTTAAGTTTAAAAAAGATAACATTTAAGGTCAATACATAATCTCATTAATACCGACATAAACACTCCCAAAACCCGGTGTCACTGAGTATATGAACGTCTAAATGATAACATAGTCTGACGGATAGAATACTGTCTGGAAATATAGAATAGTACAAATAACTGAAAGGAAAAAGAGTCAAGGTCTGCGGATGCCAAGCAGCTACCTCGATAGTCTCCGCAGATGAAGCTCCGAAAAACTAGCAACCGCCGTGTCCGAAAGTACCTAGATCTGCACACGAGGTGCAAGGTGTAGTATGAGTACAACTAACTCATCAAGTAACAATACTAAATAAAGAGCTGAAGATAGTGACAAGCTTCACAGCTGAGTCCAATTACAGTAATTTCCAACATAAGATCTAGGTTATGCTTTCATGTTCAACATTTAACACTCAACAGTAATTTCATATCAAGTTTCACTGAAAAAGAAGATAATATCTTTCAAAAATTTCCAACACAGCAATATATGACAATTGTAGTGCAATAAGAATGAAATCATATATATCCTCTCAGGGCCACAGTCACTCAGCCATTTCATTTACTCAACACTCATCAGTCGCACTCAGTAGGTACCTGCGCTCACTTTTCTGCACGGACAACTCACGTGCTGCACGAACAACTCACGTGCTATAGTATCAATAGATGGATCCGTACGGACAACTCACGTGCTATAGTATAATATCGGTATACGCACGGACAACTCACGTGCTGCACGGACAACTCACGTGCTATAATATAATATATGGATCCGCACGGATAACTCACGTGCTATAGTATAATATATGGATCTGCACGGACAACTCACGTGCTATAGTATAATATATGGATCCGCACGGACAACTAATGTGCTGCACGGACAACTCACATGCTATTGTATAATATCTCACAATCAGGCCCTCGGCCTCACTTAGTCATAAATCTCTCCAGTTTCTCAGCCTCTCAATAATCATGAAAATCAGCCCAAATAACAATGTTATGATGCACCAATAATGAACAATAGAGACTGAGATAAAATAAACAAGTAAAATGTGACTGAGTACAAAACAAAAATTTAGCAGATAGTTTAACATGTACACGACCTCTGTGGGTCCCTACAGTACCAACACATAATCTAAACATGATTTGTGGTTCAATTTCTCTACTACATGGAGATTGTACAGATAACATCAGATTATTCAACTACACAGTTCCATAGAATTTGACCAAGTCACAATACCTACGGTGCACGCCAACACGCCCGTCACCTAGCATGTGCGTCACCTCAAAACCGATCATATAACACATAATTCGGGGTTTCATACCCTCAGGACCAAATTTAGAACTGTTACTTATGTCGAACTGTGTAATTCTTTATTTTGCTATGTCTTTGCCTTGCGAATCGGCCTCCGAACGCCTCAACTCTAGCCAAAGTTAATTTAATTTAGTCAATATTAATTATACGAATTAATCCCATATGAAAATACTAATTTTCCAACAAAATCCGAAATTTAACTCAAACATCGCCCGTGGGGTCCACATCTCAGAATCTGACAAAACTCACAAAATCCGACAACCCACTGAATTACGAGTCCAACCATACCAATTTTATCAAATTCCGATAACAACTCGATCTCCAAATCTAAAATTTTCGTTCTTGAAATATTTTGCAAAAATCTTGATTTCTTCCATTTAAATCCGAAATAAATGATGAATATAACCATGGATTTATGAAATATAATCTCTTTTGGATATAGGATACTTACCCAAGTCGAAGTCGTGAAGAATTATTCAAAATCGCCCAAGAACCGTGCTCCAGAAATCCAAAACGAAATGAAGGAAATGACCATTTTCGGTCCTTAAGTTTCTGCCCATCCGTCACTAAAAGTCCATTTTCCGTCGCTAAAAGTCCATTTTCCGTCACTAAAAGTCCACACCAGAACTTGCTTACACCAACAATTATTATTTTCACTAAAACGACTCTAACTACATTTTACGAACTCGGAATTCGACGATTCTTGTTCCTATGAGTCACAAATAATAATACGAACCTAGTCGTTCAATCAAAACTCAATTCGGAGCTTAGTTGCTCAATGCGATACCAATTTCACTCGTTAAACAATTAACTCATGTTTCACGCTAAACACCCAATCGCGACTTGATGAATTAGGCCAAACTTTGCAGATCACTCCTATAATTCATTATCAAAAGCACAGAAGTTTTAAAATCGAATTTCAATCTCTAGAACTAGAAATGGACCTTTGGGTCTTTACATGCTTATGCTGAAAACATCAAACTCTTCCAAAACTCTTCCCCAATAGCCTGTAGTGTATCAATCATAACTTCTTGTACCCAACTCCAACTGCCAAACATTTTAAATTTCTAAAAACTAGATACAAAGGGCTACAACTTTCATTTTTGGATCATCGCCAAATTCCTTATAGATTACGAGATATAAGCTTCTAAAGTGAGTCCTGTGCAGCAGAAATTTCTATGATGCACACTGCTGTAGGAAAACAAACAGCAGTTAAAAATGGCCTAGAAATGGTCCGAAACCACTCCGAAAGTCATCCGAGCCCCTCGTGACCCAGTCCGAACATACCAACAAGTCTCAAAATATATTACGGACTTAGGCGAGGCCTCAAATCACATCACACAACACTAAAATCACGAATCGCACCCCAATTCAAGCCTAATGAAACTAAGAAATTCTAACTTCTACATTTGATGTCGAAACCTATCAAATCAAGTCCGATTGACCTCAAATTTTACACACAAGTCATAAATGACATAACAGACCTATGAAAATTTCCCGAATCAGATTCCGACCCGATATCAAAAAGTCACCCCCCCCCCCCGATTAAACTTCCCAAAAATTCAACTTACGCCATTTCAAGCCTAATTCTACTACGGACCTCTAATAAAATTTCGGATACGCTCATAAGCCCAAAATCATCATACAAAGCTATTAGAATTATCATAATTCAAATCCGAGGTCTTTTACATATAAGTCAATGTCCGGTTGACTTTTTCCAATTTATGTTTTCAATTTTTGAGACTAAGTGTCTCATTTCACTCTGAAATCCTTTCGAACCCAAACCAACTAACCCAGTAAGTCATAAAATAACTATAAAGCATAATTTGAGCAGTAAATTGGGGAATGGGGTTGTAATACTCAAAATGACCGGTCGGGTCATTACAAGTACAAATCATTAGCTTCTAAGACTTAGAGTTTACAAAGATGATATGAAATAAATACGTCATCTGTTTGAAACGTACATTAACAGATTTATAAATCTAAAGCTACAAAGAATAAGAGGCAGCTATAACAGGAATGCAGGTACATCTTCAATGCCATCTCTCACCACTCACAGCAACATCAACTCCAAAATCTGCACGCAAGGTGCAAAAGTGTAGTATGAGTATAACCAGCTCCATGCACTCAATAAGTAACAAACTTAACCTTAGGTTGAAAGCAGTGACGAGCTTGGACAACGGTCAGAGTCCAACACCAATAGCCAAGAACAACTTGTAATAATATAATAAAAGCAACAGAAGTAATAACTCAAAGATATGATGCTCAACTCGTTCATAGCTATGGAAAAATGGGCATGCTTTTCAGGTATAACAGTAAAACCTAAATCATTCACCGAAATTACAAAAATATGAGTAAATAAGAAAATTGCGATTTTATAGGAAAGTATAAAACATGAGGAAAGTACATATCTATGCCTATATGTCAATATGCATGTGAAATTATGAATGTCACAAAAACGTGCAGCATGAGGAAATGCATCTCTATGCCTACATGTTAATGTGCATGTGAAATCATGAATGTCACAAAACCGTGTAACATGAGGAAATGCATCTCTATGCATGCATGTCAAGTATGCATGTCAAATGCAATGCATGACAGTGATGACCTCATGTACTCACACTCTAAAAGTATTCAATCTCACTGTCTCGCACTCCCACTTTGTTACGCTCAATCACTCAGCACACTCAGTCACTCAGCATTGTACGGTACTTGCGCTCACTGTTAGTATGTTAGACTCCGGAGTAGCAGATCCTGCCCAAGCGCTAATATAAGCCAACATAGCCTACTGCGGCGTGCAAACCGATCCCATCAATAATAATAAAGCCTATAAGGCCTACTGCGGCGTGCAACACGATACATATAATAATAATAATAATAATAATAATAATAATAATAATAATAATAATAATAATAATAATAATAATAATAATAATAATAATAATAATATATAAAGCCAATATGGCCTGCTGCGGCATGCAACCCGATCCACAATATCTCTCACAACACGGCTCTCACGCCCCAAATCAGTCATCAATCTCTCTAGCATCTCAGGCTCACAAATCTCATTCCAATCAGCCCATACAATGATAACATGATGTGGCAACAAAGGATAACAGAGACTGAGATATGATATGCAAATGAGTGAATATGACTGAGTATGTAACTACAATTTAAGCAAATAACTCAACATCAAAGATGACCTTAGTGGGTCCCAACATAATAAGCATATAGCCTAAATATGATTTCTAAAACAGATCAATTTCTCTAACACGTAGAAATTTCATGGATAGAAACAAGATTAGGTAACTACACAGTATGACAGAACCAATCGAGTCATAATTCACACGGTGCACGCCCACACGCTCGTCACCTATCATGTACGTCACCTCAACACCAAACATATAACTCAAGAACATAAACTAATTCCAAAGGAAACAAACCCAATCGATAAAGGTTGAATTTTTAATCAAAAGCCCAAAGTCAACCAAAAAGTCAACAATAGTCAATGTCGGGCCCACCTTGGATTTTGAATCCAAGCTTACCATAGCGAAGCCCGAACCAATACAAGCTCGCACGAATGAAAACTGACTCAATCGAAATCAGATAGCTCGATCAATTTGCCAAAACATCACTCTTGGGTGTTCATAACCCAAGAGTCCAACCCACACTAATTGGGTCTCATATCTCCCGAAATACACCTCCAAAAACTCTCCCAATTTGAGTATGTTGTTGTCCTAATATAGGAGAATAAAGTCCCAAAGCAATCAAGAAATAAGCGTCTCTAACTCATTTTTAATTTTTAAAATTTAGGACATAACCCTAGGCCTTAATTTAAAGAATTAAATGGATTTTCAATTAAAATCATGGATTAAAGCTTAAACCAAGGGAATGAATCAAAAGAAAATACTTAGGTTATGGTTTAGACCTTACCCCATGGAACAAACTTGAAGAACATCCTTGAATTCTCCCAATCCCAAACTTTCAAGATGAGAAAAACTCTAACAACATTAATAGCCAAAAATATACAATTGTTCTGTCTCATTTCTTATGCCAAATAATCTTGAAACTTGCTTTTAATGCCTCCAATGGATTACTCATGAAATTACAGCCAAGTTAGACTTTTGAATCACTCCATTTGATATTATAAATTACAGCTCGAAAACTAAAACCGGCTATACACACAAGTCATAATACATAATATGAAGCTACTCAAAGTCTCAAACCACGGCATGGAATGCTACATCTCAAAACGGTCGGTCGGGTCTTACATCTTGTGATGAGATTTTATTAAGGATCGTTGTGTATTAGAAAGGAGAAATGTTAACTTGAAGGTCAGTCAAGAGGAAATTGTATAAATGGATCATTTTGGTAGTGGTTTGGATCTCATAGTAATAAAAGTGATCGGTTCTTTTGGTGGTGAGGATTTACAAGTGTTTTGTGGAAATACTCTTGGGTTTTGTGACCTGCGTGACTTGGTTGAGTTAGAGGGATTCAGTTCTAATGGTTTGGTTATGTGGAAATGGGCTTTGAAGAGTTCTCGATGATTTAAAGCATGGCTTGGGACAGATGTTTTCTATAGGTATGTGGGGGGGGAGGGGGTAGATTGCGTGTTTTTATTTTCTCTGGAAGGGGGTCAAGTGGAAGGTTTCTGGCTGATGGATAAGGTGTTATGCTTGTGATTCAGAGTTGATAATGGGGTTCTCGTGTCTTTTGTATGATGGCATGATAGAGGCGGTGCGTCGTGTGGGATTGATATTTGTATGCGTAAGTTTGTGGTTCAGTATTGAAGGAAGGTCATGAGTTCTAGACATCATGGACGATTTTAGATGTTTAGAAGAATACTGGCACTATTTTTATATCATCTGAGAAGAGCGTGTATTTTAGAAAGGCGCATTATGTGTTGACTTGCAGATGCTTGATTGGTATTATGTTAATCACCTAGTTTATCGACTACTTATGTTCAAGTTTTGGGCTATATGGCATGAAGGAATTATGGAAGTATTTCTCGCAAGATGATTGTGTATTAGGGATGTGTCAGTCATTTGAATGGTGGAGTTTGGATCGCATGTGAGAATCATTGTATTCTAGGGATTTGAAAACTAGGAGGGTTCTCAGAGGCAGATTGTTCCTTGGTTGCAGATGATGAAGGTATGTTAAGAGGTTGACAACTGATTGTATGTATTATGGATAGGTTATGTGGACTTTTCGGAGATTATCTACCTATTTTAGGAGGATCAAAATTGATTTGGAGGCCACTGGTAGGCCTAATAAAAATGTATATTCTGTATCGGGTTGGATTTGTTTACTCAGCATAGCTATTATTGAGGGGTGTGTCATTAGGTTAGAATTGACCTTATTCGTGTTTGGATATATTTAGAGTGTTGCTCTTCTATGCTACGATGGGTTGTGAGAGTGTTGACTATTTTCACACATGATGCAGTTTTGTTTGTGCCTTGTGGCGGAATTCAAGTAAGATGGCTCTTAGGGAGTTGAATAGTTGATTGCGCCTTGGTTATGGTCTTCCTATTTGTGGTTTATTGTGCTATCCATTTCTCCATAGTTATGATCATGCACTTCGCGTGTTTTTTTGTTGATAGGCATATGTTGATTGTGAGCATCATGGCTCGAGGTATTCCATGTGGACCGGTGTTTGGCTTGAGTCACGCATGGCTGTGAGTTATGTAGGGATATGATTCTTCGTGCTTATTTTGGGTGTTTTATTTCTTCTCTGTGAGATGCGTTCATAGCTTTGTGCTTATGATGGTACTTGTGAGCTTGCACAATAGTTATCTCATTTGGTTTTTCTTTCATCATTGGTTACATTCGAGTTGTTGCTTGTTTAGTTCACAAATTTCACGGTATATGGATCAAGGTGGTACTGGTGTAGCAAGCCGGTCGAGCAACTTGTACTGGATGAGATGAGGTTTTTGGACCTAGAATTAGTAATATCAGAGTTGATTAAGGTATGTTTGAATGACTAACGTCATTAGTTAGTTAAGAATTTGGCAATAGTTCTTATTAGGCGAGAAAGCACCACGAGTTGTTGATCTAATGAGTGCTTATGAGTATCTACGTATTTGTTTTTATCATTGGCAGTGTGTAAAGGTTCATAATAAGATTTTAATTGAAATAAAGTTTGTTACCGGTACCGGGTTTGTTATTAAGCAGCTATTATGATCAGAAGTCATTACTATGAGTATTTTAGTTATGTGGTATATCATGTGATTACATCTTGGGTTATGGTTATGGCTTGATACATCTTGTTTAGACTTATACATTGTATAGATGTGAGAATCGGTTCTTATATTGGATTCCAGATGTTTATAGATTGAGGTTGAAGTAAGGATCTTTAGGTAGGTTATGTTGTCAGGTTTATATAAATTGTGGTGACTTAGGATCACCCATGGGTATTTGTATGGTGAGTTTATATAGTGATTTGACGGCTTTGTAATGTCACTTGGCACGTTTGAGAATGAACGTATGCCTAAGTGGGGGAGATGTAACGACCCAATCAATTATTTTGAGTATTTGCATTCCGTTCGGTCATTTGAGGTCTTGATTAATTTCATATGAGGTATTATGACTTGCGTGTATGGTCGGTTTAGATTTCGAGTGGTTCATGATTGATTTGGAATAATAATTCTTATTTTAGAAACTTTGAGTTGACCGAGTTGGACTTTTGTGTATTTGACTTCAGATAAGAGTTTTTAAGGTTCCTTAAGGCACGTATGGTGATTTTAGACTTGGGTGTATGCCCGGATATACATTTGGAGGCTTCTAGAAGGTTTTGGCCATAATTAGCGAAAGTTGGTAATTTGAAGGTTGGAAGATTCATAAGTTTCACCGAGAGTTGACTGATGCTATCGAGTTCGAATTGTTGTTCCGGCAGTTGGGAATAGGTTTTTATGTCACTTGGAACTTCTGTGCAAAATTTGAGGTCATTCCGGGTTGATTTGATATGGTTCGACACGAGTTTTGAAAGTTGAAAGTTCAAAAGTTCATTAAGTTTGATTTGAGGTGCGATTCGTGGTTTTGATATTATTATGTGTGATTTGAGACCTCGAGTAGAATCGTGTTATATTTTGGGACTTGTTGGTATGTTCGGATGGCCCCATGGGACTCAGGTGAGTTTTTGGGCGGTTTCACATCATTTCGGAGGGTTTTGTGTTGCTGGTGTCAGGTAAGGCATCGCGATCGCGAGCAGGCTTTCGCCTTTCCGAAGAGGCAGGTGAGATGGAGGAGTTTTGTTCTACGCATTCGCAGTAGAGGACCGCATTCGCGAAGGCTATTGATGGGTTGGGTGCTTTACGCTTCGCTTTCGTGACTGGGAGTCTGCGTTCATGTAGTGTGGATTGAGTTGTGCACTGCGTTCGCGAGCTGTGGAACACGAACATGAAGGATAATTTTGTGGAAGTGACTTTTGTGCTTTGCGATCGCGAATCTCTTCCCGCGATCGCGATGGGTACCCCTGAAGCAGTGTAATAAAGTACTCTATTTCGAAGGTTTTGGTTATTTTATCACATTTTGAGTTATAGATCACGGATTTGGGAGATGTTGGAGGCTATTTTCGTGATTTGTATTGGGGTAAGTATTTTAAACTCAGATTTGATTATATTATGTAATTCCATCTTTTTTATCCGCAATATATTGGTGAATTTAAAAGAGGAATTGAGGGTTTTTGTCTAAACCTTTCTAAAGTGAATATTTGAGATTTGAACATTGATTCAGAATCGAATTTGAGTGAAAATAGTATGGTTGGACTCGTATTCGAATGAGTTGTCGGAATTTGTGAGTTTTGTCGGGTTATGTGGTGTGGGCTAAGATTGACTTTTTGGTTGACTTTGATTATTTAATTAAAGATTCGACCTTTATCGTTTGGATTTGATATTTTTGAGTTGCTTTTAGCTAGTAATAGTATTGGTTTGGTTTGTTCGAGGTAAGTGACATATCTCAAATTGGATTTGATGGTAATTATCCCCGAGAATAATAATATTTCAGATGGGTTGGGGGTGACGCGCATGCTAGGTGACGGGCCTGTGTTCGTGCTTTGATGTATTCATGATCTGGGGTGGTTCGTAAGCTATTATCTGCCTTGTTTTTCTATCATGCTTCTTTGCTTTCATGTTTTCTCCATTTATATGGCTACGTGAGATATAATTCATGCTAGAAATCATGTCTAGGCCACCTACTTAATTGTTTGAGACATGATAGGACTATTTTCGCCACGTTGAGCTATTTTCCTTAGCCATAGTCATATTGTACAGTTATGATAGTTACATCCGCATGCTATATCTCTGTCTTCTTTCACTTTTGATATGTTGTTTCACATGTTATTGGTGTCCTTGTACGTGACACGAGTTTGAGCTGTATTTGAGGCACATTGTTATATTCTATGTTATATGATTGGATTATGTTTCTAAGAGATGTTGGCATATGGAGACTTGAGCGGATTGATGACTGATATGGCTTGTAGAGCCGTGTTCTGACTTATGTTAGATCGGGTTGCACACCGTAACAATTATGTTGGTATTGAGGTGACGCGTACGCCATGCCCCACATTGAGCTAAGTAGTACTTATTTTGAGTCTATGCGTGCACCAGGCCCCACAATTAGGCTATGTGATATCGATTAGCTCTTGGGCCAAGATCCGCCCCTCCAGAGTTTGATATTTACAGTGAGCGCAGGAACAATGATATATATATATATATATATATATATATATATATATATATATATATATATATATATATATATATATATATATATATATATATACACACACATGCTTTAGTGAGGGGCTTTGGGAAAGGCATCCATACAGTGCTGAGCGATTGTGTGTGATGAAGTGGGGCATTTGAGCTAGGCACCTTGAGTGTGCTGAGAGTGAGTATACTTGATGATATCACTGTGAATTTATTTACTTGATATGTATATTTAAAATGTAGGCATAAAGATGTATTATCCTCATGCTAGAAAGTAGTGTAACATTTGATGACTTGACATGTATACTGATATGTAGGCATAAAGATGCATTTTCTCATGATAGATGATAATATAACATTTGATGACTTGACATGTATATCGACATGTAGGCATAGAGATGTATTTTCCTCATGATAGACGATAATATATCATTTGATGACTTGATATGTAGGCATAGAGATGCATTTTCCTCATGCTAACTAGTAAACAAAAAGTTTTATCTGTTATTATGAATTGGAAAACATAGTTCTTTTTAATAAATTCATGTTTAATTGATTTCAATGGTGAGATTTAGATGTTGATTGTTATACTTAAAAAGCATGTCTACTTTTCCTTAACCGTGAACGGGCTGAGCATGAAATCTTTTAATTTATTCACTCTTACTGTCTTTATTATATTATTATGAGTTGTTATTGGCTACTGGTATTGGACTCTGACTATCTTCCGAGCTCGTCACTGCTTTCAACTCGAGGTTAGGTTTGTTACTTATTGAGTACATGGGGTCAGTTGTACTTATAATATACTTTTGCACCTTGCGTGCAAATCTTGGAGCTGATGCTGCTGTGTATGGCAGGAGCTGGCATTGAAGATGTACCTACTTTTTGGATATCGCTACCTATTGTCTTTGGTAGTTTTAGATTTGTAATTTGTTAATGTATATTTCAAATAGATGTTGTATTTATTTTTATACCACCTTTGTAAATCTAAGTTTTAGTGGCTTATGACTTGTGCTATCAATCCTTTGGTTGATGTATAGAAATTCAGTTATTTTATTGGGATAAGTATCACCACGACTAGGTGGATTTTGGGTTATGATAAGTACAAAATTAATGTTTATTTAATAAGCATCCTGACTTACCCAATGAAATAGTGGTGAGAATTTGGTCAAAAGATGCTCATTTTACAAACATGTGCAATTCATATGCATAGCAGCAATAGAGAAAACACACATAAGCATCATAATAAGGATATCCCAATCCAAGCATATAACGAGCATATAACGACATGCACATATAGAACATCTAACGTGATGCACATATCTCGACTAATTAAGTCCCATTCATGTGTCAATGCATCAAAACGGATTATAAATGATACGCACAGTTTAAGAATGTAATATGATGTATGTTTTCACAAATTTCAAAACCAATCATATGAATGCACCAAAATAACATAGAAAAGGAATATGCATCAAGGAATGCGTCTACATGAGTCTATAATATCTGTGCATGAAAAAGACTTAAACTTTACCTTACTCTGATACTCTCTAAGTGTCCAACAAACATGTGACGGTGGAATTCCGATGCTTAGTGATTCTAGAGGAATTTCGATGTTCAGTGAATCCTAAAAGTTACTAGTCACACAATTTTTGTAGCAGTTAGTCAAATTGTCTGTAGATTTTAATGCATCATCTACAATACACACTTTATCGGGCGATGCAAGATAATACTACCCTACTTTTAAGCAACTTAAATCACTCGTACTATCTCTAACTCAAGAGTTTATGCTTGAAGGTGAACCACAACCTTTTTCATTCTATCTCAATCTCAATCTCACTTGGCTCACTATAACAATGATAATACCATATCCTAAGTATAAGAACTCTGTTATCAACCTTAAATTCTCAAATAGGATAATTCTTTCCAAAAGCACTTCACTGCCTTAGAAGTGTACAACTTAACTCAACTGATGAGACTAATCACAAACATACAATGTGCTTTTCAAACTTGTAGGCTACATCAACACAAAAAACTTGGCTCTTTTGCTCCCTCTCCTATAAAGAAATCAAAAAATAATTATTTCGTAAAATCTCATCTAATACTAATATCTAGTATTATCTTATGACTAACAAATCTAACAATCTAAAATCTAATAAAATAATAAGTAATAAATTAAGGTCCTATTTCAATACAGAACAAAGGGGACGTAGTGCCACGAGGCACGACCATGAAAGTAATGTAAAAGAAAAAGTTATGTAGTTGGACCATTAATTCTATCCGTTCAAGTTTTGCTTCTCTAGAGGAGATGCGAGGCTAAAAATGAAAGTGTTTGCACCACATACCGAAAGTGTACTAATTAAGTCGACCATTAATGACTAGTTAAAATATCAGGAGTGGTCTGATCCCCTATTTAATCAGACCGCTGTGAGAAAGATGAAAAGCAACACTAAAGTCATGCCCAAGAACTTCTTGAGCTTTTCGAATCTCACTTCCATGCAATTAAGGCATTTGAACTGAATTCCTCTGAGTCATCCAAGTTGCATGGACTATAATACTCTAACACCATTTCACAAAGTGTATGTAACCAAATTAATTTATTGTTTCTATAGTAATAGTGGTCCAAGCCACTGCTATATTGACCCAACTTCTTTCATATTAATCTTGATCACCTTTTTTAGACTTTGCTTATTTTTACCAAAACACTTCGGTCTCCAGCCAAACTCACATAGTGATCCTGGCATGAAGCAACATCATCATAATATCTATAGGCCTCTATATTCCCATTGCACACATTAAAGTATTTCAAACCGAGATATTCTCTCTAAAGAGCCTCCAATGAATCCGAAATTGTTCATTTTATCTCTCCAGTGTTTTCAAAGTCATACTACTACTGATGTAGAAGTGCTTTAATTCCTTGCATGATCTACTGCCAAACTCAAAATCTCAACAAGTAAAACATCGAGTGGACCATTAAGTAATACGCCTTGGAACTTGATAACCACCAAATCATCCCGATAAATAACCACTATACTCAAGTGTCTTAATGAATAACTAAACATGTTGAACAACTTGTGAACTATTTGCATACATTTTCCATAAATAAAGTAACCTTGGCATCCGAATGAATTCTTGTCATTCAACTTTTCACCCACTACGAATAACAGATCCGATCTATCTAACAATCTTGACACATTAATCATGCATAGTACATCAAATCCTTGCCTAAGTCAACTTCAATGTTACCCTACTCAAGTCATAAAAACTCCCAAAGTGTACCTTAGATTTGAGACTATAATAATTATAACAACCCAATCGGTCATTTTGAGCATTTGCTTTCTGTTCACCTATTTGAAATCTTGAGTAGTTTCATATGATGTATTATGACTTGTGCGAATTGTCGATTTTAATTTTTAGGTGATTCAAAATTGATTTGGAAGAATGATTCTCAACTAGGAAGCTTTAACTTGGAAGTATTGACCAAGTTTGAATTTTATATATTTGGCCTCAGATTGGAGTTTTGATAGTTCTGTTAGGTCCAGATAGTGATATTAAACTCGGGAGTATGCTCGGAATTGCATTTGGGTGTTTCTAGAGGGTTTTGGCCATAATTGGCGAAAGTTGGCAATCTGAAGCTTTGGAAAGTTCAAAGGTTTGACCAGGATTTGACTTTGATGGTATCAGGTTTGGATTGTGATTCCTGAAATTGGAATAGGTTTTTATGTTATTTGGAACTTGTGCGCTAAATTTGAGGTCATTCCGAGTTGATTTGATATGGTTCGGCATGAGTTGTGGAAGTTGAAAGTTAAAAAGTTCATTAAGTTTGATTTGAGGTGCGATTAATGGTTTTGATGTTATTATATGAGATTTGAGGCCTCGAGTAGGCCCGTGTCATATTTTGGGACTTGTTGGTATGTTCGAATGTAGTCCCGAGGGGCGCGAGTGAGTTTTAGTCGTGTTTCGGACCATTTCCACTTCATGTGTGGTTGATATAGCTGCTGGTACTGATGTTGCGCACATGCGGTTGGTTCTACACAGGTGCGGCGGTCGCAAAAGCGAGGTCATTGACGAACATTGGAGTTGAGAGATATTTATATTTTTGTGAGACTGCACAGACTAGTAGGTGATAAGTAGGTGTGTCACCTACTTGTTTAAATGAAGGGACCAAATAAATTCCCCAAAAGGGGAGGCCAAGGGGACTTTAAAGGGAAGAATTAAATCAATTCTTTAACTCAAATTTCATACTAAGAACTTCAGATTGAAACCCTGCAACGCCTCCTCCAAAAATCACACACAAACCCTAGGTGATTTCGGGTGATACGAAGTGATTCTAGTGCCGAAAAACCCGGACAGCTTGCTAATTTCCCTTTCTCCTTCTTGTAGCTGTGTTGGGGGACTGGTTTTGGATGAAAATGAACTAGGTTTTGTGGGTTCTACTCATTCCAAGGTAAGCTTATGCTTCTCTTTCATTTATCTAAGCTTCTACAAATTGTAGCTCGATCGTAAAGACTAGCACTTGCGAGTTTCGAAAGAGTAGTATGCTGTTTGTTTGCTGGTTGCGAACTTAATTTTAAGTTAAATTCATGTATTTTTTATATGAGAGTAGGCTTAATTATGTACTGTTGGTTGTGTTTCTCGATGTGAAAGAAAAGACACGTCAGAAACATGTTTTAGTAATCTGAAAAATAAGTTTTGACTTGTTGAACTTGTGGGACTGTTATGGGGTCGTTTTAAATTTGTATTGTGGCTGAAAATTAGTAGGGTTTATTTAATATGTGGTGTTTTAAATTGTAAATTCTGAACAAAAAGAAGGGGTTTAAAACTACAGTTGTTTAGTCACAAATCGAGCTTGCTGCTCGTCGGGGTTGGTAAGTTGATTTGAAAGGCTTATTATAAGTATTATTGATGTTGTTTGGGCTGTTGTTGTTTGTGGTAACTTGTGGGAAGTCATATAAATAGGGGAGGTATTGTCTGATTTATCGTAGAATAAAGTGTGTCATTCAAATTCAATAAGTTAATACATTCGTATTGTGACGAAAGAATTGTCCATTGCTTTTAGACACAGAAGTTGCAGGTTAAGTTAGCTTGAGGATTTGATGGGATATTTTGAGGTATGTAAGGTCTTCCTTTCTTTTCTTTGGCATGATTTTGTAAGTTATGTTGCCCTTATAAGTAATTCAAGAGGACGAGGCTTTGTATACGTACTAACCGATGATTAAGGTCCGTTCACGAGTATAGTCATACTAGTGTTGAAATGGATTGTGTTTATCACGGTTTCATGTATTCTTAAGGAGTAAATAGAGCCTTCCGAAAGGTCTTTGTATTTTATATGTAACAAGACCTCTAGATATTAATTAAATATTACGTACGAATGATCTGACAAATCAGAAGCAATATAGTGTATGTATAATGAGGGCATAGTTATATACGAATAGTTCAACAAGGTAGCATACTATATAGTTGCAGAATGATAAGAATGTTTCGACCTAAAGAATGGCATAACTTCCAATACTTACATGTATGTGTTCATAAAACTGATAAAGACCCAGGAAGATAGTTACGTTGCTTTCAAGTTAAATAAGGTTGATTATATATGAAGGTGATGTTAAGAGACGATATACGTTACCTATGGAGTCATAAACTATAGAATATGATAAGTTTAGCAATAAGAGTATAAGTTGATAGAGCGTAAATCCCGCAACTCTTGTTACGTATTGATGAATGGATATATATATATATATATATACACACACACACACACACACACACACACACACACACACACACACACACACAAGAGTAGCCTCACATGCCTAGAATATTACGTAGCTATAAGTAGAAAGAATCATATAATCCATCGAAACAAGTTGTGATGTAAAATAAGGATAGAAGTGCGATTCCGAAGTAGTTACAATGTTCTTTACGGCTAAATAATATAAAATATAAAGGATTACTTAACAAGCGGCTAAAGAATAAGGATTGGTTACTACAATGACGTTACTTACAAACTTATATGTTTATGAATACGAGTTTATCTATTGATGATTGAATAATTTCTGCATGTGTGACATGAAATGAATATGTATAAGACATGATCCATTCAAACGGTCAATGAACGCGTAGGTGTACAGTAAAGCCCTATTGACGGTTTATGAATGCATAGGTGCATAATAAAGGTTGGTTATGGACGGTCTCAGTTGCATGCATAGCCAGACCTTAGTATTATGAGTCGTACAGACGGTCTACTATGTTATGCGTACGAGCCACTAGTTAGTCATGTTTATGAGTGAGCCTTACAGACGGTCTCTTATGAAACACGTAAGTGCCACTTTTATGTTTCAGTATAGCCCTATAGATGTTTGATATATCTGGGTACGTATTCAGATATAAGGTATAATGGCTAGAAGAATGTTATACATGAAGTTCCATAATATGATGATTTCCAGTACAAATAGCATATGGGAACAGGTTCAAGTATAACATGACACGAATTAGATGTATATACGACATTAGATGTTCTCGGCCAACAGAGCCTTCCCTTTTCAGTCTACATCCTTTGTAAGGTAAATTGGATAATTCAATACTTAGATATGTTACGAGTTAGAATAAGGTAAGTATGATTCCTGGGCCTCATTGACCCTCCATATTTCTTTTGGTATATCATATATACATGTTAGTTCAGTATTAATTAAGTTATTCATATGTTATCTGCCTTACATACTCAATACATTTCTTTGTACTAATGCCCCATTGGTGGGGCACTACATTCATGCCTGCAGGTTTAGGTATCCAGTTTGACGGCTCTTATCGTAGACAGAGTTGATATCTAGTTGAGGATTGGCAAAGCTCCATTTCATCCGGAGTACAATCGAGTCTAGAGGTTATCAAACTATCCTATGTATATATATACTTATGGGTAGGTCAGTATCCTGTCTTGACCATATTTTGATGTCAGATACTCTTAGAGGCTTTATAGACACTGGTTCAGTATGTACAACATGTCAGAGGCCTTGACGACCCATGTGTATTCATGATCTAAGTATGATGGCTCGCTGATACAACATTTCCCACTTACAATTACATAGTATGAGTTGTGGCCATTTTGTCTTATGATAGTTACAGAAAGAATGAGTTCATCCAAGTTGGCCTATGTATGTTCTAGTTTTTGTCGAACGATCATGAGTTATAGAGTGGTTGACCGGGCCAGTACGACACTAGGTGCCAGCCATGCCTCCCCGGGTTGGGACGTGATATAGTGGTATCAAAGTAGGTCATGTCCTAGAGAGTCTACAAAGTCATGTGTAGTATAGTCTCACTTTTGGGTGTATTGCGTGCCACACTTATAATTGAGAGGCTACACGACATTTAGGAAATGTTACCCTTATTTCGTTTCAATATCATGCCATAGAGCTGAGTCACAAGAAGTCAGTATGAAGCTCCCGCCGGATTGTGTATGCACCAGAGGTGCAAGAATTATAGTAGAGGCTTAATTTTAAGTTGAAATCATGGTTGTTTTATATGAGAAGAGGCTTAATTATGTACTGTTGGTTGTGTTTCTCGATTTGAAAAAAAAAAACAAGTCGGAAACGTGTTTTAGTAATCTGAAAAATAAAATTTGAGTTGATGCACTTGTAGGACTGTTGTGGGGTTGTTTCAAATTTGTATAGTGGCTGAAAATTAGTAGGGTTTATTGAATATGTGTCGGTATATATTATTGATAAATTCTGAACGAAAGAAGTGGTTGAAAACTATAGTTGTTTAGTCACAAACCCAGCTTGCCGCTCGTCAAGGCTGGTAAACCGATTTGAAAGGTTTATTATGAGTATTATTGATATTGTTTGGCTGTTGTTGGTTGTTGTAACTTGTGGAAAGTCATATAAATAGGGGAGGTGCTGTCCGTTTTATCGTAGAATAAAGTGTCATTCAAATTCGATAAGTTATGGCTTTCGTATTGTGACGAAAGTATGTCCATTGCTTGTTGACACAAGAGATACAGGTTTAGTTAGCTTGAGGATTGGACGGAATATTTTGAGGTATGTAAGGTCTTGCTTTCTTTTCTTTGGCATGATTCCATAAGTTATGTTGCCCTTATAAGGAATTCAAGGGGACAAGGCTATGTATACGTACTATACCAATAATTAAGGTTCGTTCATGAGTATAGTCATACTAGTGTTGAAATGGATTGTATTTACCACAGTTTCATGTATTTTTAAGAAGTAAATAGAGCCTTCTGAATGGTCCTTGACTTTTATATATAACAAGACCTCAAGATGTTAATTAAACATTACATATGAATGTCCTGATAAATTAGAATAGTGTCCGTATAATGAGGGATAGTTATATACGAATAGTTCGATTAGGTAGCATAATGATAAGAATGTTTCGACCTAAAGAATGGCACAACTTCCAATATTTACATGTTTGTTTTCACAAAACTGATAAAGACCCACGAAGATAGTCACGTTGCTCCAAGTTAAATAAGGTTGATTATATGTGAGGGTGATATTAAGAGACGATATATGTTACCTATGGAGTCATAAATTGTAGAATATGATAAGTTTAACAATATGAGTATAAGTTGATAGAGCGTAAGTCCCACAACTCTTGTTATGTATTGATGAATGGATATATATGTATATATATACCCATATATATATATATATATATATATATATATATATGGGTATATATATACATATATATCCATTCATCAATACATAACAAGAGTTGTGGGACTTACGCTCTATCAACTTATACTCATATTGCTAAACTTATCACACAAACACACACACACACACACACACACACACACACACACACACACACATATATATATATATATATATATATATATATATATATATATATATATATATACGTGTGTGTGTGTGTATAATGAGTAGCCTCACAGTCTAAGAATATTATATAGCTATAAGTAGAAAGAATCATGTAATCCACCGAAACAAGTCGTGATGTAAAATAAGGATAGAAGTGCGATTCCGAAATAGTTACAACGTTCTTTATTGCTAAATAATATAAAATATGAAGGATGACGTAACAAGCAGCTAAGGAATAAAGATTGGTTACTAGAATGATGTTACTTACGAACTTATATATTTATGAATACGAGTTTATCTATTGATGATTGAATGATGTCTGCATGAGTTACATGAAATGAATAAGCATGAGTCATGATCCCTACGGACGGTCTATGAACGCGTAGGTGTACAGTGAATCCCTATGGATGGTATATGAAAGTATAGGTGCATGATAAAGGTTGGTTATTGACGGTCTCAGTTGCACACATAGACAAACCTCAGTATTACGGACGGTCTACTATGTTACGCGTACGAGCCACTGGTTATTCATGTTAACAAGTGAGCCTTTCGGACGGTCTCTTATGAAACGCGTAAGTGCCACTTTTATGTTTCAGTGTAGCCCTATTGATATTTGATCTGTCTGATGTGAGTATTCAGATATAAGGTATAATGGATAGAAGAATGTTATAGATGAAGTTCCATAATATGATGGTTTCCAGTACATATAGCATATGGGAACTTGTTCAGGTATAACATGACACAGATTAGATGTATATACGACATTGGATGTTCTCGGCCTACAGAGCCTTGCCTTTTCGGTCTATATGCTTTGTAAGGTAAGTTGGATAATTCAATACTTAGATATGTTATGAGTTAGAATAAGGTAAGTATGATTCCCGTGCCTCATTGACCCTCCTGATTTCTTTCAGTATATCATATATACATATCATTTTAGTATTAATTAAGTTATTCATATATTATTTTCCTTACATACTTAGTACATTTCTTTGTACTAATGTCCTATCACCGGGGCACTGCATTCATGCCTGCAGGTTTCGTTGTCCAATTTGACGAGCTCTTATTGCAAACGGAGTTGATATCTGCTGAGTATTGGCAAAGCTTCATTTCATCCGGAATACAGTCGAGTCTAGAGGTTATCAATCTGTCCTATGTATATATATATATATACTTATGGGTAGGTTAGTGTCACGTCCTGACCATATTTTGATGTCAGATACTCTTAGAGACTTTGTAGACACAGGTTCAGTATGTATAACATGTCAGAGGCCATGGCAACCCGTATGTATTCATATTCTGAGTACGATGGCTCGCTGATACAACATTAATTTTGGTTTATTATTAGGAAATTTAGGCTTTTATTGGATAATAGGAAGTTTCGAATTTACGTTCTCACTTACAGCTACATAGTAGTAGTTGTAGCCATGTTGTCCCATGATAGTTACAGAAAGAATGAGTTCAGCCAAGGTGGCCTATGTATGTTCTAGTTTTTGTTGAATGATCATGAGTTACAGAGTGGTTCACTCGGGCCAGTACAACACTGGGTGCCAGTCATGCCTCCCCAGGTTGAGGCGTGACACCGGTTGTGAATCAGATTGAAATCAGGTTCATTTTTGGACTTAATTGATTGTTGAAGGCTGCTGAAGTTCTGGTGTCATCGCACCTGCGATGGGCTTGTATAACGACCCGACCGGTCATTTTGAGCTTTTGCACTTCGCTCGGTAGTTTACGGGTATGAGTAGCTCCGTATGATATATTTTGACTTATGTGAATCATCAGTTTTGGTTTTCAGGATATTCGGGACTTGGAGGAATGATTGTCAACTAGGGAGCTTTAAATTTGAAAGAGTTGATCAAGTTTGACATTTTAGCTTTTGACCTCGGATTGGAATTTTGATGGTTCCGTTAGATTCGTTGGGTGATTTTGGACTTAGGAGCGCGTCCGGATTATGATTTGGAGGTCCGTGGTTGTATTTGGCTCGAAATGGTGAAAGTTAAAATTTTGAAAAGTTTGACCGGGAGTGTACTTTTTGATATCGGGATCAGATTTTGATTCCGAAAGTTGGAGCAAGTCCGTAATGTCGAATGTAACTTGTGTGCAACATTTGAGGTTAATCGTACGTGATTTGATAGGTTTCGGCATCGGTTGTGAATCTTTGAAGTTTCAAAGTTCATTGATTTCGGGTTGAGGTGTGATTCATCATTTCGATGTTGTTATGTGTGTTTTGAGGCCTCGAGTAGGTCCGTGTTATGTTATGGGACTTGTTGGTATGTTAGGACGGGGTCTCGAGGGGCTCGGGCGTGTTTCAGATTGATTTCAGATCATTTTCCTTCATGTTTTCACTACTGTGTTCTGCTGGTTTCTGGTGTCTCAGCCCTTCATCACGTTCGCATGGTATGTATACGAACGCGTAGTGTATTTTGATGGCAGTGGCATTTCTTCATCGCGTTCACGAATATTGGTCCACGCTCGCGTAGAGTTGGGGAAAGTCTTCTTCGCATTCGCGTTTGCGTAGGGTTGGGCTGGGAGCTGGAGCTGGAGTTGGAGGCCTTTCTTTATCACGTTCGCGTAGTTGGAACTGCGTTCGCGTAGTTCTGTCCCCGGTGTGTATCGCGTTCGTGACTCTTGTGCTGCGAACGCATAGAGTATTTTTGGGTGACTGATACTTTGTTCATCGCGAACGCGATGGTTTTCCCGCGTTCGCGAAAGAGGACGTCTGGGTAGTGTATATAGTACTCTATTTCGAAGGTTTTAAACTATTTTGCATTTTTGGAGCAATGGCGCTCGGATTGAGACGATTCTTGAAGAAAATTTTACCATATGAATTGGGGTAAGTGTTATCTACTCGGTTTTGGTTATATTTCACGAATCTACCTTCGTTTTTGGTAATTGAATTGTGAATTTTATAGAGGAAATTGGGAGTTTTGGCCTAAAGTTTCATAATAGGAATATTTGAGTTTTGAACATCGAATTGGACTCGGATTTGAGTGAAACTAGTATGGTTGGACTCATAATTGAATAATTTATCGGATTTTATGAGTCTTGTTGGGTTACGAGGCACGGGCCCGGGTGTGATTTTAGGCCTATTTTGGGTTTTGATTAAGGATTTGATCTTTATCATTTGGAATTATTTCCTTGGGATTTATTTGATGTATTTGAGTTGCTTTTGGCTAGTTTTGTGTCGTTCGTAGGTCGCTACGCGCGTGATGGCATCTTTGGAGCATCGCTTGTCTTTCTCGACATTGGTATTTGCTTATTCGAGGTAGGTAACTCTTCTAATCTTGGAGCTGAGGGTATGAACCATGAATATACGTGTTATGTGTTTGGTGTTATGGTGACGTACATGCTAAATGACAGGCGTGTGGGCGTGCACCGTGTGAGATGTGACTCTGTTATTCCTGTGGTACTGTGTAGTTACCTGAACTTATTTGAAATCATGAAATCTCTACGTACTTGAGTTATCGAGTTGTGATTCATGTTAGAAACCATGTCTAGGCTACATGCTTATTCTGTTGGGACCCATTGAGGTCATTTCTACTGTTGGGTTATTTGCTTTCATTGATTTACATACTCAGTCATACGCATTCATATGCATATCATATCTCAGTCTTTGTTGTTATTTATTGATGCATCATATCATTGTTTTCGGGCTAGTATCATGACACTGTGAGCCCGTGATAGAGAGACTAGAGAGATTGATGACTGAGTGAGGCCGGGTGCCTGATTATGAGTGACATTTATGGGAACGGGTTGCACGCCGCAACGAGCCTTAGGTCTGATCATATATATATATATATATATATATATATGATCAGGTTTCACACCGCAACGAGATAGCGTTTGGGCTGAAGGAGCCCCTCCAGAATCTGCACACACCCCCAGTGAGCGCGGTTGATATTATTGAGGAATGGATCTTCCCTGGACATGGATCTTGTCCGAAGCATTATATACCTGGAGATGAATCTTCTCCATGGGCTGGATTGGCCATACTCGGTACTGAGTGACTGATGATTAGTTGATGTGTATATTCCGGGATGGATCTTTCCTGGGCCGGATTGGCTATATACAATACAGAGTGATTGAGCATAATGAGTGGAATATGTGAGAAAGTGAGATTGAGTACTCTGAGCGTGTGAGTACATGAGTTCATCTCCGAGATACATTGTATTGACATGCACCCATGACATACATGCATAGAGATGTCTTTTTCTCATGATGTACGGTATCACGTCATTCATGACTTCTCACACATGTTAATATATGGGCATAGTGATGCAATTGTTTTACACTAGCTATCTGGAAAGAAAATGAGACATCTTATTTATTATTGAAAGGATTTTTGGGAAAAATTACTGTTTTCAAACTTACTCATATTTTTGGCAGCTTCGGTGAACGATTTGGGTTTTCTTTGATATACTTGAAAGGCAAAACTATTTTCAGAAATCATGATTAAGCTGAACATTTTATCTTTGAGTTGCTTCTTTTATTACTTGCGTTATGTTGTTATGAACTGTTGTTGGTTAGTGGAGTTGGACTCTGACCTTGGTACAAGCTCGTCACTACTTTCAACCTAAGATTAGGTTTATTTCTTATTGAGTACATGGAGTCGGTTGTACTTATGCTATACTTCTGCACCTTGCGTGCAGATGCTGGCTGCTGATGTTGTTGTGTTCGTTGGGAGCAGGATCTGAAGATGTACCTGCGTTCCTGTTGTAGCTGCCTGTTGTTCATGGTAGCCTTAGATTAACAAAACTCTGTTTATGTAATTTTCAAACAGATGATGTATTTACTTATACCAGCTTTGTAAACTCTATTCTTAGAAGCTCATGATTTGTACTACCAGTTCTTGGGGAATGTATCAGATTTAGATATTTCTTTACTTAATTGCTTTATTAATTGTCATTGGAATTTGTTAGTGGTTAATTGGCTTACCTAGCGGGTTGGGTTTGGTGCCATCACGACTAGTTGGATTTTAGGTCATGACAGCTTGGCCAGTCACGCCTCCCCAGGTTGAGGCATGACACAGGGTGTGAACCAGATTGAAATCGGGTTTATTTTTGGACTTAATTGATTGTTGAAGGCTGTTGAAGTTCTGGTGTCATCGCACCTGCGGTGGGCTTGGCTGTAGGTGCGGACACACAGGTGCGATGGGGTTACTGCACAAGCGAATTTGAGTTGTGCTGGGGAGGACCGCAGGTGCGGTCAAGCTTTCGTAGAAACGGGTTCGCAAAAGCGAATCATGAACTGCAGAAGCGGAAGGTACTGGCTTAAGTGTGAGTTGCACTTGCGATGGAATTTCCGCAGGTGCGGAGCCGCAGATGTGGCTATTGGTCCGCAGAAGCAGAACCACTGGGCAGAAAAGGGGTAGATCGAGGGTTTGTTCCCATTTTTCATCTTTTGAGTTAGAGGCCACAATTTTGGGCGATTTTGAGATACATTTTTTAAAAGGTGATTGAGGTAAGTGATTTTAACTCGGATTTGACTATTATTCATGAATCCATCATTGTTTTATCATTTAATTAGTGTTTTGAGTTGGAAAAATTGAAGAAATTTGTGAATACTTCCTAAGCTATATTTTGAGAATTCGAATGTCGATTTAAGGACGGAATCGAATAATTTTAGTATAGTTGAACTCGTTATTGAATGAGTGTTCGTATTTTATAAGTTTGGTCGGGTTCTGAGACACGAGATTAGGGTTGACTTTTTTAGTTGAGTTTTTGATTTTCTTTAAAGATTTCAACTTTATTTTCCAAAATAGTTTTCTATGATTTATATTTATGGTATAAAATTATTTTGACTAGATTTGAGTCGTTCAGAGTTAGATATTCACTAAAAAGGCTTGCTAGTAGACTGAGTTAGCTTGTTTGAGGTAAGTATCTTTTATAACTTTGTGTGGGGGAATTACCTCTTAGGATTTGAGTTGTTATGTGTCATTTGTGGTACGTGAAAGCCGTGCACGCAAGGTGATGAGTGGTTACACGGTCTATATGTGATAATTGACTAGTTTAGGCTATGTAGGTTCTTTTCATGCCTTTAATCGTATTGTCATAACATATTATATCTTTCATCGTTAATTTATTCTTACATGCTTTATTTCACATTGTTAAATGCTTGTCCCATATTTTACTTGTTAATTGACCTTACAATCTTAGTTGATGTTATTATTTCCTTATTGTCTTGTTAATTAATTAACTGTTGAGCTACCTTACTCGAAGTTGTTATTTCTTGGAATATCTTCATGTTGAGCTCTGGTGTTGAAGTTGTAAAATCCGTTATCACATTGAGGAAAAGCTGACTATTCTTGTTGAGCTATTAAATTTTAGTTTGCTATTATTGAGACTCTTGTACACATTGTGGTTGAGTCATGGGTTGTTTGTTGTGGAAACATTGATATTGTTGATCCTTTTGGCAAGTTGTGATATTTGGACACTTGAGATGCGGGTTGTGATATTGATACGCATGCGGTGGTATAAGGATATGGGTTGATACGCATGCGGTGAGATAAGGTGGGATTGATACACGTGTTGCTAGTAGGGGAACTACTTGAAGCCACGCGGTGTGATAGGGTGGGATAAAATACGAGTAGCTATTTCGGGAACATAATTTACACAAAAATATATAGAATTGTAGTATGAGTACAAAAACAACGTATATTCATTAAGCACCCTAACTGGCCTAATGAAGTAGCAAGCGGATTTGATCAAAAGATGCTCACTTTACAAACCTGTGCAGCTTATAAATAGAGTAGCAACAGAGAAAACACACAAAAGCAGCATGTTAAGCGTATCACGGTCCAAGCATATAATGATATACACAGATAGAGCATTTGAAGTGATGCACCATATATCGACTGAGCAATTCCCATGCATGTGGCGATGTATCAAAACGACTTATAAATGATGCACGCATTTAAGCATATAATATGATGCACACTTCCACAAATATCAAGAGCATATGCCAATGCGTCAAAATAGTTTATAAAAAGAATATGCATTAAGTAGCATCTATATGAATGCTTATACACGAGTCTACAATATCTATGCATGATAAAGACTCAAGCTTTACATAAATCTGGTGTTCTCTAAGTGTCAAGCAAATCCGCACACACACTACTGGTGAGATTTCCCTATTGAGTGACTCTAGAGGGATGGATCTTTATTTATATGCAACTACAAGGTTAATTCAAAGTGCTATAATCATAACAAAATCACACTGACCAATCTCAACGTACCATAATCATAACAACCCGCATGGACCAATCTCAATGTGCCATAATTATAACAAACTATATGGATCAATCTCAACATGCCATAATCACAAGAAAGTACGTATCTCATATGCAGATTAAGATGGATATGTGCAATGCATGACTATCAACAAAGCATGTAATCCGACAAACATTCAGTCCATTATGTTAAACTAGCTTGTGAGGAGATTCCTATAACATGATACTAAAACATAAAGATGTACAAATAGTCATGGAACGCCGAGTGATATTGATCAATATATGACTTGCAAGTAAGTCATGTAATTCAACATAAATGAACCTACTATGTTACTAGCTTAGCAACAATGCGCAAGTAATCATACAAACAAGTAAAGCATGCCTCAAGTTATGCATGTAACAAGAAAGGACTAAAAAGACCTAAAATACTATTCCAAATATGGAAAACTTTGGAATCCGTATATACGCTCGTCACCTTGCATATATGTTACTCCCAAATATATAGAACTTAGCACCAAGATCATTTTTAGAAAAATTTTTCTCATCAAAGACAACCAAGATTACTATTTCGGGCTAGCTTTATTCTTTAAAATCTCTCTTTTCTTGCTCTAAATCCATCAAACGTGCCCGATCTAATCCAAATGATGCTTCATGATGTCAAATAAAGTTATAGGATTCAATTCCCTAAGCAAAAGATTCGATCTTGGTCAAAGTCAATAAAAGTCAACCTTAGCACATATTTTTAAACTCCAAAACAAAAGTTAATTCCCACCACCTATAACCTTATGAGTCCAAATATATATAATTAGACTCTCAATCCGAGTCTAAATTGGTGTTTAAATCTTCATAAGTACTTTTTTCTTTTTGAGTCAAAACCCCTTTTTTATCTTTGAATCGTTGATTCTAAGGCAAAATTGAAAATATATTCATGTTATAATCAGAGATGCAAGTTACAATTACTTACCTCAATAAAGTAGATATAGATTCTCTTAAAATCGCTCAATCCGAGCTCCCTATCCCAAAATAATAAAATAAACTCTAATTATGAAATGCGACTATTTAATAAAAGGGTTGAAATTACAGAAGATGACTACTGGTGCAATTTGTACTGCTAGTTTTGCTAATTTTTTCCTTTAAAGCCTTCTCCGAACACCTCGAAATTCACCCGAGCCCCCGGGGCCTCTTCAAATCATCCCAACAAGTCCAAATACCTTCCATGGACTTATCCAAAGACTCAAAAGATAAAGCAAAATGCTATAAATCAAATCAACAACTCAAATCAACTTAAGAATCCTTAAAGTTTCAATTTTCATGCAATAGTGCCGAAATATAACCGAGAGCCTCAGTTCCTAATCCGAACATACGTACAAGTAAAAAAATCATCATTCAAACTTATTAGGAACTTCAAAGCATGAATCCAGGCATATATAATGAAACGATCCGACCGGTTATTTTATGTATTTGAGCCCGTTCCTCTTTTTGAAGCTTACCATATGTGTATTTGTGGTTTATAACTTGCGGGTTGGCTAGTTTTGTTTCGGGAAAGTTTTAGAATAATTTGGATCCTTTGGTTCTTGGTTTAGAAGCCTAAGTTAGAAATATTAATTAAAGTTTGACTTTTATGAAAACGATCCCGGAACGGTATTTTGATGGCTCAAATAGGGTTGTACCGTGATTTTAGACTTGGAAGTATGCTCAGAATTGAATTTGGAGGTCCCTAGGTTGAATTTGACTTATTTTGCCAAAAGTTGGCAATTTGAGGTTTAGAAGTTTCCTTAAGTTTGACCGCAGGTTGACTTTATGACTATTAGATTTGGATTTTGGTTTTATAACTTGGAATAAGTCCATTTTAGCATTTAGAACTTTTCTACAAAATTTAGTGTAATTTGGAGTTGGTTTGATAGGATTTGGACGCTTGGTTGTTATTCTAGAGGTTCTTGAGTTTTCTTTTAAATTTCATACGTTTTGATGTCCGATTCGTGGTTCTAGATGTCATTTTCATATTTTGATTATACGAGAGTTCGTATGATATTTTTAAACTTATGTGGTTATTTGGTTTGGAGCTCCGAGGGATCAGATGAGTTTCATACGTATTTCAGATTGGTTTGAACACATTCTAGGTTGCTAGTGTGCTGGTGTGCTGGTGCTCCAGTTATCGTAATTACGAGCACCAACATCACAATTGCGATCGTAAAAAAGGGGTCTCGGGTGTTGTATTTGTTATACCTTGATCGCATTTGTGAAGAAATGCTTGGGTTGGGTAGGTTTGCATTTGCGACCAATTGGCCGCATTTGTGAAGAGGGAAGACTTTGCATTTGCGCGGTTTGTGTCGAAATTGCGACATTTCCCTAAACTTGTCTAGTGCCGCAATTGGGAGCTATTCTTTGCAAGTGCGAACCAAGGTTTGCAATTGCGATATCTGCACCTGAACATAAGGGCTGGAAAGATGGGATTTGATCTCATTTTGTATATTCTGGAACCCTAGACTCGGTAGGATGCGATTTGGAGAGGGAATTTTCACACACAATCATTGGGTAAGTTCTTTTGATCAACTTTTAACTCTATTACATGATTATATATGAGATTTAATATCAAATTCATGAGAATCTAAGAGAAATTTTGGAAAATTTAAAATAGTTGGGATTTGAGAGACTAATTGGACTCGGATTTAAAAATATAATATATTATCGACTCGTGGGGTTACGGGTAGTCGAAATCTACCTTTGGACTCGATTTTGACCGGGTGGGCCCGGATTGACTTTTGGAAAATTGTAGAAAGATCATAGTTTTATTAATCGTAATTGGTTTCTCTTGTATTGTTTGATGATATTAAGTAATATTTTGTTAAATTTGAATCATGCGAAGGCGAATTTTAAAGGAAAGGCTATTTTTGAGTGTTGATTTTGCCTAGTTGAGCTTGCCTAACTTTGTGTGGGGGAACTACCCTTAGGATTTGGGTTGATTGTACTATTTGAACTATGTATAAGATGTGTACACGAGGTGACGAGTGTGTACACGAGCTTATATGTGGTATTTGACAGGTTTAAACTCTTAGGTTACTTATAAGCACTTGATTGAAGTTAATATTATTTGTTCTATCTTTCGTTTTCAAGTTTAGTCTTTTATGCCTTAATTGAAGTTGTTAGTACATGTTCTAATTTTCATTGTCAAGGTTACTCTTATATGCATTTATTTGTAGTTGTTGTTACATGCTATTCACTTCATTGTTGAGTTATGCTCATGCATTTAGTCGTAGTTGCTATTTCATACTATCTCTTTCATTATTAAGCTTATGTTATATACTTGAATTGGAAGTTGCCATTTCATGAGAATACATTCATTATTGAGTTATTGAAGTTGTAGTTGTGAAAGCTATTAACACATTGTGGTTGGAGTTGTTGATTATTGAAATATCTTTCCTTGTTGAGTTGTTTCTCATTTATTTTGTTATTATTGAGATTCTTGTACATATTGCAGTTGAGATGTGGGCTATGTGTTGTGATGACATTGGTATTGTTTATTTTAGCAATGTTAAGGCGTATGTGCACGTGTAGTGTGAGTTGATTATTGTGTTGTGATATTGATGCGCATGAGGCGGTATAAATATGAGTATTGATGCGCATGCAGCGAGATAATGTGAGATTTATATGCGTGTTGCTAGTAAGAGAATTATTTAAAGCTACACAGTGAGATAAGGGGGTTAAAACACGTGTAGCTAGTTCTAGAAAACATATTTTTAAAAAATAAATGCAATGCTCACGCGGCGATATAAGGAAGATTGTGATTGTTACTTATGAAATGTGAATATGAGGTGTGGTACCTCATTTGTGAATCTTGTTGTTCATTCTACATTGTAAAGGCTTATTGATTTGAATGGTTACTATTATTCCTTCATTCATTTTACTTGTGTTTTGACAGTCTTTGATCACTTGTTGTGCTTATTATAAGTTCACTCTTTGTTGTCCCTTATTGCCTTAAATTCCATTGTTAGCCTTATATCATCATTTTGTTTGTTGTCATTTATTTCCTTACTTTATGTTATTAGATTATAGTGATATTCTGTTTAGTTTCTTATGTCTAGTAGGTGTCTTGACTTGGCCATTTCACTACTCTACCGAGGTTAGGCTTGGTACTTATTGGGTAATGTCACGACCTAAAATCTCACACGTCGTGATGGCGCCTATCTCAATACTAGGCAAGTCGACAACATCAATAACCCACAATTTCTTTTAAATACAGAAAATATAATAATTAAGTTTAAGAGAAAATTTCACAAATACTAGATATAAATACACTCCCAAAACCCGGTGTCACTGCGTACATGAGCATCTTATATATCACTAGTCTGGAAAACACGGTCTATAATAGTATGAGACCAAATACAGTAAACAAAATATAGGGAAGGAGAGACAAGGTCTGCGAAATACGACAGTTACCTTGGAATCTCCAGAAAATCAACTATGCGAAGGAATCAACCCCCACTGTATCCAGGAATACCTGGATCTGCACACGAAGTGCAGGGTGTAGTATGAGTATAACCATCTCAGTAAGTAACAATACTAAATAAAGAGCTGAAGATAATGACGAGCTTCATAGCTAAGTCCAAATACAGTAATTTTCAACATAAAAGGGTAGGCATGCTCTCAAGTTCAACATTTAAAATTTCACACTAATTTCATATCAACTTCGACTGAAACAGAAGATAATATCTTTCAGAAATTTCCAAAACAGTGATATATGAACACTGAAATGCAGCAATAATGAAATCAATGCATCGTCTCAGAGTAACAGTCAGTCAATCCTCCCATTCACTTCAACCTCACAGTCACTCTTTCCTCGCAGTCACTCTTTCCTCACAGTCACTCAGCACTCGACACTCAGATCTCGGCACTCTCACTCAGTAGATACATGCGCTTACTAGGGGTGTGTACAGACTCCGGAGGGGCTCCTTCAGCCCAAGCGTTATAACAAGCCAATCATGGCATAAATCAGTAAAACATGCTGCAGTGTGCATCCTGATCCCATAAATATCCTCACAATTAGGCCCTCGGCCTCACTCAGTCATCAACCTCTACAGTCTCTCTGGCTCTCAGAAGTCATGATAAGCAACCCAACATCAATGATATGATGCATCAATAATGAATTATAGAGACTAAGATAAAATGTGAAAATAAAACTGTGACTGAGTGCAAAACAACAATTTAGCAGATAATTCCACAAGTACACGACCTATGTGGGTCCCAATAGTGTAAACACATGATTTAAATATGCTTTATAGTTCAATTTCTCTAATACGTGGAAAATGTACGGATATCTACAGATTATTCAACTACACAGTTCCATGGAATTGACCAAGTCACAATTCCTACGGTGCACGTCACCTCAAAACCAATCACGTAACACATAATACGGGGTTTCATACCCTCAAGACCAAATTTTGAACTGTTACTTACCTCAAATAGTGTAATATTTTATTCTACAATGCTTATGCCTCGCGAATCGACCTCTAAACACCTTGAATCTTGACATAAATAATTCGATTCAGTCAATACAAATTATAGGAATTAATTCCATATGAAAATACAAATTTTCCAAGAAAAATCTGAAATTGCACTCAAAAATCGTCCGTGGGGCCCACATCTCGGAACCCGACAAAAGTTACGAAATATGAACGTCCATTCATCCACGAGTCCAACCATACCAAATTTACCAAATTTCGACAACAACTCGACCTTAAAATCCTCAAATCTTATTTTCAAATCCCTAGGCCCAAATCCTCTAATTTCACCTCAAAACACGTAATCTAGTCGAAATACTCAATGATAATCCAATAAATGCTTCTTATACGGTACCTTATACACTTATTTCTTCTAACTTCAAGAAGCATATCAATAATAACACAACAACAACCTCAAGAACATGTAGGAGAGATAAAATCTTACCTCAATAAACTAGGACTTGCCAATTATGCTCCAAACAGTCATGCCATAAGCATCTACGACATGCTAATCTATGAGAGATGGAGGGATAAATTATCTATTACGATTTTTTTGCCCACGTTTTGCCCCATTAAAAGATAGAATGTTTTTGAAAATAAAACCCCAAAGTTGCCTCTTAATCTCTCGCGTTTTGTGCTTTTAAGGCTAGTAGGTGATGCTTGTTAATAATATACATATTCTGAAAATAAAACTTTTAAGTTTACTAATACTTAGTGGGTTGTGGGTCCCACATGATAATCATTTAACAAGAAAAAAGCTTGGCCATGGAGCAGCCACCAAGATATACCTATCCATGAAACATGAGTCATAAAGTGGAGATTTGAGTAGTCCTGCGTGGTCTCCAATTGTCCCCTATTTTGGACACTTGTCTCCCACTAATCCCAAATTATATCCTTGCATTTAACTAATTACCTACATAATTAATTTCTAGATCTTATTTCACTTAAATACTAATATAATTCATATATCTTAGTATCAAGGCCATATGGTATAGCACTAGTCCATATATGAGGTATTATAGCTTGGACCGTATTTTATCCCAAAATGTCAAACTTCGACCAACCTCATTTTCTTCAAATAGTTTACCCTCTGACCTTCACGACTCTTACTTATCACTTGTTTGAAATAACATAATACTTATAACCATCAAAATTCAAATCTGGGGTCGTTTTCAGTTGTAATGCTCAAAACGACCAACCGGGTGATTACATTCTCCCCCTCTTAAGCAAACGTTCGTCCTCGAATGGGTTTAGAATCATACTTGTAGCCTTAAATAGGTGTGGATATTTTCTCCACATCTCCCGCTCAATCTCCCAGGTAGCTTTTCCAACTGGCTGGCCTCTCCACAGCACTTTCAGTGAAGCTATGTTCTTTGATCTCAGCTTTCGAACTTGCCGGTCTAAAATGGCCACTAGCTCCACATCATAAGTTAAATTACCATCCAACTGCACTGTGTTGAAATCCAAAACTTGAGATGGATCCCCTACATACTTCCGGAGCATAGATACGTGAAACACTGGATGAACACCTGATAGACTAGGTGGAAAGGAAAGTTCATAAACCACCTCTCCAATCTTCTTAAGAACATTGAACGGCCCAATATACCGAGGTCTCAACTTGCCCTTCTTCCCGAACCTCAACAAACCCTTCATGGGTGAAATCTTGAGCATAACCTTCTCCCCAACCATGTAAGTAACATCACGGACCTTCCAGTTGGCATAACTCTTCTGTCTAGACTGCGTCGTGCGAAGCTGCTCCTGAATCAATTTAACCTTCTCCAAAGCATCCTGAACCAAATCATTACCCAATAGCCTAGTCTCACCCGGCTCAAACCAACCCACTGGAGACCGACACCGTCTCCCACATAAAGCCTCATATAGAGCCATCTGAATGTTTGATTGGTAGCTGTTATTGTAAGCAAACTCTGCTAGTGGCAGAAATTGATCCCAAGAACCCCCAAAATCAATGACACAAGCACATAGCATATCCTCTAATATCTTAATAGTGCACTCGGATTGTCCGTCCATATGAGGGTGAAATGTTGTATTCAATTGAACCTGCGTGCCCAATTCTCGCTGCACTGCTCTCCAAAACTATGATGTAAACGGCGTGCCCCGATCTGAAATGATGGACACATGTAGGCGAACAATCTCGCGGATATAAATCTCAACCAACCGCTCTGAAGAATAATTAGTACCAACTGGAATAACATGCACGAATTTGGTCAACAGATCTACAATCACCCAAACAACATCAAACTTTCTCAAGGTCCGTGGGAGCCCAACTACGAAATCCATGGTAATACGCTCCCATTTCCACTACGGAATTTTAAGTCTTTGAAGTAATCCGCCTGGTCTCTGATGCTCGTACTTCACCTGTTGACAATTTAAACACCGAGATACAAACCCAACTATATCTTCCTGATACATCTTTGCGGCACCTTGATGAATGGATTATCGCGAACTGTGAGCTTCCTGGAGAATCAACTCATGCAAACCATCTACATTAGGCATACATAGCCTGCCCTGCATCCGTAATACACCGTCATCCCTAATAGTGACTTCCTTGGCATCACTGTGCTGAACCGTGTCCTTAAGGACAAGCAGATGAGGGTCATCATACTGACATTTTCTGATACGATAATAAAGAGAAGACTGAGAAACCACACAAGCCAAAACTCAATTCGGTTCGGAAATATCCAATCTAACAAGCTGGTTGACCAAGGCTAAATGCCTCTCTACTACCGGTAAGTATGCCAAGCTTCCCAAACTCTCCGCCTTACGACTCAAGGCATTGGCCATCACATTGGCCTTTCCAGGATGATAAAGAATGGTGATATCATAATCCTTAAGCAACTCCAACCACCTCCGCTGCCACAAATTAAGATCCTTCTATTTAAATAGCTGTTATAGACTCCGGTGATCAGTATAAACTCACAATGGACACCGTACAAATAATGCCACCAAATCTTCATGGCATGAACAATAGCAGTTAACTCAAGGTCATGGACCGGATAATTCTTCTCATGAATCTTTAACTGTCTCGACGCATAGGCAATTACCCTACCATCTTGCATAAGCGCTGTGCCGAAACCAATACGCGATGCGTCACAATACACAGTATAAGGCCCTGAACCCGTAGGCAACACCAATACTGGGACTGTAGTCAAAGCTGTCTTGAGCTTCTGAAAGCTCTGTTCACACTCATAGACCACCTGAATGGAGCACCTTTTTGAGTCAATTTAGTCATAGGCGATGCAATAGACGAGAAAACTTCCACGAAACGATGATAATAACTGGCCAAGCCGAGAAAACACCAAATCTCAGTAGTTAAAGATGGCCTGGGCCAACTCCGAACTACCTCTATCTTCTTTGGATCCACCTTAATCCCTTCACTGGACACTATGTGTCCCAATAATGCCACCGAACTAAGCCAGAACTCACACTTAGAGAATTTAGCATAAAGTCTCTCATCTCTCAACCTCTGTTATATAATACCCAAATGTTGTGAATTTTTCTCTTGACTACGTGAGTACACCAGGATATCATTAATAAACACCACGACAAACGAATCAAGATACCGTTGGAATACGCTATTCAACAAGTACATAAATGATGTTGGGGCATTGGTGAACCCAAATGACATCACAAGAAATTCATAGTGACCATGACGAGTCCTAAATGTCATCTTTAGAATATCCGAATCCTGAATTTTCAACTGGTGATACCTCGATCTCAAATCAATTTTGGAGAATACCTTTACTCCCTGTAGCTGGTTAAGCAAATCATCAATACGCGGCAAATGATACTTATTCTTGATTGTAACTTTGTTCAGTTGCCTGTAATCGATGCACATCCACATAGTACCATCTTTCTTTTTCACAAACAGAACCGGTGCACCCCAAGGTGACACACTAGGCTTAATAAAAAGTTCCTAAAGTTGATCTTTCAATTCTTTCAATTCAGTTGGTGTCATACAATATGGAGGGATAGAAATGGGTTGAGTGCCCGACACCAAGTCAATACCGAAATCAATATCCCTGTCGGGCGGCATACCCGGCAGGTCTGCAGGAAATACATCCGGCCGACATCTCTCACAAAATCCAAATATGACAAATACCCCTTCCCAACCATACGTTGGGCTTTCAAATAAGAAATTACCCTGCTGGGAACATGATCTAGAGAACCTCTCCATTCGACCTTCGGCAACCCCGGCATCGCTAACGTCACGATTTTTTCATGACAGTCCAGAATAGCATGACATGGATACAACCAATCCATACCCAGGATTACATCGAAATCAACCATACTGAGCAGTAAGAGATCAACTCTAATCTCCAGTCCCCCAATAGTTACCACACAAGACCGATATACACGGTCCACAATAATAGTATCGACCGCAGGTGTAGATACACGAACAAGTGAAACTAAGGACTCACGAGGAATATCCAGATAATGAGTAAAGTATAATGATACATACGAATAAGTAGAACCAGGGTCATATAATAAAGAAACTTCCCTGTGGCATACTGAGACAATACTTGTGATTACTGCATCTGAAGCAATGGCATCTGGCCTGGCAGGAAAAGCATAGAATTGGGCCTGACCGCCACCTGATCGGCCTCCCCCTCTTGGGAGACCCCTAGCTGACGGAGCCCTACCCCGAACTAGCCGGGCGGGTGGCGAAGTAACTGGTGCTGAAGTTGTAGTCTGACTCTTCTGCTGCACTGGACCTCCCGGGCGATGATAAGTAGAGATTTTGATAGCTTATTTGCTCTCTTTTACCTACGTTTTAGCTCAAAAATGCTTAAAGGTATTCCCGAGAACCAATAAAATGTGCTTTCTTGCAGGAATATTGGAAAACGAGCCAAAGAAGTGAAAATCAACTCAAAAAGGAGTAAAATTGGACAAGAACCAAAACAAGGAAAAAAGGACTACATTGCGGACCGCACAATGTTTTGTGTGGCCGCAAACTTTGAAGATTCACTGATAGAATTTCTTCACTGAGTGCGGACCACACAATTATTATGCGGCCACAGAAGACTAGATTCAGAGACTTGTAGTTTGGGAGCTTGAAGATGTGCGGACCGCACTATTATTGTGCGGCCATAGGATGCCAAAATGCGACCGCACTCATAAATGTGTGGTCCGTAGAATGAAGCCCGGATCAAGTCCAAGAGCAAGAGTGCGTCCGCACTCAGATATTTGCGGTCCGCACAATTAGAGAAAGTGCGGCCGCATCTCACTTTTATGCAACCGCAGAAAGTCAACCTGGCAGTCAATCTCAAAGTGCAGATCACATACATAATTGTGCGGCCGCACAACCTTCGCAGGGGCAATTTTGTCAAATATTTTCAACTGGGTATAAATAGATCTTTTTGTCATTTTTAGGTTAAGTTTTGGTGCACCTGAACACTTAGATCCGTTTTATTTACTGTATTGGGTAACTTTGTACTAGTTTAGCATTTAAACATTATATTTTCTTTCCTTAATCAATTATTATGCATTTTATCTTAGTTTCTTCTTTACTTTCTTCATTTTCCATGAGTAGCTAAACTTTTAGCTAGGGTTGTGACTCAATCCTATTATGGGTACTTAATGGATGATTGATTTAGGGCTTATTTATGATTGGGTATATGATATTTAGCCTAATTCTTGCTTGAATTTGAGAATTGATGGCTGCAAACGTTGATTCATACCTAATTGACTTAGTTTTTACTTGAGAAAGTGAGACTAAGTCTAGGAAAACTTGGCTAACAAGAATTTTGGGTGAACTCAAGAAATTGATAGCACTAATTAAAGGGTCGAATCTAGAGATAGTAAGACTCGACTTGAGCATTTATCACTTGTTTCGTGAGATACCCATTTGGACTTGAGAAAGCCAAATTGGGCAAAATCAGTCAAACTACCGAGAGGTATAGAGTGAGTAACTGAGTGTGATTGCTATATTGTAGCCCGATCAACCAAACATTTCCTAAAGCTCTAAATCTGTTAGGTAACCAACTAGGCGGAAGTCGCAACCCTAGATCTTTTATTACTTGAAAAACAACCAAAACCACAAATATTGTCTCTTAGATTTACAATTACAAGCATTAGTGTAAAAGTAGAAGTAGAAACAACAATTGAAAATGTGGAAGTGTAATCTTAGGCACGTCGTACATTCACACTAGGTATATACCTAATCCCACATCAAGCTCCCCGTGGAATCGAACCCGACTCACGTTGGATTTTTATTATTGTATCGACCGCCTCGCAACCTAATTAGTAGTGTGAGTTTGGGAAACATCAATTTTTGGCACCGTTATAGGGGAGCAAAACAGATTTAGCTATATATCTAGGTTTTTATGTGATTTGTCTTCTTTTCCTTCGGAGTCACTAATTTTGTTTTTGAATTGATCATAGGTACAAGAATGGCTCCCAACAATGAGCCTCTCGGGAATTTGCCATAGGGGGAGGAAGTGGACGATGATCAAGTTGATGAGGTTCATCCCGAGCCTCAAGCAAATAGGCAAGGCCGACCGCCTCATGACAACATTCTCAACCCTCCCCCACCTCCACCAAGAGCGGTTGCACATCGGGTGTTGCCGAACGAGGGTTATGCAAGTGCCATAGTCCCGCCCTGCATTAGGGTGGTCAACTTCCAAATCACTAATGTGATTCCTACATTGCTTGAGCAATGAGGATTTTTCACCAGGGCTCCGAGTCAAAATACTTACAAGCATCTCTAAGGGTTCGTAGATACTTGTTGGGGGAGCAAACAAACCAATGTTTCTGAGGATGCGCTACGGTTGAGGCTATTTCCCCTTTTCTATGGGGAAAGGCATTGGACTGGTTAGAGAGATTGCCCAATCATTCCATCCATACATGGGATGAGTTGGCAGAAACATTCATTGCCAAATTCTTCTCTCCGAGGCATATGGATACACTTCGGGATGAGATTCTAGCGTTCAAGCAAGAACCTAATGAGCCATTGCACGAGATTTAGGAAAGATACCGCACTATGGTAAAATAGTGCCCACAAAATGACATGACCGAGGCTATGATTCAACAAACCTTCTATAGTTAGATCAATACTACCAATCAATGCGTGGTCAACCAACTTGCCGGTAGAAATTTCATGACAACACCATATGTCGAAGCTTGTGAAATCTTAGATGAAATGGCAGATACTTCATCGGCATGGCAAAGTAGAGCAAATGTTCCTCAAGGCGATCCAAATATGATTCACCTACACAAAGAATTGCACGATCATGGGCAAGCAATTGCCGAGTTGACCACTACAATGAATCAATTGGCCAAAGCTCAACTTCAACAGGTTCAAGGTCCTAAGCAAGTAAATGCAATGGAAGGTGTCAATGTGATGGTGAACAAGCGAAGGCAAAAGGGTCAACAAGTGCAAAATCGTGTGGAACAATTTGTGCAAGATGATAGTGGGTTCGACCAAGACGAATCATACAATGAGCAAGAGGAAGAAGTGCAATATGTGAATAACTACTAAGGGAAAAGGAACAACTCTCAAGGCCCGAATCACCAACAATGGCGGTCTCAAGGAAATCAAGGAAATTGGAACAATCAAAACCACTAAGGCAATTGGAGTGGTGGTACCGACAATCAAAGTAATTGGAACAATAACAATAATCAAGGCAATTGGAACAATTAAGGCAACCAAGGCAATTGGGGTGGTAACAATCAAGGATATTGGGGAGGTAACAACCAAGGGGGTTGGAACATTAACCACGGGAATCAGGGGCCGGGCTCTCAAAGGCCCCCGATGTATAAACAACCAACAACCCACCTCCTTATCCGTCTTAAGGTTCTAGTTCTTCCAAAAATGAGATGGGACGGATCGAAAATATGTTCGAACAAATGATGGAGAAAAATGCCGACTCCGATGCTCAATTAGCCTCTCACAACACTTCAATCCGTAATTTGGAAGTTCAATTGGGGCAAATCTCGCAAGCTTTAATCACTCGTCCTAAGGGGGCACTACCTAGTTATACGGTGGTGAATCCAAAGGGTGGGAACAATACGGGACATGCCATGGCCATAACAATAAGGAGTGGAAGAGGTGGAGATGTAACCACCTCAAATCAAAGAAGAATTGTGGATGATTATGTAGTGGTCTAAGAAGATGCTTTTCCAAGCAATGTGGTTTACAGTAATGAAGAAGTGAGAATTGATATTGATGAGAATGTGGAGGAGACCCAAGAAAAAGTGAACGCATTTAGGGAGCACGTGATTGACTTACCGGAACAGGTAGTGCAAAAGGCCAAGGCACCAATGCCAAGGCCTCCTCCTCCATACCCTGAAAGGCTCGCCAAGCAAAATAGTGAGAACCAATTCAAGAAGTTTATTGACATGATGAAGAGCTTATCCATTAATGTGCCATTGGTGGAGGCGTTGGAGCAAATGCCCGGTTATGCAAAGTTCATGAAAGATTTGGTGACAAAGATAAGATCAATGAATTGTGAGACTATCAAGATGACATATCAAGTGAGTACTATTGTTCACTCAATGGCTCCGAAATTGGAAGATACCCACGCTTTCACAATCCCTTGCACTATTGGAAGCGCCGAATTTGCCAAAGCTCTATGTGATCTAGGGGTGAGTATCAATTTGATGCCCTACTCGGTGTTCAAAACTTTGGGAATTGGGCAACCAAGACCCATATCTATGAGGTTACAAATGGCGGATCATACTATGAAGAGACCATTAGGTATTATTGATGATGTGTTGGTTTGTGTTGATAAGTTCATCCTTCCGGCGGACTTTGTGATTCTTGATTGCGAAGTGGACTATGAGGTGCCTATTATCTTGGGTAGATATTTCCTTGCTACGGGAAAGGATCTTGTTGATGTGGAAGCCGATGAGCTCACCTTTCGGGTGGGCGATGAAAAGGTGGTTTTCCATGTGTGCAAATCTATGAGGCAACCGAATAGCAACAAAGTTTGTTCGTTTGTGGACTTATTGACCGGGGTAATTGTTGATGATTCTAGTGCAATGATAAATGTTGATTATATTTTGGAAGCCTTATTGCTTAATCATGATGATGATGAGAAGGGTGGCTATGTGGAATTTGTAAATGCATTACAAGGAATGGGGTCGTATACTTATGAACCCCGAAAATTGTCCTTAGATCTTGAGAACCGGAAGACTCCTCCAACAAAGCCCTCAATCGAGGAACCTCCCACTTTGGAGTTAAGGTCATTGCCTTCACATCTCAAGTATGAGTTTCTTGGCCCATGTTCTACTTTACCTGTTATTCTTTCCTCTTGCTTAACTAATGTGCAGGTAGATTCTACTTTGGTGGTGCTCCAAAAGAGGAAGAAAGTTATAGGATGGACATTGGCAGACATTTGAGGTATAAGCCCCGCCTTTTGCATGCATAAGATTATTTTAGAGTAGAACGGAAAACCCTCCGTTGAACATCAAAGAAGATTAAATGAAGAAATTCAAGAGGTAGTGAAGAAGGAGATCATTAAATGGTTGGATGTCGGGGTTGTCTACCCCATTTTCGATAGCTCGTGGACCTCTCTGGTGCAATGTGTCCCAAAGAAAGGGGGCATGACTGTGGTAATAAATGACAAGAACGAGTTGATCCCCACAAAGATGGTCACCGAGTGGAGAGTTTGCATGGACTATAGGACGCTCAACAAAGTCACTCGGAAAGATCATTTTCCACTTCCATTTCTTGATCAAATGCTTGATCGGTTGGCCAGACGTGCTTTTTATTATTTTCTTGATGGATACTCCGGATACAATCAATTTCTTATTAATCTGGAGGACCAATAGAAGACTACTTTCACTTGTCCCTATGGTACTTTCGCATTCTCGCGGATGCCATTTGGGTTATGCAATGCACCGAAAATGTTTCAACGGTGTATGATGGCCATCTTCACCGATATGGTGGAGGAGTTTCTTGAGGTCTTCATGGATGGATTTTCCGTGGTGGGGAATTCTTTTGATGAGTGCTTGGACAACGTGGACAAGGTATTGGCAAGATGTGAGGAAATAAACTTGGTTTTGAATTGGGAGAAATGTTACTTCATGGTCGAGGAAGGCATAGTCCTCGGCCATAAAATTTTAAAGCATGTTATTGAGGTCGATAAGGCAAAAATTGAGGTGATCTCCAAATCCCCCCCCCCCCCCCAACACTTCCGTGAAGGGAGTGAGGAGCTTTTTGGGTTATGCGGGGTTCTATCGCCGATTCATCAAGTACTTTTCTAAGGTTGTAAACCCCTTGTGCAAACTTTTGGAAAAGGATGCCAAGTTCCATTTCAACGAAGATTATATGAAGGCATTCGAATTGCTCAAGTTTAAGTTGACTACTACTCCTATTATCACCACACTGGATTGGAGCGTACCTTTTGAGCTCATGTGTGATGCAAGTGATGTAGCATTTGGAGCGGTGTTAGGGCAACGTATCAACAAAATCTTCCATTCAACTACACAGTGATCGAAAAACATCTCCTTGCTATTGTTTTTGCTATGGAGAAGTTCCGCCCGTACTTGATGGGTACAAAGGTGATTGTTCACACCGACCATGCGGTGCTTCGATATTTGATGAGCAAGAAAGATTCTAAAGCAAGACTAATGTGGTGGGTGCTTCTTTTGAAAGAGTTTGATATAGAGATTAAAGACCGCAAAGGTAGTGAAAATCAAGTGGCGGACCACTTATCTCTCTTGGAGGAGGAGGGGAGGCCATATGATGGCCTTGAGATAAATGATTCATTTCCCGACAAGCAACTCCTAGCCATTTCTGTGACCGGGATGCCATGGTTCGCCGACTTAGCCAATTATCTTATGAGTGGCATTGTACTGAATGAGTTCTCTTCAAACCAAAGGAAGAATCTCAAATGGGATTGCCTTGACTATTATTGGGATGAGCCTTATCTCCTTCGGATTTGTACCGATTGTGTGATTCGACGATGTGTACCGGAGGAGGAACAAATGGAAATTCTTGAGGCTTGCCACTCTTCGCCATATGGTGGTCACCATGGTGGAGCTAGAACGACAACAAAAGTGTTGAGTTGTGGATTCTATTGGCCTACTATTTACAAGGATGCTAGCAATCTCATCAAGCGTTGTGATAAATGTCAAAGGGCCGGTGGGATTTCTAAGAAGAGTGAGATACCCCTCACCACCATCTTGGAGATTGACATTTTTTATATGTGGGGCATTGATTTCATGGGTCCGTTCATGAGCTCTTGTGGGAACACTTACATATTGGTAGCTGTGGATTATGTGTCAAAGTGGGTGGATGTCGTGGCTTTGCCCAACAATGAAGCTCGGAGTGTAGTGGCATTTTTGAAAAAGAACATCTTCACAAGGTTTGGTACTCCAAAGACCATTATTAGTGATGGGAGATCACATTTTTGTAACAAAGCTTTTGATACCTTACTCACAAAGTATGGTGTCACTCACAAAGTAGCGACTCCCTATCATCCTCAAGCAAGTGGGCAAGTTGAAGTTTCTAACTGAGAGATGAAGAGTATTTTGTCAAATACCGTGAATGCCAACCAGATAGATTGGTAAAAGAAATTTGATGTTGCTTTTTGGGCTTATAGTACGGCTTACAAAACACCGATTGGTATGTCTCTGTATCGATTAGCGTTTGGAAAAGCTTGTTACCTACCGGTGGAACTGAGCACAAGGCTATGTGGGCATTGAAGAAGCTTAATCTTGAATGGGATGTCGCCACCAACTTAAGGGTGGCACAATTGAATGAGCATGATGAATGCTGGTCCCATGCATATTCAAGTTTGTCCTTGTACAAGGACAAGATGAAGTACCTCCATGACAAGTACATCCGGAACAAGGAGTTCAAAGAAGGCGATCTTGTGCTATTGTTTAATTCTTGGTTGCGGATGTTTCCAGGAAAGTTAAAATCCAAGTGGAGTGGTTCATTTGAGGTTGTGCATGGAATACGCTTTGGTGCATTAGACTTGAATAACAAGAATGATGAAGTGTTTAGAGTTAATGGTCACCGGGTGAAACATTATCTTGGCAAAATGGATGATGGCCACGTTGTGGCATTAATTCATTTCAAATGATTGATGGTAACCTGCGTCGTGCCACGACGTTAAATCAGGCGCTTCTTGGGAGGCAACCCATATTTTTTTTTATTTTTCTTTTTCATTAGATAGGCTTTATTTTGTGCTAACTAGTTTTGAAATATATGCAGGAATGGATGTATATTCTAGGGACTGTTTCAAAATTTGGCTAAGTGTTGAAAGAGTGCGGACCACATATTAATTGTACGGACCGCACATTTCTAAAGGAAGCAACAAAAATCACTCTGTGTGCAGTCACACAACTGGAAGACCAAAATTGCAAGTTCTCTGAAGTTGGCCTGTCAAAATTCATAGCCAATCTGCGGCCGCACATAAAATTGTGCGGTCCGCACAAATTCTGTAGCCGCACTCACTTTTATGCGGACCACAGAGTTGCTTCAAGGTCCAAGTAAAGAGTACGGTCCGCACTCAAAATTGTGCGGCCGCACTAGCCTTGGGTTTGGGGTGACTTGGTCAACCTATAAATAAAACCTCAAGGAACTATTCCCAACTTTACCACTCTGAGTTCTTGAACCCTAAGCAAACACAGTGCACGATCAATTAGTTCATAATCTTCCTTCATTTCATCAGTATAGATTATAACCTGCATCCTTCATAACTAGTATGTTCATTGCATCTTTAGATTTGCAATTTCTTAGTTTTTGTTCTTTTGTGGTAGAGTTATTGTTAGGCACAAAATGTCAATATGTAGTCATGGGTGCTTAAAATCATGTTGGTAGTTTCATATATGTTCATTAGGGACTGGGTAGACCATTAATCATGTTAATTTGTGCATGCCATGTCTAAATTGTGAAAAATTACATGAACCCTAACCTCACTGTCATAAATGTTCAAATTGTGTGACCGCACACAAATTTGTGCGGTCCGCAGACTACTTGAATAGGGAAAATATTGTGCTTCAAAAGTGCGGACCGCACTCAAAATAATGCGGTCCACAGAAAAATTGTGCGGCCGCATAAAAATGTGTGCGACCACACTTTTAAACTTCAGAGAATCAGTATCTCAGGATTGGACTTGTGCGGACGCATTCAAAACTGTGCGGTTCGCACTTCAGGATGTGCGACCGCACTCACAATTATGTGATCCGCACTTTAGGGGGGTGAGAACACACTTCAAAATTGTGCGGTCCGCACTAGACAGTCTGCGGCCGCACTCAGAATTGTGCGGTCCGCACTGTCTCCTTTGATGATTGTTGTGCTGCAATTATTCTACAAATATTTGAATTGTTTTGAACTCAACTGACCTATTTACCTTGTATTGTAGACAATGGTTAGATCACGTGGTGGAGGCGATATATCAAAAGGGAGAGGTGAATCCTCCCGAGGTAGAGGAAAAGGCACTCGCCCTCTGTGAGTGCAATCGAAGCCTATTGCTAAAATGCCGACCACCGGAAGATGAAGGGCCACAAAAATTAGCTAGTTGGTGAGGCAATAGCTTACCAAGGCGATGATCAGTAGCTGGTCCGAGAGGATGACCTCAGAATCAAGTTTCCTATGCCCCATCCATGGAAGCCTCCGAGGGTCATTCAATGGAGGTCCAACCTGAGGCCCAGTCCTAACCTTACCAACCCACTGGGCGTTATCAATTGCACGATGAACCTACATCTAGTTCTTCTGGGGGTTCTGATGCGAGAAGCCAACGTTCCGAGCCATCCTCTATACCTACTCCTTCGGCACTAGTAGTTATTGATGTCGATGATGATGATGTCCCGGATGATGGTAGAGGGGGGGACACTCGAGTGGGTGGCCTTGAGAGGTCGAAAGGAAAGGAAATATGGGAGGATCGTTTCGTGAGCTTGACAGCCTTCAACATGTTTCGGGAATTGTGGCCCCAGAGGTCGCTCACACTTGAGCGACAGTTCTTAACGAAGGATTTGGATATTCATTATCCAAATGTCCTTAAACAGTTTCACGAGCGCAAGGGATGGAATTGGTTCACCCACAGTGTCATCGATGCAAATGAGCACTTGGTCAGGGACTTCTACGCCAATGTGGCTCACATCAAGAAGGGGACAAAAGTGACAAAGGTGAGAAATTTGAAAGTCCGCTTCGACACCTGCTCTTTGAATACTTATGTGGGATTCAAAGACGTGGAAGCAGTCCAGTACCTAGAGAAGTTGGCTCTGGGTGATGCAGCTCGCCCTTGACTAGCTGAGATTTTGGCCGCCCGAGGACCATCACCACCATGGATTAAAGCAAGAGTTCCTATCCTTCGGGATACCCTCAATTTTGAAGCTAAAGGGTGGCAAACCTTTGTGTGTAGCCGGATTGATCCGAGTTTGAATGAGAACAACCTCCCATTTCCTCAGGCAATTCTGGTGGCCTCTATTATAGAGGGGTACCTGATCAACGTGGGTGCCATCATGTCAACCAACATCACATTGGCGGTCCGAAAAAGTGAAAAGTCATACCCTTATCCAAACACCCTCACAGATTATTTCAATGATGCCAAGGTGAAGCCGAGGCCATGTGACACAAAAGTAAAGGCCAAGAAGCCTTTCTCATGGTACCTCCTGCAGGGTGCTGACAACCCAAATTTCAAGGGTAAGGTCACTACCACCGTTGGCTAGTCTGACGAGCCATCGGTGGTGGGTTTTAAGGCTGCTGCTGAGCCATCTACAACTCCCATACCTTTCACAGTAGCTGGGCCTTCCACCGGGACAGCCGAAATGCCACCACCTTTATCTTCTAGGCCATCTGTTGCAGTACCAGTGCCAGCCTCATCCACTTATCCTCTCACTGCACTGCGAGTCTCCCAGACTTTGGCGAGCCTCAACAACTAGATGCAGATAACCACTTCTAAGTTGTCTGACATATCCAGTACAGTTGCAGCACAGTCCTCTACCCCAGTAGCACCACAGGTCCCTCCGTCAGTGGAGGAAATATTGAAGAAGATTCTAGAAAGCCGGAAGACTATTATGGATACATTGGTGGCTCACAGGGGTGATATTGAGGAGTTGACCAAGCAGGTGAAGAAGATGAGGAAATCCCAGGCTTCAAATAAAGCAGTGGAGAGTTTGAGAAATGAGGTGACGAAGATAGCAGCAGCAAGTGATTTGCCTTTTGACTTAATGATAGAGACAGATCCATCAGTACCAACTGACCCAGCGGCACCATCAGCAGAGACACCAGCTGGCCAGTCTGATGAGCCAGATCTCACTGCCCCCACTGCTGAGGAGATGCTTCAGATGCTCACCAACCCCGTTGTTCCTCAGCCCAGTGATGATGATATGCAGTTGGAGGAGACTGAGGGTGGTGATGCTGCCAGTCACCCTGAGACCACATAGGGAGTTTTCTTTACTCTCTATCCTCTTTTGTTTTCATTGTGCTAAGCATTGAGGACAATGCTTGTTCTTATTCTGGAGGGTGGTCTATTTTGGTTCATTTTTGATGACTGTGATATATTTTGATGATATTTGATTACTTTTGGGCCTGTAATAACTTTAATACTCTTTTTCTTTTATTTTTTTATTTTCTCCCTCATTATGTATATATTCATCCCTCGTGTATATATTCTATTCCTCTCGGTTTGTATATTAATTTGCCTTACTTTCAGTAGTTTATTTCATAGCTTCTTCATTTTGTTTTCTTAATAGTATAGCTTCTTAGTTACTTTATTAGCTTCTTTTTGATTTGTTAGCTTCTTTTTCTGTTTTAGTTAAAAATAAGCCTTTGGTTTTCTTAATGCTACGGTTCTTTCCAAATGTGGGTCTTGTGTGAACCGGGTGACTCTTCCCAACGATGGATGTCGTGACAACCTTCTTAAGGGATCGAGTAAGTTTTTGATGATTAGGTAGAAACAAGTAGTGTTAATGAATAAATAAGTGTCAAGCATGCTTCACTTGGTACCAACATACTTAACTACGCGCTTATGGTTGCAAATAAGTTTTTGTAAAGAAATAGCCCTAGTTAGTGACCTTGTGACTCTTGTGTTGACTTAGGGAATCATCGGATGGTTTAGTTGAACCATTAGCAATTTTCAATCTTGAATGCGATTTTTGTGGGCCATCGACTCTATTCTCTGTGACAATTCGATTGTGTGAGAGGTGAGGTATTTTGTTACAAGTCCAAGTACATGTGCGAGTGGTCTAGAACTTGCCCCGAACGTGTTTCTAGGCGAAATTCTAAGTTAGCCTCGCTTGAGAAGTGATTGTAGGCTTTCCTTGACCCGTTTTGAACTTCCATGGCCCACCAATGATATCATACTTAGTAAAATATTTTGAGCCTAAAGCTTTTTTATTCGCTAACCACATTACATGCCTTTACCCATTTTATAGTGACTCTCTCTTGGCACCCAAACTTTCTGTAGCACTCATGTGATTCAAATGGAAAAAACATAAGTTTGGGGGAGAGACGAGGGGTTTAAAGATGGTCTCAAGGCACAAAAAGAGAAAAGAAATGAAGAAGAGGAAAGGCAAAGAAAAAGAAAGGAAGAACAAAAGAAAAACACAAAAAGAAAGTGAATAATGTGAAAGGGTTGAAAAGATGCAAAAGAAAGCAAAATTTCAAAGCATGGGGATAATAAAGATGGAAAGTATGAATAGCATGATAAATAAAGAGTGATGTCAAGTCTCTCTAATCCCCCTAAGGGAAAAGAAAATGACTCAAAGAGTCGGGAAAGTAAGAGCCAAAAAAAGAGAGAGAATATGAAGTGCTAAAGGAAAGATGAACCAATTCCATTCTGATATTTCCCTCCTTAGTCCAAAAGCCTTCATTACATGCCGAAAAAGCCCTATGTGATTTCAAGTCGAGCGAGCTTACATTAGTGGTGATCTACATGAGGGGCAAGCATATGGTACTTAAATCCGGGCTTGTGACATTCTTTTGAGAGTGATGAGCGAACCTTTCTCGAGTCATTGAATTGAATTCTTCATTCGTGAGTGAGATAAGCTTCCGGAGAGTATAGGAGGAGGAGTTTGGGATCCACAGTGACCTGCATGAAAGTGCGAGCTTCCTTGATGAACAAAGTCAACCCTTGATACTCAAGCATCACATTAGAGCCATTTGTGCTTTAATATTCAAATCATAAGCTTGATAATGATTCATGAGCGTGTGGGTAATTGTTGGTCCTAATTTATTTGTGTTTGATTCAACTTAGGCCAGCTGAAATAGCCCTTTTCTAGTGGAGGTGGGAAATTTCCTTAATTGCTTGAGGACAAGAAAAAGTTTAAGTTTGGGGGAGTTGATAAGTAGGGATTTTGACCACTTATTTGCTCTCTTTTACTTACGTTTTAGCTAAAAAATGCTTAAAGGTATTCCCGAGAACTAATAAAATGTGCTTTCTTGCAGGAATATTGGGAAATGAGCCAAAGAAGTGAAAATTAACTAAAAAAGGAGTAAAATTGGACAAGAACCAAAATAAGGCAAAAAAGGGCTATAGTGCGGACCGCACAATACTATGTGCAGCCGCAAACTCTGAAGATGCACTGATAGAATTTCTTCACAGAGTGGGGACCGCACAATTATTGTGCGGCCGCAGAAGACTAGATTCAGAGACTTATAGTTTGGGAGCTTGAAGATGTGTGGGTCACACTATTATTGTGCGGCCGCAGAATGCCAAAATGCAGCCGCACTCATAAATGTGCGGTCCGCAGAATGAATCCCAGATCCAGTCCAAGAGCAAGAGTGCGGCCACACTCAAAAATATGTGGTTTGCACAACTAGAGAAAGTGCGGCCACATCTCACTTTTATGCCACCGCAGAAAGTCAACCTAGACAGTCAATCTCAAAGTGCGGATCACAGACATAATTTTGCGGCCGCACAACCTTCGCAGGGGCAATTTTGTTAGATATTTTCAACTGGGTATAAATAGATCTTTTTGTCATTTTTAGGTTAAGTTTTGGCGCACCTGAACACTTAGAGCCGTTTTTATTTATTGTATTTGGTAACTTTGTACTAGTTTAGAATTTAAACATAATATTTTCTTTCCTTAATCAATTATTATGCATTTTATCTTAGTTTTTTCTTTACTTTCTTCATTTTCTATGAGTAGCTAAACCCTTAGCTAGGGTTGTGACTCAATCTTAGTATCGGTACTTAATGGATGATTAATTTAGGGCTTATTTATGATTGGGTATATGATATTTAGCCTAGTTCTTGCTTGAATTTGAGAATTGATGGTTGCAAACGTTGATTCATGCCCAAATGACTTAGTTTTTACTTGCAGAAATTGGGACTAAGTCTAGGAAAACTTGGCTAACAAGAATTTGGGGTGAACTCAAGAAATTGATAACGCTAATTAAAGGGTCAAATCTTGAGATAGTAAGACCCGACTTGAGCATTTATCACTTGTTTCGTGAGATACCCATTTGGACTTGAGAAAGCCAAATTGGGCAAAATCAGTCAAACTACCGAGAGGTATAGAGTGAGTAACTGAGTGTGATTGCTATATTGTAGCCCGATCAACCAAACATTTCCTAAAGCTCTAAATCTGTTAGGTAACCAACTAGGCGGAAGTCGCAACCCTAGATCTTTTATTACTTGAAAAACAACCAAAACCACAAATATTGTCTCTTAGATTTACAATTACAAGCATTAGCATAAACGCGGAAGTAGAAACAACATTTGAAAATGTGGAATAGTAATCTTAGGAATGTCGTACATTCACACTAGATATATACCTAATCCCACATCAAGCTCCATGTGGAATCGATCCCGACTCGCGTTGGGTTTTTATTATTGATGTGCAGTTGAGCGACATCAGACGATGAGGACACTACCTCCACATATGCCCAAACTCTACACACTCAAACCAACTCCCCGATACTGGTGGTGGTGAGGACTGAATTGGGTCCCGAGAACCAGAATAACCGCTAGAAGCACCCGATGCAAATGAACCCTGAGCTAAAGGAGCACGGGACGAACTCAGGGCTGGAAGGGCACTGAGAGATGACTGACCCTAATAAGAACTATATGAACCATGGCTGGATGATGCACCACAATGAGCTGGACAACCCGTCTGAGCGTGTTTGTAAGGACGACCCGTCTGAGCGTGTTTGTAAGGATGACCCCTGCCACGGTAATACTGACCCCCTGAAGCAACACCGCTGAAACAACCCGGTCCACGAGGCCTCTTGGCCTCCCACTCTCCACGCCGTGGCTACGGACCATCTCTATATGCCGAGCAATGTCAACTACCTCATCAACAGTAGCACCAGATGCCCTCTCCCTAGTCATAAGCAACCGCAACTGATACGTGAGGCCATCAATAAATCTCCTAATCCTTTCCCTATCAGTGGGAACGGGCCAAACTGTGTGACGAGCCAAATCAGAAAATCGCATCTCGTACTGCATCACAGACATACCATCCTGACGTAACTGTTCAAACTATCTGTGCAGCTCCTCTCCGCGAGACTGCGGCACAAACTTCTCCAAAAAGGGAATAGAGAACTCCTGCCATGTAAGTGGTACTGCACCAACCGGCATGGACCTCTCATAAGCCTCCCACCATCTGAAGGCAGACCCCGAAAACTGAAAAGTAGTCAACTAGACCCCACTAGTCTCCAGAATACTCGTTGAACGAAGCATCCGCTGGCACTTATCCAGAAACACCTGAGCATCTTCTGACTCAACACTACTAAATGATAGAGGTCGAAGCCTCCCAAATCTCTCAAGTCTCCTATGCTCATCATCTGCCACAACGGGGACTACCGGGGCCTCAACTGCTGCAGCTGGCTGGGCTGGTAGTGCCCCTGGTATCTGAAGTCCCTGCACTACCTGCTCTAGAGTACGGGCAACAGGGGTATGCGTACCTCTTCCGGCCTGAGAAGTGGCTGGTGCGGCCTGAGCCTAAACCACCTGAGCAAGGCCAGTGCAAACTGTCAATATCTGGGCCAAAGCCTCTCGAAGTCTTGGAATCACAATGGGCACAGCTGGTGCCTGAGCTGGAGTAACCGATGGTACTACAGGTTCTACTCTAACTGTTGTACGAGCTACACTTGACTTCTACCTCGTCCCCGGCCTCTACCACGGCCCCGGCCTCTCGCAGCCCTAACTGGTGGCACTGGTAGTTGACAGTCCGATCTAGTAATACGTGTCCTCACCATCTGTGAGAGAATAGAATAACAGAAATTTAGTCTCCGGAATCAACAAATTCGCATGACATAATATAAGAAAGTGAATTTGTTTTCCTAAGGGTTTGGCAGCCTCTCGAAGATAAATACAGGCGTCTCCGTACCAATCCGCAAGACTCTACTTAACCTGCTCATGACTTGTGAGACCTATATAACCTAGGCTCTGATACCAACTTGTCACGACCTGAAATCTCACTTGTCGTGATGGCGCCTATCTCAATACTAGGCAAGCCGACAACATCAATAACACACAATTTCTTTTAAATACGGAAAACATAATAATTAATTTTAAGAGAAAATCCCATAAATATTGGATATAAATATACTCCCAAAACCCGGTGTCACTGAGTACATACGCATCTATATATCTAGTCTGGAAAACATGGTCTATAATAGTCTGAGACCAAATACAGTAAATAAAAGATATGGAAGGAGAGACAAGGTCTACAAAACACGTCGGCTACCTTGGAATCTCCGAAAAATCAACTGTGCGAAGGAATCAACACCCATTGTGTCCGGGAACACCTGGATCTGCACACAAAGTGCAGGGTGTAGTATGAGTACAACCAACTCAGTAAGTAACAATACTAAATAAAGAACTGAAGAAAGTGACGAGCTTCACAGCTAAGTCTGAATACAGTAGTGTTCAACATAAAAGGGTAGGCATGCTCTCAAGTTCAACATTTAAAATTTCACAGTAATTTCATATCAACTTCGACTGAAACAAAAGATAATGTCTTTCGGAAATTTCCAAAATAATGATATATGACCGCTGAAATGCAGCAATAATGAAATCAATGGATCCTCTCAGAGTAACAGTCACTCAGTCCTCCTATTCACTCCAACCTCACAGTCAGTCTTTCCTCATAGTCACTCATTCCTCACAATCACTTAGCACTCGTCACTCGTCACTCGACACTCGCACTCAGTAGATACCTGCACTCACTAGTGGTGTGTACAGACTCCGGAGGGGCTCCTTTAGCCAAGCGTTATAACAAGCCAATTATTGCATAAATCAGTAAAACATGCAAAACCTCTTTGGCTCACAATTTCCTCACAATTAGGCCATCGGCCTTACTTAGTTATCAACCTCTCCAGTCTCTTGGGCTCTCAGAAATCATGATAAGCAGCCCAACATCAATGATATGATGCATCAATAATGAATTATAGATATTGAGATAAAATGTGCAAATAAAACTGTGACTGAGTGCAAAATAACAATTTAGCAGATAATTCCACAAGTACATGACTTCTGTGGGTCCCAACAGTGTAAACACATGATTTAAACATGATTTATAGTTCAATTTCTCTAATACATAGAAAATATACGGATCTCAACAGATTATTCAACTACATAGTTTCATGGAATTGACCAAGTCATAATTTCTACGGTGCACGCCCACACGCCTCGAATCTAGCCACAAATAATTCGATTCAATCAATACAAATTATAGGAATTAATTCCATATGAAAATATAAATTTTCTAACAAAAATCCAAAATTGCACTCAAAAATCGTCTGTGGGGCCCACGTCTCGGAACCCAACAAAAGTTATAAAATATGAACGCCCATTCATCCACGAGTCCAACCATACCAAATTTACCAAATTCCAAGAACTACTCGACCTTCAAATCCTCAAATCTTATTTTCAAATCCCTAGGCCCAAATTCTCTAATTTCACCTCAAAAACACGTAATATAGTCGAAATACTCAATGATAATCTAATAAATGCTTCATATACGGTACCTTATACACTTTCTTCTTCCAACTTCAAGAAACATATCAATAATAACACAACAACAACCTCAAGAACATGTAGGAGAGATGGAATCTTACCTTAATAAACTAGGACTTGCCAATTATGCTCCAAACAATCATGCCATAAGCCGCTACGACAAGCTAATCTATGAGAGATGGAGAGATAAATTCTATATTATGATTTTTGCTGCCCACGTTTTGCCCCATCAAAAGATAAATTTTTTTTGAAAATAAAATCCCAAAGTTGCCTCTCAATCTCTCATGTTTTTTGTGCTTTTAAGGCTAGGTGGTGATACTTGTTAATAATATACATATTTTGAAAATGAAACTTTGAAGTTTACTAATACTTAGTGGGTTGTGGGGCCCACATGATAATCATTTAATAAGAAAAAAAGGCCTGGCCAGGAAGTAGCCACCAAGATATACTTATCCATGGAACATGAGTCATAAAGTGAAAATTTGAGTAGTCCTACGTGGACTCCATAATTGTCCTCTATTTTGGACACTTGTCTTCCACTAATACCTCATTACATTCTTGCATTTAACTAATTACCTACATAATTAATTTTTAAATCTTATTTCACTTAAATACTAATATAATTCATATACCTTACTATCAAAGCCATATGGTATAGCACTAGTCCATAAATATGTGGTATTATAGCTTGGACCGTATTTTATCCCAAAATGTCAAACTTCGACCAACCTCATTTTCTTCAACTCGTTTACCCTATGACCTTCACGACTCTTACTTATCACTTGTTTGAAATAGTATAATACTTATAACCATCAAAATTCAAATCCGGGGTCGTTTACACATAAGTCAATATCCGGTCAACTTTTCCAACTTAAGTTTTCAATTATGAGACTAAGTGTCTCAATTCACTCCGAAATCTTTCCGGACCCGAACCAACTAACCTGGTAAGTCATAAAACAACTGTAAAGTATAAATTAAGCAGTAAATAGGGAAACAGGGTTATAATACTTAAAACGAACGGTTGGGTCGTTACAGGTACCATTATGGTATCCTCATGCTATGATTTAGCATATTTTTGTGCAGATCCAAGTACTTCTGCTCATGTCGGACGCCAGTGAGTTGACCCAGATATTTCGAAGACTTCAAGGTATACCTACTTGACGTTCGCTAGCCTCGGAGTCACATATATGTTATTGCTAATATTATTGTTTTTCTTCTTATAAAACAGTGTTGTATTAGAGATTCTCAGTGTATTTCTTTAGAGATTATGACCTAGCTCCACGGGCATTGGGGATTTTGTGATTGTTATTCTGTATTGATGTTTTTATGAGATTTATCAGTTTAATTTAATATTTTTAGTTATTATTTCTGCTAAACTCTCAATGTGTATTAGGCTTACCTAGTCTTAGAGACCAGGTGCTATTACGACTACCTAAAGTAGGATTTTGGCATCGTGACATATACCCAAATCTAAGGGTAAGGCTGCTATTTTAGCCTTTAAACCTTTCAAATAGCAAGATAGAGCTCCAAATACTTCCTGAATCTTTCGGGGCCAAAATCACCCATACCTGCAAATTATAAAATATCAAATAATACTACAAAAAATGTCAAATTAAGGAGCAAGGTCCTACAACTCAAAATGACTGACTGGGATGTTACAAGCGTGCCGGACACCCGTAGTAGTACTGAAACATCTAAATACAATTCACCAAACTCATATTTTAATACACACTACTAGAAATTCGGCAAAAATCGACCACAGTCGATCGACCAATTTTCGTCGGTCAAAAAACCGGCCAAAAAATCGACCAAAGTTGGTCGGTTTTTCAAAATTTTTTTTTTTAAATTTTTTTACGAAACCGACCAACTTTGGTCGGACTTCTTTGGCGCAAAAATGCGGGAAACTATTTATGAGTCCTGCGAAATTTATTTTTCAAGAAACTGACCAACTTTGGTTGGTTTTTTATTTAAAATAAATTAAAATTAATATTAAAAAATAGACCGAAATCTGTAGGTTAATTTGGCCGATCATTTTAAAAAACTGACCGAATTCGGTCGGTAATTTTATTTTTTAATAAAACCGACCAACTTTGGTCGGTTATTTTCATGCGAAAATATAATTAAAGAGTATAAATAAAATAAAAGACAGTCTTAACGCAAAATGCACCAATGGTCTAGTGGTAGAATAGTATCCTGCCACATTACAGTCCCCGATTTAATTCCCAGATGATGCATTTTTTAATTACATAATTAAAATACCGACCAACTTTGGTCGGGTTTTTCAGCAATTTTTATTTTTTGAATTTAATTGACCGACCAAAGTTGGTCGGTAATTTCCGACCAACTTTGGTCGGTATGCCCTTCCGACCTTCAAAATACCGACCACACGTTAATGTCACGTTTTGGGCAGTTATTGGCCATTACCGACCAACTTTGGTTGGTTTGTTTGGACGGTTTTTTCCGAATTTCTAGTAGTGACATGAATACTACATATAATATAAATTCAAGAGAATAATCTTTTAATTACTTAATTATGTTTTCAATATTTATAAATATTTTAAAAATAAGTTTAATAGATCGATTAGTTTTTCTCGTTGCTATCTCCTGAATTGGAAAAAAATATTAAAACCATCTTTCTAAAAGTCCATCTATTGTATTGTGTCACGACCCAAAATCTCACCCGTCATGATGGCGCCTATCTCGATACTAGGCAAGCCGTTAATGTTACTAAACCGCAATTTTTGTTAAATTTGAAAATATAATATTTAAATACAATACAAAATCTCCCAAATACAAATACGAACACTCCCCAAAACCTGGTATCACTAAGTACATGAGTATCTAATATGAATACAAGTCTAGAAAGTATAGTCTATAATAGTCTGAGACCAAATACGGTAAACAAAGAGATAGAGAAGGAGAGACAAGGTCTGCAGAAACACGACAACTACCTCAAAATCTCCTGAAAATCAACTGCGCGAAATGATCAACACCCGCTGTGTCCGGGGACACTTGGATCTGCACACGAAGTGCAAGGTATAGTATGAGTACAACCAACTCAGCAAGTAACAATAATAAATAAGAAACTGAAGATAGTAACGAGCTACACAGTTATGGTTCATTTCCAATAATTCCAACAAAGAATAAACATGCTATCAAATCTGGCAGTTAAATGTCAAATCAATTTTTATATAGTTCCTGTTCATGTAATCTGTATATCAACAATCTTTCAGAAATTTTACAACAATGACAGATAGCAACTAAGTGCAACAACAAATGAAAATCAAGTACAACCTCTCAGGACAACAATCACTCACTGGGCTCCCAGCCCTCGTCACTCCCTCGGCTCCCAGCCCTCATCATTCACTCAATAGGTACCCGCGCTCCCTGGGGGTGTACAGACTCCGGAGGGGCTCCTACAATCTAAGCGCTATAATTTGCACGGACAACTCACGTGCTGCACAGATAACTCACGTGCCATAATATAAATATCTGTATCCGCACGGCCAACTCACGTGCTGCACGATCAACTCATATGTTATAGTATAATATAAGGATCCGTATGGCCAACTCACGGGCTGCACGGCCAACTCACGTGCTATAGTATAATATCTTATAATCAGGCCCTCGGCCTCACTCAGTCATAAAGCTCTCCAGTCTCTAGGGCTCTCAACAATCATGAAATCAGCCCAAACAACATTGATATGACACATCAATAATGAACAATAGAGACTGAGACAAAATAATCAAGTAACTATGATTGAGTACAAAATAATAACTTAAGCAAATAATTCAACATGTACACGACCTCTGTGGGTCCAACCAATATCAATATATAGCCTAAACATGGTGTCTAACATGACTTATAGTTAAATTTCCACAACAATTAGAGAACACATAATTATCAATAAGTTATTCAACTTTACAGTTTTTACGGGACGGACCAAGTCACAATTCACTCGGTGCACGCTCACACGTTCGTCACCTAGCATGTGTGTCACCTCCAAAATAATCACATGATACAAAAATCTGGGGTTTCATACCCTCAGGACCAGATTTAAAACTGTTACTTACCTCAAACCGTATAATTCTTTATTCCGCTATGCCCTTTCCACGAGAATTGGTCTCCGAAAGCCTCGTATCTAGCCACAATCAATTCGATTCAGTTAATACCCATTATTGTAATTAATTCCATAAGGAGATACTAAGTTTTTCAATAAAATCCGAAATTAACTCAAAAATCGCTCGTGGGGCTCACATATCAGAACCCGGCAAAAGTTTCAGAATATGAACGCTCATCCAACCACGAGTCCAACCATATAAATTTTACCAAAATCCGACACCAACTAGAACCTCAAATCTTCAATTAAAGCCTATGAAGATTTCTACCATTTTCAACCCAATCCTTACCCATTTAAACTTAACAATCTTTCCACAACCTTATTGGTATGTATACATATACTCTTACACCCAGGAATCATACTATAAATCACCCATTTTTACTCCAAACCCGAAATTGAAGAATTGAGGAAAGAAATTCTTACCTCTTCGAAGCCCTAGCAAGATCCTTGTGAAATCTTCAAACCTTGAACAAGAATTGATGGATAAATGACTAAGTCTTCACTTTCTCTCTCTAAAATGCTCTCACCTTTGTCTAAAATATCAAATTTTGGCTCAAAAATAAGCTTCAAGTGCTATAAATCGAAGTTGGGTCGGGTCAAAAATTAAAAAAAATGAAAGCTCCGACGCAGTTATGCGGTCCGCATACCGGCCGCATAATTTGGCCTATAAAGTTGGGCGTTACTGACTCGGTCTGCGGTCATTATGCGGTCCGCATACTTGTTCTGCGGTCGCATAATGCACCGCAAAACAAGTCTGCGGTCGCATAGTGCACCGCAAATTTTCCTCAAATCTTGCCTCTCTACTGATCCACTTTGCGACCATTATGCGGTCCGCAGAGTGATTCTGCGACCGCATAGTAATAACCCTTTTCCGATAAAATATTTTTTTACACATCGGTACATTGTTCAACCCAAAAAGTTCGAGCCGCGGCGAGCAAGCTCGCTGCGAGAAATTTCTATAATCTTTGTACTAATTGATCTACCTCGGCACTACCAAACCTTAATTTCCTTAGCGAAATTTCTCCGGGTTCGTTACACATAAGTCAACATCCGATCAACCTTTTTAACTTAAATTCTAAACCTTGGAACTAAGTGCTCCAAATCATTTCAAAAACTCACCGGACCCAAACCAATTACCCCGGCAAGCCAAATAACAACTGTAATTCACAATTTGAACAATAAATAGGGAAACGGGATTATAATACTCAAAACGACCGGCCGAGTCATTACATATTGATTCTGAGCGAAGCTTTTCAACCGATAGAAACAAATATCAATATTACTGCCTTTTTCTTTTGTAACAATTGGAAATATTATGTATACGCGTAATAATTTTGCTTAGTACAAAACGGAGTGCTGTTCGCACTCATTTCAAATATTGCTGTCTCTTTTTTCTTTGTTAAGTAAATAATTGTATTAAAAACTATAAGAGACATTACACAAACTAAAGCTCCGAAGAGCATGGACATTTTCCAATTGGGATAAAATATTACACACCACTTAGGATTGCGGTGGGACGGAGAGATTCCTCCATACTTATCAGAGATCTCCGGTTCGAAAATTCTATTAGGGAGCATTTTTTTCTTTAATACGGTCCAAATTTAAATTAATCAGGGCTAAAATGTATTTACTGAACGTCCGATGATAACCAAAAACAAACACGCATTATGCGATATTGTCCTAGGATAAGTAGTTTCAAAATTTATTCGCCATTACAAATGACAACATTTTTTCATACTTCCTTGGTTGGTCCCTTCTTTGCTAGCTTATCAGCTACTAACTTTTGTTCTTCACAGCCTGACTTTTGTGTTTCCAAAATTTGAACACCAACAACCTGCTGTGTTGATACAATATTGTTGAATTGATCATTGTTCTTTTGAAACATAGTACTATTATTGTCAGTTCTACCGTTAGGTAGATGAGGAAATGAGTATTTTCTTGCTGAGTCGGTAAAACTAGGAAAATAATATTAGAAATTAAGAATTCGTTAGTCTGCCTTTTGTTCATCTCATTTGAATTGACATTCATATTCATCTTTTCCCTTACTTAGGGTGAAAAGTAAAGGCGAATCCAGGATTTTGAGCTTATGAGTTTGAAATTTTTACCTTTTTAAATTAATAATTTATATATATTAAATGAATTTCGTAAAATAAATACAATTTGAACAAAAAATTACTGAAATCAATCAAACTCATATCTTAAACCGTGGTGAAAAGATTCCTCAGTCAATAAGTTATTTAAACTTCTCAACTGCCAAAAAAAACTTGAAAGCTAACATCTGAACCATATGGAGAGGTTCCTTTGGTTTTTAATTATTTTCACTCTTCGCCCAACCTGTTTAGGTATATATACCTACCTGACCTAATCACGTATTATTGGCACACGCCTTTTCTGGTTTTTGTGGTAATTTTATTTGTTGAATTTAAGTTATATACATCATTACTATAATTTTTTTATATTGTCAAATTATTCAAATGGTATCTACCTGCAGTGAGCCTTTTTAAAGTGTGAATTTTGTAATTTTAAAAATAAGATAAATTGTCTGCTACAGTTTAAACTCTTATTTGTTTATTTCTTAATCTTACTTAAATAGTTGAATAGGGGTTTCAGGGTAGCTGCCATCAGTTTTGATTCTTTTACAACCTTTGTCTTTTAAATATATATAAACAAAATTGCTAAAAGAGTCTCCATTGTCCTAAATCCTAATCAATTCTTTGGATGTCTTTTTTATATGGTTCACTTTCCTAAATTAGAACGTGAGACGACTTAAACTAATAGCTAGTGTTTTAAAAAAGAAGAGCGTGAGCGGGACGTTTCACCTAAGACAAGGTCATACGTATACTCATAAAATCTTCAAATTTCACTTATTTATAAATTTATAATGGTAGTATAAAGACCGTAAAAATTATGTTAAAACAAATTTCGAAACTAATTAATGTGTTAAAAATCTAATAATACAAAATTTACAAATACTAACATATGATCGAACTGTACAAAATTCCATACCATGGTACACGAATCAATTACACCGTCCTAACAACCCAAACATTAAAAGCACAAATATTATTTCAAAAAGAATATGTTATTTACGTATGTACCTCCATCAAGAAACTGTTCTTTTAGTACGTACTGTAAATTAAAAAACAAAATCTTCAAGATTACAGTAATCTTCATCATTAGATTGAACTTTTGGGGTTAGACGCAACCAAGTTTATAAGTCAGATAATTCATAAAATGATCTTTCGTCTTATAAGAATATTCACAATTATAATACTTATTTTATTTGACAATCTATCTATATGTTTATATATAAAGTTGGGAATAGAAAAAATAATGTGGCATCTCTCTTTGGCCAAGAAACCTATTTATCTTTTTTTTCCTTTTTTTTTTTTGCCTTTTGTTCCCTTATTTTTCCTTCTGAATTCATTTTAAGAATTCCAAAAGTCAATTTTTGAAACTTCCGAATTAATGAATTGTTTAAATAGGTATCAATATTACGTTACACTTTTAAATACCTTTTTGTAATCCCCGGCCCGAGGGGGTTTTTGCTAGCCATTTTCTAATAGATTTGGTCAAAATTGCATAATGCAAGTGTTTCCATCTTCCATAAGGTATGAGGCGAAAGACATGGTTTTGCGCCTGAAGTGAGAAACTCTAATCACCTACTCCCAATGCCTCAACAGTCAACACCGTCGCTTTAATGGGTACTGCTTAGAAAGTTTTGGCAAGTCAAGCTTACGGAACTATAGATCTTAATTGAGACGGGTTTCAAGCGTGAAAATGAGGTTACCAACCACAATCCCACGTGTATTTGATAATACATTTAAATTAAAGCTTACTAGTGAAATTCTCCTGCTTCGCGCGGTCATCACAGAAAATAGTAAATATGTCATATGATCGTGTTATAAACTTAATCGAGATAGAAGAGATACAATTATCATGCATTATATATAAATATAAATTCTCTTGTTAGGTACAAAACTCGCAATATCACCAAAAAAAATTAACAAAATTGTATATCAATAAAACAGTAAGTATTTATATAAGTAAAGCCTATAAAAGTCGAAAATGGTATACATTAGTGATTGAATATTGTAGCATTCTCATGGTTGTGCATTGATTCCATATAAAATTATAGAAAGATATACTGTTTGTAAATGAATCTACGAACAATTTCGTACACTTTAGTCTAGAACGACAAAAAAGAAAAGTTGCACCATATTCAGGAACAAATTTGTACCAGCAGAACGTAATAGAAACAAATTTAGAGGAATCTAAATGTAATGCAAAAGAACACTGGGAGTTAGATTTTAGAAATTTGATATATAATTGAATACTTTCCAGCTATAGCTCATTCCAGATGTTCACAAGACAAACTACAGTTTTCAAGGACAGAAAGAAAAGAAAAATACTCATTTTCCAGCAGCATAATGCATAAATCTTCCATGTATTCCTCCTCATTTACTTATGTTTCATCCCTAAACCTTCTATATGATGTTAGTCTTGTAGTAATCCGTATCCCTCATTAATAAGATCAAAATAACGTGTGCTTAAAACATATTACTATATTATCCACGCAAGTAGGATAAAAGAAAACATGTATCATTGCTTCCCAATACGGCAATACAAACCAATTTTTCTTTGACCATTGATTTTGTAATCTCATTCTTACATTAAGCGTGACTTTCAACTTCTATTTGAAATATGACTTTTGTGGTCATTCATCAAACCCCTCCATTTAAATTTACATTCTCTGCATTCGGCTTGGTAAACCTCAGTCACACTTTCATCAAAACTTCCAGGTATACTATAATTTTTGGAGCTATGTACCCTCAAAAAAAGTCTTCAAACAAATATATTCTTCTTTAGCATCAAAAGGAAGCTAAAACTTCTAACTAACTGATTACGAGAACACACACTCTGCAACCTCATGACAAAGAATGCAGACCCTCAAAACCATTTCAGATTTTTTTTATCCTCCTCATTCATCTCGTGTGTATATGCTCCTAATATGTTCAGAGCTACATTGAACAGGTTCAGAATTAGGAATAAATAGTTATATCCATAAAGTCACAAAATATTTATCAAGAAAGAAAATGAAGATAAATATTTAATTATGGACTACTTATGATAGAAGAATGGTATCGGATAATAAACAATGCAGCGGATGGCAGAGTAGTTATTTTCCCTAGCCACTTGCATAATGGCATATAAAATCAGACAATATACTTCATTTATTTATTTATTTGCGCCATCTGATAGATCTTTTTGAACAAAAAATTGCAAACCAAGTACATGTAATAATCATGGCCCGAGGACATCGTGACATTATCAAGCCATATTTTTCAGAATAAACTCCATATTACTCCACATATTTAGAAAAAAATTCTATATCTTATGTTATAAGCTGGATAGTGGTAATCCGAATTTTCTTTGGAATGTTGTAGAATAGGCAATTGAGCAGTATGAAGAATGAAGTTCTACGAGGAAAAGCAAGACTCATGAAAAACAATTATAAAGGAAAACCAAAGATGAAAACTCCAGTTGAAATGAACTTCAGTGCAAATTCTTTATTTAGGAAGGTATAGACCAGGATTATACAGCATGATTATGAAATAGGATGCATGAATTTATTGAAAAATTAAAGTCAAACATTAAGTTGTTTGCTTCATATACCAACAAACGAAAAGATTCTTTGAAAGTCCATAGGAAAACAAAAAAAGGCTAAAGAAGTATCGAAGATTGACTCATTATATTTAGGCTTAACATTATATGGCATCACAATCTGATGCCTTCGAATAGAAGAAGCTGAGAACGATCTAGTGACAGAAAGCATCCAATAGAGACACCGCAAAGAAAAATATAAGTTAGAAAATGCGAGCCAAAATTGTTCTTATCTGCAAGCCAGAAAGAATAAAAACTAATGGAGCCATATGCATAACTCCAATAGTACCGAAAGTAATTAAATAGAAGTAGATCTCGATACAAGAAGTTTTCTAAAAAAGAAAGAGTGAAGAAGGAAGACATTATCAATTAATGATGATAGAGGCTGATGTTTTGCTCTAATTACACAAAAAAAATCCGCTTCCAATTTTTAAGCGAATCTGCAAGAAAGTGAAGTCAAGTGACCAAAAGATTGAAATTTTGGTGATGACATATAGTGAAAACACAGTCCAACATCGTTTTCCCTATTAAAATATGAAGAGAGCAAAAAGTGAAATGCACGGGGTGAAGTTGCCACCATGAACTAAGGAATATTATACAGCCAAACCTCTCTATAACAGCCTAATTCGTTCCGAATTATTTTGGCTACTATAGTGATATGCTGTTATAGAGGACATATATTATAACATATTATAATATTCGGTTCCGAGAATAACTCGGGTTTTATATTTGAAGCAGATATTTTGGATCAAAATTTCTAAATATTCTACAAAAATGTCTGATAAACTAACTATAGAAGGAGTAAAACATCTCATTAATTCAATCATTGTTCTGGATTGACCATACTGCAAGGTTTATAATATATAAACCTGACAAAAAATGTTTCAAGGAAAGTTAAATAGGGACTACCGAAGAGTATGAATAATAAATTATCAGTGATAATTATTATGCTCCTATCAAATTATTTAACTCTTCCACAGACAATTCTAATTAGCAAAAAATCAATCTTTAATAACCAAATATATATATATATATTTTTGGTTATGAGAAATCCAACTTAAGCCAATACACAAATTGCCAAAACGTAATAATTGGTGAAAAGGGTGTCGTTTGCGCATTGTATATACCATGAAACGAATAAATAAAAAAAGAGTGTACCTTCTCGAAATCTATTGAAGGATCCATGGTGCAACCTAATTGTGCTTTTTCGCTGTTGCTGGTCCTTTTCATGTTCTCCTTTGCTATTCAATGATAATTATAATGAACGTTAGTATGCCTTGAATTTTAAGCATTATTCCGTAGGTTCATCGCTAATTACAGATCTTTAATCGAAGAGAGGGAAGAGAGATTAATGTTCGAAATTGCCATAATAATTAATGAAAGGAAAAAGACACGGTTTGGTTGAATTTGATCGGCTGCCATTATCAACGAAGGAAGTAGAAACGGTCTGTTTAAGAAGGTTAATCGGTGGCTTTTCTTTGGGTTTTATTGGTTAATTAATGAGGTAATTGGGTAAAATATTGGAGAAAATCCCATAAAACGGAGAAAAATGGAAAAGGCAATTGCTGGTCAATGAGTCATGCCACGTCACCGGGCTTATGGCCCTGGATTATATAATTATATAGATTGATTATTCTGCTTTTCGCTACTTTATTTGGGTGTGATACTCTTATCTGCATTGTGATCTCCACAAAAAAACAAAATATTTACTTGCTTTTGCAAAATTTTGTAGAATTGACTTTTTGTGAATCTTGCGATGAAAAATTAGTTCTTCTTGATATATGGCCGATAGAAAATACTGCGCGCGGTTCAACAAGGTTGAGGAAAGACTTTATGAATCTCTGCATTTCAGATGGTGCTCAAAACGTTGTGGAATTGAAGTGATGATAGTAATTTTTTCAAGTAACTTTTCTTTTCTTGAAGTACCATCATTAGATAATTATAAAAAAATATGTCTTATATTATGAATGTGAAATTAAAAATCGTGAACTTACGCTTGCACTGGAGTGCACGTACAAAAACTTTAGATCATCTTATGAAGGTTTAATCATCTTTCAAAATGGACTATGATCTTTGTAACATAACTACAACTTAAGAGGTGGCTGAAGAGAGTATTTTCTTGGCTTCCAACTTTTGACATTATATAATTCTTTCCCTTTGATAGAGAGATTGACTTGTATGTACTGCATATTATAAAATGATACTAAGGATTTACTCCCTTTGACCCAAAATACTTATTGCGTTTCAGTTTTTGAAAGTCAATTTGATTAATCTTTGAAGCTAAATTAGAGTAGATTAATTAAATATTTTAAAATTAAAATCTATATATTTAAAACTTTATGAAAAGTACTATAATTTACAATTCTTCTCATATTAATATGGTAAATATTGATCATAATTCATATAGTTTGACTCTCGAAAATTATAACGTGAAAGTATTTGGCGCATTGACATGCAGACCAAAACCAACCAAACAAGTATCTCTGTCCATGTTATATTATCTGGTTGAACACATTGTTTAAGATGTCAATTTAACTTTTCTATGATATTTTTGGCGGAGATACTAAAACAAATGCTGAAAAGCAGTTTGATAGAAATGATCATACATTTGGCTGTCATACAAAACTTAGAGGCTCGTTTGAAATGGAAAAAGAGAGTACAAATGAAGGTTGATCCACATTTGATGGGGATTTGAATTGGTGACATATTTAGCTAGGCCACATTGTTGTGCTTAAAAATTTTTAACATAAATTTGACTGCACAATGAAATATATATTTCTCTCTTAACGAATATTTTTTATTTACTAATATATTAGTGACGTATCCAATAAATGGATGACAAGCATTTAACTGCTTGAAGTCTGTCAAACACGCTTGATGATTGTAACATGCAAATCCATCTATCTTTTAGGAGAAAGTACAAGGAGATTGATATTTTTTTTAGGAAAATGAGAAGAGAAGTAAGAAAAGAAAAAATGAAAGAAGAAAAGGGAGAAAGTAAAAGAAAGGGGAAGGGAGCGAAAAAGAAAAGTGAAGGCAAAAATTAGAGAAAAGTGATGGATAATGGAAGACGAAAAGGAAGGGAAAAGTAAATAAAAAAGACTATTAGTATAAGAAAAGAAAAAGTAAAAGAAAAATAAAAGGATATATAAAAGGTAGAGAGAGATGTTATAAAATTTCTCATCCACATATATAGAGATCAATTTCCTTTATATTCTAGAAGACTAACAACCATTAAGTGATGAAACATTAGAGCAAAATATCAAATTAAAGTATTAATAATAAAATAAATTAAAATGCGAAATATAATCTATTTAAATTTGAAGTTTAGTTTTTTAGATCTTTGAAAACTAGAAAAAAAAAATTAGGCATTTCTTTACTGCGCGAAGCATGGATAATTTCACTAGTTAAATATATAATACAACACCAGCATTGTATGCTCCCAACAAGTTGATAAATCAAGAAACGCATCACAACGCTATAATTCGTCACTAAAGGAATAACCCTTGAATATATTTTTCTAAAATTCGTCCTTAAAATTTGTTTTTCATAAATACTTACCTATTAAGTAAATAAATAAAATTACTTACCCTGCGAACAGAAAATTGCTTTTTTTTTTATATCAATTGCTTCCAGTAGCTCAAGGTTTTTATTCATCACGTACAAAAATGAAAATATTGTTATCAACTGGAAAAGAGTAAAAAAAAAGATTTGAAATAAAAAATACAAAGAACTGAAGAGTGAGGGACGTAGAAAAATTTAAGACATGAAGATTTTTCAGCTGAAAGGTTCTATCAAAATTCACAATCATGACTTTCGGCATAGAATATTCAGTATTAGAACTCCAATTTCTAGTTGCAGTGTTCTTAAACTTCTGGTTTGTAATTAATAAAGATGTCACTGAAAGAAATTAAGGGTTAATTAAGGAATTTTGGTGATCGACAAGGCTAACTGCACATGATTGCACAACTCTTGGACAAGCCCCATGTCACGACCCAAAATCCAACTAGTCGTGATGACACATAACTCAACCCGCTAGGTAAGTCAGTTAACCACTAACCAATTTCAATAACAATTAATAAAGCAATTAAGTAAAAAATTATCTGAATCTTATACAATCCCCAAGAACTGGTAGTACAAATCATGAGCTTCTAAGAATAGAGTTTACAAAGATGAAATGGAATAAATACATAGTATATTTGAAAAGTACATAAACAGAGTTTTATAGATCTAAAGTTACCACGAACAAGAGGCAGCTACAACCGGGACGCAGGTACATCTTCAATCCAGCTCCCAACGAACACAGCAACATCAGCAACCAATATTTGCACGCAAGGTGTAGAAGTGTAGTATGAGAACAACCGACCCCATGTACCCAATAAGTAACAAACTCAACCTTAGGTTGAAAGTAGTGACGAGCTAACACGAAGGTCGGGTCCAACACCAATATTTCACAACTCAACATAACAGCATAGTACAAGTAATAAAAGAGGTATCTCAGAAATAAAATGCTCAGTTCGTTCACAATTCCAGAAAATAGTCATGCTTTTCAAGTATCTTAGTGAAAACCCAAATCTTTTACCAAAAATACCAAAAATACGAGTAAGTTTGAAAACTGTAATTTTTCCAAATATCCTTATCACAATAAATAAAATATTTCATTTTCTTTCCAGATAGCAAGTGTGAAATACCTCTCTATGCCCACATATCAATATGTGTAAAAAGTCATGAATGACGTGATACTGTACAGCATGAGAAAAAAATACATCTCTATGCCTGTATGTCATGTGTGCATGCCAATGCCATGTATCGCAGAGATGAATCATGTACTCACAATCTCAAAGTACTCAATCTCACTTTCTCGCATCCTCTCTCACTATGCTCAATGCTCCGCACACTCAATCACTCAGTGCTGTACAATACCCGCTGCGGCGTGCAGCCCGATCCACATATATATAGTCGACTGCGCTCGCTGGGGGTGTGCAGACTCCGGAGGGGCTCCTACAGCCCAAGCGCTATAATCTGTACGGACAACTCACGTACTGCACGGACAACTCACGTGCCATAATATTAATATTTGGATCCGCACGGATAACTCACGTGTTATACGGACAACTCACGTGCTATAATATCAGTATCTGGATCCGCACGGACAACTCACGTTTTGTACGGACAATCCACGTGCTATAGTATCAATATCCTCACAACAGGCCCCCGGCCTCACTCAGTCATCAATCTCTCCAGTCTCACGCACGGGCTCACAATGTCATGAAACTAGCCCGACAACAATGATATGATATATCTATAAATAACTGAGACTTATATATGATATGAATGCATGAATATGACTGAGTACGAAATATCAATGAAATCAGTGAGATGACAGTAAGAAACGACTACTATGGGTCCAAACAATATCAGCATAATACCTAAACATGATATCTAGCATGATTGACAGCTTAACTACTTTATCACATGAATAAAATACGGATATCAACAAAGTAGGACCACTATACAGTGCCGTGGAAATAACAGAGTCCCAATTCACATGGTGCACGCCCACACGCCTGTCACCTAGCATGTGCGTCACCTCACTACCAATCACATAACACGTATTTCGGGGTTTTATACCCTCAGCATTAAGATTAGAAGAGTTACTTACTTCGAACAAGCCAATACCAAATACCGAGTAAGCCAAGCGATGCTCCAAAGATGCCATCACGCGCGTAGCGACCTCCGAACGACTCAAAACTAGCCAAAAGCAACTCAAATATATCAAATACAGCACAAGGAAATAATTCCAAATGACAAAGATTGATTCCTCAATCAACAGCCAAAACCGGCCAAAACTCACACCCGGGCCCACGCCTCGGAACCGGATAAAACTCAAAAAATCCGACAATCCATTTAATTACGAGTCCAACCATACTAGTTTCACTCAATTCCGACTCCAAATCGATGTTCAAAACTCAAAAATTCATATTATGAAACTTTAGGCCAAAACCCCCAATTTCCTCTTTAAAATTCATCAACCAAAATCTAAAATCGAAGATAGATTCATAGAATATAACCAAAACCGAGTAGAGAATACTTACCCCAATTCATATGGTAATAATTTCTCCAAAAATCGCCTCAATCCGAACTTGAAAATGTAAAAATGAAGCCAAAATCGTGAACCCTTATATATAACATTCTGCCCAGCACATCCATATTTGCGAAAAATTTGTCGCATCTGCGACCACCACTTTTGCGGAAACACTTCGCACCTGCGCTGCCCGGCTTCCTCACCATTTCTGCTTATTTGACTCCCTGCCCGCATCTGGGCCATCGCAGGTGCGGAAATCCCATCGCACCTGCGACCTCTACTGACACCCTCCAACTCTGCACCTGCGCTCGAGCTGCCGCACCCACGGCATCGCATATGCGCCCAAATCTTCGCTTCTGCGATTTTCCTCATCCAGCTCTCAATTCACATATGCGACTCCTTTGTCGCTTATGCGGCCATCGCACCTGCGCAAACCAACCGCAGGTACGATCCTACCAGAACCAGCAGCCTTCAGTTTTGCACATGAAGTGAAAATAATCTGAACCTCGTCCAAAACTCATCCGGGCCACTCGGGACCCCGTCCGAATATACCAACAAGTCCAATAACATAATACGGACCTACTCGAGGCCTCAAATCACGTATAACAACATCGAAACGATGAATCGCACCTCAAATCGAAATCTTTAAACTTTGAACTTTCAAATTCAATAACTCGTGCCGAAACATAGCAAATCAATTCGGAATGACTTCAAATTTTGCGCACAAGTCCCAAATAACATAACGAAGCTATTCCAATTCCCGAAATCACAATCCGAATCCAATATCAAAAAGTTCACTCCTGGTCAAACTTTTCAAAATTTTAACTTTCGCCATTTCAAGCAAAATTTCACTACGGACCTCCAAATCACCATCCGGACGCGCTCCTAAGTACAAAATAACCCAACGGACCTACCGGAACCATCAAAAATTCCAATCCGAGGTCAAATGCTAAAAAGTCAAACTTGATAAACTCTTTCAAATTTAAAGCTCCCTAGTTGAGAATCATTCTTCCAAATCAGTCCCGAATAACCTAAAAACCAAAACCGACGATTCACATAAGTCATAAAATATCATACGGAGCTACTCACGCCCGTAAACTACTGAGCGAAGTGCAAATGCTCAAAACGACCGGTCGGGTCGTTATATCCTCCCCCACTTAAACATGTGTTCGTCCTCGAACGTGTCCAGAGTTGTTCTCGAAGCCATCAAACCATCGTATAACCTTACCATGCACATACCCGAGGGTGATCCCACGTCACCATATCCAATACAGGTCCGATAACACAACATAACTGAAATTTCTCAATTCAACCTAGCCCACAAGCCTTCGAATCTAATTTCCAACATCCGGAATTTCTTATACGATCTTAATCCCGCAATATACACATTGTATAAGTCTAAACAAGCTGTATCAAAAGCCATAACCATAACTCAAATACTCAAAACTCAAATACCACATAGCTCAAATGCTCGAAGCAATGCTTTCTAATCATAGTAGCTGCTCAAAATAACCCAATGCCGGTAATAAACCTCATATCAAACAAGACTCCATTCAAAAACCTTCGTACACTGCCAATGATGAAAGAAACATGCAGAACTCATATTCATTCATCAGATCAACAAGTCATGGTACTCCGTCTCCTTTGACAAGAACTATAGCAAATTTCTAAGTCGACTTTCGACATTATCCTTCCAACCATGCTGTAATCAATTCTGATAGTATCCATTCTAGGTCCGATGACTTCATCTTATCAAATACCAGCTACTCTACTGACATGCCACGCCAATACTATCTAAAGCCACAACCCGTGTAAGCCGTGCACCAATAAGCAACATTCTAAATGTACTCAATCATGGAAGAATGACTCAGACAAGAGAACCGTCCCGCAAGCTCGACGGTTACCACCCCAACGCAATGCTAAGAGCCCATCACACACCATAGAACCATAACACACGAATCTAACAGAAGGGATCATATCTCAACATAACTATGCTGCAATGCGTGACCCCATCCAAACACTGATTCATATGAAATACCTCAGCTACCGCGCTCAAAATTAATAACCACGCACAATCCGACATCAAGTACTCAAAGTGCATTACCATAACCATGTAGAAGCAAATGACACAATGCCACACAAACCCGAAAGAACATAATCAATGTGCAACCACTCATGCATCACCCAAATACCCATCTCGCGCAAATTCCGCTATAACGCCCTAATAGAACTGCACCATGGGTGCATACAACCAACGAATCACAACTCCTTGTAGCTTAGAAGAGTAACTCACAGATCATTTCAGAACACGAATAAGCTCAACAACAATCGAATGGCACATCCCTCAACAGTAGCAGTATGGAGCCAACCAATCTGGCTCGGTGTAGAATACACATCCTAATTGGGCCTACCAATGGACTCCCAAATCAGCTCTAGTCACCCACAGATAGATAAATAATACTCCGAAAGTCCACAATGACTGAATCATAACACATACTATCATCTGGCTAGCTTCGGCCACAACTGCACAGTCCACAACTATGAAACAATCTGCTCATGAGAACTCCCAGCCTCTAAATCCATAAAACACACGAATCACCATATCTGATTCCATCTCCACCGCCCGAATGTCTAACACATCTCTCATACACGATTATCCCACGAGGAATACTTCTAAAATTCTTTTGTGCCACATAGAAAAATTTGAATATCAGCAGTCGATCAATTAGAAGAGTGTCGCAATAACAGTGAAGTATCCATAAATTAAAACACATTGCCCCTTTTGAAATGTATACTCTCATCAAGCCATACCAAATAGTAATATCATTTACCTAGTCATCTAAAACCGTCCATGCTTCTAAACAGAACTGTGATCCTGCTCACGTAAATCTCAATCCTATACAACACACCGTATATAACATGCCATCATATGAAAAATACGAGAACTTCATAGTCTACTCTGAGTCATAAGCAACTACATACTCAATTAGCCAAGGACCTTCCATTTGATTTCATCCAGGAGAAATTCACTATATACCACATGCTCCTCACACCAGCAGGAAATATACCCCTGAACCTTGGTTAAAACCATTGAGAACTCTTCGAAACCCATCTGCACATAACCAAGCTATCTGAACCGAATCTCTCTAACTCAATCCAGCCACGCAGGTTGCCAAAACCCAAGAACAATGCCACGAAATACCTGTAGAGACTAGCCACGTCATAAGTACCCAAAGAACCGATTATACCCATTACTGTGCTAACCCAACCTACTACCAAGCTGTCCTATTTATCCAAGTCCTTTCCAAATTGCCTTCAAATTGATACTTCTCCTTGCTAGAACACCATGATCCCTAACCAAAATTCACCATACAGGAGACCCTAGTATAAAACCATAACGCCCTAAGGCCCATATGCCGCTGAATCCCCTCTTAAGCACCCCAAGGCACCACAACCGAGACACCCACTCAAAAGAGACCTTATGTGAACCTAAAACTGTTTTCTTCACCTTATTGATACTGAAATGCACAATCCACAATTATATAAAATGCCATAAGTCTCGACACCATCCAATGCAACTCCCAGTTTCTAGCCATATATAAATCTTGAAAATTCCAAATCGCTACATATAAATTTTGAATCCATTAGAACCATTCTAGAGAGTCATCCACTCTACTCAAATCTCAATTGGACCGACCAAACGGGCCAAACGACCTGTACCTCATTAGTACACCAACACCCAAGGGAGTAGTCCACACTCCTAAGCAATCGAGCAAATTCCTACTCCAAGTACCCTACATATTTTGCGAATAACCACTCAATTATTTTATGATTCCCATATACCCATAGAGCGTAATACAACCTGTATCCAGAAATTCCTTTACTCGAGTCATCCTCGATCTCGACCTCTAATACCCCAAAATTCCCATTTTATGATTCGCCAGTATACCCCGAACCGAAACCAATATGACACATAACCGTGAAAATAACTTGTTGATAGCAGACTCCCCAACTTGTCTCAAAGCCATAGAACAAAATAGTCGATAACATCACGATACCCATACTCTATTACCGTAACGACCCGGTCGGCTGTTTTGAGTATTATAACCTTGTTTCTCCATTTACTACTCAAGTTATTCTTTACAGTTATTTTATGACTTACCGGTTAGTTGGTTTGGGTCCGTAAGGATTTCAGAGTGAAATGAGACACTTAGTATCATAATTGAAAACTTAAGTTGGAAAAGTTGACAGGATATTGACTTATATATAAACGAACTCGAATTTGAATTTTGATGATTTCAATAATTCCGTATGGTGATTTTGGACTTAGGAGTGTGTCCAAAATTTTTTTGGGAGGTCCGTAGTGGAATTAGGCTTGAAATGGCGAAAGTCGAATTTTTGGAAAGTTTGATCGGGGGGTTGACTTTTTGATATCAGGATCAAAATCCAATTATTATAATTTTAATAGGTCCGTTATGTCATTAGTGACTTGTGTGCAAAATTTTAGGTTAATTGAAATTTATTTGATATGTTTCGGTACAAAATATAAAAGTTGAAAGATTTGAAAACTCATAATTCGATTCGATGCGCGATTCGTAATTTCGGTGTTATTTGGCATGGTTTGAAGCCTCAACTAAGTTCGTATTGTGTTTTGGGACATGTTGGTATATTTGATTATGGTCCCGAGGGCCTCGGGTGGATTTCGTAAGGTTAACAAAATGAATTTCGGACAAAAGGAGCTGCTAGAATTTTTTCTGCTGCAGAAGCTGTTTTTGGATAGCAACTGGTGCGATCATATAGCTGATTCTGGAAGCTTATATCTTGAAATCTACAAGGAACCTGAAAAGTTTCAAAACATGAAAGTTGTATCCTTTTGATTCTAGTTTCCAGAAAGTTAAACCATTCATCATTTGGACATTTGTACAGAAAGTTATGGTCAACTGAATGAAGGCTGGTAAAGTAGTTTTACCAAAAATTTCTATTTCGCCAAAATATTCTAATGCGTAGAGCCGACTTTGGGAGCTTATATCTCGCAATCTATAAGGAGTTGGATGATGAGAAAACCATAAAAGTTGTAGCCCTTTGTATTTAGTTTGCAGAAATATAAACCATTTGAAATTTGGAGTTGAGTATAAGAAGTTATGGTTGATACACTACAAACTGTCTGGGAAGAGGTTTGGATGAGTTTGATGTTTTCAGCATAAACATGTAATGATCAAAAGATTCATTTTTAGTTCTAGAGATCAAAATTTGATTTCGAGACTTCTGGGGTTTTGATAATGAATTATAGGAGTGATCTAGAGAGTTTGGTCTAATTCCATCAAGTCGCGGTTGGGTTTTTAGCGTGAAACATGAGTTAATTGTTTAACAAGCGAAATTGGTATTGCTTTGAGCAAATGAGCTCCGAATGGAGTTTCGATTAAACGAGTAGATTCGTATTATTATTTGTGACTCACAGGAATAAGAATCGTCGAATTCCGAGTTCGTATGATGGAGTTAGAGTTTTTTTCGTGAAAACAAAACTGTTGGTGTAAACAGTTTTGGTACGCACCTTTAGCGACCAGATTTGACACTTTTAGCGGCCAGAATAGTATTTTTTGGGTAGAAACTTAAGGACCAAAAATGGTCATTTCTTTCATTTCGTTTTAGATTTTTGGAGCACGGTTCTTGGACGATTTTGAGGATTTCTTCAAGACTTCAAGTGGGTAAGTGTCCTATATCCAAAAGTGATTATATTTCATAAATCCATGGATATATTCATTATTTAACTCGGATTTAGATGGAAGAATATGGGTTTTTCTGCAAAATCTTTCAAAAACGGAAATTTTAGATTTGGAGGCGGAGTTGTTATCGGAATTTAATAAAATTAGTATGGGTGGACTCGTAATTAAATGGGTTGTAGGATTTTGTGAGTTTTGTCGGATTCTGAGACGTGAGCCCCACGGGCAATTTTTGAGTGAATTTTGGATTATTATTGGAAAATTAGTATTTTCTTGTGGAATTAATTACAATAATTAGTATTGACTGAATCGAATTAATTGTGGCTAGATACAAGGCTTTCGGAGACCAATTCTCGTGGCAAGGGCATAGAGGAACGGAAAAGGGCCAAAAATGCCCTTGAACTATATAAAATAGCTTAAAAATGCCCTCCATTTGATTTTGGTACCAAAAATATCTTTGCCGTCTATATTTTGGACCACAAATGCCCTTAAACTGTTAGTCTTGTCATTGAAGGTGATATGGCAGTCCAACTAGGTTAGATTTGCTTACATGGCCATCTACCTAAGCAATCCAACATGGCAAAATTATTTTTTCGAATTTTTTTTTAAAATACAAAATCAACACTTATTCCGAAAAAAGTAAAAAAAAATTCTGGAAAAATAATTTTCCAAAAAAAATATTTTTTCGGAATTGTTTTAAAATACAAAATCAACACTTATTCCGAAAAACGTAAAAAGAAACCCACAAAAATTATTTTTCGAAAAAATAATTTTCCGGAAAAATATGTTTTTCGGAAATTTTTTATTTTTTTCGGAATAAGTGTTCATTTTGTATTTTAATAAAAATTTCGGAAACAAATAATTTTTTCGGGAATTTTTTCACCGTTTTCGGAATAAGTGTTGATTTTGTATTTTAATAAAAATTTTCGAAATAAATAATTTTTCCGAAAACATATATAACGGTTTAGTGGCATTTGGACCACAAAATCAACACTTTCAGGAAAATTATTTATTTCAAAAATTTTTATTAAAATAAAAAATCAACACTTATTACGAAAAAAGTAAAATATTTCAGGAAAAAATATATTTCTATAAAATTATTTTTCCTGAAAATAATTTTTTCATTTTTTGTTTACTTTTTTTTGGAAAAAGTGTTGATTTTGTATTTTAAAAAATAATTTGAAAAAATAATTTTTCCGAAAAAATTATTTTGCCATGTTGGATTACTTAGATGTATGGTCATGTAAGCAAATGTAATCCAGTTGGACTGCAATGTCACCTTCAATGACAAGACTAACAGTTTAAGAGCATTTGTGGTCCAAAATATGGACGACAGAGATATTTTTGGTACCAAAAATAAACAGATGGTATTTTTGAGCTATTTTAGATAGTTTAAGGGCATTTTTGGCCCTTTTCCGTATAGAGGAATAAAGAATTACCCGGTTTGAGGTAAGTAACAGTTCTAAATTTGGTCCTGAGTGTATGAAATCCTGAATTATATGTTATGTGATTGGTTTTGAGGTGACGCACATGCTAGGTGACGGGCGTGTGGGCGTGCACCGTAGGAATTGTGACTTGGTCAAATTCCATGGAACTGTCATTTCTGTGGTTGAATTATATGCTCAAATTATAATTTCACACTCAGTCATGTTCATTCATTTCATATCTTATCTTAGTATCTATTGCTATTTATTGATACATCATATCATTATTTTTGGGCTGATTTTTATGACATCATGAGCCTGAGAGACTTGAGAGGTTGATGACTGAGTGAGACTGATGGCCTAATTGTGAGGATATTTATGGGATCGAGATGCGCGCCGCAACATGTTTCATTGTTATATGCCATGATTATCTTGATATAGCGCTTGGGCTGAAGGAACCCCTCCGGAGTCTGTACACACCCCCGTGAGTGCATGTACCTATTGAGTGCAAGTGCCGAGTACGAATGCCGAGTGCTGAGTGATTGTGAGGAATGAGTGTCTGTGAGGAAAGAGTGTCTGTGAGGTTGGAGTGAATGGGAGGACTGAGTGACTGTTACTCTAAGAGGATGCATTGATTGCATTATTTACTGCATTTCAGCTGTCATATATCACTATTTTGAAAATTCGAAAAAATATTATTTTTTGTGTCAGTCAAATTTGATATGAAATTTGTGTGAAATATTAAATGTTGAGCTTGAAAGTATGCCTACCCTTTTATATTGGAAAGTACTTTATTTAGACTTAGCTGAGAAGCTCGTCCCTACTTTCAGTTACTTATTTATTATTGTTACTTGCTGAGTTGGTTGTACTCATACTACACCTTACACTTTGTGTGCATATCCGGGTGATCCCGGATACAGTGGGTGTTGATTCTTTCACATAATTGATTTTTTGAAGATTCAGAGGTAGCTGCTATGTTTCGCAGACCTCGTCTCTCCTTCCCTATCCTTTTGGTTTATTATATTTGGTCTTGGATTATTATAGACCGGGTTTTTCAGACTTGTAATGTATAGATGCTCATGTACTCAGTGACACCGAGTTGTGGGTGTGTGTGTATCGGTATTTGTGAGACTTGTGGATTGTGTTTAAATATTATATTTTTAAACTTAAAAGAAATTGTGATTTATTGAGGTTATCGACTTACCTAGTATCGAGATAGGCGCCATCACGACAGGTTAGTATTTTGGGTCGTGACAAGTTGGTATCAGAGCCTAGGTTACATAGGTCTCACGAGTCATGAGCAGGTTTAGTAGAGTCTTGCGGATCAGTACAGAGATGCCTGTACTTATCTTCGAGAGGTTGTTGAACCCTTAGAAAAATTTAACTTTCTTGTATTCTATCGTGCGGAATTGATTCAGCTTGAAATATATTTCTTTGAATTCTTTCCACGCATTCGTATGCGTATATGAGCGCTCAGTATCAGATATGTATCGTTGGCTTGTGATTCCATGAACGAGGTTCGAGATTAGTATTGTGTGTTTTGTTGATGGGCCAGTCTAGAGGACTTGAGGCCGTAGTTAGACCGCAACTTATGCTCGGTAGTTTCGATTGTGAGAACCAGTGCAATTGGACTTATGCATTCGGTAGTATTCCTATGAGTGGAATTTGTGGTTCGATGAGCAGTTGAATGACTATATGATAAGTATGATGTGAATGCGAGATGTGTTCAGATGGATTGAATGAGACAAATAATTTTTACTTGTGGCTCAAAAGTTTGCTATTGGGTACTTGATTCCTGTTTTGATGTGACGTACAGTCTTGAGTTGTGAGTGCATTGAGGGATCTGTCATGCTGTTTAATTGTGGAGCGAAGTAGATCTTCATGTCGTGTCGAGTTTCAATATGAAATTCAACCAAAATCAAGTCTAATCTTCACCAAAACACCCTCAAAATTAAGATATAAACTCCAAACAATATTCTCAATTGTTTGCAACAACACCCAATATAAATAAATAACTGTTTTTGAAAACCCAAATTCTAATTCAAAGCTACAAAGTTTTTTAATAGCTATCAATGGTGGAGAGTCAAACACCTTCAAAATTTATTGATTGACAATTTCAATTTAAACACCAATTGTGCAACACCTTCAGCTCTACATTACTGGAATTTTAATAAGCATGGAATTACTGCTCACTTTCTCCTTGCTCTACATTACTGGAATTAGGGATTGAGAGATAGAGACAGACGTAGAGAGAGAGAGAGAGCACAGGAGAGAGAGAGAGAGAGAGAGACGGAGAGAGAGAGCGCAGGAGGGAGAGAGAATAAGGATGAAAAGTAATTTATTCCTAATATAAAGGGATACTCATTTAATTCTTAAAGTGTATATAATTGGTAAATTTGTATATAATATGTAATTAAATTAAAACTTGAGTAGGGAGGGTAATAAAGTTTCAAATAGTGTATAGGAATTTAAAAATTCCTTTTGACTATGTAGGTGCAAAGTGCTATGTTGGGCTATGTATTTTTTAAAACACCCCTATATCTAATGTAATCAATGGATTTTTAATATTATGCTAAGATACATACAAACTGGAAGTGATATATATATATATATATATATATATATATATATATATATATATATATATATATATATATATATATAATTGTGTTTACAAAACAATCTTTATTGGCAGTAAAGAATTCTTACTGTGAGACGCATGGTGATAGTGGTGATGTGAGATGCTGAATCTAGGAGACATATTTTGAATTATAGTATATACATGTAGAAATCTACTATATATCAACACCCCAAAGAACAAATGCACTAACAACCTTTACTTTCGGCTTAAGTGTTGATAATTGCAAGAATCCACCAACTCAGTCCATTTGATTAGTACATGTTGTTTCGTCCAAATTTGACTAAAATAACGAGTTATCATTACACAATCGTCAGTGAGAGTGATACGTTGAGAAAGTCTTCGAATTGTTCAATATTAATCATTATAGCCTATAGGGCTTATTAACAAGAATCACCAAGAAAAGTCCGTTGACTAAACGAAGCTTGTTGACTGATAAAATTCATAAATAATTATTTTTCAAATTTGTAATTCAAAATAGTCATTTTTATAGAATTTCAAGTTCCACGAGTAAAGAATTTTACATGAGAAATTTGAAACTTAAGACATTGGCTATTTCTCAATTACAGAAATAAAAGGTGGCTAGTCCGTACTATTACTACTTTCCTGGCAATTGCATTTAACCAAACTGTGATTCTTTTTCTTTGAGGGGGCTGGAGGTAATATACCATCTGATGGTAGAAACCACATAATAGTATGAATTTGTGCGTATATATATAGTTCAAGATTAATCTGCAATTCTAAGATTCCTTAAGTCCATGAATATTGTCATCAATATAATATTTCTATTGTTTGCATATATAGTAAATCGAGCTAACCAATAACTAGAAATTTGTAACGACCAGGCTAGTCGTTCTGAGTATTTTTGCCCCATTCCCCTATTTATAGCCTCCCAAAGTTGAAAGTTTAAGTTAAAGAGTTGACCGGAGTTTTACTTTTGTGAAGACGACTCCGAAATGGAGTTTTGATGGTTCCGATAGCTTCGTATAATGATTGTGAACTTAGAAGCGTGTTCGGATATTAATTTGGAGGTCCGTAGGTCGTTTTGGCTTGAATTGACGAAAATTAAAAAGTTGAAGGTTTGGAAGGTTGAGAAGTTTGACCGAGAGTTGACTTTATTGATATTGGGATCAGATTCCGACTGCGGAAGTTGAAATAGGTCTGTTGTGTCATTTATGACTTGTGTGCAAATTTGAGGTAAATTGGAGTTGGTTTGGTATGAATCAGAGTTAGTTTTGGAAGATGAATGTTCATTGATTCAATAGGTTTGAATTGAGTTGTGATCCGTTGATTCGATATTGTTTTATGTAATTTAAGGCCTCAAGTATGTTCGCTATGTGTTTTGGAACATGATGGTATGTTTGGATGGGGTCCTGGGGACCCCGGATGTGATTCAGATTGAATCCGTAACCATTTTTGACTTGGTTGATTGCTGAAACACTACTGATTCTGGTGCAATCGCACCTACGCACTTTGGGCCGCAGGTGAGGCACCGCAGAAGTGATCTCAGTGCTGGAGAAGATCGTTCCGCAGGTAAGGAGTAAGGCGCACTGATGCGCATCTGCGGAAGCAGAAGTGGCACCGCAGATGCAGAATTTGGACTTTTGGTACTTCACCGCAGGTGTAGTCGAGCGCTGCAGAAGCGGTCAATGTTCCACAGAAGCGGGACCGCATGAGTGTCTCTTGTCCGCAGAAGCGGAAGTCGCTGGCTTAAGTAAAACCCGCACCTGCGATGAATTTTTTGTGGGTGTGAAACTGCAGAAGCGGCTGTTGATCCGCAGAAACAGATCATTGGGTTGAAAAGGGACTGATCGAGGGCTTGTTCCCATTTCATCTTTTGAGTTAAAGGCCTCGGTTTTTTGCGATTTTGAGAGCGATTTGCAAAGAGTTGATCGGGGTAAGTGATTTTAACTCGGATTTGACTATTATTGTCATGATCCAAAAATCCCACCACAGGTGTTGTGATGTCACTTAGTCTCTAAGACTAAGTAAGCCGATTATAATTACAATTCAAGCCTTTTTTATATAGACAATTGAAACCAACAGCGAAAATAATTACAAACAATCTCCCAATCATCACATATTGTTCCTGACAATAGCAACCCTTATCTCTCCTATAGCCACCCTTATCACTACTATAATAGCCTCTATTATCCCGCCGCCCTGACAATATCAATAGCCACCCTTATCGCTCCTATAATAGTCTCCCTTATCGCTCCGTTTAATAGCCTCCCTTATCACTCTGCCAGATAATATCCCAACACACATAACAACAGTGAAACGCCACCCTTATGTCCGCATAATATCAATAATGGAATGTCACCCTTATACGCCGCATAACAGTAACCCAAATCACACAACAATTCATACCGAATATTATCACAATAACACAACATCATCAACTCATATTTACAAATTTACCGTAGGCCACGATCATTCCAAAGGTACAACAAAGTCAATTAATTTCACAACAGATAATCCACGGCTTAACAAAATGTATATAAAATCTCAAAAACAACCACAATGATGGGAAAATAACTCATCATAGGACAACGCCTTCTTTAATCCAAATTTTAGATAAATATATAAATGCCTCAATTTAAACTTATTTAATTAATTATTTGCAGATGAAAAATTCATAATGTGATTATTTCCAAGAAATATCAAATCAACAAACACACGGAATTCACATAAAAATCCAAGTGGAAATCACACCAAATTATCATATAAAATACAAACTCGACAAACAAGGAATGAGACATGACAAATCAAGGATTTACTAAGTTCCAAAAATTTTCTAATTTAATACATAGGGGCGTCTACGAATTTCAACCGATATAATTTACACATATAAACCAAGTACGTACTCGTCACCTCGCATACATGGTTTTCAATTATATAATTTTTACATAAGACTCAATGCCTAAGGGGTAATTCCCTCACTCAAGGTTAGGCAAGATACTTACTTTTTTAAAGTTATGCCGATATTCCACAATAGCCTTCTTACTTGAATTGACATCCGGACATCTTAAATCTATCCAAATTGATTGTATAACTTCATTAAACTTCATCGAAAATAATTCTGGATAATAAAATATCAACCTAACATTTCACATTAAAAAGTCAACGCGGGGCACCCTCTCGGAACCCGACAGAATTTTCACGAAATCCGAACACCTATTTCGATACGAGTTCAACCATACCAAATTTACTAAATTCCTATAACAAATTGACCTCCAAATCTTAAATTTTTGTTTTATAAAATTTTTATAATTTTCCCCAAATTTTCATCTCAAAGTACTAATTAAATGATGTAAATAATGATATATTCATATATATTAACCAAATCCGAGTTAGTATCACTTACCCCGATGATTTTCTTGAAAATTCCATGAAATATTGCCACAAACCGAGCTCCCAAAGTCCAAATGTGAAATAATACCCAAACCCTCGGTTATATAGTACACAATCTGGCCCCTCATTGAGCTGACCGTACATATTTTTGTGCGGCCGCACATCCCGAGTTCTGCGGCCGCGGTCCAAATTATGCGGCCGCACTTCAATAGTGGCTGCAATACCAGGCTTTAGTAAATTAGCCATAACTTTCTTTACAAATATCCAAATGCTTAATGCTATACCTTTCTGAAAACTAGATTCAAAGCGCTACAACTTTCGTTTTTAATCATCTCAAATTCCTTGTACATTAAAAGATATAAGCTTCCGAAGTCGGACTATCGAATCTGCGAAATCACCTTTCTACGGCCGCGAGAAGAATTCTGCGGACCGCACAATTTCAACTGCGGTCCGCACAATTCCTACTACTACAGCACTTTGGGTGTTTGCGGCCGCACTTCTGCACTAAAAAATGTGCCCTCCGCACTTCAGTTGTCCCATAACATCATTAGAGTGCCGAAATGCCCGGACTCGCTCAAAACTCACCCCGGAACTTATTCGAGCCACTCGGGACCCCGTCCGAATGTATCAACAAGTCATATAACATGATACGAACTTAGTCGGGCCCTCAAATCACATCAAACAACATCAAAAATACGAATCGCACTTCAATTCAAGCCTATTAAAACTAAGGAAATTCCAACTTCTACGATCGATGCCGAAACCTATCAAATCAAGTCCGATTGACCTCAAATTTTGCTCACAAGTCATAAATGACATAATGGACCTATTTCAATTTCAAGAATCACATTTCGACCCCGATATTACTAAAGTCAAGTCCCGGTCAAACTTCCAAACCTTCCAATTCCAACTTTTACCATTTCAAGTGAAATCAACTACGGACTTCCAAATAAATATCCGGACACACTCCTAAGTTCAAAATCACCATACGGATCTATTGGAACCATCAATATTCTATTTTGGAGTTGTTTTCTCAAAAGACAACTCTCCGATCAACTCTTTTCTTTTAAGCTTCTTAAATAAGAATTGTTCTTTCAATTTAGTCCCGAATCATCCGAAAACCAAACTCCACCACACACGCAAGTCATAATACACATCACAAAGTTGCTCGCGACCTTAAGTCGCTGAACGAGACATTTATTAGAATGACAAGTCCGGCCGTTATATTCTCCACCTCTTAAACATACGTTTGTCCTCGAACGTGCCAAGAATTATTCGGAGGACATTAATTTATTGAGTGTATTCTTACAAACATATTCGTAGGTGATTCTACGTCACCGCAAATTTAACATGGGTTTTACAACACCATATCAGTTGAGATTATTTCCTTTTATCCATATTTATACACTTTAAAACCAATTTCTTACACTCCAAACATTTTCAAAAGGCATCATTTTTACATCAATGCACGGTATTAGTTTCAACCTGCTGTAGCAACTCGTGCCTACGCACACGTCATACGTATGCCCATAACCTCACCTCTGGTCATAATAGTTGTTCATTATTAATTCAAGCTTTCTCAATTAGCCTCATATTAATCAAACCCTCATTTCAAAGTTTCGCAATACTGACAGTAATTTACCCGAATTAACGAGTCACATTTAACGCTACCAGGGCACTCATCTCGTAGGCTAAAACTCAATATTTACAGCACAAATATGACTAAATAAGCACAAAAAATACATACAAAATTATCAAATAAGCCTAACAGACATGACTCCTTATTAATAATATAGTACAAATTTAAATTTCATAAAGAGAGAATTTACACTCATAAAGTTTTCACCACAAGGACCTCGTCCTTATATAACTTTCACTGCGGCTTGTAGCCCATTTTAAATATATCACATCATAAAAGAATTGCGAGGATCTCGTTCTCAACTTCGAATCACAAGTATTTTCCACATTGTGCCAACTGAAATTTTTCCATTTCATTTCTTTCTTTATTTTAATAAATTCCGTAAATAATTTTAACAACACATAATGAAACCCCATTCCAATAGGACATATAATTCATAAAATTAAAATTAATTATTCCGAAATCACATCAAAACCCACTATAGTGAGTAATAGAAAGTCATTTTTGGACTTATAGCCCTCAATAGTGTATAAAAATAAATTGATAGACCCGGGCTAACATCATCAAATCTCCCAACATGGATAAACATATAAGTAGGTCACAAATATACGAAGCTCACCCATAAGCGGAGCATAATAGGAGGACCCGCCTCAATATTCAGAACCGACTCAAATTAAGGTAAAATATCCTTTTATAACAAGTCAGGATAATACCTGTAATGACACCATATCGTGTAGTGGCCTCAGCCACATCATAGCAAATATATCAATGTGCTAGGCCTCTCCCTATAGGGTGCCCTCTACCCGCCTGTCCTCCACCCCCTAACTGGTTGTGCACGTGGGGTAGTAACTGTATTGGGGCCCGCAACCTGAGTGTTCTGATGAAATCCGCCTCTCCCAAGTCTGGGATAATCTCTCATGATGTGCCTAGTAATACCACACTCATAACAACCCTTCTGAGATAGCGACTGCTCGTACTAAGTTTGTGCCGGATAACTGAAATAACCACTATAAGAATCTCGTGTCGGTGGTGCACTATAAGAACTTACTTGAGCACCCAGAGTAATTTGATGTCTGGATTGAGCTGGCTGACTGCTCGAGCCTCCGCCATAATGGGTCATAGCTGAAGAGCTTTTGGCCTCCTTAGACTCCCTTTCCTCACCTAGAACACGCTCAATCCTCCTTGTAATCTCTACTACTTGCTGAAATGGAGTATCGGTTTGCAACTCTTGAGCCATGCATATTTTAAGATCAAAATCGATCCCCTCAATGAATCTGCAGTCCCGCTCTCTAACGGTAGGAACCAAAGTAGGTGCATGACGGGCTAACTCACTGAACCTGATGGCATATTCTGACACTGTCATGGTGCCCTGATGCAACCGTTCAAACTCTGTGCGCCACGCATCTCAGAGAGTCTAGGGAACAAACTTTTTCAAGAACGTCTTTGAAAACTGAGCCCAAGTAGGTGGTATTGCATCGGCTGGTCTACCTTCTTCATAGACTTGCCACCACTGATTCGCTGCTCCTGACAGCTGAAATGTAGTAAAGGCGACTCCGCTCACTTCCACAATAACCATGCTGCGGAGAATACGGTGACGCTTTTCTAGAACTCCCTAAGCATCCTCAGTAGATGTGCCACTAAACGTAGGTGGACCATATCTCTTAAATCTCTCAAGTCTCTTTTGTTCTTCTTCTGATGCCTCTGGCCTAACCTGAGGCTGAACCGAAATAACAGGCTGTACTGGTGTTACATACGAAACCGAGCCAATGTAAACCCGTTGCTCTGGTGAGACGACCCGGTAGGTTATTTTGAAAATTTAAGTCTCGTTTGGAAGTATAAGGCCCTGAATAGCTTCGTATTATTTGTATTGACTTGCGTGCATGGTTGAATTCAAGTACCGGATGATTCAGAATGATTTGGGACACTTAGTCCCTAGAACAGAAACGTAAGCCTTAGGATTTTGACCGTAGTCGAAACTGTGTGAAGACGACTTCGGAATGTAGTTCCATCGGTTCTGTTAGCTTTGTTTGATATGTTTGGACTTAGGAGTGTGTCCGGACTGTGAATTTGAAGTCTGTAGCTGATTTAGGCTTGAAATGGCGAAAGTCGAATTTTTGGAAATTTTGACCGGAAGTGGACTTTTTGATATCGGGGTCGGATTTTAATTCCGAGAGTTGGAGTAGGTCCGTAATGTTGAATATGCCCTGTGTACAAAATTTGAGTTCAATCGGACGTGGTTTGATAGGTTTCGGCATCGGTTATAGAAATTTAAAGTTTCAAGTTCATTAAGTTTGAATTGGAGGGTGATTCGTGTTTATAGCATTGTTTGATGTGATTTGAGGGCTAGACTAAGTTCGTATGGTGTTATAGGACTGGTTTGTATGTTTGGTTGAGGTCCTGGGAGCCTCGGGTGAGTTTCAGATGCTTAACGGATCAAAATTTCGACTTGTGTAATTGCTGAACCTTTCAAGCTTCTGGTGTAATCTCACCTGCGATGGGGTGGCCGCAAGTGCGGACACGCACGTGCGAGAGGCCAAGCGCAGAAGCGGGATTGAGGAGATGGCCAGGGGTCGCATGTGCGAGGGAAGTTCCGCATCTGCGAGCCCCCAAATGCGCTTGAAGTTTCGCAGATGCGGAGAGTGAGCTGGAGGGGTAGTCTGCTAAAGCGGACATTTGCTAGCAGGCACGCACTCGTAGATGTGGCCATTTGATCGTAGAAATGGACCCAGGTGTGTAAGTCAAGTCCGCACCTGCGATGGATTTTCCGCAGGTGCGACTATGGGTCCGCAGGTGTGAGATCTCTAGGTAGAAAAGAGGAAATTTAGAGGGTTTGGTCTCATTTTCATTATGGGACTTTGAGAGCTCGAATTTGGGCGATAATTTGGGAGATTTTATTAGATGAAACTTTTGGGTAATGATTCTTAACTCATTTATGGTTATATTCCACTAATCTATAGTTAATTTCATCATTTAATTAAGGAATTTAGTTAAGATATTTGGGGAAAAGTTTGAAGGTTCTTCAAAAATATTTTGAGTTTTGATTCGGATTTTAATATCGGATTTGGATAATTATGGTACGAGTGAACTCGTGGTTGATTGGGTATTCGTATTTTATGAATTTTATCCGATTCCGAGACGCGGGCCCGGGTCGACTTTTTGGGTCAAAATTTTGATTCTTTGCTAAAGTCGTAGATTTAATATTTAAATTAGTTTCTCGTAATTTTATTCATGATATGTAATTGTGTTTGGCTAGATTTAGGTAATTCAGAGTCAGATAATCGAGGAAAGGGCATTTTACTGATTGATTAAGCTTAGTTCGAGGTAAGTATCTTGCCTAACTTCGTGTGGTGGGAACTACCCCTTAGGATTTGAGTCTTCTATGCAAAGTGTAGTCCGTGTACGCGAGGTGACAAGTACGTGCTCGGACTTATTTGTGGAAAGTTGGCCTTTTAGGGTTCTTAGGTCCTTGTATTCACTGAATATGCAGTTGTTATGTTATGAATACGTTTTTAATTACTAGTTTCACCTCTACCTGCTTTAATTAGAATTAATTACTTCATGATCTGCCCTTGATGCTTATTTGAGTTATCTGTGCCTTAACTGAAATTGTTATCTATTTTATTGCCATGTTATCTTTTCCCTAACTGCTTATCTTTATTTGAAGTTATAATTATCTTTTTTTTAATTGTTCATCCTTAATTGAGGCTATGATTATCTTTCTGCTTCTTATCCCTAATTGAACTTGTTGTATCTCTTTCTTAATTGCCAACCTTAAAAGAAGTTAGATATCCTATATTTTAGTTGGCATGTCCTTATTTGGAATTATTCTCCTTGTGTTAGCTCCCTCGTTGTCGAACTGTACATTTTGGACCGTTGTTACATAATCTTTCCTTTCTTGTTCAGCTGTTCTTATTATGACAATCATTCTCTATTGTGGCCACTCCTCGTGAATTAATTCATCCGTTCCTTTGAGTTCTGGAATTCTTGAGTTGATTTATTTGTCGTACCCTTGTATTAGTGTTATTGTTGTTGTTGTATTTGTTGTTCTTGCGTATTTACTTTGGGACTACGAGGCGGTACCTCGGGAGATCCCCCTGTCCTGCATATTTACTTTGGGACTACGATACGGTACCTCGAGAGATCCTCCTGTCTTGCATATTTACTTTTAGGACTACGAGGCAGTACCTCGAAAGATCCCCAATTGAGCATTTACTTTTGGGACTACGAGACGGTATCTCGGGAGTGCCCTTTGTTGACATCTCTCGGGAGTGCCCTTCTGACGTGCTATTATTACTATTGATATTTGCACATGCGACGTTACAAGGTAGGATATATATATATGTGGGTTGCGCATGTGGCGAGATAAGGTGGGAACATTATTATGCACGCGTGGCGAGATAAGGCGGGCATTTACTTTACTATTGCACACGTGGCGAGACAAGGTGGGCTATGTCAGGGATTGATTTGTGATGATTTGTAATGGCCTGGGAGCATTTTTGTTGTTGATATTTGTGTAGTGGTACACTTATCTGTGTAAGCTTTATCTTGCGAAAGTTGTGAGAAAATATTCTTCGTGCTGTCCGTTCTTATGCTCATTAGCTGGTATGAACTATCTTAGGACACTTGCACAAGCATACACGTAATTAAGCACTCTTATCGGATAAGAGGTTTCTTTGATATTGTTGAGTATAGATGTACACCCTTGCTTACTTACCTTCTATGTGAGAATGGCTCTATTTGGCACGCGAGTCGTTAGTGCGGTTATGAGGTATAATGAGGGCACAGGATGCCAAGTGTTAGGGCTCAGGTATTGATACCCGTGAGTTGTGATTGTCCAAGGTTCGGTACCTCGTGGAGTTTATTGACTAAAACCCACTGTGAAAGCTGTCGTATTGTTAAGTTGTTTCTTGTCCTTTCTTTATCTGTGATTATCAGACTTAGGCTGTATTTCCGTTCATTCTTCTATGTCATTATTATGGTGTTTCGCTGATAGTTATTGTTTTCCTTCCTTATTGAAATTACCGTATTAATTTCCACTTAGCGTAGTCTTTATGTAGATATCATACTAGGTTGTTTCTATACTTATACTTGTTCAGGTTATTTAGTCCAGTAGGTGTCTTGACTGTACCTTATCACTACTCCACTGAGGTTAGTCTTGATACTTGCTAGGTACTGCCATGGTGTACTTATACTACACTTTTACACATTTTTGTGCAGATCCAGGTATTTCGAAGTAAATTGATCATTAGCTAGCTGTGCGGATTATTGCTGTGGAGATTCAAGGTAAGCCTGCTGCTGCGTTCGCAGGCTTCAGAGTCACATTCTGATTTGTATTCATACTGTTACTTTATTTCAAACAGTTGTATTTAGAAGAATTGTAGCAAACTCTGTAGAGCTTATGACTTGTACTACCGGTTTTGGGAATTATAAATTTTATAGAGAAATCCATTTCAAAAGTTGTTAGATATTATTTATTATTATTGTTATTTAGTAAATGTTAGTCTTACCTAGTCCCTAAGACTAGGTGCCATCATGATACCCAACGGAGGAAAAATTGGGTCATGACAAGTTGGTAACAGAGCTTTAGATTCATAGGTGCTACGAGCCATAAGCGAGTTTAGTAGAGTCTTGTACATTGGTACGGAGACATCTGTACTTATCTTCGAGAGGCTACATTACTATTAGGACAGTTTCACTTCCTTCATTCCTATCGTGCGAGTTCATTGATCTCAAATTTTGAACTTTTATCTTTCCATTCTCTCAAGATGGTGAGGAAACGAGCTGCAGTCACTAATGACGTTAGTCCCAGAACAGATATCGCTAGGGGCATAGGTAGAGGCCGACGAGGAGCACGTGCCGCAGCTAGGGCACCTACCAGAGAAGTAGTTGAGGAGCCTCCAGTAGTTCCAGTTGGGGAGCAGGTACCGGAGGTGCCCGCTGTTACCCCCGGACATCAGGAGACCTTAGCACAGTTCCTGAGCATGTTTTTTACATTGGCATAGGTGCGGTTGATTCCGGTTGCACCAGTTATTTTACAGACCGGGGGAGGAGCTTAGACTCCCGCCGCCCACACTCTAGAGTAGCGAGTTCATGTTGGTCAGGTTCTAGGTGTCATGGAATCACAGCATGTGGTCCCAGCGCATCCCGTGGTTAAGGCAGCAACATCTAAGAAAGAACAGCTTAGACTTGAGAGGTATAAAAAGTACCACCCTCCTACTTTTAGTGGATTGGCAACAAATGATGCCCAAAATTTTCTGGAGGAGTGTCGCTGCATTCTCCGTACTATGGGTATTGTGGAGATGAGCAGGGTTGCTTTTACTACGTTCCAGCTTAGGGGAGCGGCCGAATCATCTTCACTTACATGGGTTCAGTTTTCAGAGATGTTCCTGAGAGAGTTTGTACTTTAATCCCTTCGAGATGCATGGCACGCGGAGTTTGAGTAGCTGCGCCAAGGCACTATGTCTGTGTTAGAGTGTGTTGTTAGATTCAGTGATTTGGCCAGACATGCACCTCCTATGGTCGCTACAGTTAGAGAGCGTGTTCGTAGATTCATTGAGGGGCTCGGGCATGATATTTAGTTCAGTGTGGCTGGGGAGTTAGAGTAGGATGTTTCATTTTAGCAGGTAGTAGGGATCGCTCGCCGAGTAGAGGGCATGTGGGATCAGGAGAGAGGAGACATGCAAGGCCAGGAGAGAGAGGACAGGAAGGCAAGGAGGCCTCGTAGACCGGAGGGATCTACTGGTCCTTATCTTGGAGGTAGGGTACGACATGGTATAAGTTTTGTGGGTCAGCCAGTTCAGTTTACACTTCAGGCTTCGCACAGTATTTCACGTGCTCATGGGTATCAGAGTACCCGTACCACATAGTTCCCATAGCCACGTTAGTAGAGAGGTTGCTTCGTGTGTGAAGATACCAGCCACAAGGTGAGAGATTGTCCTAGAATCCGAACAGGTATGTCACAACGGAGTATTCAGGCGATTAGAGGGTGCCCAAGAGGGGAAGGCTCGACCCGTTGATGTGTTTCATATAGTAGGCTTGAGGCCACTATGCCAGATGATGTCATACATGTATGCTTTTGATTTGTTACATAGGCATACTATTCGTATTTTGATTCGGTTCTGCTTATCGGGGCGAGTTCCCCTATTTGTTGTACCACCTATGGGTGAGTTCATGACCTAGTATTATGTTTATGTGTTTGTCCCTGTTGGGAGATTCTATGAGTGATAGCCATGTTTATCATTGTTTTAATTTATTATTGAAAGTTACGAGACTAGAAGTAAATTCATGTTTTCTATTATGGCAGGTTTGATGTGATTCCTGAGTAATTTGGTTACGATTTGTGATTATATACTCTACCGGGGTGAGATTTTAGTAAGTGTTGTGACGTTATTGGCAGAATTGAGTTAGTGGAAGATTTCAATTGTTATGATGTGTATTCGGCTTGTGATTTAGAGTTGAAGGTGAGACCCTCGCGATTCCATATGATTTGATATGTTTGAGTCGGGTTGCCAGCCGTGGTGGAAGTTATATTAGGATGAGATCCTTGTGATTTGTTCATATACTTTAATTTCTCCTTTTAAATTGATTTGTAAGATGGTACTCATAGAGAGTTGTGCCTGTCGGGCATTGTTTGATATTTCTCTTATGTGTTTCTCTTTACATATTCAGTCATTTGTTTTCGTTCTGTGCTTCTTGAGTGTTAGCTTGCAGGGTATGTGCCCGATGGTGTTAGTTGTGACTTGTTGATCCGGGTGTATAGTTATGAGGTTTTAGTGTTTCTTGTATCATTGTCAGCATTATAGGGGTTTCAAACAGGTTGCTAACGGATATGAGGCTAATTACCGGTGCTGGTTTTGATTTCGTGTAGTTATTGTGATCAGAAATGTTATTATAGGCCGATGTGTGGTGTGTCACATTGTATGGTTGTTTCTTGAGGGTGTAGGCATGAGTTTCCAAAGCTGGTTGAGACTTATACCAGGTATGGATTTAGAATTGGGTCTTTTGGAGTTGAATGGAAGGTGAGAATTCTAACTCTAAGGCTTATCGGTGCTGGTAGAAAGGATAAATTACAGTTGAGATGGTTTAGTTAGGCTTATGTGGATTGGGTTGACGTGGGATCACCCGCGGGTGTATGTTGGATATGTGCTTTCAGCGATTTTAAAATTCTAGACGATTCTTGGCATGTTCGAGGACGAACGTTTGTTTAAGAGGGGAAAGATGTAACGACCCGGCCGGTCGTTTTGAGAATTTAAGTCTCGTTCGGCGGCATAAGGCCCCGAGCAGCTTCATATTATGTATATTGACTTGCGTGCATGGTTGAATTCAAGTACCGAAAGATTTAGAGTGATTTGGGACACTTAGTCCCTAAAACGGAAGCTTAAGCCCTAAGATTTTGTCTGTAGTCGGAACTGTGTGAAGACGACTCCGGAATGGAGTTCCGTCGAATCTGTTAGCTTCGTTGGGTGATTTTGGACTTAGGAGCGTGTCCGGACTGTGAATTTGAAGTCTGTAGCTAATTTAGGCTTGAAATGGCGAAAGTCAAATTTTTGGAGATTTTGGCCGGAAGTGAACTTTTTGATATCGGGGTCGGATTCCGATTATGAAAGTTGGAGGTCAATCGGACATGGTTTGAATATGACTTGTGTGAAAAATTTGAGGTCAATCGGACATGGTTTGATAGGTTTCGGCATCAGTTATAGAAATTTGAAGTTTCAAGTTCATTAAGTTTGAATTGGAGGGTGATTCGTGTTTATAGCATTGTTTGATGTGATTTGAGGGCTCGACTAAGTTCGTATGGTGTTATAGGACTGGTTGGTATGTTCGGTTAAGGTCTCGGTGGCCTCAGGTGAGTTTCAGATGCTTAACGGATCAAAATTTGGACTTGTGTAGTTGCTGAACCTTTCAAGCTTCTGGTGTAATCGCACCTGCGATGGGGTGGCCGCAAGTGTGGACACGCACGTGCGAGAGGCCAAGTGCAGAAGCGGGATTGAGGAGATGGCCAGGGGTCGCATGTCCGAGGGAAGTTCCGCATCTGCGAGCCCGCAGATGCGCTTGAAATTTCGCAGATGCAGAGAGTGAGCTGGAGGGGCAGTCCGCAGAAGCGGACATTTGTTCGCAGGTGCACACTCGCAGATGCGGCCATTTGATCGTAGAAACGGACCCAGGTGTGTAAGTCAAGTCCGCACCTGCAATGGATTTTTCGCAGGTGCGGCGTTGCAGGTGTGACTATGGGTCCGTGAGTGCGAGATCCCTGGGCAGAAAAGAGGAAATTCCGAGGGTTTGGTCTCATTTTCATTTTAGGACTTTGAGAGCTAGGATTTGGGTGATAATTTAGGAGAGTTTCAGAGGAAGCCTTTGGGTACTAATTTTTAACTCATTTATGGATATTCCACTAATGTATAATTGATTTCATTATTTAATTAAGGAATTTGGTTAAGACATTTGGGAAAAAGTTGGAAGGTTCTTCAAATAAAGTTTTGAGTTTTGATTCGGATTGTGATATCGGATTTGGATAATTTTGGTATGAGTGAACTCGTGGTTGATTGGGTGTTCGTATTTTGTGACTTTTACCCGATTCCGAGACGTGTGCCCGGGTCGACTTTTTAGGCCGAATTTTTGATTCTTCGCTAAATTTGTAGATTTATTATTTAAATTAGTTTCTCGTAATTTTATTCATGATATGTAATTGTGTTTGTCTAGATTTGGGCCATTCAGAGTGAGATAATCGAGAAAAGGGCATTTTACTGATTGATTAAGCTTGGTTCGAGGTAAGTATCTTGCCTAACTTCGTGTGGTGGAACTACCCTTTAGGATTTGAGTCTTCTATGCTAATTGTAGTCCGTGTACGTGAGGTGACAAGTATGTGCTCGTATTTATTTATGGAAAGTTGGCCTTTTAGGGTTCTTAGGTTCATGTATTCACTGAATATGCAGTTGTTATGTTATGAATACGTCTCTTAATTACTAGTTTCACCTCTACCTGCTTTAATTAAAATTAATTGCTTCATGATCCGCCCTTGATGCTTATTTGAGTCATCTGTGCCTTAACTGAATTTGTTATCTATTTTATAGCCATGTTATCTATCCCCTAACTGCTTATCTTTATTTGAAGTTATAATTATCTCTTTTATAATTGTTCATCCTTAATTGAGGCTATGATTATCTTTCTGCTGCTTATCCCTAATTGAACTTGTTGTATCTCTTTCTTAATTGCCAACCTTAAAAGAAGTTAGATATCCTATATTTTAGTTGACCTGTCCTTATTTGGAATTATTCGCCCTGTGTTAGCTCCCTCGTTGTTGAACTTTACATTGTGGACCGTTGTTACATAATATTTCCTTTCTTGTTGAGATGTTCTTGTTATGACTAGCATTCTCTATTGCGGCCACTCCTCATGAATTAATTCCTCTGTTCCTTTGAGTTCTGGAATTTCTTAGTTGACTTATTTGTCGTACCATTGTATTAGTGTTATTGTTGCTGTTGTATTTGTTGTTCTTACGTATTTACTTTGGGACTACGAGGCGGTACCTCGGGAGATCACCCTATCTTGCATATTAACTTTGGGACTACGAGGCGGTACCTCGGGAGATCCCCATGTCTTGCATATTTACTTTTAGGACTATGAGGCGGCACCTCGGGAGATCCACTGTTGAGCATTTACTTTTGGGACTACGAGACGGTATCTTGGGAGTGCCCTTTGTTGACATCTCTTTGTTATGGGGTTGCACGGGATTTCTGCCGTGCTATTGTTACTATTAATATTTGCACATGCAACGTGACAAGGCGGGATATATATATGTGGGTTGCGCATGCGGTGAGACAAGGTGGGAACATTATTATGCACGCGTGGCGAGACAAGGCGGGTATTTACTTTACTCTTGCACACGTGGTGAGACAATGTGGGCTATGTCAGGGATTGATTTGTGATGATCTGTAATGGCCTGGGGGCATTCTTGTTGTTGATATTTGTGTAGTGGTACACTTATCTGTGTGAGCTTTATCTTGCGAATGTTGTGAGAAACTATTCTACGTGACATCCGTTCTTATGCTCACTAGTTGGTATGAACTATGTTAGGACACTTGCACAAGCATACACGTAGTTAAGCACTCTTATCGGATAAGAGGTTTCTTTGATATGGTTGAGTATAGATGCACACCCTTGCTTACTTGCCTTCTATGTGAGAATGGCTCTATTTGGCACGCGAGTCGTCAGTGCGGTTATGAGGTATAATGAGGGCACAGGATGCCAAGTGTTTGGGTTGAGGTATTGAGACCCGTGAGTTGTGATTGTCCAAGGTTCGGTACCTCGTGGAGTTTATTGACTAAAACCCGATGTGAAAGTTGTCGTATTGTTGAGTTGTTACTTGTCCTTTCTTTATCTGTGATTATCGGACTTAGGTTGTGTTTCTGTTCATTCTTCTATGTCATTATTATGGTGTTTCGCTGATAGTTGTTATTTTCCTTCCTTATAAAAGTTACCGTATTAATTTCCACTTAGCATAGTCTTTATGTAGATATCATACTCTGTTGTTTCTATACTTATACTTATTCAGGTTATTTAGTCTAGTAGGTGTCTTGACTTTACCTCGTCACTACTTCACTGAGGTTAGTCTTGATACTTGCTGGGTACTGCCGTGGTGTACTCATGTAACGACCCGACAGGTCATTTTGAGCTCCAGCGCGCCGTTCGGCTGTTTGAGGGCTTGAGTAGCTTCACTTCAGGTATTGTGACTTATACGTGTGGTCGGGATTGAATTTCGGGAAGTTCAGAGTTGAATTGGAAAGAAAATTCTCATTTCGAAAGCTTTAAGTTGGAACAATTCACTAAGATTAGACTTTAGAGTAAATGGCCTCGGAATCGGGATTTTAAGGTTCCAGCAGGTTCATATGATGATTTCAGACTTGGGTGTATGTTCGGATCGGGTTATGGATACTTCAGGAGCATTTCAACACCTATTGTGGAAGTTAGCATTTTGGAAGAATTCCATAAATTTGGGTTGAAGTGTATTTTAATGTTATCGATGTCCGTTTAGAATTCTGAGTCCGAGAATAGCTCCGTATGGTTATTCGGGTATTGGGAGTGCGTCCGGAAGTGGATTTGAAGGTCCGTAGGTCATTTTGGAGTCGTTTGGCAAAAGTTAGAAATTTGAAGGTTTTTGAGAAGTTTGACCGGAAGTGGTCTTTTTGATATCGGGGTCGGATTCCGATTCCGGATGTTCGAGCAGGTCCTTAATGTCAAATGTGACTTGTTACAAAATTTGAGGTCAATCGGACGTGATTTAATCAGTTTCGGCATCGAATGTAGAAGTTTGAAATTCTAAAGTTCACTAAGCTTGGAATGGGGTGCGATTCATGAATTCAACGTTGTTTGATGAGATTTGAAGGCGCGACTAAGTTCGTAATGTGTTTTGGGATGTGTTGGTATAATTGGTTAAGGTCCCGAGGGCCCCGGATGGATTCCGAGTAGTTAACGGATCGGGTTTGGACTTGGAAGAAAAGATGAGGCAGCTGACATATAGTGTGATTGCACCTACGCAAAAAGGCCCGCAGGTGCGAGCCAGTGGTCGCAGGTGCAGTTTGGGTGAAGCTGGGCAGTGACCGCAGGTGAGAAGGGTTGTCCGCACCTGCGAGCATAGCAGATGTGGAGGTGCGTCGCAGGTGCGAGAGTGGGAGAAGAATCTGGGAGCGCAGGTGCAAGGGTATGTCCGCACCTGCAAAAGCGCAGATGCGGAAAGAAAGATGTAGGTACGGAGTCGACCTAGGCGGAGGGAATGCGCAGGTGCGAGTTTTTGGCCGCATCTGCGAGACCGCAGATGTGATGAAGAGTCCTCAGGTGAGGAAGTCGTGGCTGGGCAGTGTCTCATTTAAAGTGAGGGTTTGGCTCTATCTCATTTTACTTTCACCCATGGGAGACGATTTTGGAGCACATTAGAGTACCATCTTCATCAATCATAATGGGGTAAGTGTTTTCTTCACAATTTTGAGTTTAATGCATGAGTTTATATGGATTTGAACATGGAAATTAGTATATATTGTGGAAGTTTTGGTAGAGAACCTAGAATTTGGTATTTTGAATTTTGACCACGAATTTAGGAATGAAATTGGGAATAAATCACATATTGGAGTTCATAAAGTTATGGGTAATGATTATCTTCGAAAATTTTTGGTATCCGGGCACGTGGGCCTGAGGCTGATTTTTATTGACTTTTAGAACGAAATTGGAATTTGTTATAAATTGGATTATAAGGAGTATTAGAGTATATATTCATGGATTTGCACATTTATTTACTAGTTTTGGAGCATTGAGCATCGGTTCGAGTTATTGGGAAGGCTTGGGAGCCGGAGAAGGAACTTCGAAGCGAGGTAAGTCTCTTTTCTAACCTTGTAAGAGGGAAGTAACCCCATAGGTGAATTAAATAAATGTTTGTACCTAATTGTGGGGGCTACGTACGTACGAGGTGACGAGAGTCCGTACGTAGCTACTATTATGCTATTGTCCTGGTAGTTTAGGACCCGTATCATGTTATACTTGGAATGTTTGTGCCTTTACTTGCTAATATAATCACTTAGTCATGATAGAAATTGATAAAGGAATTGTGTGAGATTAAATTCACTTACTTGAAGGTTTGTATGAGATACTTGACTGTAAATGAGAAACTTGTATTTTCTTGAAAATAATTGTTATTTGTGGATCGGGCCAAGTGCCTCGATAGTAAATAGATGCATCTATTGTTCGCGCCATTCAACCCTATGGCAGTGCACAATTTAAATAATTATTGTATCGGGCCGTACGACCTCGGCATGATTTGCGCATCCTTGTATTTCTTGCCTTGAAATTTATAAATAACGATATTGCCTCCCTGGTCTGAGATAATTTGATAATTTGATATGGCCTTATTGGCTGGAGATATAATTTTTAAAAGATGAAAATAAATTTGGAAATCCCCGTATTGACAAGAGAATTAATTACCTATCTCATGTTATTGTGTTTACCGTTGCCTCATGAAAATCCATAATTTATCATATCATTGGTATATTGATTATAACCCATATAGTAAGTGTCCGAGTCGACCCCTCATCACTACTTGTTCGAGGTTAGGCGAGATACTTACTGGGTACGCATTGATTTATGTACTCATGTTGCACATTTTTGTGCAGGTATACGTATGTTTAGCGGCCTTGTAGGCGCAGAGGGGCGATTATGGCGGGGACTTAGGTGAGTTGTATTCTACACAACGTTCCGCAGCCAACAGAGTCTCCTTCACAATACTTACATTTTTCCTCTCCAATTGTATTCCTGACAGCTGTTCTATTTTATTTTACATTCTTAGTAAATGCTCATGCACTTGTGACACCGAGTTTTGGGATGATTATGGGTTGCACTGTATTGAAAATTATTTTAAAGATATTATTACGTATTTTGTAAACTCTATCTTCTGCTATTTAATTGAGGGGAATAACTATGAATTCAAAATATTATAATGAGAATTTACTAATTATTGGTGTTGGCTTGCCTGACAGTAGTGTCCGGCGCCATCACGACCTTTCAAGGATTTTGGGGTGTGACAACATGGTATCAGAGCACTAGGTTCACTTAGGTCTCACGAGTCATGAGCGAGTCTAGTAGAGTCTTGTGGATCGGTACGGAGATGTTTGTACTTATCTTCGAGAGGCTACATGACTGTTAGGATCACTTCCCTTCTTTATTTCTCATCGTGTGATTCGATTCCTTTGAGGCTTATGCCTTCATTCCCTTCCTATACAGTCTTATGCGACGTGAAGTGCTTGTTATAAATTGGGAATCGAGGAATTTTAATAGTACTACAGATGTGGTGCAGGATGTTTCTCCCTATGTATTTGATTAGGCTATTGTCGTCGCCTTGCGGAAGGTCGTTCTGTCGTTGCAGCTCAGTATCAGCATTACCTAAGGTTTTGAGGTTTGGCATTGATTATTATGATGATTCGTGCATTGCTATCACACCGTGTTTGTTTGATGGTAGGATACTTGTCTATGCGTCGAAGCAGTGAATGACTTGGAAGGAGATTTACTCAACCCATGATTCAGAGATCCAGTATTTTATTTCTGGCGAAGGAAAGGCAAACGTACTATGAATGTTCAGGTTTGGGTTGACGGAGTAACGAGACTTGGTATTTCGAGCATGGTGGAATTTTTAACTGTGATATGGTGTCGTCGCCCTGGATTGAATGTGTTAAGTTTGCCGATATTACGGTCTTCATCAATTTTCCTTGGGGGCATGGTAGTGTGAAATAGTACCGGGGAAGCGACTGTCAGAGATCGCAATGTGCGGTGGTTCAGGACTTAATCGGTGGTCTGGGTGTTGAGGGCTCAAGGAAGATGATCTTCGAAAAAGTTTAAAGTAGGTATCGATCGATTGGTTCAAGTGCTATAGAGGTAGATTTTGATTTAAGGCAACAACTGGGCAGCAAAGGATAAGGAAGAACATGTGGGAGGTATCTTGCGGTGGTTAAATTTCTAGAAGGCCAAGTGTGAGAAACATAAGTCAGGTAGTTGCTTAAAGGAGAGGGTTTGACCAAAGTGGGAGAGTGGTAGAGTATCAGATGGGTTCTGTGGTAGGATAGCTACACGCCTCGGGAAAAGTTTAGATTGATTCAGGATTTTCATAGTGGACAGTGACTAGGTCTACGGACTTAATTTGGAATATTGGCTATTATACGGGGGAGAGTGGATACGACGGGAAGGAGTTGCCTGATAGGAAGAATACAACATGACTTTGGATGGGAATGAACTGTCGCACCTTTTAGTTGATGTCCATGAGGAGTGAACGGACTTGTACAGCTAGTGAATGAGCACGGGCTCAGGATGGGTTACTGATTATATAGTAAGTGTACCTAGTGCAGCAACGTTGGAAGATGTCGGCATGTAATTTCCACAGGCGGGTTATGTCCTATGAGTAGGTCAGCGGTCACGTGGCTGATGAAGTTTTTACGAAGAATTCTACTGGCTATCCGGTGAGAGGTTGAATATGAAAACGTGGATAGTGATTCAAAGTGTTTATGAAATGATTAACAGGAAGATTTTGAGGCAAATTGGTGGGTTGATTGCGCAAGATCGTGTCAATAGGGGATAAAGAGTGTTGGTGGATTCCAGAATTATGCAATGGTAGCTTCAAGCTAAGTGGGAGAGCCCTCACCGCCTACGATGGGATTGCATGGTTGTCTACTTGTGAGATTTCTGGTTATCGGCATACTGGTGGGTTATTACTACTAAGGAAAGAGAACATCAGTGGTAATTTGAGCAAGCGATTTGAGAAATGTGTGCTATAGTTGGCCTTATCGATTCATGCTCAGGCTTTGGGAAGACTCAGGATTTATGCTTCGTGTAGAGGCGAGATACAAGGAAGATGATTCGGCCAGGTGCTTTTTTGAGAGGGCATTCATGTGCTAGCAGAGCCTTGGAGTTGATTATATTCAGGATCAAGTCAGAGTGGGTGACTCTCAATAACGGTCCTAGTAGATTCAAAAGTTAAGGTGTGTTGTCTAAGGATTTCGAGTCCATAGTATGGTTGAATATCGAGCTTTTGCAGCGAATTTCAATAAAGGAGCCTAGAGTGTTCAGTGGTATCCTTGGTATACGGGGTATCATGAGAGGAAGGGGTGCATGTAACTTTGGATTTATAGAAGAGTCATCAAAATGGGTATATCAGTTGAAGACGCAATTATGCGCACAAGGAGGGTATGAAATGGTTCGTGGGTTTTGGGGACAATGTGATCTCATAAAATGGGGTCACTCGGGATGAGTGCTGATTGAGTTCGTTATATTGATAAAGGAGCTGTCGTTATTTATAAGGAAGATCCAGATTAAATTAGGAGAAGTCGGGTTTGGTTAGCAATGGTTGAATTGGCATGATGATAGCAATGATCAGCTCCTTCGGCGTGTTAAATTGTGCATGTGATTTGTGGCAGTACGTGCGGGGTTTGACGGCCGCCGTAATTGATTTTATTTGGGGGCATTCGAGCATTATGGCATGTTATGTGTAGACGGATCCTGGAAGGAGTATGGTGGTTTAAACCACTATTCGAGGTTTGTATTTTCTGTGGTCATAGAAATTTGGCTGCGTGTTGCAATGGTTCTCATAAAATGAGCTAAGTAAAATATTTCTATATGATGAAGTGTTTACCCTATTAGTGGTTCCGGAGTTATGATGAAATTTTTGGTGCTGTTGCGCATTGGCATGATTAAGTGTAGTGATTAGCATGGGATTTGGAAGTTGAGGATCAAGGTTGCGGTTCGATGTTGACAAGAAAGTCACGAGCTCAGATGAGCGAGAAAGGACTCAGATGGTTAGAGTCAGCTCGCATTGTTTTTGGCGTCACCTGAGATTGGTGCCTGGTGTAAAGAGGCGTGCATACTGAATGCGGATTCTTGAATTGCTTTACCGCGTTGGTGTGGCCGATAGTATGAATGTACGGACTTGTTACCTGGTGCGGAAGGTCATGGGAGCATATCCCACGGGAAGATTGTATAAGTGTGACGTGTAGTAAGTTGATTAATTGAAGAATGGAAACCAAGTATGAAGATTGTGGTAATATCGCTAATTGGGAATTCGTTCCTGGAGGACGCTCGGTTCGTCTGGTAGTGGACTGTGGAAACTTGTTCCGGTTATGATGGCTATTCTTCTGTGTTATGGGAAAAAGGGATTATTATGGACCCTTGAAAGGTTATTAGCCTGGTACGGTGCGATTCGAAATCGGCTTGAGGTCCATGAAAGGATTTTAATATGAATATGGGCTCTGTATCAGGCTGGATGTGTTCATTTCAGCATAGTGCTCCTTATGGAGGAGTATTCAGACGTTGGATGTCGTTTCGTCGTCGGCTTTTCATGTAATGCTATATTGTGCCATGTGAGTTGTGAAACGACTTGTTAATTTCATGTGTGTTGAGGTTCCGCGTAGCGATGGTGTTATGTGAGCAGGATGGCTCTCGAGATGCAGATCATATATCGCACCTTAGTTGTGCTTGGGTTTTGTAGCGAATGGCGATGTCTGTCTCCCCAGGGATGGTATTATGCACTTAGCGTGCTTATGGCTGATATTCGGGTATTTTGTAATAATGAGCATTCTAGCTCGATAAGTATCTCCTTATATAGATTTTATGTGTGAATTGGGTGGCACGCCGCCACATGCATGTTGTTTGGATCGGGTTGCGAGCCGCAACAATATGATGATGAGTGTAGTCCCCTGTGTCTATTTTCGTGTGTTTTGTTTTCCATTTTTTGAGGAAGGTTCGTAACACCTTTTCGGTTGTCTAGTTAGTTACATGGGTTGAGTAGTTCTTTCCAGAGTTCGTTTTCCTTATGTATCACATTGAAGTTTGTAGTTTGTCGGCACATTGTGGCATCATATGAGATTTTTAGCAGAGTCTGAGGTGGCTTATTGCCTGGGCAGCTTATGCTGGGAGAGACGGGATTATTGGACCTGGGGTCAGTGTGATCAAATCGGTATGAGGCATAGTTAAAGAGTAAATATCGGTATTCAGTCCAGAATGAGGTAATGGTTCTTGTCAAGGGGAGAAACTCAATGAATGGTTGACTCGACAGTTGGTTGTAAATTTCTACGCATTGTTTCCACCGCGGCAACATTACAAGAGTTGGAGCAGGACATGTATGTGGCATGAGGTGTGTTGTGGACATCTGGCTTGTGGAATTTTGTCTATTGTTATCATAGGATGTTATTATGGTCATGTGAATTATGCGGTGCATGGTGTGAAATCAGCAAAGGTATGCAGTCATGTTTTGGTACATCGGGTGGTGATTGATACGGTAATCATATGTTGGGAACAAGCCTGGCAGAAGATTTCGGATGTTGGAATTTGGCTCTAAGGCTAGTTTGCCTAAACAAAAAGGAAATCTTCAGATTTACTCAAGCACGGGTAGGTGCACGAGGTGCTAATCAGTGATTTCGGACAACTCCAGCGGAGTTCTTAGCATGTTCGAGGACGAACGTATGTTTAAGTGGGAGAGAATGTAACGACCCAACCGATCGCTTTGAGCTCTAGTGCGTCGTTTGGCAGTTTGAGGCCTTGAGAAGTTTCACTTCAGGTATTGTGACTTGTTCGCGTGGTCGGGATTGAATTTCGGGAAGTTCAGAGTTGAATTGGAAAGAAAATTCTTATTTCGAAAGCTTTAAGTTGGAAGAATTGACTAAGATTGGATTTTAGAGTAAACGGCCTCGGAATAGGGATTTGAAGGTTCCAGCAGGATGGTATGATGATTTCGGACTTGGGCGTATATTCGGATCGAGTTTTGGATACCTCGGGAGCGTTTCGGCACCTATTGTGGAAGTTAGCATTTTGGAAGAATTCCATAAATTTGGATTGAAGTGTATTTTAATGATATCGATGTCTGTTTGGAATTTCGAGTCCGAGAATAGCTTCGTATGGTGATTCCGGTATTAGGAGCACATCCGAAAATTGATTTGGAGGTCCGTAGGTCATTTTAAAGTCGTTTGGCAAAAGTTTGAAGTTTGAAGGTTTTTGAGAAGTTTGACCGGAAGTGGACTTTTTGATATCGGGATCGGATTCCGATTTCATAAGTTGGAGCAGCTCCGTAATGTATAATGTGACTAGTGTGCAAAATTTGAGGTCAATCGGACGTGATTTAATAGGTTTCGGCATCGAATATAGAAGTTTGAAATTCTAAAGTTCACTAAGCGTGGAATGGGGTGCGATTCATGAATTCGACGTTATTTGATGTGATTTGAAGGCTCAACTAAGTTCGTAATGTGTTTTGGGACGTGTTGGTAAAATTGGTTAAGGTCCCGAGGGCCTTGGGTGGATTCCGGGAGGTTAACGGATCGAGTTTGGACTTGGAAGAAAAGATAAGGCAGCTGATATCTGGTGTGATCGCACCTGCGCAAAAAGGGCCGCAAGTGCGAGCCAGTGGTCACAGGTGCGGTTGGGCGAAGCTGGGCAGTGACCGCAAGTGCGAAGGGTTGTCTGCACCTGCGAGCATCGCAGATGTGGAGGTGCGTCGCAGGTGCGAGAGTGGGAGAATAATCTGGGAGCGCAGGTGTGAGGGTATGTCCGCACCTACGAAAGCGCAGATGCGGAAGGAAAGGCACAGGTGCGTAGTCGAGCTAGGCGGAGGGAATGCGAAGGTGCGAGGTTTTGGCCGCACCTGCGAGACCACAGATACGATGAAGAGTCTGCAGGTGCGGAAGTCGGGGGTGGGCAGTGTCTCCTTTAAAGTGAGGGTTTCGCTCTATCTTATTTCATTTTCGCCCATGGGAGCCGATTTTGGAGAACATTGGAGTGCCATCTTCATCAATCATAATGGGGTAAGTGTTTTCTTCACAATTTTGAGTTAAATGCATGAGTTAATACGGATTTGAACATGGAAATTAGTATAAATTGTGGAGTTTTTGGTAGAGAACCTAGAATTTGGTATTTTGGATTTTAACCACGAATTTGGACATGAAATTGGGAATAAATAATATATTGGAGTTCATAAGGTTTGGGTAATGATTATCTTCGAAAATTTTAGGAATCCGGGCACGTGGGCCCGTGGGTGATTTTTATCGACTTTTAGAACGAAATTAGAATTTGTTATAAATTTGATAATAAGGAGTATTATAGTATATATTCATGGATTTGCACATTTATTTACTAGTTTTGGAGCATTGAGCATCAGTTTGAGTTATTGGGAAGGCTTGGGAGCCGGAGAAGGAATTTCAGAGTGAGGTAAGTATCCTTTCTAACCTTGTAAGAGGGACCTAACCCCAGAGGTGAATTAAATAAATATTTGTACCTAATTATGGGGGCTACGTACGTACGAGGTGACGAGAGTCCGTACGTAGCTACTATTATGCTATTGTCCGGGTAGTTTAGGACCTGTATCATGCTATACATGGAATGTTTGTGCCCTTACTTGCTAATATAATCACTTAGTCATGCTAGAAACTGATAAAGGAATTATGTGAGATTAAATTCACTTACTTGAAGGTTTGTATGAGATACTTGACCGTAAATAAGAAACTTGTGTTTTCTTGAAAATAATTGTTATTTATGGATTCGGCCGAGCGCCTCGGTAGTAAATAGATGCGTCTATGGTTCGCGCCATTTGACCCTCTAGCAGTGCATAATGTTAATAATTGTTAGATCGGGCCATACGACCTCGGCATGATTTGCGCATGCTTGCATTGCTTGCCTTGAAATTTATAAATAACGATATTGCCTCCCTGGTCTGAGATAAATTGATAATTTGATATGGCCTCATTGGCTGGAGATATAATTGTTAAAAGATGAAAATAAATTTGGAAACCCCCCTATTGAGAAGAGAATTAATTACCTGTCTCATGTTATTGTGTTTACCGTTGCCTCATGAAAATCCATAATTTATCATATCATTGGTATATTGATTATAGCCCATAGTAAGTGTCTGAGTCGACCCCTCATCACTACTTCTTCGAGGTTAGGCGAGATACTTACTGGATACGTGTTGATTTACGTACTCATGCTACACTTGCTGCACATTTTTGTGCAGGTACACATATGTTTAGCAGCCTCGTGGGCGCAAAGGCGCGATTATGGCGGGGACTTAGGTGAGCTGCATTCTATACAACGTTCCGTAACCAACAGAGTCTCCATCAAAGTACTTGCATTTTTCCTGTCCAATTGTATTCCGGACAGCTATTGTATTTTATTTTACATTCTTTGTAAATGCTCATGCACTTGTGACACCGGATTTTGGGATGCTTATGGGTTGCACTGTATTGGAAATTCTTTTAAAGATATTATTACGTATTTTGTAAACTCCATCTTCTGCTATTTAATTGAGAGGAATAACTATGAATTCAAAATATTAAAATGAGAATTTACTAATTATTGTTGTTGGCTTGCCTGACAGTAGTGTCTGGCGCCAGCGCCAGCGCCATCATGACCTTTCAAGGATTTTCGTTCGTGACAACTCATACTACACTTCTACACATTTTTGTGCAGATCCAGGTATTTTGAAGTGAGTTTATCATTAGCTAGCTATGCAGATTGTTGCTGTAGAGACTCAAGGTAAACCTGATGCTGCGTTCGCAGGCTTCGGTGTCACCTTCTGATATGTATTCATACTGTTACTTTATTTCAAACAGTTGTATTTAGAAGAATTGTAGCAAACTCTGTAGAGCTTATGATTTGTACTACCGGTTTTGGAAATTGTAAATTTTATAGAGAAATCCATTTTAAAAGTTGTTAGATGTTATTTATTATTGTTTTTATTCAGTAAATGTTAGGCTTACCTAGTCCCTAAGACTAGGTGCCATCACGATACCCAATGGTGGAAAAATTGGGTCGTGACATCTGGAGTACGGGAAGTAGGAGTCTTAGTTACTCCCCCAATCTATGAAATATTTGGTGCAACAGAGATCAATCCCTCCTGAGTTAATGTACGAAACATATTCAAGAACTGTGCTAAAGTCTCCTAAAGTCTGGGGGTAACAACAAGTGTCTCTGGTACTTGTCCCCCAACTGGAGCTACTGGCGGCTCTTAAACCGCTACTCTGACATGTGTTTTAACTGCGATACGTGCTATTGTTTGGCCCCTACTTCGGCCCCAGACTCTTGCGGCCCTAGCAGAGTCTGCTCAGCTAACCCGATAGCACGTCTCCTTACCATCCGTGATAGAATAGAGATACAAAGGCTCAAACTCCAAAATCAACAAATTTCGCACGACATGAATGAAAGAAGTGGAAATTTCCTAACAGTTATGTAGCCTCTCGAACATAAGTACAGACGTCTCTGTACCGATCCGCAAGACTCTACTAGACCCGTTCGTGACTCGTAGAACCTATGAACCTAGAGCTCTGATACCAACTTGTCACGACCCAAAATCCCACCACATGCGTCGTGATGACACTTAGTCTCTAAGACTAAGTAAGTCGATTATAATTACAATTCAAGCCATTTTTTATATAGATGATCGAAACCAACAACGGAAGTAATTACAAACAACCTCCCAAGACTGGTAATACTTAGTCACGAACTCTATCTGAATACATGAAATGATCTCAAGGATCAAATACTCAATACTGTTTGAATAATGATTAACAGTACAATAAAATGGAAGTACTCCAAGACACTGTGGTGACCAAGCAACTCTACCTTGAATCTTTGCGATCCCACTCTAACTCTGTCTGAGTCCGATATCTCCAATACCTGGCTCTGCACAAAAATATATAGAAGTGTAGTATGAGTACACCATAGTCGGTACCTAGTAAGTATCAAGATTAACCTCGATGGAGTAGTGACGAGGTACAGTCAAAACACTCACTAGTCTAATAACATATACAATATAGTATGCAAAAATAATAGAAAATAAATAGCAGTAATAGCAACAATAATCCACTAGTGATGTAAACAGCAAAGCAACACGAAATCCATAAATATTGCTCAAACATGTAATGAACACAAGTACAACCAATAATCAAGTCCTTCAAAATATACATCTTCCATTTTTAAGTTTTTCAATAGAAATCTCTAGAATATAATCCTTTCCAATAAATATATTTCCAATATACTTCTTTCAATTAAATATCCTTCAAATATAATTCTTTCAAATAAATTTCTTTCGAATATAATTCTTTCAAATAATAATTTGAATATAATCCTTTCAAATAAAAGTCACCTTGTGACACCTCACCTCATAATCATAAAATACGGGTCTAAGCCCACTTTCATATTTCTACGGCACCTCGTGCCAATATCTCTATCACAACCGCACGGACAACTCACATGCCAATATCATCATCATATTTTCCCCGATACCTCGTGCCCACATTTCATATATGTTGCGACATGCAACCCGATCCCATATAATATTAATCATACTTGTTGCGGCGTGCAACTCGATCCCATATAACATAATCCACCTCGCAATAGCCACAGCCTCCCAATTTCAACATAGATCAGACTATTATCAAGTTTACCGAAACAACAAGACAAGTTGCACAAGATATAAAATAAACACAAAAAAAATCACAACATAACATGAAAATTACCAACGCAATAACCCCACATCATCACATAAAAATTACCAACACAATAACTCTACATTATCACATATCGTCCCTTACAATAGCCACACTTATCTTTCCTATACCCACCCTTATCACTCATATAATAGCCTTCCTTATCCCTCCACCCTGACAATATCAATAGCCACCCTTATCGCTCCTATAATAGCCTCCCTTATCGCTACGTTTAATAGCCTCCATTATCACTCCGCCAGACAATATCCCAAAACACATAATAACAGTGAAATGCCACCCTTATGTCCGCATAATGTCAAAAATGGAATGCCACTCTTATACGCCGCATAATAGTAACCCAAATCACACAATAATTCACATAGAATATTATCACAACAACACAACATCATCAACTCGTATTTACAAATTGCCCGTAGGCCACGACCATTCCAAAGGTACAACAAAGTCAATTAATCTCACAACAGATAGTCCACGGCTCAACATAATGTATATAAAATCTCAAAAATAACCAAAAGGATGGGAAAATAACTCATTATAGGACAACGCCTTCTTTAATCTAAATTTTAGATAAATATATAAATGCCTCAATTTAAACTTATTTAATTAATTATTTTCAGATGAAAAATCCATAATGTGATTATTTCCAAGAAATATCATATCAACAAACACACGGATTTCACATAAAAATCCAAGTGGCAATCACACTAAATTATCATATAAAATATAAACTCGACAAACAAGGAATGAGGCATGACAAATCAAGGATTTACTAAATTTCAATAATTTTTTAATTTAATACATAAGGGCGTCTATGAATTTCAACCTATATAATTTGCACATATAAACCAAGTACGTTCTCGTCACCTCGCGTACATGATTTTCAATTACACAATTTCCACATAAGACACAATACCTAAGGGGTAATTCCATCACTCAAGGTTAGGCAAGATACTTACCTTTTTGAAGTTATTCCGATATTCCAAAATAGCCTTTTTGCTTGAATTGACCTCCTGACATCTCAAATCTATCAAAATTGATTGTATAACTTCATTAAAATTTATCGGAAATAATTCCGGATAATAAAATGTCAACTTAATATTTCACAGTAAAAAGTCAACACGGGGCTCGCCTCTCGAAACCCAATAGACTTTTCACGAAATACGAATACCCATTTCGATACGAGTTCAACCATACCAAGTTTACCAAATTCCGATAACAAATCGATCTCCATATCTTAAATTTTCGTTTTATAAAATTTCTATTATTTTTCCCAAATTTTCATCTCAAAGAACTAATTAAATAATAAAAATAATGATATATTTGTGTATATTAACCAAATCCTTAGAATCACTTACCCCAATGATTTTCTTCAAAATCCCACGAAAAATCGCCATAAACCGAGCTCCCAAAGTTCAAATGTGAAATAATACCCAAAACCTCGGTTATATAGTATACAATCTGACCCCTCATTGTGCTGACTGCACATATTTTTGTGCGGCCGCGATCCAAATTGTTCGGCCGCACTTCAATAGTGGCTGCACTACCAAGCTTTAGTAAATTAGCCATAACTTTCTCTACATATGTCCTAATAATTAATGCTAAATCTTTCTGGAACCTAGATTCAAAGGGCTACAACTTTTATTTTTGAATCATCTCAGAATTATTTGTAGATTAAAAGATATAAGCTTCCGAAATCGGACTATCGAATCTGCGAAATCACCTTTCTGCGGCCGCGAGAAGAATTCTGTAGACCACACAATTTCAACTGCGGGCCGCACAATTCCTACTGCTACAGCACTTGGGGAGTTTGCGGCCGCACTTCTGCTCTCAAAAATGTGCCCTCCGCACTTCAATTGTCTCATAACATCATTAGAGAGCCGAAATGCCCGGTCTCGCTCAAAATACAATCCGGAACTCATTCGAGCCACTCGGGACCCCATCCGAATGTACCAACAAGTCCTATAACACGATACGAACTTAGTCGGACCATCAAATCACATCAAACAATATCAAAAATATGAATCGCACACCAATTCAAGCCTATTAAAACTAAGGAAATTCCAACTTCTACGATGGATGCCGAAACCTATCAAATAAAGTCCAATTGACCTCAAAATTTGCACACAAGTCATAAATGACATAACAGACCTATTCTAATTTTTAGAATCATATTACGACCCCGATATCACCAAAGTCAAGTCCCGATCAAACTTTCAAACCTTCCAATTCTAACTTTTGCCATTTCAAGCGAAATCAACTACGGACTTCCAAATAAATATCCGGACACACTTCTAAGTCTAAAATCACCATGCGTAGCTATTAGAACCATTGAAATTCTATTTTGGAGTCATTTTTTCAAAAGTCAACTCTCCGGTTAACTCTTTTCTTTTAAGCTTCTTAAATAAGAATTGTTCTTTCAATTTAATCCCGAATCATCCGAAAACCAAACTCGACCACACATGCAAGTCATAATACACATCACAAAGCTGCTCGTGACATTAAGTCGCTGAACGAGATGCTAATTATTAGAACGAAAAGTCTGGTCGTTACAATTATACATGAATCTATCATTATTTTTAGCATTTAATTAGTATTTTTAGTTGGAAAAATTGGGAAAATTTACGAAAACTTTCTAAGATATAATTTGAGGATTTGAAAGTTGATTTGAGGTCAGAATTAAATAATTTTGGTGTGGTTGGACGCATTGTTGAATGAGTGTTCGAATTTTATAAGTTTGGTCCAGTTCCGAGACGCGAGCCTGGAGTTGACTTTTTGAGTTGACTTTTTAATTTTCTTTAAAGATTGTAACTTTATTATCCGGAATAGTTCCTATGATTTGTATTTATGGTATAAAGTATTTTGGCTAGATTCGAGCCGTTCGAAGTTAGATATTCGCGGAAAAGGCTAACTAGCGGATTGAGTTAACTTATTTGAGGTAAGTATCTTGCTTAACTTTGTGTGGGGAAATTACCCCTTAGTATTGGAGTTGTATTGTTTTAATTGTGGTACTTGAAAGTCGTGTATGCAAGGTGACGAGTAGGGACATGGGCTATAAGTGGTAATTGACCGGTTTAGGCTATTTGGATTCCTCTCGTTACTTTAATTGAATTGTCATATCATATTATATATTTCATTGTTAATCTACCCTTTATGCATTTTAATCTGCCATCACATGCCTTGTTTGACATTGTTAACACTTGTTCCACCCTTTACCTGTTATTTGCTTTTATATGCTTAGTTGAGGTTATTGTCTTCCTTATTGTCTGCTACTCCTTTAATTGTTGAATTGTTTACTTGACGTTGTTGTTTTCATGTAATAGCATCTTGTTGAGTTATTGGTGTTGAAATTTTAAAAGTCATGATCTCATTGAGGCAAGGTTGTTAATTGTTGAAATACCATTCTTGTTGAGTTATTCATTTTCAGTTTGCTATTGTTGAGACTCTTGTGCATATTGTGGTTGAGCCATGGGATATTTATTGTGAAAACATTGATATTGTTGATTCTTTCGGCAAGTTATGGCATATGGGCACTTGTGGTGCGAGTTGTGATTATGTTGTGATATTGATATGCATGCGGTGCATTAAAGCTAGGGGTTGATACGCATGCGGTGAGATAAATTGGGGTTGATATGCGTGTTGCTAGTAGGGGAACTACTTGAAGCCACACGATGTGATAATGTGGGCTAAAATGCAGGTAGCTATTTCGAAAAAAAATAATTTTTAAAATTAAATGTAAGGCTCCCGCAGTGATATAAGGAAAAATTGTGATTGTTATTGTGAAATGAGTTACAAGGCGGTACCTCGGTGGTGATTCTTGATGTTATCTTTCATTTACATCACTTGAGTTTGTCTATATCGTTTTCTTGGTATTCTTATTACGTGTTCCTCCCTTGTTGACTTTATTGCCTTATATTCAGTTATAGCTTATCTTGTTGTATTTCTTCATTATCTCATTTTCTTGTTTCCATTATTATACGGTACTATACCTATTCAACTTCTTTTATTAACCTAGTAGGTGTCTTGACCTGACCTCGTCACTACTCTACCGATGTTAGGCTTGATGCCAATTGGGTACCGTTGTGATGTACTCATACTATACTTCTGCACATCTTTTTGTGCAGATCTAGGCACCTCATATCATGCTAGGCACCAGTGACTAGAGCTTTCAGATCGGAGAGTTCAGGGTATGTCTGCCGGCGTTCGCAGGACTCGGAGTCACCCTCTATCCTTGTTTTTCTATTGCATACTCTTTATTTAGACCGTGACACATTAGGGATGTTTCAGTATACTCGTGTAGAGCTTATGACTCAGTCTCATTAGATTTTGGGAGTTATTGTTTGCGGTATTGTTGAGTTCCATTATGTTAGATAGATGGTTTAATTTGAAGTTATGTTGTTACTTTCGCAATTTCTTTATGTATGTTAGACTTACCTAGTCTTAGAGAATAAGTGTCATCACGACATCCTACTATGGGAGATTTGGGATCGTGACAAAATTGCTATGTTGTAAGACTTTAGAAAAAGATAAAGGAAAGGATAGACTAGTTTAATCTTGATAAGGTGATAAATTTGATGTTGAAAAACGAAAAAGAGAAAACAAGAGCTTCTACAACTTAAGTGTCAAAATTCCTAAAGAACTCAACTAATTCGTCATATTTTGTAGGTAGCAGTTTCTATGATTGCGTTTCTAGAAAAACCAAATGTTAACATAGTAAAATTTACAATAGCAATTTACATGATAATAGATAAAATCAAAATTTAAATACTAAAATACAAAGCAATTTAAAACAAAATATTAAAAATAAAAAACATAAATTATTTTACGCTCAATAAAATACAAATAAATTGAAATAAATAACAAGCATGATCATGTTTATAATTGACTTTGTCTCATATTTGCTCTACTTTGTTTGGCATAATTCGGTGTACATAGGTCAAAATACTTGATTTAGGGTGTGAATTTGGATATAGAATTTTAATTTTTTTGAAATAAAACTTATATTTAAAAAATAATTTATGCCTTCTTCTATGTTTTTGTGGAGGAAAATGGTACTGGAAACTCATCTCTAGTACTGGCCTCCGAAAGAACCCATAGAAAAAAATCCACTTGACAACCGCAATTATTACACTGATGGATGGAACTTTAGTAAGAATAATTGTTGGAAATTTAGTTTTTATCTTCAAGATTGGTAATTTTTGGTACTGGTCGATTGAGGGTCTTTATAAATCTTCATATCTAATTTTTCTTATGGTTCTTTTTAACATTTGTTTGTGGTAATAAATATGAAATATTACCATTAACAACCAATTTTTGTACAAGTCATGAGCGCCTATGTTGGCAACCTCCATTTCAAGGTGCTACATCCAGGCCTCCAATCAACCAACAAGAAAACACATCCTCTATTTAATCAAACTAATAGAAACAGTAACAAACATAAACAATACCTAACTAATTACATAATTTCTGGGACCGACTTTGACAATTTCTTTTGCTTTCTTTGATGTTTGTATACTCTCTAGTCTAATTTTGACTTCTTTCTGTATCTGTGGAATTGCAAACTGTGTATTCACATTGGTGCGTCTAAAAATTCTTCAATTCCTTGCTTGCCATGTGTCGTCTATCATTGCTTGCTAAATGGCTGCCACCACTTCTTTCTTCATCTGCTTTCATCTCCTATTTTTCATCCACTGCAACTATTGTGTGACCCCTTGTTAGTTATATATATTCCAGACCAATTACTGAGACCTTGCCTAACTTCACTTATCCATGCACACTCTACAAATAGGTGCTGTGGATTTTTTGCCTTTCCTTCATCACACAAATAACATATATTATCTGCCACTGGAATATGGAGCCTTTGGAGCCTCTTTTTTGTGAGCACCTTGTTCTGGTTGGCTAACCAAACAATGAACCTGTGCTTAGGTTGCATTGCTTTGCTCCAGATTAAGTCAACCTCCTTTAATCTTTCTAGACATGTTAGCATAACATTATAGCTCTTAGTTAGTACTCCCCATTAGTTGTAAGTTGATATCTACTGTTCGGGTACCATTGCATCATTCCACTCTTAAGGGTATCCAATTTTCTGTAGTACCAACTGTTATCGATTGGAGGATTATCATCCCATATATTTTCATTTTGCTTTATGTATACTCCATGCACTCATCTCACCCACAAGAGATCTTTTTTCTCATTTAATTGCCATAATAACTTTCCAACTGAAGCTACATGGAAGCTACATTCCATGTAACGACCCGATCAGTTGTTTTGAGTATTTGCACTCCGTTCGATGGTTCGAGAACATGAGTAGCTTCATATGATGTATTATAAATTGCGTGTGTCGTCAATTTTGGATTTCGTGTGATTCAGAATTGATTTGGAAGAATGATTTTCATTTTAGAAACTTTAAGTTGAAGGAGTTGACCAAGTTTGACTTTTGTGTATTTGACCTCGGATCGGAGTTTTGATGGTTCCGTTAGGTCCGTATGGTGATTTTGGACTTGAGTGTATGCCCGAATTTGGAGGCTTCTAAAAGGTTTTGGCACTATTTGGCAAAAGTTGGCAATTTAAAGGTTTGAAAAGTTCATAGGTTTGACCAAGAGTTGACTTTTATGTTATCTGGTTCGGATTATTGTTCCGGGAGTTAGAATAGGTTCGATATGTCATTTCGAACTTGTATGCCAAATTTGGATTCATTCCTGATTGGTTAGGCTTGAATCGGATGCTTGATTCGAAGTTTGAAGTTTATGAACTTAAGTGATTGATCTTGATCGACGATTCGTGGTTTTGATATTATTATGTGTGATTTGAGGACTAAGATGATGAAGCATGAAGCTAACTAACCACATAGAAACGCAAAATTGAAATCAAAACATTTAAACAAAGAGAAACTGAACCAAAGTAGCAGCTATTATTGAAGTTGATAAAAAAGAAATAGGCGGAAGAGTTAAAATATCAGACCTTTGTATTGAATTTGAGCCTAAGTTACAACCAACTTGAAAATTAGACAACTCTTGACCAGAATATTTGCCAACGACATCGGCGCCTCGAACGACCTCAGAACCACCTCTCCGGCAGCCTCGCAACTCATCGGGAATTCGAAAAGAAAGAGATCAATTTGACCTTTCTAAAGCAGAAACGCAGCAGTGTTCGGGACTGTTTTGAAGCTACTGTGGCGTGGGTTTTGTGGTGCGATGCAGCTGTATTTTGGATCTGTTTGAGCTGTGTTTTGGCTGATATTTTCGGGTGTTTTAGAGTTGATTTTCAGCTGGTTTTTGGCTAAGATTTGGGGATAGTTTTGGATGGATTTTTGCTGGGTTTGAGAGGTTGTTTCGGCGGCGTTTTTTAGGTTGAAAGAGGGGAAATTTATGGGCTGTTTTGGGAGCTTTAGGGGGCTGATTTTGATGGTGTTTAGCTGGTGGCTAAAGGAGGTTCATGGCTGTATTTTCATGGATAACACTTGGTGTTTTGGTTGAAGAGGAAAGAGCTGTTGTTTTTCTTAAAGGATGAAGCTGATGCGCAGCTTTTGGATGCTAGAGCTCTAGTTTTTTTTTTCCTCTCCCTTAAATGCTAAAAGTGAGTGTATTATATAGTGCAGTGTGTGAGTTGTGGATTATGCATAATGTGTGTGTGTGCAGATGATCGTGTGACGTGAGAGATGTGAAGTGGTGAAGGACCTGAAGGGGGAAGTGTCACGACCCAATTTAGGATAATGATAGGCACTTAGGAGCAAGCACTCTCAAGTAAGCCTCATCGATAATTTATAGAAAATCGGACAGAGTTTCTCCTGTTTTAGGACTATCCAAAAATAAACATGTCTTAGAAATCAACACAACCAACCTATATCGACCAAACAAGTTATAATTCTCATTCACGAGATATTTCCAACACAATAATACTAACTTCTTCTCTAAGTATACCATAGGAAAGTCTAGTACGAATCACGAGTCTATATCAATAAAAGAATACTTATGACACTCATAAAAATGACTATGGAGCGACTCTAAGAGTTTCAAGAAAGAGACTATAACAAATAAATAATAATTTTTGCCCACGCGAATAAATGCGGGGCTCACCAGGAACTACCAACTCATGTACTCTAATTAACGGAATCCTTGCCTGTGTCTACTGTTGTCTCTATAAAAATAATAGCGGGGAGTGAGTCGCTAGCTCAGTGAGTAATAACACTTAACCACAACCATTTTTAAAGGGGACAAGTTAGAAAATAAGCTAGTATATTAAACAGAAAATATCGTAAGAATACCCTTACAGAAATAATAAACAATAATCAGTCTCATCATGTGTTTCTTGTAATATAAATCAATTGATAATTCGGTAATAAGCTCGGTAAACACTGTGTAATATCAACATTCATGTTTGGGAGGTTTCCAAGAAAGGATCATGTAATCTGTATCACTCTGTGGACCCTTCGTGAAAGGAGTCAAATATAACTGTAGGTCCCTGCTCGAGGAAAAACTGTAACTATATGCTAGTTCTGCCTTCCCACTAGCGAGGGCTATAACTGTACTCGGTAATCGGTAAATACATGGTGCACCAGGTCTAACGAACCCGGCATTAGCTACGGGATCCTTCAAAGTCTCCTCCCATTTATACTTTTCTTTGTAAACAGTAAATATTCACATGGAAGCATTTTCAAAATAGTACAAGGCATTTCAATTCTTATCAAATCATGTAATCCAAATTCTAGTACCGGTAATCATATCTCAAGTGATAGTAAGATATGTCTGGTAACAGTGAGAACCTTTTAAATAACTGTAAACATCTCAAGTAAACTATTCAGTACCATATCAAGTAAAGGACTTGTCCACATGCAATTTCAAATATTTGGTAACACATTTTATTTTCAAAATATAGTATAAACCATGCAGGTTACGAAAACACATATTGCGGTAAGATTACTACTCACGATACTCGTGCCGAAATACCAAACACGTCACCTCGAGCAGTCCATACGACTATCTTCATTCAATCTATAATAATGACATATCAATCTCATGTTAATTTTCTTGTTTAGTCTAATACATAACTAATATAGAAATATCCAACCCTCATGATCATATCTTTAATTCTCAATTTGTCAAGGTTGTATCTACCCATGCTACGGTTAATTTTTGAACTAGTCCAAAATCTTCTAAATAACAGGCAATCATATCTTTTTTCAATGTACTATTCAATTTTCTTAACCTTGTATATAAGTTGAAACTTAATAGCAGTACTGTCCATAATATTTTTTTTTTTGGAATTTAAATTTCTAATGCCCAATGGAATCCCATAAACGCATAAATTGAGATTAAAGAAATCCACCGGAAAACTAAAGAAAAATCAAAGAAAGGAAAAATTGACCTCTTTACGTCGAAGGATACTTTCACTGAAAGCTTCTATATAGGTTCAATTATCCGTCCTTTTGATTGTAAATCTTACTGCCAAAAGCTTATATTTTCCTCACTTTTGCTTGTCAATTTATTGCCGTCCAATTTTGTTCTAGTAACTACTCCCTTTTGTTTCTTTAAGTTTGAAGTTGGTTCTCCCAATCCCTAACTCCTCGTAATGCCTATATATGGTGGGCCTCAGCCCATGTAATTCTTTTGTTTTTTTTTGGTCTCCTTTTTATTTCTTTATTTCTTTATTTATTTATTATGTTAATGACTTAAATATCCTAACTTACGTATGGAGTATTACATTCTCCCCACCTTATAAAATTCGGCCCCCGAATTTAAATTAAGTTCTTATTTGCAGTCAAAACAAATGAGGATATTTTGCTCGCATTTCTTCTACTTGCTACTTAGCATCCTCAGTGGTATGGTTTCTCCACGAGACTTTTACGGACACATTTTTTCTTTTTAGCGTAACATTCTTACTTCTTTGTCAACAATAGCTAATGAATCCTCTTCGTAAGGCAAGTTCTCATTTAGTTGTATAGTCGGAGCTTCAAGTACTTGAGAAGAGTCTGATATATATTTTCTTAGCATAGAGATATGAAATATTGGATGAATAAAAGACAGCTCACGAGAAAGTGCCAACGATATTCCACAACTCTCACTCGATCAAGTATCTTGTACGGTCTTATAAATCTAGGATTTAATTTCCCTTTTTATTTTCGAATCACACTATGCCTTTCATGGGAGAGAATACGTGGTAAAACTCGATCTCCAACTAAAAATTCTAAGTCTTTTTTCCTTTTACCGGCTAAAACTTTTGTATGCTTTTAGTTATGAGCAATTTGTTTGCATGATCAACTCGACCATGTCAATAGCTTCTTGTACTAGACCTGATCCCCATAAGTTAGTCTCACCAACTTCAAACCATCCGATTAGAGAACAACATCTCTTACCATACAATGCTTCGTATGGTGCCATCTGAATGTTGGACTAAAAGTTATTATAGTACGGAAATTCATCTAAGATAGATAGGCATCCTAACAACATCCAAACTCAATACTGCAATCTCTCAACATATCCACCAAAATCTGTATAGTACATTCAGACTTGCGTTTGTTTGCGATAAAAATCGGTACTAAGATCTACTCATGTACCCAACGTCTCTTGAAAAGGTTTTCAAATCGTGAAGTGAAATGTGATCCTCTATCAGAGATGATGGACGATAGAGCTCTATGGAGTCGGATAATTTTTCATTCATGTATATTTGTGCATATTTTACCTTACTATAAGAGGTTTGACTAGCAAGAAACGTGCCTACTTTGTAAGCCAATTTACAGCTTTCCCACATATAATCATACCTCTAATGGTTTAGATAATTTCATATAGTGTATTATAATTCTATTGCATTTCTACTTCAGAATCTTGTGTTGTTGTAGTGGGCTTATGAGTCGCAAATGCTTGCCTTAACATGCCGACATGTCAAATAGTTAGAAACAAAGTTAATGAATTCTTTTTCTTCTTTTTATTTTTATTTTTTTTATTCTTCTTTCTTTTCCAACCAATCCAAAAAAATATTTCTAGTCATGGTACATCTTATAGACCTGCAATTTATAGTGTATCTAGATTTGTGAGCTCCATCACAAATAGCCTGTCTTAACCCACATATGTTTGCTACACATAATTGATTACCTAGTCGGAGAATACCATTATTATTAACAGTCGTATCCTTGTTTTTACTAGCTAAAAACTAATCTCGGTACTTGAACAATTGCTCATCCTCGTATTGACTAGCCTTTATGCACTCTACATCAGTCTGGACCAATAGCCAATAATATCTTTAAATTTTATTTTTACACTGAATCTAATACGTATACCTTCTATCCTATGCATATCTTTGTCCAGAAGTATCTTTACATGAGCTATATGAGCCAAATTACCCATGAATGCTTTTTTGCATAAGCCATAATATTTATCTTTCCCAAATAATATAAAATAGTACAATTATATCTTCTATAGTTCTCTCCATCAGCATTGTTAAATACTTATATCTCTGTTGGTTTTAAATGTACTTTAGGCTCTTGTGCTAGGTATAAATTTCATAAGTTTCTTCATATAAATAGTGTCTCCAAATCCTAAAAAGAAAATACCACTATGACCATCTCCAAATCATGAGTGGCATAATACGACTTGAGCTCTTCAATTTTCTTGAAGTATAAGCTATCACACGACCATTCTACATGAGAAAATATCCAAATTCTATCATCAAAGTATCATAGAACATCATGAATCCTCTAGAGCCTATTGGAATAAGCTAACATTGGTGTGATTGTCAAATATGCCTTGGGCTTCTGGAATCTCGTTGTACATTCGTTCATCCACTGAAATTTAGTGATTTTTTATGTTAACTTGGTGAGTGGTGGTGCTATTCTAGAGAAATCCTACACAAATGCCTATAGTAGCTTGTCAAGCCAAAAAAAGTCAATCTCTATAGGAGAAATGGTCTCGGCCATTTAGGAAGTGCTTTTATCTTCTCAGAATCTACCATTTTTTCATTCTTAGATACCATGTGTCCTATGAATACTGCCGAGTCTAGCAAAAGTTCACAATTAAAGAACTTGGTAAAAAGTTGATTTTCTTGCAGCGTCTTTAACGTATTTTTCAAGTGATTCTCATGCTCTTCCTAGCTACGAGAATATACCACAATATAGTAAGTAGAAACTATGAATTTATTTATTTAGTTTTCCAAAAACAACTCTAACACCATACCATTATATACACCAATGCAGCTGGAGTATTAGCTAGTCCAAAAGGCATCACAAGTAACTCCTAATGTATGTACCGAGTTCTAGAGGCAGGCATCAAATTAGTTATAGCCGATGCACTTTCTTAGGGACCTATTCTCTTTTTTTTCTTTTCTTTTTTAACAATATTGGTGCACCCCATGGTGAAACTCTCAGTATGATAAAACCCTATCGAGTAGGTCTCAAAATTGTTCATTTAGCTCTCTCAACTCTGCTGGTGCCATATAATATAGTTTGCGTGTCAGGTGTCAACTCAATACCGAAGTCTATTTCTCATATTGGAGGTAGTCCTAGTAAATTCTTAGGAATACATTATATAATCTCTCATTATGATACATTTTTCTCAAACTAAGTGTTTCTTATCTTGTTCCCCTTACTGTATCTATCGGACCAAAACAACCTTTCTTTTATAACCATTAAGCCTTCAAAATATATAAATTGCTCATCTCTAAAACCTATAATCCCCTTTTTGGACAAAACTAGCTTTAAATTTCACTAAACTTAATAGTCTTTCTATAATAATCTTGGGTAGCTTGGTAAGAAGATAATTAATCCATACCCATTAGTACGTTAGAGTCAATCATATTAAGTACAACTTGATTAGCTAGGGTTTCCTTCTCTTAACTTGAATCTTAAAAGCTATAAGCACATGTCTAACTACTATAGATTTTTCACATAAGTGGTAACCCAAAAATCATCGCTTAATATATCAAAATATCTTTAATTTTTAAATCTTCGACTCATATTAAAATCCATACTAAAAGATATCTAATCTCGATCTTCTTATGTGAGTTATTGCACCCCTATCATGTTTATATTTTCAATCTTTTTGGTAAGTGTAACTGCTACTGAATGGGTTTAAGTCTTCATATATGTAGTTACTATCTTGTTTAAATAATTAACCAACCTTTCAATAAGCCTCTAAACTTAAGATGTTGCTTGCGTATCTAGCTGAGAAAGTTTGGTGTTATATGTAAGTATACCCAACGTCTAAATCAATTTCTAAAATGATCTAGCAGGTAAGTTCATGTCACAAACTATCAAGAAGGAAGTGATTCATAAATACTTTAGTAAAATTATTCCCATATTAGTTGTGTTGCTCTTGTTGGCATCTCTAAGAGTATAGTAGCATTTCATGTATTCGCCATGTTCTCTAGTCTAAAAGTTGCATGTTCCATAGACCTCTAAATGAAATATCCTATAGCTCATAACGTGGTAAGTATTTTACTAAAACCTTTAAGGATCCTTTGAATTATCAGAAATAGTAAACTTAGTAGTTTTAACTTTAGGAACTTTATTAAGAATATTTTGTTGTTCCCCATAATCTTCAAGGTGCATGAGGACTTTAGAGCCCCTATTCTGTTGCTCATTCTTCTCATGTTTATCTATTATATCCATAAAGATCTCAATTTGTTTTCTTTTTTCTGGAGGTAAGTACCTTTTTGTGATAGCACTCCTTTATCGCTGTAGTGGTGGACTAGTATAAATTTTCGAAATGGACTCTATTACGCATCTTACCGGAAAGCACCTCACATGGCACAATGAACCTTTCACTGGTCTTGTATACTAATTATGTAGCATTTCTTTGCTTGGAGATGGCTGCATGTCTATTGGCAAAATTTGACGTCTTTGAAGTTTGAACCTCTAGCAAAATTCTATTATAGGGTAATTGGTCCGAGCCATACATAAATAGGATAAGTAATGACATATTCAGTTATTTGACCCTAATCGCTATACACGTACAGAGGAATAAGTAAGAAAGACAAGACACATCCTATCACGCCCTCGTAGAATCACGATTATAGGAATGGCCGGCTACACAACCATAATTGAGATTCTACTACTAACTTATTCTCTATTAGTCACAGGAATAACCTAGGCTTATGATACCAACTTTGTCACGATCCAATTTAGGATCATGACCGACACTTAGGAGCAAATGCTCCCAAGTAAGCCTCATCGATAATTTACTGAAAATCAGACTGAGTTTCCCCTGTTTTAGGACTATCCAAAAATAAACCTGTCTAAGAAATCAACACAACTAACCTATATCGACCAAATAAGTTATAATCGCCATTCACGAAATATTCCAACACAATAATACTAACTTCATCTCTAAATATACGGTAGGAAAGTCTAATACGAATCACAAGTCTATATCAATAAAAGAATACTTATGACACTCATAAAAACGACTATGGAGCGACTCTAAGAGTTTCAAGAAAGAGACTATAACAAATAAATAACAATTTTTGCCCCCCGCGAATAAATGCGGGGCTCACCAGGAACTGCCAACTCGTGTACACTAACTAACGAATTCCTTGCTTGCGTCTACTAGTATCTCTGTAAAAATAATAGCGGGGTGTGTGTCGCTAGCTTAGTGAGTAATAACACTTAACCACAACCGTGTTTAATGGGGACAAGTAAGAAAATAAGCTAGTATATTAAACAGAAAATATCATAAGAATGCTCTTATAGAAATAATAAATAATAATCAGTCTCATCATATGTTTCTTGTAATATAAATCAATTGATAATTCGGTAGAAAGCTCGGTAAACACTGTGTAATATCAACATTCATGTTGGGAGGTTTCCAAGAAAGGATCATGTAATATGTATCACTGTGTGGACCCTTTGTAAAAGAAATCAAATATAACTGTAGGTCCCTCCTCGAGGGAAAATTATAAACCCGCCGTTAGCTAGGGGATCCTTCAAAGTTTCCTCTCATTTATACTTTTCTTTGTAAATAGTAAATATTCACATGGAAGCATTTTCAAAATAGTACAAAGCATTTCAGTTCTTATCAAATCATGTAATCCAAATTTCGGTACCGGTAATCATATCTCAAGTGAGAGTAAAATATGTCTAGTAACAGTGAGAACCTTTTAAATAACTGTAAACGTCTCAAGTAAACTATTCAGTACCATATCAAGTAAAGGAGTTGTCCCACATGCAATTTGAAACATTCGGTAACACATTTTATTTTCAAAATATGGTATAAACCATGCAGGTTATGAAAATACAGATTACGATAAGATTACCACTCACGATACTCCTGCTGAAATACAAAACGCGTTACCTCGAGCAGTCCATACGACTATCTTTATTCAATCTATAATAATGACATATCGATCTCATGTTAATTTCCTTATTTAGTCTAATACATAACTAATATAGAAATATCCAACCCTCATGAGAATATCTTTAATTCTCAATCTGTCAAGGTTGAATCTACCCATGCTACGGTTAATTTTATACTAGTCCAAAATCATCTAAATAACAGGCAATCATATCTTTTTTCACTATACTATTCAATTTTCTTAACCCTATATATAAGTTAAAACTTAATAGCACTACTGTCCATAATTGTTTATTTTTTTTGAAATTTAAATTTCAAATGCCCAATGGAACCCCCATAAACACATAAATTGAGATTAAAGAAATCCACCGGAAAACTAAATGCAATGACCCAACCGGTCATTTTAACTTTTAGAACTCCATTCCCCTAAATAAAAATTTCCGTATGTGCTTTTCTTAATTTATGACTTGTGGAGATAGTTGGTTCCGAATTTAGAAGTGATCGTGTTGAAATCGGAACAATTGGTTTCTTAGTTTGGCTTTAAAAGGCCAAGTTTGACTTCGGTCAACATTTTAGGAACCCCACCTCGAAATCGGAATTTGACGGTTCCAATAGGTTCGTATGATGATTTTGGACTTTGGCGTATGTTCGAATCGAGTTTTTGACAACGCGAGAGCGTTTCAGCGCTAAATAGTGAAAATCAACTATTTGAAGGTTTAATATTCTTTAAATTTGGTTTGGAGTAGGTTTTGGAGTAATCGAGGTCCGTTTGAAATCTCGAGTGTGGGAATAGTTCTGTATGGTGATTTAAGACTTGCACGCAAAATTTGGTGTCATTCCGAGTAGTATAAGTATATTTCGACGCGTTTAGAGTAAGTTTGAAGAATTTGAAATTTCTAAGTTCAATCAATTTGGTTTGGGGTATGATTCTTAGTTTTGATGTTGTTTTACACGTTCCGAGAGTTCGAGCGAGTCCGTTTTATAATTTTAAACTTGTTAGTATGTTCGGGCGGGGCCCCAGGGAGCCCCGAGTGTTAACCAAACGAGGCTCGGATCAATTTTAGAATTTGGAGGAAGAACAAAAGCTTTTTGCTTCTGGTACGATCGCACCTGCGTTTGGACAGTCGCAGGTTTGACCCTCGCAGATGCGAGTTTTGTTCGCAGAAGCGGAAAGGGAAGGGGAGGACATCGACCACAGATGCAGAATTTTGGCGCACCTGTGAACGCGCAGGTGCGAGGCAGGGTGGGCAGATGCGAAGTTGGTCCAGGCGAGTAAAACTCGCACCTGCGAGGATTTTCGCAGGTGCGAAAAACACTACTTGGGCAGAACCTTAAAAACGGACGAGGCTCATTTCATTTTTAGTCCGTTTTTCTTCCATGTTTGGGCGATTTCAGAGCTTTCTGAGAGGAGATTTCAACTAGTAACTTGAAGGTAAGTTAATTCTACACACTTTGAGTTAAATACATAGATTATGGGTAGATTATAACCGGTAAATCTTAAAAATCAAGAGTTTATATGAAAGTCAACCTCTCGTCACCACCTCTTCGAGATTAGACTTGATACTTACTGGGTACACATTGTTTACGTACTTATGCTATACTTGCTGCACTTTTTGTGCAGGTCCTCAGACAGATGCTATAGTTGGACCTATTAACGCGCACCCACGATATCCCGAGGCTTAGTGGTGAGCTGCCCTTCTGAACCATTCTGCAACAACCAGTGCCTCTTCTTGAAATTTTATTCTGTCTATTTTATTTCAGACAATATTTAGAATTTTTGTATAATCTACTAGATACTCATACACTTGTGACACCAGTTTTTGGCACACACTAGTAGAATTTTTGGATTTAATTATTTTTAATTCTTGCAAGTAAGAAGAGTTTAATTACTCGATTAATTTTAAAGAATTGAATATGTGTTTAAATTACTAGTTGGCTTGCCTAGCCGTTGTGTTGGGCGCCATCACCACCTATAAGTAAAATTGGGTCGTGACACTAAAGAAGAATCAAATAAAGGGAAAATTGACCTCTTTACGTCGAAGGAAACTTTCACTGAAAGTTGCTATATAGGTTCAATTCTCCTTCCTTTTGATTGTAAATCTTACTACCAAAAGCTTATATTTTCCTCACTTTTGCTTGTCAATTTATTGCCGTCCAATTTTGTTCCAGTAACTACTCCCTTTTGTTTCTTTAAGTTTGAAGTTGGTTCTCCCAATCCCTAACTCCCCGTAATGCCTTAATATGGTGGGCCTCAGCCCATGTAATTCTTTTTTTTTTTGGTCTCCTTTTTATTTATTTATTTATTTATTATGCTAATGACTTAAATATCCTAACTTATGTATGGAGTATTACAAGAAGTTTATTAACAAACTTTTCTAACTTCATTATGTTTTTTTTTTTTTTTCTTTTTTTCTTTTGTCTTTCATTTCAAAATATAAGGTTAATTATAAAAATAATAATATTGAACAACCACTTTTTTACACCAAGATAAATATACTAAGAAAGATTCTATAGCTTACTTATTAAAGTTTTAATTAAAAGATACCATATATAGGTACATATATATATATTTTTAATTTTCTTTTTTAGAAATAAAATGTATACTCTACGAATGTGAGTATTTTTGTAGTTTTTTAATTTTTTTTTTTAAATAAAACCTCTTAAGAGTAAGATACAAATTTAAAATATCAAGCTTAGACCGAAAAAATATATTTACACTAAAATAGTATAGAATTCAGGTGTGGTCAAAAATTAGTTATTCACAATACTGACACCAACATAATGAACAATTACTATGTCACGACCCAATTTCTCCTATAGGCCGTGATGGCGCCTAACGTTGCCGCTAGGCAAACCAACAGTGAACTAACCATATGATTGTTTCTTTTAACATTTTTAAAATAGCTGCTTTTTAATTAGAGCATGAATAGAACGTAAAAGTGTAATAAGATGATAGAAAATAAATTTCTTTTTTTTAAGAGCAAATGAGATAAGTAAAGTAACCCAAAAATCATCATGTGTCTACTAGCAAAACTTCTAAGACTTGGTATCACAAGTGTATGAGCTACTAGTAGGATATACAAAAGAATACTACACTACTGTCTAAAGTAAAATAGACGGATAATAAAGGCAAAGAAAGATTTAGGCTGCTGCAAAACGGCTCGGAAGACAGCTCACCACAAAGTCTCGTAGAATCAAGGATGTGCACCGGACTAATATTCATGCACCTGCCTCAGATTCTGCACATTTAGTGCAGAAGTATAGCGTGAGTACATAAACAATATGTACCTAGTAAGTATGTAGTCTAACTTCGAAGAAGTAGTGACGAGGGGTCGACTTCGACACTTACTATGGGCTAACAATAGAATACTAAAATTTATAACTAAGCATGGACTATATAAATACAGCTGAAAACTCAATAACAAGAAATAAATGAACAATTCTTTCACTAATATTAAATCCCAAATTAATTTTCATTATTTAATAAAATTAGTCTCTCAATTATAATTGGGCTCCAAAGTTTATCACGCACGAATTATGCTGAGGACGTACGACCTGATCCAACATAGAAATATATAAAATGTGCACTGCCGAGGGTCGAACGGCACGAACCATAGATGCATATATTAACCTGCCAAGGCGAACGGCCCGCTCCCAAGAGAGTAGTGAAAATATTTACCTCGCTCGCGGAAATAAATACTTGCGATGCGAGTAAACATAGATTTCTCAAAGTTATCATAATATTCTTCAATTCTTTCCAAACATAAGGAATCCAAACTGGAAACATTAAATCTTTCTCAATCTCAGCTCTTATTCAATGCAATTACAAAGCATGATCATATAACGGTGTCAACAAAGGCATGATGTAGACCTAAGACTACCCGGATATCACTTGGAATGTAGCTGCGCACGGACTCTCATCACCTAGTGTGTATGTAGCTCCCCATACAGATGATTTACAATAAAACACACCTAAGGGGATGAGTTCCCTCTTACAAGGTTAGAAAAGAGACTTACCTCATCTCAAAGCTTACTTTCTGGTCCACAATTGTGCTTTAAACCCTCAACTCGGTGCCAAACGACTCGAAACTAGTCAAATGTTATATAAAATAATCAATACATGTTAAAAAATTCATATCCTAACTATTAAAGTGATTTTCCAACCCTAATTGAAGAAATTCCTAAAATTCACCCCCCAAACCCACGTGTCCGGATTCCAGAAATCTTTGAATAAAGTTGTTGCCCATAACCTCATGAACTCAAATATATAATTTTCACTAAATTCCATAACTATTTTCGTAGTTAAATCTCATTTTTATCAAAAACCTAGATTTTTCATCTAAACCCATGATTTTCACAAATTTACATGTTCAAAATCTACCCATAATCTATGTATTAAACTCACATTAGGTAGAAATTACTTATCTTCAATAGCTACGTTGAAATACCCCTTTTTGAAGCTCCAAAATCGCCCAAGTATGCAATAAATGCACTCTGTAACACCCCGAAAAAAATTTGAAGTACTTAAGCGATATTAAGAATGTTGATGTGCGTTAATTATATTATTTTGTGTACAGACGAGGACTATTAATATGATAGATATCAATTGGATATGATAATAAGTGTACAAGACATATTATAAGTGATGTGGGGTCTAAGGAGAGCCCTAAGTCGAGTTGGAAATTACATGTTAGACTAACATTCCAAATGAGTAGGCACAATACCAAACTTTGGACAAGCATATCTACATATATATAAGGATGTATGTGATGGACAACCTATCAAATGAAAGATCTTCGAGTCTAGTTTCTAACGTTTTAAACCGTTCTTTATTTGGACACACCTACAAGAGGTTATGAACAAATTCCCAAAGGCTAGCTCTGCGGTCAGTTTTGCGACCGTAAAACGGTTCCGCGGACCGCATAAGCATCGCAAAGTAGAGCAGAGACGGACGAATTGTCACAACCCAAACCGATGGGCCACGATGGGCACCCGGTAACTTACTCAACCGAGTACCAATATAACGTATCTTTTTGTATCATACTATCATAAATAACTGAGCCGGAGAGGCTGCCGTGAGATAAGTAGAATACAACATGAAATACCAATTTATACATAAGATATACGGGCCTATAAGACCAAAATAAGGCCGTACAATCGTCTACGTACATGACATATTTCTACAAGCCTCTAAGAATTTATATTTGTCATAAAGGTCGGGACATAGCCCCACCATACCAAATAGTACACGTCTAAATCATACTAACCAAACAAGCAACTCCGGAGCAAATAGAGCGCACCAACATCTTTCGCTGGTCTGATAGCTTACTTGGAGGGCTCATAACCTATCTACCGGGACCTGCAGGCATGAAACGCAGCATCCCCAGGCAAAAAGGATGTCAGTACAAATAATGTACCGAGTATGTAAGGAATAAAAATCAATAAACAATAGACATGAGAGAAACATGTAGTAAAAGACTCGACATGTATATCTGAATAACTTTGTGAATCACTTCAAATTTATAATGTCATGCATATGCATATTGTATACGGTCGAAATAGATTTCAGCCTTGGCATGTCCGGTACGGTTCGAAGGGTGGTGTATCGAAGTAAGATCCCGAAAGGGGCACGAACTAACCTAGAACCCGGGGAGGCCGGTCCGTGATGAGATCGATATCGTAATCAAACTCGATCAAGAATCGAACCATGGCACGGATAGATCTATCATGTTGATAATCCAAAAACCAACCTACATCGACCTAGAATCAATTCAAGGGCTTGAACTGGTGTCGGTCTCAAACCAAGGTCACAAGTTTGGGCCGAAATCAAGCTCGAATCAAAATTGAGGACTCTAAGCAAGATCGAGCTCGCAGACAAAAGCCGTTGTAATCCCACTAGAGGGGATCTTGGCCGAAATTATGGAAAAACTGATTTATCATGGGTCTCCCACTGGATGTTTATTTTATTTTGCTTGGAGCCAAATCCCTCCACTATAAAAGGGCTTGGTTATCATTTCTGTACACACATTTTTTTCTAAGACTTACGCTATCACAAATTATATTATTTCCTCTACAAGCAAGAGTGATCATTCTAGTTTTTTAGATTGATTCTATTTTGTTAAATCCTAAAATTCACTGTTCGTGATTGATTTGCCTAGATTACGTTTGCTCCAATCTATATTCATACTTTTATTTATCCTAGCGTTCTGTATTAAAGTTGTACCACATATCTTCGGAACTGCATATAAATTCAACTCTATCCATTTTTCGGGTAAACAGTTTGGCGCCCACCATGGGGCCGAGGATAATAGTGGTAACTTATTTCCGAAAACACCTTCAATTCAGGTTCGGCTATGAATAGACACCGGCTGAATGGCTTCACCGACCGATTACGGAGATGGCCTTCAAGATGAAACCAACAACTTGGAACTACCCGAGATTCGAGCCGAAATACCATTGGATGTCAATTCACAAATTGCTTTGGAAGCGAACCAGCGTTCCAAATCGGAAAGAAGCATTCAGGGCGGTGCTCGATCCATAACCCAAGACACCCAAAACCCAGAGGAGATTGGGGCCAGCTTACGCATGATCTTCGAGATGTTGCAAGCCTGGCAATTAGCGATAGCTCAACTACAGAGCAAAACTCGCGCACAAAGCATACCGAACCAGTGTTCCGAACCGGAAAGAAGCATTCAGGGCGGTGCTCGATCCGTAGCCCAAGACACCCAAAACCTAGAGGAGGTCGGGGCCAGTTTACGCATGATCTTCGAGATGTTGCAAGCCCAGCAATTAGCGATAGCTCAGCTACAGAGCCAAACTCACGCACAAAGCAGGCCGGTTTGCAATCCACTTCGAGAGGTCACCCCCATAACAGAGCCTGCCATAGTAAAATCTAATGAGCAGGAATCGGGGACCACTCCCGGAATTACTAAATTGCTCGAGGAACTCACAAAATGAGTCGAAGCCAACGAAAAGAGGGTGGAAACGTATAATGCCAGGGTCGATCAAATCCCGGGGGCTCCACCAATGATAAAAGGGCTTGATTCAAAAAATTCATACAAAAGCCTTTTCCATCGAGTGCGGCACCAAAGCCAATCCCCAAAAAGTTCCGTATGCCCGCAATTCCCAAATATAACGGTACGACCGATCCTAACGAACATGTTACCTCTTACACATGTGCCATAAAAGGCAACAATTTGGAAGATGATGAGATCGAATACGTGCTATTGAAAAAGTTCGGGGAGACCCTCTCGAAAGGAGCTATGATTTGGTACCACAATTTACCACCACATTCCATCGATTCTATTTCCATGTTAGAAGATTCGTTCGTAAAAGCGCATGCTGGTGCTATAAAGGTTGCAACGAGAAAATCAGACCTCTTCAAAGTAAAGCAAAGGCAGGGAGAAATACTGAGGGAATTCGTATCTCGATTTCAAATGGAACGTATGAAATTACCCCCGGTCACCGACGACTAGGCTGTACAAGCTTTCACCCAAGGGTTGAATGAGCTAAGTTCGACGTCATCACATCGGCTGAAACAAAATTTGATCGAGTATCCAGCGGTAAGTTGGGCAGATGTGCACAACCGATATCAATCAAAAATTAGGGTCGAGTATGATCATTCGGGGACCCCGTGCAGACCTGTTCATCAGAACAGGATAGTTATTAAACAAAAGCAGATCGACTGAGAGCAAAGGTCGAACAGAGACCAATATCGACCATACGTCACCAATCGGGTAAACAATGGTTCAACACGCAACAGTCAAAAAATCGATCGGGGACAAAATTCTCGGGGGCTTATGAGTAAGAGCGGCTTCGACAAATATGCTGAGCCTATAGAAGCACCTCGATTATCAGAATATAACTTCAGCGTTGGTGCATCCGCTCTCCTGTCGTCCATCGGATGCATCGAATACACTAAATGGCCTCGACCAATGCAAACCAATACTGCCTGAAGAAATCCCAATCAAACGTGCGAATATCATGGTACACATGGCCACAGAACGAAAGATTACAAGCAACTAAGAGAGGAAATAGCTCGCCTATTTAACAAAGGGCATCTTCAGGAGTTTCTGAGTGATAGGGCAAAGAGCCATTTTAAAAGTAGGGATTTCAGCAAGTAGAACGAGCAAGAAGAATCACAGCACATTATCCACATGATCATCGGCGGCACCAACACCCCCCGGGGACCAATGCTTAAACGTACTAAAACATCGATGGTGAGGAAAAAGCGATCTCGGACTCAATATTACGCACCCATGGGGATTTTGTCCTTTGATGATGAAGATGTAGAGGGGGTCATCCAACCTCACAACGACGCGCTGGTAATATCCGTACTCGTAAGTAAAACTAAAATTAAGTGCGTGTTGATCGATCCAGGTAGCTCGGCCAATATCATCCGATTGAAGGTAGTAGAGTAGCTCGGCCTGCAGGATCGGATCGTACCTGCAACTCAGGTCCTAAACGGGTTCAATATGGCATGAGAAACCACCAAAGGGGAGATATCCTTACCAATAAACGTGGCCGGAACTGTCCAGGAAATAAAGTTTCAGGTGATCGAAGGCGATATGAGGTATAACACCCTTTTCGGAAGGCCATGGATCCATAACATGAGAGCCGTGACTTCGACCATACACCAGGTCCTCAAATTTTCGACGTCGGGAGATGTCAAAATGGTGTACGGAGAGCAACCAGCTGCAAAAGAAATGTTCGCCATCGACGAAGCCAAACCAATGTCCTCACTTTCGCCGATAAAAGGATCAGTCCCGAAAGGAGAACGGGACACCAAATATCAATCACAGACAGTGGTTTCAACCCAGCCAGACAACCAGATAATCGAAGAGGATGGAAACCGAAGGGTCCCTCAATCTTTCGTAATTCCTGATGACTCCGATGCCACAAAATTGACAATCGAGGAGCTAGAGCAAGTCATATTAATCGAGCGTCGGCCCGAGCAAAATGTATACTTGGGAATGGGGTTGAGCCCTGAACTTAGGAAGAAACTCATTCAATTTCTTATCAATAACATCGATTGTTTCGCCTGGTCCCATTTAGATATAACAGGGATCCCGCCGGACATAACGACGCATCAGCTAAGTTTGGACCATAGGTTCATACCGGTGAAGCAAAAAAGAAGACCCCAGTCCGATAGAAAGAACGCCTTCATAAAGGACGAGGTAACCAAACTTCTCAAAATAGGGTCCATTCGGGAGGTAAAGTATTTTGAATGGTTAGTCAACGTAGTTGTAGTCCCTAAAAAAGGGGACAAAGTTAGAATGTGCGTGGACTATAAGGATTTGAACAAAGCATGCCCCAAAGATTCATTTCCGTTGCCCAACATCGATCGCATGATCGATGCCACGGCCGGCCACGAGATCCTCATTTTTCTCGATGCCTATTCTGGGTATAATCAAATACAGATGAACTCGGAGGACCAGGGGCTATAATGTGATGCCCTTCGGGCTAAAAAACGCAGGGGCCACTTACCAACGCCTAGTGAATAAAATATTGGAATAACAAATAGGAAAATCAATGGAGGTTTATATTGATGACATGTTAGTCAAATCCCTGCGCGCAGAGGACCATTTAATTCATTTGCAGGAAACGTTCGAGATTCTAAGGAAATACAAAATGAAGCTCAACCCCTAAAAATGTGCCTTCGGGGTCGGTTCGGGCAAGTTCCTCGGCTTTATGGTATTACATCGGGGAATAGAGATTAATCCCGATAAAATCAAGGCTGTTGAAAACATCACCGTCGTAGACAGCGTGAAGGTCGTGCAAAGACTAACGTGTCGGATCGCCGCCTTAAGCCGATTCATATCGAGATCATCCGATCGAAGTCATAATTCTTTTTCTCTACTCAAAAAGAAGAACGATTTTTCTTGGACCCCGGAGTGCCAACAAGCATTAGAAGGACTAAAACGATATCTATCAAGCGCACCACTGCTTCACACTCCAAAAACCGATGAGAAACTTTGTTTGTACTTGGCAGTATCGGATGTCGCCGTAAGCGGTGTCCTATTTCGAGAAGAGCAAGCCATGATTGTAGGTCTCGAGCTAGCTAGAAATTTGGGAGCAGAAATCGTTGAAGCCAACTGCGATTCCTTGCTGGTGGTAAGTCAAGTAAACAAAACTTTTGAAGTTCGAGAAGGTAGAATGTAGAGGTATTTAGATAAACTGCTTATCACTTTGCGCCATTTCAAACAATGGACTTTACGGCATGTGCCACGGGAACAGAATAATGAGGCCGACGCACTGGCGAATTTGGGGTCATCGGTCGAGGTAGATGATACAGGCTCGGGGAATGTAGTTCAACTTTCGAGATCGGTAATCGAAGAAGGACACGCCGAAATATATTCTACAAGATTAACATTGTATTGGAGAAACAAGTATATCAAATATTTGAAAAACGGAAAACTCCCATTAGGCCCTAAAGATTCCAGAACCCTACGGACCAAGGCTGCTCGATTCACTCTGGCTTCAGATGGAACACTGTACCGAAGAACGTTCGATGGACCATTGGCAGTATGCTTGGGTCCGGGGGATGTCGATTATGTCCTACGGGAATTGCATGAGGGTACTTGCGGGAATCACTTTGGAGCCGACACATTAGTCCAAAAAATAATCAGAGCAGGGTATTATTGGATTGATATGGGCAAAGATACAAAGGAATTTGTTCGCAAATGTGATAAATGTCAAAGGTTCGCACCAATGATCCATCCGCCCGGAGAACAACTCCACTCGGTCCTATCCCCGTGGCCTTTCATGAAATGGGGAATGGATATCGTCGGCCCTCTGCCATCGACCCCAGGTAAAGCCAAATTCATTTTGTTTATGACTGACTATTTTTCTAAATGGGTTGAAGCGCAGGCGTTCGAGAAAATAAGAGAGAAAGAAGTTATAGACTTTATTTGGGATCATATCATATGCCGGTTCGGGATACCCGCTGAAATAGTATGTGACAATGGAAAGCAATTAATTGGCGGCAAAGTACCAAGATTCCTCGAAGACCACAAGATAAGAAGGATACTGTCGACGTCGTACCACCCTAGTGGGAACGGGCAGGCTGAATCAACGAATAAAACTATCATTCAAAACTTAAAGAAGAGGTTGAACGATGCTAAAGGGAGATGGAGGGAAATCCTACCCGAAGTCCTTTGGGCATATCGGACAACATCAAAATCCAGTACGGGGGCGACCCCATTCTCCTTAGTATATGGATCCGAAGCATTGATACCAGTCGAGGTTGGTGAACCCAGTGCCAGATTTTGATTCTCGACGGAAGAATCAAATAACGAGGCTATGAACACAAGCCTCGAACTATCGGACGAAAGGCGAGAAACTGCCCTCGTCTGAATGGCCGCCCAAAAGCAGCGAATCGAAAGGTATTATAATCAAAGAACCAAGATCCGCCATTTCAAGCCCGGGGACTTAGTGTTGAGAACAATTAGCATCAATACCCGGAATCCGAATGAAGGGAAGCTAGGACCGAATTGGGAAGGACCATATCAAGTACTCGAGGACATCGGAAAGGGGTCGTACATGATCGGCGTTATAAACGGTAAACAGTTATCAAGCAACTGGAATGTATCACATCTAAAATGGTACTATTGTTAAGGTACAACCTTTCCATATTCGTTTATATCTCGAAACTGACCCCTACAGAAGTCCGAATAAGGGACGGATCTCTCGTCAGAAAGCACGCGTTGCACTCTTTTTTGCTTAGACCGATTTTATCCCAAATGGGTTTTTCAGCAAGGTTTTTTATGATGCAACTACTGGTCATGCAGCATTTATAATAATATCCGAGGCCCCGTAAGAAAATTACTTCATAGCAACAGGGTCCCGATAGGAAAACTATAAAGAGCCAAATGGTCGAAGCGAGCCATGCTCGTATAAGTTGGCCCTAACCCAGGCGTGTAATAACATGTGAAGAATTAAGATATAATGTGACCATTAAGCCTACGGGCTATATATTGTATTTCAAGTTCGAACAAACATTCACTCGATCAAGTCTACGGGCTATTTCTCATTTCGAGTTCGAGAAAACACTCACTCGACCAAATAGCCTACGGGCTGCATTAATTCGAGTTTGAATCATTCACTCGATCAAGCCTACGGGCTATGTTTTCATTTCGAGTTCGAGCAAACACTCACTCGACCAAATAGCCTACGGGCTGCATTATTTCGAGTTCGAGCAAACATTCACTCGATCAAGCCTACGGGCTATTTCTCATTTCGAGTTCGAGCAAACACTCACTTGACCAAATAGCCTACGGGCTGCATTAATTCGAGTTCGAATCATTCACTCGATCAAGCCTACGAGCTATTTTTCATTTCGAGTTCGAGCAAACACTCACTCGACCAAATAGCCTACGGGCTGCATTAATTCGAGTTCGAATCATTCACTCGATCAAGCCTATGGGCTATTTTTTATTTTTTATTTTGAGTTCGAGCAAACACTCACTCGACCAAATAGCCTACGGGCTACATTAATTCGAGTTCGAATCATTCACTTGATCAAGCCTACGGGCTATTTATCATTTCAAGTTCGAGCAAACACTCACTCGACCAAATAGCCTACGGGGTGCATTAATTCGAGTTCGAATCATTCACTCGATCAAGCCTACGGGCTATTTTTTATTTTTTATTTTGAGTTCGAGTAAACACTCACTCAGCTATTAAGCCTACGGGCTATATTAATTTCGAGTTCGAATCATTCACTCGACCAAGCCTACATGCTACATTAATTCGAGCACAAGCAAAAACTCGCTCGACCGTCACGCCCACGGGCTATATTCTCTTCAAAATTTAATCATTGACAACTAATAAGTCTAAAGGGCTACATTGCCACAAGTTTGAATAAACGCTCGCTCGGTTGCAGAGACTACGAGGTTCAAGTTTGATTAAGCGGTTTAATACATTATGGAAATATTCATAAGGCGAATCCTCGCAACACAGGAAACAGAAACAAAAGCAAGTCAGCGAAAGAAGAGATATGCCTATACACAAAATTTATCTACATGGGTGGCTAAAATGTAAACGGGAGCGGCCTCTTGCTCCCATCGTCATCGTCATCATCATCGGAAACCAGAGCTTCAGCATCAACTTCGAGTTCTTTTGCCCTTTTTATCTCTTCCGTGAGATCGAAGCCTCAAGCATGAATCTCCTCGAGAGTTTCTCTCCTGGATCGGTACTTAGCAAGTTCAGCGACCCAATGCGCCCGACCATCGGCTAATTCGGCTTCCTCTCTTGCCTGAACTTGGGCAGCTTTAGCATCAGCCCGATAGATGGCCACGAGCGCATCCGCATAAGTCTTTGCCTTTTCAGCATCGGATTCGGCCTTGGCAAGTACTGAGGCCAACTGAGCCTCAAGATCCTCAATTCTTCTTGCTTGAACCAGGCCTTTTTCCTTCATTTTCTGAAGTTGGGTTTCAAACGACGATAACTGGGCTCGAGCAGTCTCTTTTTCTGCAGCAAAGCGGTCCATACCTTCTTTCCACCGCAAGGATTCCATCCTTATCATATCGACCTCCTCACTCAGCTTCCTTATCATCTCGATTTTTTGCTGCAGCTAAGAGACCGAAATGTTAGCTACCGTTCCGGTATCGAACCCATAGGTTTTCAAAAGCATCATTACCTTCTCAGACAAATCATTCTGGTCTCAATAAGCCTTGGCCAGCTCGGCCCAGAGATCTCTTATTTCCTCCTCTCTCTGCCCTAAGGAAAGTTTGAAAGAGTTCCTCTCGTCAGTAGCACGGTTCAGGTCGGCCGCGTATCGATGCAGCTCATTCTGGGAACGAGAACATTGTTCTCGATGGACTGTCGCAGCCTACGAAGAAACAAGAAGCGAAGTTAACAAAAGACGAATATAAAGGCAATACCAACAAAAAGATTTTTAAAGACTCACCTGATTCAAAGCCTGCCACAAACCGTGAAAAAGATCTGATTCATCACCGGCACCGGCAACGTCCTCGATACCAGTAAACAGGTCACGAAACGGATCCTCTTCATCGTGAGGCCTGCTTAGATCGAGGCCCCCCAGAGCTTGAGCTTCCTGAATCACCCCTGCGGAAAAAGCGGGAAAGGTAGGCAAGTCCTCGATCGCTGCTGCCCCAAGTGACTCGCTCGGAGCATTCCCCTCGGCTCGGAGGGGTTCGAAGGGCTCTTCAATTGTAACCCCTACCGGTTGACTCCGATGAGAGGCGTCTTTGACATTCGATAGTTCGGGGACTCTACCAGAACCTCTCTCCAGTATATTTTTAGTTCGAGACGGAGCCCCATAGCGCATCATCGATCCAGCCGGCATTGAAGCATCGGTGGCTCTCTTCGTCCGGACCGCCAGCGTGGACTCATTATCCTCTTCTTCTTCTTCTTCTTCTTATTCTTCTTCATCCCTTAGGCGCAAAACGGATTCTACTGTCAAAGGAATAACATTCTTGTTCGGCTTACGAGCCGTCCTCTTCTTTAGTTTGGGATATTCGGGCAACGAAGCTCTCTTCCTTTTATTTTCCTTCACCGTCTTTGGAATGAAGGTCGAGACATCCTCCTCATTATACAGAGGTCTCAAGACCGCGTACTTACCCAAACCTGGATATAGGAAACCTTATAAAAAATATATCGAGAAATGCCTCTTCAGAGTCCGAGAAATGAGCTTACCGTGATTTTTGGCCTCCCATCGATCCTTAGACAAATCACGCCATGAGCGCTTGGCGTATGCGGAGGTCGAAATAAGAGCCCGTACCCAATTCTTGAGGTCGGGAACCGCTCCGGGCATCCAGGGAACCGCTACATCACGAAAAGAGGAGTGTCGATAAGAGAACAAATGAAAAAATAAAATAGAAGCAACAACAAAATCACACTTACGTTTCAAATTTCACTCCTCGGGAAAGGGCATCTTTTCAGTCGGGATCAGGTCCGACGTCCTTACTCGAACGAACCTGCTCATCCAACCCTGGTCCCTGTCCTCATCAATACTCGAGAACAAAGCCTTGGTAGCCCGACGCTGGAGTTTTATTAACCCTCCCTGAAAAAGTCGGGGACGGTACAGCCGGATAAGATGATCGAGGATGAACGACATCCCCTTGATTTTGCTCACAAAATATCGGATCAGAATAACGATCCGCCACAAAGAAGGATGGACCTGGCCTAAGTTTACCTGATACTGTCAACAGAAGTCGATAACGACGGAATCGAGGGGACCCAAAGTGAAAGGGTAAGTGTGTACGTTGAAAAACCCTTTCACGTGAGAAGTGATGTATTCGTCAGGGGTAGGTATTATCACTTCTTTTCCCCCCCAATTGCAGTCCTTCTTTAACAAATCGAGGTGCTTCTCAGTAATCGAATGCATGTACCTCGATACCGGCTCACACCGGCCAGGGACCGATGAACCTTTATCAACTTTAAAATCTGAAGTAAGGACGCACGCCCCAGGGACACACTCCTCTGGCCGTGGTTCCGCCGGTGTCTCATCGGTGACACACTGTGAAGATGAAGCTTTCTCTTTCTAAGGAACGATTTGCGATGTTTTTGCCATTTTTGAATTCAAAAATAAGGAGTAGAAGAAAGTGATAGAGATTTGGTAGAATTGAGGGGTCCTTTCGGAAAGAAATCACAGCTTTTTGGTAAGCTAGAGAGCATAAAGAAGAAATTGAGAAATTTTAGAAGATAAAAGATGTAAAAATGGTAAAAAATAAAGGTGAGAGTTATTTATAGGTTCAAAGCGACGGCGGTTCATTATCAGTAGTGGCCGACCACCGCCTGACATGCATTAAATGCCTTGAGAGACTAAACCGACAGGACATCTATCATGTACGTCATAGTCGAACCTGATGGAATCGACAAGATATAATCTGATCGAGCTGTTGAAAATCATATCGTTTCTCACCATATTTCTTTCTGAGAAACGAGGGGACTATATGTATACGGTCAAAATAGATTTCAGCCTTTGCATGTCCGGTACGGTTCGAAGGGTGGTGTATCGAAGTAAGATCCCGAAAGGGGGTACGAACTAACCTGAAACCCGGGGAGGCCGGTCCATGATGAGATCGATATCGTAATCAAACTCAAACAAGAATCGAACCATGGCACGGATAGATCTATCGTGTTGATAATTCAAAAACCAACCTACATCGACCTAGAATCAATTCAAGGGCTTGAACTGGTGTCGGTCTCAAACCAAGGTCACAAGTTTGGGCCGAAATCAAGCTCGAATCAAAATTGAGGACTCTAAGCAAGATCGAGCTCGCAGACAAAAGCCGTTGTAATCTCACTAGAGGGGATCTTGGCCGAAATTATGAAAAAGCTGATTTATCATGGATCTCCCACTGGATGTTTATTTTATTTTGCTTGGAGCCAAATCCCTCCACTATAAAAGGGCTTGGTTATTATTTCTGTACACACATCTTTTTCTGAGACTTACGCTATCACAAATTATATTATTTCCTCTACAAGCAAGAGTGATCATTCTAGTTTCTTAGATTGATTCTATTTTGTTAAATCCTACAATTCACTGTTCGTGATTGATTTGCCTAGATTACGTTTGCTCTAATCTATATTCATACTTTTATTTATCCTAGCGTTCTATATTAAAGTTGTACCATATATCTTCGGAACTGCGTATAAATTCAACTCTATCCATTTTTCGGGTAAACACGTATAAATGTCATACCATGCATAGGTATATGCGTTCATAATATCATAAAGCCTCTGAGGGCATCCCATCATATCTTCTCGACCACTTTGGGCAATTCATCAACGTACACTAGCTGATCAGGTGGTGGTGCGTATATAACGATGTAACCTTTTCCATATCCCATATATATATATATATACGCATATATAATGACATCTGGTCATGGGTCAATGTGCATGTATAAATGCATGAAATGCATGTGAAACACGTTAATAAGATTTCTTTTGTCATAAAAATAATATGCATGTCGGATAAACTTTATCAAATACGTATTTTTCTGAGACCCATAAACATAAGATATAATAATAGGACACATGGAGAATCAAGAATATAGACACCACTAATATTTCTATGAATAGAGTAATTTATGAAAGTTGCATATTTTGCTCGTTTCGTTTGTATCATTTGGATCATGCCAAAAAGAAAGAAGGGATAACCTTAACATACCTGAGTCGATTCTCTTGACAATCCCTTTAACACCGTTGATTGTGATAATGTGTAACGGCGGATCAAAGTAGGGAAATATCCGTATGATATTCTTGAGAAAGATTGCACCGTACTCCCTTCGAATCGCAAAATCCTGTTGCTATTATCTTGTGAAATCTCGTATGAATTTTTGTAGCAAATTCCGTATGATCACTTTGTGAATTTGATCACAACCTTGTAATATACTTACTGAAGCAATAATGTTAGAGTCTTTATGGCTTTTTGTGAATTCCATATCCTCGTGAGTAATGCAAATCTTGAATTTGAGAAGTCATCTTTCAATCATTTCTTTAAAGATTGCCAATCTCACGTTCTTATCATGTTATGATGTTTCAAACAATTTATTTGAGCCATCATCCGTTACTTTAGAAATCTTAGTATCCAACCTTGATAAGGTAAGGAGATCTCTTAAAGTTGTAAGATTGTGGGCCCTACTTTGTGGCTTAGTTGGCCAAAGACTTATTCAAGTTTTCCCACCTTGCAATCTAAGCCAAAGAGTCACAATTTTGGCTTGATTAAGACTCAACTTGCTGCCATGTTTTTGGCTTAGTCTTTGTCCAAAGACTTTAATTAGTCATCCATTAATTATTAATTAACTTGTTAATTCCTCCATTATCTAATAATTATCCAGTTATCCACCTAATTAGAAATTATCTCAAATTACTTAAAATACTACTCACTTTTAACACACTTTGCACACCTTTCTATTGTGGTCACATGGTACCTTGTATGACACTAGTCCATAAATATGGGGTATTGCAGCTTGGACCGTATTTTATCTCAAAATGTCAAACTTCGACGAAAATTCATTTTCTTCGATTTGCTTACCCTCTCACCTTCACGAATTGACTCATCACTTGTTTGAAGTAGTATAATGCTTACAATCTCCAAATAATCTCATTCTCGAACTTACACCGATTAACTTACGATAAAACTTTAATGTACGAAAATGTGGGATGTGACATCTCATTTTTGAGTTTATATCAATTTACTTATGGCATACTTCCACGTATGAAAACATGGGGTATGACACAAATTTTTAAAAAAACTATTATGCTATCACTTAATTGATTATGCTATCACATAATTGATTGTGCTGGCCACATAATCAATTTTGCTGTCCACAAAATAATTATGCTATAGCACAATTGCACCACATAATTGACTTCGGGGGTCATTTTTAGAAATTTTCATATCCGATCCAATTTTGATACAAGGCCTTAGGGGGTCATTTTAGAAGGTAAGATGTGATTTTTTATAGAGAGGAGAGAGCTAGCTTAGAGAGAGAAAGAGAAGACCTATATATTTTGTTCATCAATTCTTGCTCAAGGCTTGAAGATTTCACAAGATCTTCATCTAATAGGTAAGATTCTACTCCCTAGACCTAAATTTCGGGATTTGGATTAAAAGTAGGTCATGAGAAGTATATATATTGGGTGTGAGATTATTATGTATACATGTATGTACCAATAAGGTTTGTGGAAATATTTTTGAGCTTAAATAAGTAAAGATTGGGTTGTGCAATAAAGGAAATCTTGTAGAAGAACCTTATAGCCAAATTTGCACACCTAGTGTTTGATAAAATGCTCAAATGAGATGAAACCATGAATATCTTCCTAATTTGTGTTCAATTTCTTTATGTCTCAAAATAGATTGGGATTTCTAGAATTTCCGGAACATTGTAGTAATTAAAGAAAAGCTTAAAGTGATGTATGTTGGCTAAACTACTCTCTTAGAATTGAATTCCATGATGTTCCCGTAAGTTTCAAGTATGGTTGTCTCAAGTTCCTTATTCTATGTTCCGAGATGTTCCCAATAAATTCGATTGTCCCGAATAAGCAAAGTGTCGAGAATTATGTATTCAAAATGTGTTACGAATGTTCCTATCACATTATGTTATCCTTTGGGAATGCATTCAAGAATGATATGTGTATTAATATGCTATGTCTTTGAGTTATGTTTCAAATAAAGGCTATGATGCCAAATTGTGTGAGAAAATATCAATATGCTTAAGACTCTTAATTGCTCATATGTGTACCTAAAGTCTTGATTGAAAATATCTTATTGTTGATAATCTATAAAGATGGTTGGAAGTGAAATAAGTGAATTGGAAATATAGAGTGTGGCCAACGTGCCAAAAATTTATGTTATAATTATGGCTAGGGGTGCCAATGAAATGAGAGGATGTGATAAAGATTATGAAATGCCTCGACTCAACTGTTTAAAAATGATTTCGAAAATAGAATTGCCTAAAAGATTTTGTACTCAATTCATGCCCATAAGTGGCTATTTTAACTAATGCTTTGCTTTATAAATATATCCAGTGTGGATCGAGTTCTCATATGCTCAGGCGTTGAAATTGTATATTGTCATTTCTAGGAAAGAGTATTGCAAGAATAAATAGTGTATTGATTGTGTATGATTTTGATGTGTATTTCTATTACTGGTCGGTATGCCCCATTCTTTGGGAAGAAACCTTTTGTGTTTCAAGTTTTCATTACTAATGAATTTGAGGTATATGATTGCTGAAATATTCTATATGTTGATATTTGATGGTGATCTTTGAAATTTAAAGAGGTGAAAGTGTGGAATATGAAATACGGCCACCATGCCAGGAGTAAAGAATCTTGTGAATGGCCAAATGAGCCAAGGGAATATTGTTGTTGTGAGTGACTAGAAATACTAATGAGAATTTATACAAGGTGAAATATGTTGAGGTGAGTACAATTGTATTTATGTTACCTTTGTGTGCAAATCAAAAATTATTTTTGGGAGAATCATTAGTAAAACCGAGGAAGGGTGGGTCATAAGGCACACACCTGAAACTACACGTGCCAGAGTAGGGGTGAATTGTGATTATTTCCCTTATTTGGGATGAAATTGAAACATTGGTGAAATTGTGATTATTCCCCTTAATTGGATTGAAAATGGTATTAACTGTGAATTGAAAAAGTCAATCTACACGGCATATGTGGGAAGGCGGCCTAGCTGATCGGGTGGAGATATGGTGGTACTACTCTTGGTAACAATTTTCTTTCGTATCACATGTAAAAGCACATTGTACGTGGGGAGATGGCCTAGCTGAACGGGCATGATCGGACTCCATGCTAACAAAGACGGTGGTATATCGGTGCTAATGATCTCCCGACCAAAATTGTATATTAAGTTCGTATTTTGAAAATTATTATGTTTTAACTGGAAATTTGGATATTGTTGATTGTGGCTTGTTCTTTCTATGGTTTTCCCTTTCTTATCTGGGCATTCTATTTTGAAAGAGGACATTTAGCTTTACATACTAGTACTATTTTATATGTACTAAAGTCTCTTTTGTCGGAGGCGATGCATCTTCAATGGATGCAGGTGATTCATCAGCGGGCAACTTTAGTCCTCGTTAGTAGCTACTCCCTATTCAGCAGGTTTTGGTGAGCCCTACCCTATTCCGGGCCTAATATCATTTGATGTTGTACTTTATTTTTTGAGGTATAGTTGGGGTCTTGTTGCCAGCATTTCCATATTACTCTTCAATTGTAATTAGAGGCTCCGTAGACAGGTTGTGGGTGGTGTTTGATGTGGGAAATTGAACTAGAAAAGTTGGTATTTGGAAAACGTGTTTTTATTTATTATATCTATAAACTTGTAATATTTTGGAAATTATGAATGAAGCTGCTAATGGGAAGGAAATGGGAGTTGTTAATAAAATCTTTTCAATGTTTGATTAATGGAGTACATCTCATTTTTATTCATAGATGAATTTGGGTAGAAGGAAATCTAATAGGCTTGCTCGGTCGGGTTCACTCGGTTGAGCGTCGATCGCGCTTCCTGAATTTGGGGCGTGACATACTCAAAATAGCCTAAGTCCCATTTTAAAATAACCACACTGCCTCTAGCGATTTTGTACCTCCGGTCTCTAGGCCGCATCTACGGCATCACTTCTGCGGAGCAAGGTCCACTTATGCGGAGGTGCTTGAGTCTAGCAGGTTTTGCGTATGCGGGCGGGAGATCGCTTCTGCGGTGAGATTGTCGCACCTGTGACCCCTTTCACTTTTGCGACCCCCTCTTCACACCTGCGCATCCACATGTGCAGTCATCTTGCCGCTTCTGCAAACACTGGTCAGCATGGGTTGTGCCGCTTCGACGGTCCATGGCTCGCTTATGCGAGCTCGCACCTGCGGCTAGCCCTTCGCAGGTGCGATTACACCAGAAACGTGGTGCTTTATCTCTTCTTCTTCCAAGTCCAAACTTGGTCCGTTCCTAGTCTGATTGACACTCGAGGCCCCCGAGGCCCCGCCCAAACATACCAATAAGTGTTAAATCATAAAACAAACTCGCTCGAACCCTCGGAATGCGTAAAATAACATCAAAACTAAAAATCACACCCTAAACCAATTAGAATCAACTTATGAACTTCATGTTCATCCAACTTACCCCGAATGCGCTAAAATATACATAAACTACTCGGAACAACACAAAATTTTGCGTGCAAGTCTTAAATCACCATACGGAACTATTCCAGGTCTCATAATTCCAATTGGACCTCGATAACATCAAATACTACTTCAAATTAAATTTAAAGAACTTTAAAACCTTCAAAGAGTAAACTTTCACTATTAGGCACCGAAGCGCTCCTGGGTCATCCAAAACTCGATCCGAACAAATGCCCAAGTCCGAAATCATCATACGAACTTATTGGAACCGTCAAATCTTAATTCCGATGTCGTTTACTCAAAACGTTGACCGAAGTAAAACTTAGCTTTTTAAAGCCAAACCATAAAACCAAGTGTTCCGATTTCAACCCGAACCCTTACCAATCTCGAACTAACCATCCCCACAAGTGATAAAATATTAAAAGCACATACAGGGAGTCTTATTTGAGGGTATGGGGTTCTAGAAAGTAAAATAACCGGTCAGTTCGTTACATACTAGGTGATCATCCTAGCAACAAGCATTTGACCTTGTCTGGGCGACTTCCCGTAGTGACGTACGAGTCGACTTAACCTCATTACTTTAAGTAATGATCATCTGCTCTCTCAATGAGGGACTTTATCCCACAAACCTCGGCTTTGCCTTGGAATGTGTCCCTACACCGATACGTGTAATTTCATGATAACGAACTCAACATTAGAACCAATCTCGGTGGTCTCCACTAGTAACTCCCAAACAATTGACATATTAAAAATAGATTCATAGCATAATTGTTTCAAAGAATCTATTTTTATCAAGTCATGATTTTCATAGCCAATCTAAACCATTTGAACAAAATGAAATGAATATCCTTTTTCATGTTAAAGCCTTTACCGATTAACATCAATCTAAAGATATAACAAGTGCTTCCTTTGTTGTAATTTCAAAAGATAAACTCTTTCATGAAAACATATATTTAGCACTCAAAAATTTTATACTCTTATCAACAAATAAGTTTTAATAAAACTTATAAGAATTTTCTTAAGTGTAATTTTGCCAACAAGTTTTAAAAATAAGATTTTTATAAAATTACATGAACTTCATAAGCAACAATGTAGAAACACATGGTGACATCTTTCCCTCTTGTCCCCACATGTACGGATGCACATTTATAAATAATACAATATATCAACTTAAGACATATTTTTAAAGAGAATCCCTCAAGAAGAAACAACAATAACAACAACAACAACAACCACCCAGTATAATACCACTAGTGGGGTTTGGGGAGAATCCCTCAAGAAGAGCAAGTCTTAATCAACTTACCTCAACCTTCAAGCTCTAAAAATACTACAATGCTCCAATTCATTAAAATGCCCAAATATTGCCCGCAATTCAGTATCTACTATTAGATATCCTAACTACATGAATACAAATACGAAAAGATTCATAAATATCCATTTATTCTTCACAATTCGGCAACAAGCGTACAACCATCCCAAATGATCCTATAGGCTCACCCATTAGCCTATTAAATTCCATTCTTATCATTTAATACTCATTTGGAGTCATTAATAACACTACATTAATTATCCAACATCATCAAGTCACTATTTATTGTCTTCTCCAACAAAACCCTAGGTTCAAGAATACCTATTTTAAGAACTAGTGTTGCATCTTGTCCAAATGGTGATTCCCTATTCAATTCGTTCATCAATTAAGTTATCAATTCTATTGGAATCATTAGAAACTCAAAACAATTTTATTTATTTCAATTCATCACTATTCATCTTCTTCTTTGCCCAAAATATCATTTTCATGGCCCGCCCTTAGGGTTCATATAATATCCCATTACAACATCAAATAATACTCATAAATATGCTTCTCATGCTCCAATATGACATATATATGAAGCTCAAGTGAAGGGATTATTTGGTGGAAGATTCTCATTTTTCCTCTTTTTGATGTTCTTAAAGATTCAACTCATTTTCTATGGATTTGATCCATAATAGTGTTAGTGTTATCACTAAATGATGTAATATAATCATCCTTGTACCAAATTAACTTACCTTAAAGTGTATACATGGTGGAAGAGGTCCTCCTTCTCTCTAGAAATCAATTCCAAGTTGAAGAACTAACTATTTATATCTCTAAACCCCTTATTTCTACATTTTAAAAATGGGTTTGATGGGTGCGTAGGCTACGCAGGGTGGCCTTCCATTCCTCTTCAATTGGCACCTGTTGGATTTGCCTACGCATGGTGCGTAGGCTACACAAGACTCGTGTAGCAGTTCTGCTACCTTTTAGTAACAAGGTCATAACTCCTTGTAAATACCTCCATACCATATAACTCTTCATATCTTTAGATTTATAATCATTCAAAGTTAAGTCTTGTGCTAACTCACTTGAAACTTTACCCCATCATTTAATTTCCAACTTGACTTAGCCTTAGAGATCTTCTTGGACCATAAACCATTATTAATGCACCTCATACATATATTATCATTATCAATTGATATCAATCATATTATTAATCCTGTTCATATCAAAATTAATATAATTAGCACCCGTCAATCTTCTTAATGGTCTTAAAACACTTAGAAATTTTCTGGGGTGTTACAAATACGCTCGACTATCAACTAAACTTCTATCCTAATCCTCGACCTCCACACCCTCATATCAAGGGTTATATGTCCTCGCTAAGTTAAAGTCATGTCATGTCCTTCCTGATCACCTCAACCCAATACTTCTTAGGTCTCCCCCCGCCTCTACTCCATCCCATCAAAGCCAACCGCTCACACCTCCTCATTGGGGTATCTGTGCTTCTCCTCTTCACATGCCTGAATCACCGAAGCCTCATTTCTCGCATATTATCCTCCACGGAGGCCACTCCGACTTTCAACCGGATATCTTCATTTCTAATCTTATCCAACCTGGTATGCCCCCTATCTTAACATTCTCATTTCAGCTCTCTCATCTTATGGATATGTGAATTCTTAACTGGCCAGCACTCTGCCCAATACAACATAGTTGGTCTAACAACTACTTTTTAGAAAATACCTTTGAATTTTGGTGGCACTTTTTTGTCATACAAAATTCTAAACGCTAACCTCTATTTCATCCACCCGGCTCTAATGCGATGTGTGATATCCTCGTCAATCTCCCCATTTTCTTGGATCACAGACCCTAGATACTCATAACTTCCCCTCTCGGGGATGACTTGTGAATCAAGCCTCATGTCCATGCATGTTTCCTACCCGTCGTTGGACTTGCACTCCAAATATTCTATCTTAGTCATGCTCAACTTGAAACCTTTAGACACTAGGGTCTGTCTTCATACCTCTAACTTCTCGTTTATAGTCTCTCGTCTCCTCAATTAGATTAATGTCATCTGCAAATAGCATACACCATGGAACCTCTCTTTAAATGTGGCGCGTCAGTACATCCATTATCAAGACAAATAAAAATAGGCTAAATGCAGATTCTTAGTGTAACCCCATCATAACCGAAAAATGATATGAGTTTCCTTCCACTATCCTCACTTGAGTCTTAGATCCATCATACATGTCCTTAATCATTCTAATGTACACTACATGTACACCCCTAGCCTCTAAGAATCTCCATAGAATCTCCATTGTGAATTTATCATATGCTTTTTCTAGGTTAATAAACAACATATGAAAATCCTTCTTCCTTTCCCTGTATGTTCCACCAACCTCCTGATAAGGTGGATGGCTTCTGTAGTTGAACGACCTGGCATGAATCCTAACTGGTTCTTAAAAATAGACATAGACCTCCTTACCCTCATTTCCACCACCGTCTCCAAAACCATCATGGTATGACTGATGCCCTTATAGTTATTGCAATTTTGAATATCATGTTTGCTCTTGTACAATGACATCACTGTGCTCTACCTTTATTCGTTAGGCATCTTCTTCATTCTAAAAATAACGTTAAATAATCTAGCGAGCCACTCTAAGCCTGCCCTGCCAATGTGCTTCCAAAATTCCATTGGATCTCATCCGGACCGATCGCTCAATCCCTTCTCATAATACGCATAGCCCCCTTGACTTTCTTGATTTTCATACGCCTACAATACCCAAATTCACGACGACTCTCGAGTGCTCCGAATCACCTAATGCAATGTGCGTGTCCCCCTCTTCATTCACGAGTTTATGGAAGTATGTATGTTGTAAGGCCCCGTAAAATTTTACCTGAAACCCGAGGTTTCGTGGTGCCAGAGTAGTCTTATGTGTTGACAATTGTAGGTATTGGGGAGTTGAAGAAACATTTTGGAAATACAGGGCATTTCTGCGATCGCAGAACTGATCTGCAGACCGCATATCTGCCGCAGACCGAGGCAGAAATTTGGGCAAAACTTTTGGACCATTATGAGGTCCATTATGCAGCCACACAATCATTTTGCGGACCGCATAACCCCTCACAGATCCAGCACAAAAACAATTTCGGAGTAAAATTTTATGGCGCATTATGCGATCGCAGAATAGGTATGCAGACCGCAGATCGGTTGCAGAGTGAAGCAGGGGTGCCCAGTTTCGAAGGGCCATTATGCGGTCCATTTTGCAGACTGCAAAAGCGTTATACGATTGCATATGCGACCACAGATCTGCATCGGGGCTTCATATTCTTCTAATTTTTGACCCGACCCTATTTTGATATATTGAGGCAAAGGGTCACTTTTGAAGCAAAAATCTGACATTTCTAGAGAGGGGGATTACCATAGAGTGAGAGGGGAAGATCTTAAGCTTATTGATCATTAACTCTTGATCCAAGTTGAAGAATTCACAAGAAAATTCACTAAGTCTTCATCCTAGAGGTAAGGTTCTACTCCCTGGCCCTCAATTTCGTGATTTTACTAAAAATAGGTAATAAGCGAAGCATTTCTTGGGTGTAGGAGTTGTTTGTTTTACATAGATGTACCATCAAGGGTAGTGGGAAGATTGTTGAGCTAATTTGAGTAAACTTTGGGTAGTGGGGTGAATGAATCCACCATAGGAGGAGCTTGAAACTTTAATGCACACCTAGTATTTGATAAAATGCTCAAGTGAGCTGGAACTATGAACTCCTTCCTAATTTGTATTTAATTTTGCTATATCTCTAAATAGATCAAAGTTGCCAGGATTCTGGAACTGTGTAGTGAATTAAGGAAAGCTCAAAGCGAGGTATGTTGGCTAAACTTTTCTCTTAGAATTGAACCCCACATTATCCTTGTAAGTCCCGTGATGCTCATTATAAATTTAATATTCAAAATAAGCCTTGTGTCAAAATAAATATGTGTTCAATATGTATTCCAAAGATTCTTGTTATGTTTAGTCACTGTTGAGAATGTGGTTTAAGTATGGGTTATGTGTTATTACGTTATGATTTAAAAGCGTGATTCTAATGAAAGTTATCATGTCAATTGTGTAAGAAATCAAATGTGCCTAAGACCCTAAATTTCTCAAATGTGTGTTTAAAGTCTTAATTAGAAAGGCCTTGTTATTGATTATCCATGATGATATTTGAAAGTGAAAGAAGAGAACATGAAATATGATGTGCGGCGATCGTGCCAAGAATGAAATTGCGTCATGGCCATTGGTGCCAATGAAATGAATGATATGGAAAAGATTACAAAATGAGTGGTAAATCCTTTTTATAATAAATGTCTTGGGAGTATCGTTTAGCCACCGATGAAGGATAGGTCGGAACAACCTAACCCCGAAACCACACATGCCGGTGTAGGAGTGATTGAGGGGTGAATCTCCGTGCTAATATGATGAGATTGTTTCCCCTTATATGGGATGAGATTGTGTGTTGAGATGTTTCCCCTTAAATGGAATGAGATTATTGCTAGCGAGATGTGATGTGATGTCGACTCACAAGGCATTGTGGTGAGATGGCTTAGCCGATCGGGCTGATATCGGATGCCATACCGCACACATGGTGGTATTGTGAGTGTATGTCTCTGGGTGAGATGGCTTAGCCGGTCGGACTGAGATCGGACTCTGTGCTAAAACACGATGGTGTATCGGTGCTAAAGATCTCCCAACTTAAATTACTGAAACTTACTGGAAATTTACCTTTCCCCTAACTTGACACCTTGATACTGTTTCAGTCTCTTATTGATTTCATGTTTTATTCTCCGTTTAGTATTACTAGTTCTATTGAGAGGGTGTTTAGTTTTACATATTAGTACTATTCCATATGTACTAACGTCCCTTTTGCCGGGGGCGCTGCATCTTTAATGGATGCAGGTGGTTCCTTAGAAGGTGGTATTGATCAGTGATAGCAACACACCCTCTCCTCAGTTGACTTGGTTAGCCACACTTCATTTCGGGGTCCTGTATCTCTTATCCTTTGTACATAGCATTTTGAGGTATAATCAGGGCCTTGTTGTCGGCAATGTCATAATACTCTTTTGTTACTGTTAGAGACTCTGTAGACATACTGTATAATTAATGAAATGTGTTCTTCTCTTTATTCATGGGTGAGTTGGGTAGAAGGTATTGTAAAGGCTTGCTTGACCGGGGTATGTTTCGGAATCGTGTCTAGTAGAGTCCTTATCGGTGTATTGTCGACCACATCTATAATTAGGAGGCTACTTGGGCATTTAGGAATAATACCCTTCTTTGATGTTCTAGAAGGGTTGTTGTAAGATTGTTCCTCCTTTAACTCGTGCATTGCTCTAATTTTCAATATATGGCGCCTAGTTGGAAAGCAAGAACTTGCCAAGGAGCCAATGTCACCCGAGGAATGGCAGTTGATCCTTTACTTGATGATGCGGGTGAGCACCCGAGGGGTGAGTGTAACGACCCGACCGGTCGTCTTGAGCATTTAGTCCCTTTCAACTTTTTGAAGTCTTGAATAGCTTTATATGATGTATTATGACGTATATGAATCATCAGTTTTGTTTTCAGGTGTTTCGGAACATGTTCAAAAGAATGAATTCTATGTTGGAAGTCTTAAGTTGAAAGAGTTGACTAATTTGACTTTTTAGTATTGGACCTTCGATCAAAGTTTTGATAATTATGTTAGGTCCGGATGGTGATTTTGGACTTGGGCGAATGCGCAAAATTTAATTTGAATATTTTTAGAATGTTTCGATATCGTTTATTCAAGCATAAATAGTACCACATTACGTAAATGAGCTCCAAATTCAGTTTTTATTAAATCATAGATCTGTATTGAAATTACGGAGCCATAGCAAAAAGAATCATCAAATTTAGACATTGTATGAGATAGTTATGCCAATTTTTGTGTCGGGAAAGATTGTTGTTTTTCTGGGGCAGAGGCAAATCCAACGTGTGAAATGCGACTTGCCTAGACAGATTCTAAAAATGGGGGTTTCGGCCATTTTTAACACATTTGGAGCTATGGAGCTCGGATTGAAGCGATGTTTGAGGTGATTTTTACCATATGGATTGAGGTAAGTGGTTCTAACTCAGTTTTGGTTAAATTACACGAATCTATTATTGTTTTTAACAACAAACTAGTGTTTTGGATTGAAAATGGTAGAAAATTTCATAGACTTAATTGAGGATTTGAAGGTCGAGTTTTGGTCGAATTTGAGTAATTTTGGTATGGTTGGACTCGTGGTTGAATGAGGGTTCGGATTTGGTAATTTTGGTCGGATTCTGAGACGTGGGCCCCACTGTCAATTTTTGGGTGGATTTTCAGATTTAATGGGAAAATTTAGTATTTTCATATGGAATTGATTCCTGTAATTTGTGTTGATTGTATCGAATTAATTGTGACTAGATTCGAGGCGTTCGGAGGCGATTAGAGAGGCAAGGGCATATTGGGATAAAGAATTGCACGGTTTGAGGTAAGTAACATTTCTAAACTTGGAGTTGTGGGTATGAACCCTGAATATACGTGTTATGTGATTTTTTTGGAGGTGATGCACATGTTAGGTGACGGGCGTGTGGGCGTGCACCGTAAAAATTCTGACGTAATTGATTCCGTGAAACTGTGTAGTCAAATAATCTTGGCATTTTTCATGTGCTTTCATGTGTTAGAGAAATTGAGCTGAGAATCATGTTAAAAATTATGTTGAGGCTATATGCTGGTATTATTGAGACCCACTGAGGTTGTATTGCTATTGAATTATTTGTTTAAATTGTAATTTTATACTCAGTCATGTTCATTCATTTCATATCATCTCTCAGTCTCTTTTTCTATTTATTGATTCATCATATCATTATTTTGGGCTAGTTTCATGACATTGTGAGCCCGAGAGACTAGAGAGATTGGTGTCACAACCCGAAATTCCCATCTTTGGGACTGTGCTGGCACCTAACATTTTACTTGCTAGGCAAGTCAACGTTAGAATAATATTAGTCATTTTAAAACAGTTTTAAATTAATTAATAACAAAGAAACAAAATAAGAAATAAAGTCTGAAATAGAGTGAATAATCCATAATAATAGCGATATCTAAATACCATCCCAGAACTGGTGTCACAAGTGCACGAGCTACTAGAATAATTCAAATAAAGGTCTGAATGAAAATGAAGTTTTCTGAAAGAAATACATAGCTACGATAAAGTGGAAGGGGACTTCAGAACTGCGAACGCCATACAGTTATACCTCAAGTCTCCTGCGAATAGCTGAATCCGAGCAAATCTATTGTACACCACTGGGACCAACTCCGGTATCTGCACAATAAGTGCAGAGTGTAGTATGAGTACAACCGACCCCATGTACCCAGTAAGTGTCGAGCCTAACCTCGAGGAAGTAGTGACGAGGTTAAGACATGTCACTTATATTAACATGTACGCAATAATAATAATAACAACAACAATAGAAATAAAATAGCTAACTCATTTCAACAGTTGAATTCAACTCGGCAGTCATAACCAATTATTATTTCAATCAGTTTCCGTTGCGACATACAACCCGATCCCACAATATGTTCATATTCAATTCCGTTGCGGCGTGCAACCCGATCCCAATATATCTTTTCAATCAACTTTGTTGTTGCGTTCAACCCGCTCCCCCAATATATTCATTTCAGTCAATTATGTTGCGACGTGCAACCCGCTCTCCCAATATATTCATTACAATCAATTTTGTTGCGGCATGCAGCCCATTCCGCAAATATATTCACTTTAATTTTTGTTGCGGCGTGCAACCCGCTCCTCAAATATATTCACTTTCATTTCTATCGCGGCGTGCAACCCGCTCCTCAAATATATTCAGTTTCATTTCTGTTGCGGCGTGCAACCCGCTCCTCAAATATATTCACTTTCATTTCTGTTGCGGCGTGCAACCCGCTCCTCAAATAATATAATTTACCAATTCTTATAAAAGAAATTACTCCAATAAATTTAAGAATTAATATGAAATTATAAGACGACAAGCATACAATAATTATGATTTATTTAGAAATAAGTGATGACAAGTAGAAATTAATTGTAGAAATTAAGGAGGAAATAGACAATTTAATAATTAGTATGCTAAATGTCAAATAGCAATTAAGTCACATAAATCAAATAAGCATGTAGTAATTATAGCATAGATTCAAGGCATAATATTGAGCAAACAATATGAGAGAAATAATTAATATAATAATTAATTCATTATTTAAAATAGTTTATGACTTTCAAATAATTAGGTAAACAATTAATTTAACAACGTATAGACACTCGCCACCTCGCCTATACGTCGTTCACATGAATTTCACATAATAAATAACTCAAAGGTTCTATTCCCTCAAGTCAAGATTAACCACACACTTACCTCTTTTCACAACCAAATTTCAAGATACCAATAAACCTTTGCTTCGCGAATTCGTGTCTGAAAGCTTCAAATCTAGTCATAAACAATTCAATATACTCAACACGAATAATAGGAATTAATTCCATATGAATTTACTAATTTTCTGGGTTAAAATCCAAAATTTATTTTAAAAATTAACAGTGGAACCCACATCTCGAATCCCGAAAAAACTCACAAAATCTGAACACCTGTTCCGATTCGAGTTTAACCATACAAAAATTATCGAATTCCGACATCGGGTTGACCTTTAAATCTTCATTTTACATTTTTGGAAGATTTTGTAAAAATCTATTTTTTTCCATAAATTCACGGATTCATGATGTAAATGAGTATGGAATCATGAAATATAATCAATATAGGATAAGGAATGAAAATCGCCTAAACCGAGCTCCCCAAACTAAACAATGAGTAAAAATGGCTAAACTCCCCGTTTTATAGGGTTTTTATGTCCGGAGCGCCACAGGTAGCGTGGGGCAAGGAAATCCCTATACCACTATCAAGCCATACCGGGCAATGAGGCTGATGCTACTATCGATATAGAGAAAGACAAGGACTTTCTTTCTATCGATGTGAAATCCATTCTATTTCTCTGATGCGCATGTCGTCGCTGCCTGTGGCGCCATTTCCAGTATCTCAGATTGTCCCAGCACCAGGGATAGCGCCACGCGCTACCCTGGACGCTGACGACGATGGGAAATATTTCCCGACGTGGAAATGGGCATAACTCTCTCATACGATGTCCGAATTTGACGATTCATTTTGCTATAGCTCCGAAATTTCAATACGGATCTAATGCTTCAATCAAAACTGAATTTGGAGATCATTTTCTTAATGTGATACCACTTATTCTTGAAGAGACGACGTCGAAACATTCTAGAATATCCAAAGTAAGTTTCGTCAACCATCTGAAATTCACCCGAGGCCCTCAGGACCTCAACTAAATATTTCAACAAGTCCGGTAACATAATACAGACTTACTCAGGGTCTCAAATCAAGTCAAATAATGTCGAAATTATAATTCACTCCTCGATTCGGACTTATGAGTTTCAAACTTTTTCACATTACAAAACTCGTGCCGAAACGTATTAAATGAATCCAGAATGATTTCAAATTTGGAGCACAAGTCATAAATGACATAACAGTAGCTATTTCAACTCTTAAAATCTCAACCTGAGTCCAATATCGATAAGATCAAATCCAAGGTCAAACTTTGGAAATCTTTAGCCTTTAGATTTCTAGTTTCCGTTAAATGGCTATAATTTGAGCTAGGGGCTTCCGAATCCAATTCCGGACATACGTCCTAGTCCCAAATCACTATACGGATCTACCGAAACTGTCAAAATACTGATCTGGGTCTGTTTGCTCAAAATTTTGACCAAAGTCAACTAAGTTGAGTTTTGAAATATTTCACATAAAAACTTTCTGAAATAATTTACGGACTGCGCTCGCAAGTCTAGGAATGATAATTAGTGTCTTTTGAAGTCTTAGGACACCGAAATGAATGATTAAATTAAAGATGATATTTTGGGTCATCACAATTGGTGACTAAGTGAGGGTGAGGGTCTAATTGTGAGTATATTTATGGGATCATGCTGCACGCCGCAGCATGCCATATTTGCTTTATATATGTTATTATTATATGGATCGGGGTTGCACGCCGCAACAGGCCTTATAAGCTTTACTATTATGAGATCGGGTTGCATGTCGCAGCATGCCAGATTGGCTTATTATAGTGCTTGGGCTGAAGGAGCCCCTCCGGAATCTGCACCCTCCACAGTAAGCGCAGATGATATTATATTTGGGATGGATTTCCTAGGGCATGGATTTGCCTTATTTATTTATGTTTGGGATGGACTTCTCAGGGCATGGAGTTGCTTTATTTATTTATTTATATTAGGGGTGGATCTTCCCTGGGCATGGATCTTACCCGAATTATTTGTATTATTGGGATGGATTTTTCCCTAGCATGGATCTTGCCTAATTATCTATATTGAGGGATGGATCTTCCCTGGGCTTGATTGGCTCCATATAGTACTGAGTGACTGATTGTCAGTTATTATGTATATATATATTTGGGATGGATCTTTCCTGGGCTAGATTAGCCATATACAGTACTGAGTGACTGTGCGCGAGTTGTTATTATATTTGGGTTGGATCTTCCCGGTACAATGCTGAGTGGCTGAGTGTGTTGAATAGTGAGCGTGATGGGTGGTAATATGAGACAGTGAGATTGAGTACTCTGAGAGTGTGAGTACATGGGTTCATCACTGTGCTGCATTGCATTAGACATGCATACTTGATATGTAGTCATAGAGAAGTATTTTTCCTCATGCCATCTGATAATGAAATTTCTTATCTGTCGTTAAAGTTTTTGAGAAAAATCACAGATTTTAGACTTACTCATACTTTCGGTGATTTTTGGCAAAATATTTGAGTTTTACTATTATACTTGAAAAGAAAATGTTTATTTTCCGGAATTGTATACGAGCTGAGCATTTTATTATTAAGTTATTACCTGTGCTGCTTTAAATTATATTGTTATGAGATGTTATTGGTTATTGGAGTAGACTCTGACCTTGGTACAAGCTCGTCACTACTTTCAACCTAAGGTTAGGTTTGTTACTTATTGAGTACATGGGGTCGATTGTACTCATACTACACTTCTGCACAATGCGTGCAGATTTTGGATGTTGATGTTGTTGTATATGGCGGGAGCTAGCATTGAAGATGTACCTGCGATCCAGTCACAACTGCCTCTTGTTCTAGGTAGCTTTAGAATTTTTAAATCTGTTCATGTATATTTCAAACAGATGACGTATTTTTATTTTACACCAACTTTGTAAATTCTAATCTTAGAAGCTCATGATTTGTACTACCAGTCCTTGGGGAGTGTATTAGAGTCAGTTAAATATTAATTGAATCAGATTGTTGTTATTTGGCTTAGCTAGCGGGTGAGGTTAGGTGCCATCATGGCTAGTTGGATTTTGGGTCGTGACAATGACAACATTCCCCCAACTACTACACTGCATGATTCCACTACACCTGATCAGACCACACCAGTTCATGCACCTACAGAGGGTGCAACGATCCATCCAACATATATTCCAGTTCCACCTCCAGCCCCAGCTTCTGGTCCCAGTGTATCTGATGGGGATCTCAGGGTAGCCATACAGATGTTGGCTCAGCTAGTGGCTTCCCAGGCCCAGAGATCAAATGTTGCACCCAGTTCTTCTAGTCAGCAGGGGATTCCGCTAGTTCCAGGGTGAACAGATTTCTCTAGTTGGACCCTCCAGTGTTCACAGGTACTGATCCTGAGGAGGACCTCTGTGATTTTATTGATGAGATACACAAGACCCTCCGAGTTATGCGTGCTACTGAGATGGATGGAGCAGAGTTGGGCTCCTACCGCCTAAAAGGGGTGGCCTAGTCTTGGTTTGAGAGGTGGGAGGACTCTCGTGAGGAGGGGAGCCCTCCGAAGAGGTGGAGTGAGTTTGCCGATGCTTTCATTGATCATTTTATTCCTACCGAGACTAAGGCGTGACATATGTCCGCCTTCGTTTGACTTGTGCCTCCTCCATAAGAATTCTGCCTTCCTCGACTTTGATGCACCTCTAACAAACGACCAAATGCAAGGTTCTTAACCTCTGTGACTGCCAAATTCACCTCCTTCTTCATGTACCACTATCTGCTCTTTCTCTTCTCCTCCTTGTATACGCTCTCTACTAGATTCAAATGCCCCGCTTTATTTTCTTTCATTTTTCCTTGGACCTCTCCATTCCATCACCAATCCCCTTTGTGGCCTCCAGAGTAATCCTTCAAAACCCCTAACAATTCTCTTGCCGCTTTCCTAATGTAGTTCGTTGTCATAGTCCACATACTACTAGTCTCCCAACTGCTCCTCGAGGCCCCCACATCCAACAACTTCTCCACTAACTCCCGAGCTTTGTCCTTATTCAAGACTCCTCACCCGATCTTCGATCGAACCCACCTATTCATCTGCCTCGTCTTCTTCATGATCTTTAAGTCTATTACCAAGAGCCTATGTTGGGTCATGAGGTTCACACTCAGATAACCTTACAGTCTGTGCATAGACCTCTACCACTCTTCCTGATGAGTAGATAGGAAATTTGGGTCTTCGCCTCTATACTTTGGAAGGTGACCAAGTGTTCCGCCTTCTTTTGGAAACTCAAGTTCACTATCACCAAATCAAAGTCTTTAGCAAAGTCCAACAGTGAAGTATCTCCTCCGTTTCTAACCCCAAAGGCGAATCTGCCATGCACCTCGACATAACCCCCAACAGTCGTCGTGGTGTATCAATTAAATCACCTCATATGATCACCTCCTATGAATATCTTCTTTGAGGATGCATAACCTCGTCCAAGCACGCCCATAAGCTCCTTTTAACCTCCTCGTCCAAGCCCACTTATGGTGCATAAGAGCTAATGATGATTAGGGTAAGCCCCCCTCCCCCCGACAACTAACTTAACAGCCATCAGCCTATCGTTCACCCTCTTAACCACTACCACTACTCCTTAAGATCCATGTCCACCAGAATATCTACTCCGTTCTTACCTCGCACGCCTCCTGAGTACCATAATTTAAACATGTCCACCTTGCGAGTCTTGTTTCCCACCCATATATTCTCCTAGAAACAAGATATATTGACCTTCCTCTTCTGATGAATCTTCTCGAGCTCTATAGACTTCCCGGTCAATGTCCCTATGTTCCAAGACCCAATTTTAAGACTGGAGTCTCCCTTGCTTCTTCCCTTATCGGCCCTCACCCCCAACCTCTCCCCTACCCTGCCTCCCCACCCCTCTCACTTTCTGAGTACATGACCTCAATCTACCATCATAGACAACAACAACTATAACCTATAGTATACTCACTCTAAGGTATCCCTGCTACTAAACAAGAAAAGGAACACAAAGTGAAACTACAATACCCTAAATATAAGAACAAACAAACTCACTAGTAATAAGACAAAACTAGCACAAAATAAATTAATAGACCAGGGAAGAAGGAAGGGGTCGACAAGTGGTCGATGGGTATGCGGCATAGTTGCGGCACCTGATGCGTAAGCTACGAACTTCCCACTCTGTGACGCATATATGTGCGCCACACATTCGTCTCCAAAACCCGCCGATAAGTACTTGAAAAAGAAAAAGAAACCAAAAAGGGACCAAAAGCACGACGGCCGCTGACTCGCTACCCTATCTAAGGACCAGTCAGATGTTGCCAGCGAGGACAGCAAGGAAGCACATGGGGAAAGAGGGGGTAGATATACAGCACCAGAAGGGGAAGAAGAGAAGAGGGGAGGGAGGAGAGAGATGGACGTCAGCAGTCATCGGCGGTGACTACTGCTACTACTGTTAGAGAGGTGGGAAAGGGAGAGATAGATATGGGAGAAGAAAAAGGGATGAGAGAGAAGCGGGGGAAGAGTGATATGGGAGAGAGGAGAGAGGGGAGCGGGTCACCGGCCAGATGCACTCGCCGACGAGGATTGTTACAGTTAGGGTTAGGGAGGGGGAGAGAGAAAAGGAAAAGGAAGGGGGAGAGAGAAGCGAGAAGTCAAGCAGTGCCTAGCTGGTCGGCGTTGGTGAGTCACCAGTTGCAGAAAGTGACCATTGACGAGCGCTAAATCCAGTCAGTCGAAGAGAGATAGAGACGGAGTGAGTTGATTCAGAGCTTCATTTATACATTCTTAAAAAGTGCTTTTCAAAAAAGTATTTTTTGTGATAAGGAGTTTGTGTTTGATTAATCTATATATCTATTTATTTATATTAATATTAAAGTATGAATATAATGTTGATAGACCAAAATAGCTCTAAAATATTTATTGACTTATAATATTAATGTACAAAAACGAGGTATTTCATTAGTTGTAGAGTCCAAGTCAAATTGGTACAAGTAGAATAAATTTCTGCTTTGAGTTTTATAAAGTTTAACGTTAGGAAACACTAACACAAAGCCAACCCATATGTTTCCTTATTAATTAATTGCAACACTAAAAATATTGGGTTTGTTATATAAGGAAAAAAAAAAGAACAAAATTTTGGATTAGTTTTCAACTACAAAATAAGACTTTGTGATAGTGTTTAAAACATTTTTTTTCTTTTATTGAGTAACTTGATTCCGAGAGTATTGTACAATATTTTAAATGGTTAGCTCTATTTGGATAGTGCACAGTCCTTTTTAATGTTAGTGTATTAGCATTTAATTGTTTATTTAGTTATATGTTTACAATAAATATTAAAAATATCCTTTTTAGACATTTCTAAATCATGAGTATGATTTATTTTTGTTTTACTTCTTATATTTTTGTCTATACTTACTATATTTCACTATATTACTCTTAAGTAGATAATGGGTGATTCGTACAACAAATTTGTATAAAAAGCTTGAGAAAAACATTGTTTATGAGAATTGCTAAAGTACACAACTTATAATCCTTTTAAACTTCTCGAAATTAGGAAAATTCATCAATTAATAAAATTTCATTTAATCACTCTTCCTTTTCTTTTTTCTTGCGATTTTAGGTTAGTATTTTATTGTATGCTACAATTATAAGTGATCTCCTCTTAATTTATATGGCGAAGACAAAGATATGCGTAATATTAATTTCAAAGATTTAAAGAGGAAAAAAGACAAGGTGTACCAAGACCAAATGTACAAATTACCTAGGGATGAAACTTTTCAAATGTGTTTCCTTCCTTAGAACCCCTCCGGTCTCCTGAACTCTTTTGTCACAACCCCAATTCACCCTCCTTAGGATGTCGTGATGGCACCTAATCTCTATGACTAGGTAAGCCTAATAAATTACGGAATAACATAATAAGAGTCTAAAACTCAAACCTCAATAGCTGTAATAAATGGAAACTGCAAGTCAAAGAACTAAAATCTCCAAAAATCCGGTAGAAATAAGTCACAAGCTTCTAAGAGAAATACTAATTCTTTCTATACATCAGAGTCTACTAAAGTAAGGAAAACAACATGATAAGGATAGAAGGGGGCTCCGAGGTCTGCGGATGCTGGCAGATGTACCTTGAAGTCTCCGCACACAGGTAGCTCACTAATATCCGGGCTGGTAAGCGGTACCTGGATCTGCACAAGAAGATGTGCAGAAGAGTAGCATGAGTACACCACATCGTTACCCAGTAAGTGCCAAGCCTAACCTAGGTAGAGTAGTGTCGAAGTAAGGTCAGGTCCTACTAGAAATAATAGAAAAAATATGATAGTGGATATAATAGTATAATGAAATGACTGAAGAGAGAACAACACAGCAAAAAGAGGTAAACAACAAGAGCGCTCCCGAGATACCGTCTCGTAGTCCCTAAAGTAAATGCTCAATAGTGGATCTCCCGAGATATCGTCTCGTAGCCCCAAAAATAAATATGCAAGAGGATCTCCCGAGATACCGCCTTGTAGTCCCAAAGTAAATATGCAATACATGGGGATCTCTCGAGGAACCGCCTCGTAGTCCCAAAATAAATATGCAGTATAGGGGGATCTCCCGAGCAACCGCCTCATAGTCCCAAAATATATATGCAGTATAGGGGGATCACCCGAGGAACCGTATCATAGTCCCAAAATAAATATGCAGCAGGTAGTCGGAGGAACAATAAATATTCAGCAAGAATCTTACAGTTAAAGATTTAAATCAAATCAAAGAAGCAGGTAATTTAGCTAAGCATGTTGCACAGATTGCAAGTAAGAGTTAAGGCACGTAGACATGTGATACTAGACTAAACATGATCACTACATATACTAAAGTAACTCAGTTAAAGAATTTAAAAGAAGACTACTCAGCAATAACCAATATTTCACATATCACAAAATGTTACAACAGTATCAAATCCTAAGGGGATTTTTCCCACACAGGGTTAGACAAGCCACTTACCTCGAATCACGCTTAATCAGTCAAGTAGTATGTCTTTTTCTCGATTTTTTGACTCCGATCGGCTCGAAACTAGTCATAATTAATTCGAATCAATTAATACAATCTATAGGAATAAATTCCATATCAAAAATACAAATTTTCCAACAAAAATCCGAAATTTAACTCAAAACGTCTCGGAACCCGATAAAAGTTATAAAATATGAACGCCCATTCAACCACGATTCCAACCATATCAAATTTATCAAATTTCAACATCAACTAGACCTCCAAATCTCAAATTCGTATTTGGAAATACCTAGGCCCAAATACTCTAATTTCTCCTCAAAAACATGTAATCTAGTCGAAATACTGTCCAGCCATTTTTCGCATCTGCGGTCTCACAGATGCGAGGGACTTCACGCTTCTGCAGTCATAGGCACTTCTGCAGACAGCAGTCCGCTTCTGCAGACTCGCTTCGGCGAAGAAGTTGTCCATTTTTGCGATGAGGAATAGCCCTTCCCTTTTCTACTTCTGCGATCGCAAAGCCGCAGGTGCGACTCCGCTTCTGCGGTAAGGAGTGCGCATCTGCGGCCACTATCCTTCCTTTTTTCATGCCGCATCTGCGACCATTTTGTCACTTTTGCAGTCGCGCACCTGCGACCATTTCCATCGCAGGTGCGATTGCACCAGAACTGGAAAAATTCCAGAATTGCTCCAAGTCCAAATTTGGTCCGTTTAACAATCTGAAACTCACCCGAGGCCCTCGGAACCTCAACCAAATATACCAACAAGTCCTAAAACATCATACGAACTTAGTCAAAACTTCAAATCACATCAAACAACACTAAAACATGAATTATACCCTAATTCAAGCCTAATGAAACTAAGAATTTTAAACTTCTACACTCGATGTCGAAACCTATCAAAGCAAGTCCAATTGACCTCAGATTTTGCACACAAGTCATAAATGACATAACGGGCCTATTCAATTTCTAGAATCAGATTCCGACCCCGATATCAAAAAGTCAACTCCCCAGTCAATATTTCAAACTCAAATTTCTATATTAGCCATTTCAAGCCTAATTTAACTACGGTCCTCCAAATACTTTTCCGGACACCCAAAATTACCATACGAAGCTATTGGAATCATTAATATTCGATTCTGAGGTCGTTTACGCATAAGTGGATATCCAGCCAACCTTTTCAACTAAAGTTTTAAACTTTGGAACTAAGTGTTCCAATCCATTCCAAGACCTCACCAGACCCGAACCAATTACCGCGGCAAGCCATATAACAACTGTAAAGCACATATTGAGAAGTAATTGGGTAAACGACATATCCGGTCGTTACATTCTCCCCCTCTTAAACAAATATTCTTCCTCGAACTGGTTTAGAATTATACCTTGAGTGGTGAAAAGATGAGGATAATGATTGCACATATCATACTCGGTGTCCCAAGTTGCCTCCTCGACCAGATGACCCCTCCACTCTACTTTTACTGAAGCAGTGCTCTACGATCTCAGCTTTCTAACATGTTTGTCCAAAATAGCCATTGGTTCCTCAATATAAGATAGATCATTGTCCAACTAGACTGAGCTGAAGTCTAACACATGAGACAGATCAATGTGATACATCCGAAGCATGGAAACATGGAACACTGGATGAACTGCAGTGAGATTAGGTGGCAATGAAATTCTATAAGCCACCTCCCCAACTCTCTCAAGGATCTTGAAAGGCACAATATACCTAGGGCTCAACTTGCCCTTCTTCCCAAATCTCATAACACCCTTTATTGGCGAAACATGAAGCAAGACGCACTCACCAACCATGAATGCAACATCACGAATCTTCCGGTCCGCATAACTCTTTTGTCTAGATTGGGATGTACGAAGTCGATCCTGAATCAATTTAACCTTTTCCAAAGCATCTTGAACCAAGTCCGTACCTAATAGCCTAGCTTCACCCGGCTTGAACCAACCCATTGGAGACCGACACCGCCTACCATATAAGGCCTCATACGGCGCCATCTGAATGCTCGACTAATAACTGTTGTTGTAAGAACACTCCGCAAGTGGAAAGAACTAATCCCAAGCACCCCAAAATCTATCACACACGCGCGAAGCATATCCTCTATTATTTGAATAGTGCGCTCGGACTGTCTGTCCGTCTGAGGGTGAACTGTTGCACTCAACTCTACCCGAGTACCCAACTTACGTTGTACGGCCCTACAAAACCGTTATGTAAACTGCGTACACCTATCAGAGATGATAGATACTTGTACGCCATGAAGCCTGACAATCTCACGAATATAAACATGAGCCAGCTGCTCTGAATAGTAAGTAATAACCACAAGAATGAAATGAGATGACTTGGTCAATCTATCCACAATTACCCAAACTGCATCGAACTTCCTCTGAGTCTGTGGGAGCCCAACAACGAAATCCATAGTGATCCTCTCCCATTTCCATTCTGGAATCTCTAGCTTCTGAAGCAATCCACCCGGACGTTGATGCTCATACTTCACCTGATGGCAATTTAGGCACCGAGCTACATATTCCACTACGTCTTTATTCATCCGCCTCCACCAATAGTGTTGTCTCAAGTCCTGATATATCTTTGTAGCACCCGGATGAATGGAGTACCGCAAACTGTGAGCCTCTTGTAGAATCAACTCACGTAAACCATCTATATTGTGCACACATAGCCTGCCCTGCATCCGTAATACACTGTCATCTCCAATAGTGACTTCATTGGCATCACCGTGTTGAACTGTGTCCTTAAGGACAGGCAGATGTGGGTTATCATATTGACGCTCTCGGATACAATCATAAAGAGAAGACTGAGAAACCACATAAGCCAAAACTCGGCTCGGCTCAGAAACATCCAATCTAACAAACTAGTTGGCCATGGTCTGAACATCCAAGGCTAAAGGCCTTTATGCTACCGGTAAGTATGCTAAGCTGCCCAAACTCTTCGCCTTACGACTCAAGGCATCATCCACCACATTAGCCTTCCCGGGATGATAGAGTGGTGATATCATAATCCTTAAGCAACTCAAACTACCTTCGCTTCCGCAAATTAAAATCCTTCTGTTTAAACAGATGTTGTAGACTTCGGTGATCGGTATAAACCTCACAATAGGCACCGTACAAATAATGCCGCCAAATCTTTAAAGCATGAACAATAGCTGCTAACTCAAGGTCATGGATAGGATAATTTATCTCATGTACCTTTAACTATCTAGACGCATAGGCAATCTCCCTACTGTCTTGCATCAACACTGCGTCGAGACCAATATGCAATGCATCATAATACACAATATAAGACCGTGAATTTGTAAGCAACACCAATATTGGGGCTGTAGTCATAGCTGTCTTGAGCTTTTGAAAGCTATCCTTACATTCCTTAGTTCACCTGAACGGAGCACCCTTCTTGGTCAATTTGGTCATAGGTGCAGCAATAGAAGAGAAACCCTCTACAAATCGGCGATAATACCCTACCAAACCAAGGAAGCTCCAGATCTCCGTAGCTGAGGATGGTCTAGACCAACTCTGCACTACCTCAATTTTCTTCGGATCTACCTTGATCCATTAGCACGAAACTATATGACCCAAGAATCCCACTGAATCAAGCCAGAATTCACACTTTGAAAATTTTTCGTATAACTTCTTTTCTCTCAAAGTCTGAAGCACAGTCCTCAGCTGTTGTTCATGATCCTCCTGACTCTGGGAATACACCAGAATGTTGTCAATAAACACAATGACGAAAGAATCAAGATAGGGTTGAAATACATTGTTCATCAAGTGCATAAATGATGTTGGGGCATTGATCATCCCAAATGACATTACAAGGAACTCATAATGATTGTACCGAGTCCTGAAAGCAGTCTTCAGATATCAGGCTCCCGAATCATCAACTGATGATAGCCTGAACGCAAGTCGATCTTAGAAAACACTCTGGAACCCTGAAGCGGATCAAATAGGTCATTAATACGAGGCAATGGATACCTTTTCTTCACTGTAACCTTGTTCAACTGGCGGTAATCAATACACATCCGCATAGAACCATCATTCTTCTTCACAAATAAGATAGGAACACCCCAAGGTGATTCATTGGGCCGAACAAAACCCTTACCAAGCAGCTCTTGTAACTGCTATTTTAATTCTTTCAATTCTGCTGGGGCCATACGATATAGTGGAATAGAAATGGGTTGAGTGCCCAGTAACAAATCAATGCCAAAGTCAATATCCCTATCGGGTGGCATACCCGAAAGATCCGCTGAAAATACATCAGGAAAATCCCTTACTACAGGAACTAACTCCACGGTAGGAGTATCAACACTAACATCTCTCATATAGGCCAGATACATATCACACCCCTTCCTAACCATTTGTTGAGCCTTAAGAAATGAAACAACCCTCCTAGGAACATGATCCAAGGTACCTCTCCACTCTAGCCGTGGTAGACCTGGCATAGCCATCGTCATCGTCTTGGCGTAACAATCAAGGATAGCGTGATAGGGCAACAACTAGTCCATGCCCAAAATAATATTACAATCTACCATACTGAGTAATAATATATCAGCTCTGGTCTCAAAACCACTAATAACAATCAAACACGACCGATACGCGCGGTCAACAATAATAGAATCACCCATTGGCGTAGATACATACACAAAAGAACTCAAAGAATCACGGGATACGCCCAAATACGGGGTAAAATAAGATGGAACATAAGAATGAGTGGATCCTGGATCAAATAAGATCGATGCATCTCTGTGACAGACAGGAACAATACATATGATAACAGAATTGGATGCAACTGCCTCTGTCTTATCAGGAAGGGCATAATATTTGGCCTGGCCTCCCCCTCTAGGGCGACCTCTACCTGTCCGACCTCTACCTCTAGCTGGCTGTGCAGGTGGAGTGGTAGCTGGTGCAGTAATCATGGCCTGAGAAGCCTGAGCGCCCTGTGGAATAGGTGAGGCCTACGAAATCTGTGGAGGTGCACCCCTCCTGAATCTGGGGAAATTCTTAACCATATGACTAGTGTTACCCCACTCAAAACAAGCTCTTGGAGGACGTGGCAGTTGTGACTGGCTCGGGCCTGATCGACTGGACTGACCGCTGGAAGCACCCCGTATAGGAGGTACACTAGACACTGGCGGTGCATAATAGGGATCCTGGAGCCTAGGAATGGCCGAAGTATCGCTGGCAGCTGGAAGTGTTGAATGAACAAAACGACTACCATAACCCCTACCATGACGAGCTATAGATGTGGCACGAAAACTGTTATACGTGCCAGAATCTCAGGGTCTCTTAGCTTCCCTCTCTTCTCTCTCCCGGATCTGCATAACCTCCAATCTCCTAGAAATAGATGCCACATGCTGGTATGCGATGTTCATCTCCGTCTCTCGGGCCATACTGAATCTGATACTAGAGTGGAGCCTCTCAATAAATCACTGAACCCGCTCTCGAACAGTAGCAACCAAGGCTGGTGCAGGCCTACCCAAATCACTGAATCGGACTGCATACTTTGACACGGTCATAGAACCCTGGCACAACTACTCAAACTCTGCGCTCCATGCATCTCTAAGACTCTGAAGAAAATATTCCTTCAAGAACATATCTGAAAACTCGGTCCAAGTGAGTGAAGCTGCCTCAGCCGGACTATCCAACTCGTATTCCCGCCACCACTGGTACGTTGCTCCTTTATGCTGAAATGTCGTGAAAGAAACCTCACTAAAATCTACAATACCCATAGTATGGAGGATACTGTGACATTCCTCAAGAAAACCCTGAGCTTCCTCTGACGCTAAACCGCTGAAAGTGGGAGGGTGGTACTTCTTGTACCTCTCGAGCCAGAGCTGCTCCCCCTCTAAAACTACTGCCCTAACCTCGGGCCGAACTGGGATAACTGGCTGCACTAGTATAACCTCTGGGGCATGGTCAACCTAGGCACGTGGCTCTGGGGTACGGGCGGCGGGAGTCTGTGCTCCTCCCCCGGCCTGAGATGTGGTAGGAGCAAGTGGAATCAACCCTACCTGAGCTAGAGTGCCAAACATGCTCAAAACCTGAGCAAGAGTCTCCTGAAGTGCAGGGGTAGTAACAGGCATCCTCTCCAACTGGAGCTACTGGTGGCTCTGCTGCAGCAGCTCGTGCAAGTGCTCTTGCAGCGCCACGTGGTCTTCCTCGCCCTCTGGCTCGGACTTTGCCCCGACCCCGGCCTCTTGCGGCTCCAACAGAGGGTGTGGGTGTCTAATCATCGGATCCAGTTGTGCATGTCCTCACCATTTGTGAGATAATAGAAAGACTAGAGTTTAAAATATCGAAGTCAACAAATACGCACGATAAGGAATCAAAGAAGTGAACATTTTACTAACAGTTCCATAGCCTCCTGAAGATAAGTACATAAATTTCCGTACCGATCCGTGAGACTACTAAACCTGCTTGTGACTCATAACACCTATGAACCTAATGCTCAGATACCAACTTGTCACGACCCCAATTCACTCAGGATGTCGTGATAGAACCTAGTCTCTATGACTAGGTAAGCCTAACAAATTGCGGAATAACATAATAAGAGTCTGAAACTCAAATCTCAAAAGTTGTAATAAATGGAAACTGCAAGTCAAAGAACTAAAATCTCCCAAAACCCGGTAGAATCAAGTAACAAGATTCTAAGAGAATTAATAATTGTCTCTATACATCAGAGTCTACTGAAGTAAGGAAAACAACATGATAAGGATAGAGGGGGGCTCCGAGGTCTGCGGACGCTGGCAGATGTACCTTGAAGTCTCCGCACACAGGTATCTCATTGATATTCGGGCTGGTAAACGGTACCTGGATCTGCACAAAAAGATGTGCAGAGGAGTAGCATGAGTACACCACAGCGGTACCCAGTAAGTGCCAAGCCTAACCTCGGTAGAGTAGTGATGAGGTCAGGTCAGATCGTACTAGAAATAATAAAACAATATGACATAGGTTATAATAGTATAATGAAATGACTCAAAAAAGAACAACACAACAAAAAGAGGTAAACAACAGGAGCGCTCCCGCGATACCCTCTCGTAGTCCCAAATATAAATGCTCAATAGTGGATCTCCCGAGATACCGTCTCGTAGTCCCAAAAGTAAATATGCAAGAGAATTTCTCGAGGTACCGCCTCGTAGTCCCAAAGTAAATATGCAGTACAGGGGGATCTCCCGAGCAACCGCCTCATAGTCCCAAAATATATATGCAGTACAGAGGGATCACCCGAGGAACCGTATCATAGTCCAAAAATAAATATGCAGCAGGTAGTCGGAGGAACAACAAATATTCAGCAAGAATCTTACAGTTAAAGACTTAAATCAAATCAAAGAAGTAGGTAATTCAGCTAAGCATGTTGCACAAATTGCAAGTAAGAGTTAAGGCACGTAGACATGTGATACTAGGCTAAACATGATCATTATATATACTAAAGCAACTCAGTTAAAGAATTTAAAAGAAGACTACTCAGCAATAACCGATATTTCCAAATTTAGCCCGTGTACGCACTCGTCACCTCGCGTACACGGCGCTCACATATCACAAAATATTACAATAGTATCAAATCCTAAGGGGATTTCCCCCGCATACAGTTAGACAAACCACTTATCTCGAATCATGCTCAATCAGTCAAGTAGTATGCCTTTCTTTCGATTTTTCGACTCTAATCGGCTCGAATCTAGTCATAATTAATTCGATTCAGTCAATACAATTTATAGGAGTAAATTACATATGAAAATATAAATTTTCCAACAAAAATCCGAAATTTAACTCAAAAATCTCGGAACCCGACAAAAGTTGCAAAATATAAACATCCATTCAACCACGAGTCCAACCATACCTAATTTACCAAATTCCGACATCAACTAGACCTCGAAATCTCAAATTCTTATTTTGAAATCCCTAGGCATAAATCCTCTAATTTCACCTCAAAAATATGTAATCTAGTCGAAATACTATCCACGCATTTTTCGCATCGGCGATGCACTTAGCCGCATATGCGGTATCGTAGATGCGAGGGCCTTCATGCTTTTGCGGTCAGGGGCGCTTCTGCGGACATCAATCCGCTTCTGCAATGAGGCATGGCCCTTCCTTTTTCCGCTTCTGCGATCGCGAAGCCGCATGTGCGACTCCGCTTCTCCGGTAAGGAGTGCGCATCTACGGCCACTGCCCTTCCTTTGTCCAAGCCGTATCTGCGAACATTCTATCGCTTTTACGGTCGCGCACCTGTGACCATTTCCATCGCAGCTGCGATTGCACCAGAACTGGAAAAATTCCAGAATTACTCCAAGTCCAAATTTGGACCGTTTAACCATCCGAAACTCACCCGAGGCCCCCGGGACCTCAACCAAATACAGCAACAAGTTCTAAAACATCATACGAACTTAGTCGAAACCTCAAATCACATCAAACAATACTAAAAACACGAATTATACCCCAATTCAAGCCTAATGAAACTAAGAATTTTCAACTTCTACATTCGATGCCGAAACCTATCAAATCAAGTCCGATTGACCTCAAATTTTGCACACAAATCTTAAATGACATAACAGACCTATTCAAATTTTCAGAATCGAATTTCGACCCCGATATCAAAAAGTCAAACTTCCAAACTCAAATTTCTATTTTAGTCATTTCAAGCCTAATTTAACTACGGTCCTCCAAATAATTTTCTGGACACGCTCCTAAGTACAAAATTACCATACGAATCTATTAGAATCATCAAAATTCTATTTCGAGGTCGTTTACATATAAGTCGACATCCAACCAACCTTTTCAACTTAAGTTTCAAACTTTGAAACTAAGTGTTCCAATTCATTCCAAGACCTCACCGAACCCGAATCAATTATCCCGGCAAGTTATATAATAACTGTAAAGCACAAATTAAATAGTAATTGGGGAAATGACCGGCCGAGTCGTTACATCTTTAAAAGAGTCCAAGATTCAGAGATAAAGGCAAGTATCTCCCGTATTGATTGATCTAATCTGTTAGAGAATCACTTGATTTTGAATTAGTTTTTAGTACTGCAAAATACTTTTGACACTAAGATAAAATAACACTCAAACTACGACCACTAGAGGTTATGGTGTAATAGTAAGTAACCTTTCGTCCGTAATCAGAGGTTTAAGGCCTGAGCGTTGGAAAATTATTTTTGGTCGGGAGCACTTAACCCCTCAAGCTGGAACTTCCTGGATCAAATGTGAATTAGTTAGGCCTGAAAATGAATACTAAACGGCACATGGAAAACAAAAGAAAATAGCACTTAACGTCATATAGTATATAAACTGATTTTTATGCCCTTTAACAGTTAATTATATATTTTTTCAAGAAAATAATTTTCTGTTGTATGGATCTTACTATTTAAAACATTAGCCACTACGGAATTGAACCAAAAATTACAACCCACTACTCTATATATTAATATAAAGCAAGGCAAAAGGAAGGTGATGTGGCTTTCTCATATAGTAGGATTCCTACTTATCTTTTTCCTTATTTTTTCTTTGCCTTTTATGCCTTCTTTATTTTTCTTTATTTTATTTTTTAAAATTTTATAAGGTTGAGTTTGCAATATTTTAGCTGAACGGAGAGAGGAGTTCATAGAATTGATGTAAGGATAAAAGTGTTGCTATTTATATTATTTTTCTTTCTGAGAGGGAATATATTCAAAATAGAAGGAAGTTAGTCGTTGGTATATCAAATTCTTCAAACGATCGAATAAGTTGAGACTAAGAGATCTTATTTATTTATGCAAAAAGTTTTGACTTTTTGATTACCATTTACGATGGGTAGAGATCGCAAATCACAATGTAAATTTCTCTTGACCATTTTTTACTAGCATCGATAAATTCAGTTTATTTACTATTGATTATTATTAAAAGAAAGAATTTTGCACAATCAAAGTTTAGTGGTTATACTAGGTTAATTTTATCCCTTTGAACATTCTTTCGTGTGTGAGTGCCTATATATATATATATATATATATATATATATATATATATATATATATATATAAAATCTGGATTATAGGAGTGATGGCATGATATCTCTCTAAATATAAGAAACTACTTCATCTTGTTTCTCGTGCCATTTAGGGTGTGTTTGGTACAAAGAAAAATGTTTTCCTGAAAAATGTGTGATTTTATCACTTATTTTTCCTTGTTTGGTTGGTGAGTGAAAAAAAATTTCCGAAAAATATTTTCTAGTGTTTAGTAAGAAAGTACAAAATATTTTTAAGAAAATAATTTTTTATGCTACTCTCCTCAACTCACCTTCCCCAAAATCCTCATGTTTCTTGTACACTCCTCCCCCCCCCCCCCCAAGCTACTCTTCCACTTTATTTTCTTCAAGAATTTAATTATTCTTTTCAAAATTCATACAAACCCAAATGAACTAATGTGTTATTTTACTTTTTTACACAAGTACAACGTTAAAATTTGAGCTTGATAACTACAAACAAAATACTTTATTTTGTTGAACAAGAAAGTATTTTTACTACAACATGAAAGAAAATTACTCATTTTGTAGAATGAAAGAAAATATTTTTTCTACATCATGAAAAGAAAGTACTCCGTTTGTTAAAATGAGAAAATCTTTTTTCTACATCATGAAAAGCAAGTACTTGTTTTATTGAAATGAAAGAAAATACTTTTACTACATCATGAAAAGAATATATTCATTTTGTTGAAATAAAAAATAATAATCTATCTACAACATGAAAAGAAAATACTCTTAATAATAATTCTATTTAGGTTGGGTGGTGGGCGAGGTTGGGGTGAGTGGGGTGTGGTCGGGAGGAGTGGGTTGGGGATGGGGTGGGTTGATGGGCATGGGGAATAGGGTGGAAAAGGTTGAAAAGAGTTTTGGAAAATATTTTCCCTCTTTTTGATAGGGAAAACAATTTCCTCCAAATGGAGGAAAAATAAGTTGATGAAGAAAATATTTTTCAAAACATTTAAGCCAACCAAACATGGAAAAATTGGAAAACATTCCTTCGTACCAAACACACCCTTAACGCTCTAAATTTCTCCTATAAATTTAAAAGAGATGATAAAATACCACCCCAAGAAATTGGTTTTAGCAATGGAATTTGCGACTGATGGTTTTAGCTTGGTAATACTAGCGAAACATTAGCCGATTAGCGATGAAATTAGGCATTTAGCGACAAATCCTATTTAGCCCAGGATTTACGTAGTTTACAACAATAATAACTCAGTAAAATCCTACAGGCAGGGGCGGACCCACGTGTAAGGTTCTGGGTGCTGCAGCACCCACTGACTCCGACGGGGACTCGGTATATTAATAGAGAAATTTTATGAAAACTGATATATTATATTAGCAAGCACCCAATATAAAAACAAGTTCAATGGGTGGTTTGGTTTGGAGGCTGAGGTTGGGTGACTGGACACGTAACATTGCAAGATCGAATCTTGCTGGCAACAAAAAAAATTTTCCAAAACAATAACACTTTTCCTTATTTAATAAATCGCTAACTTTCTTGTTTTCTAATCCTTTTCCATGCCAATTTATTACTTACCTTCTTTTACTTTTTTCCCCATTTTTTCTATTTCCTCTTATTTATTAATTAGAAGAGGAAAAGGAGAAAAAGAATCCTCCACTAGTTAGTAATACATCAGATATGTCATTGAAAAAGGCAATCTGCTCTTTTCCTTCTGATCACTCATTAAATCCAACGCAAATACGTGGATAAGGTTATGATGGGGCTAGTAACATGTAGGGAGAGCTAAATGGTGTTAAGACTTTGATTTTGAATGAGTCTCCATCAGCATATTGCATTCACTGTTTCGCTCACCAATTACAATTAACATTAGTGGCTCTTGCACAAAAGCATTCAGATGTAGATGACTTTTTTTGTATAGTTACTAATGTCTTAAATATTGTTGGAGCATCTTTTAAGCGCAGGGATTTGCTTCGAGAACATCAAGCTGAAAAATTAGAGGAGTTGCTCAAATCAGGTGAAGTGCATACTGGACGAGGATTAAATCAAGAACGTGGGCTTCAACGACCAGGTGATACTCGTTGGGATTCTCATTATAAAACGTTGGATAACCTTATTGTCCTATTTCCATCGATTATTCATGTACTTGAATTTACTGCACGTGAGTGTCCAAACTATGCCGACAGAATTGTTGCTGAAAGTCTTATGGGTAAGATTAAGGAATTTGATTTTGCTTTTAAGTTGCACTTGATGTTAAAAGTTTTAACAATGACAAATGAGTTGAACTTTGCATTACAAATGATGAATCAAGATATTGTCAATGTTATGGGACTCCTTGCTCTTACAAAGCAACGATTACAAACGATGAGGAATAGTGAATTTGGATTTTTAATGGAAGATGTCTCTTCTTTCTGTGATAAACATGGTATAATAATTCCAAAGATGGACACTCGCTACTTTCCTGGGAAGTCGAAGCGTAGAGCTCTTGAGGTTACATATTCTCATTATTTGCGTGTCGACATTTTTTATGCTGTTATAGATTTGCATTTTCAAGAGCTTAACTGTCGCTTTGATGTTGTGAGTACTGACTTACTCCTCGGTATGGCTAGCTTAAATCCAGTTAATTCATTTGGTAATTTTGATACGAACGGGATAATGAGGTTAGATGAATATTATCCGAATGAGTTTGATAGCATCAAGCTTCGAGATCTCAGTTGTCAGCTTGATAGTTTTATAGTCTATGCCTGTGGTGTTGACAAGAGGTTCTTTGGCATGAAGGGAATTAGTGATCTTGCTAAAGTGTTGGTTAAGTAAGATCTGCATCAAACTTGGCCACTTGTTTATTTGCTTATCAAGTTGACTCCCATTCTTCCTGTTGCTACAGCTTCTGTGTAACGAGCTTTCTCATCCATGAACTACATCAAAAGTGAACTTCGTAACAACATCAGTGATGAATTTTTAAATAGTTGTTTAGTATGCTATGTAGAGCGTAAGATATTTTCAAGTGTCAGCAATGATGCTATTATTCATCGTTTTCAACATATGAAAAGTCGCCGAGCACAGCTATGAGATATGACTAGAAGTCCTTTTTTTTAAATGATAACATTATTATCGTGACTCGTGGCTAGAAGTCATTTTTGGTAATGACAATAGTAATTATATTTTTCTCACTAGTTATTTCCATCGCCCCGTTTGAATAATTTGCGCTTATATTATGTGATTGATAACACCTTTATATTAAAAGAAAGTGAGTACCCACGATCTTAAAATCCTGAATCCGCTAATGTTAAAAGTTAAAACATTGGTAGGCTTTCAAAAAACACCAAACGAAAATACTAAAACAGAATCCTTCTCGGCTTCTCCAGTTCTCCTTGTAGGTTTCGCAGGCTACACAGTGAATAACAAGTTTTCCTGACCTCCCCATCTCAAAATTAAAACACAAGAAACAAGGTAATAAGATTTGGTATTTTGATTTAAGCTAGTTAGCTAGAGATTTTGGGTATAAATTGCAATATTTTATCGAAGATATTGGGTTTTACAAATTAAAATTCTTATTACCTATGCTTTGTAAAATAGATTCAGTATTTTTTTATGCGTACTTGTCAAAAAGTGAAAAATTAATTTATCTTTATTTCTGACTTAATTTTAAAACTGATTTTTTTTGGGATAAATGTAGGTTATTAGTATCAGTTTGTGTGATTGATGAATTTATCCTCATTGGCTCATTGCTTCGAAAATTTGTTAGTTTTCATCTTATCTTCCGAAAGAATAAATATTTCTGATATTTTTAGTTATAAAGAAGTGTGATCAATTTTTCGGTGCAATGTGGTTAAATATGTTGTTATTGCTTTATTATTTGTATTGTTATAGAGGGGCATGCGTTCCCCAATAAGATTTAGTTGAATTATTTGAATTGAATTTTAGGTAAAATTGAATCTTATTCTGTAGGAATATTTCATCAATCTTTGTGAATCGAGATGGATAGTTTTGTCGGAAGAACGAATGTTGGGCAACCAAGTTCTAGTTCTACTAATCCATCTATTGCTTCATCCATAGCTCCGGAAATTCAGAGGGACAAATTTCTTTCTGATCTTGATTTAGAATCTCTCAACGCTGATCCGGGAGATAGAAAGCCTATTACAGAATACAGCCCTAATATACGTGATAAAGTTAGAATATATTATATTCAAAAAAAAGATTTGCCAGCCTGTGAATCATGATTTTCCTAAAACTAAATTTAGGAAGACAATGCGTCAGTTTTGTCCTGGTTGGTTTAAGGGTCAACATTCTAAGTGGTTGGAATACAGTATATCAAATGATGCTGCATATTGTTTCTATTGCTATTTGTTCAAAAATGAACATGAAAGTCATGGAAATACGGGAGATGCTTTTACAAAAAATGGCTTTAAAGCTTGGAACAAGGCTATTGAAAGATTTAAAGCTCATGTTGGAGAAGTAAATAGCATCCACAAGTATTTCAACAGGATGCTTGATTTAATGAATCAATCACAATCAATTCGCACTTCTTTTGACAAACAATCTGAGAAAGAAAAAAGTGAGTCTCGACGTCGCTTGAGTTCTTCAATCGATGTGACAAGATTTATTTTGAGACTAAGTTTGCCATTCCGTGGGCATGATGAGAGTCAATATTCTACAAATAGAGGTGTCTTTCTTGAGCTTTTGCAATGGTATGGAGATATTGATCGGGATATTGGAAGCATTATATTAGAAAATGCTCCAAGAAATGAAATGATGTGTTCTCGAAGTATTCAAAAAGATATTGTCGATGTTTGTGCTAAAGAAATAATCAAAGCTATCATTGAAGACCTGGATGGGGATTTTTTTGGGATACTAGTTGATGAATCAAAAGACATATCACACAAAGATCAAATATTACTGTTTTGAGATATGTTAACAAAGAAGGCGAAGTCATAGAGATATTTGTTGGTATTGTTCATGTTAGTAATACATCGACTATGTCATTGAAAAAGCAATCTGCTCTTTTCTTTCTGATCACTCATTAAGTGCAACGCAAATACGTGGATAAGGTTATGATGGGGCTAGTAACATGTAGGGAGAGCTAAATGGTGTTCAGACTTTGATTTTGAATGAGTCTCCATCAGCATATTGCATTCACTGTTTCGCTCACCAATTGCAATTAACACCTGTGGCTCTTGCAAAGAAGCATTCAGATGTAGATGACTTTTTTATATAGTTACTAATGTCTTAAATATTGTTGGAGCATCTTTTAAGCGCAGGGATTTGCTTCGAGAACATCAAGCTGAAAAATTAGAGGAGTTGCTCAAATCAGGTGAAGTTCATACTGGACGAGGATTAAATCAAGAACGTGGGCTTCAGCGACTAGGTGATACTCGTTGGGGTTCTCATTATAAAACGTTGGATAACCTTATTGTCCTATTTCCATCGATTATTCATGTGCTTGAATTTACTGCACGTGAGTGTCCAAACTATGCCGACAGAATTGTTATTGAAAGTCTTATGGGTAAGATTAAGGAATTTGATTTTGCTTTTATGTTGCACTTGATGTTAAAAGTTTTAACAATGACAAATGAGTTGACCTTTGCATTACAAAGGATGGATCAAGATATTGTCAATGTTATGGGACTCCTTGCTCTTACAAAGCAACAATTACAAAGTATGAGGAATAGTGAATTTGGATTTTTAATGGAAGATGTCTCTTCTTTCTGTGATAAACATGATATAATAATTCCAAAGATAGATGCTAGCTACTTTCCTGGGAAGTCGAAGCGTAGAGCTCTTGAGGTTACATATTCTCATTATTTGTGTGTCGACATTTTTTATGCTGTTATAGATTTGTATTTTCAAGAGCTTAACTGTCGCTTTGATGTTGTGAGTACTGACTTACTCCTCAGTATGGCTAGCTTAAATTCAATTAATTCATTTGGTAATTTTGATACGAACGGGATAATGAGGTTGGCTGAATATTATCCGAATGAGTTTGATAGTATCAAGCTTCGAGATCTCAGTTGTCAGCTTGATAGTTTATAGTTTATGCATGTGGTGTTGACAAGAGGTTCTTTGGCATGAAGGGAATTAGTGATCTTGCTAAAGTGTTGGTTAAGTAAGATCTGCATCAAACTTGGCCACTTGTTTATTTGCTTATCAAGTTGACTCCCATTCTTCCTTTTGCTACAGTTTCTGTGGAACGAGCTTTCTCATCCATGAACTACATCAAAAGTGAACTTCGTAACAACATCGGTGATGAATTTTTAAATAGTTGTTTAGTATGCTATGTAGAGCATAAGATATTTTCAAGTGTCAACAATGATGCTATTATTCATCGTTTTCAACATATGAAAAGTCATCGAGCACAGTTATGAGATATGACTAGAAGTCCTTTTTTTTGTAATGATAACATTATTATAGTGACTCGTGGCTAGAAGTCATTTTTGGTAATGACAATAGTAATTGTATTTTTCTCATTAGTTTTTTTCATCGCCCCGTTCGAATAATTTGCGCTTATATTATGTGATTGTTAGCACCTTTATATTAAAAGAAAGTGAGCACCCACGATCTTAAAATTCTGCATCCGCCACTGCCTACCGGTAGGGTCTAGGGAGGGTAGTGTGTATGCAGACCTTACCCAGGGGCGTAGGCACCTTGCTTGAAGTAGTGTCACGTGACACCGCTTCGTCGAATTATTTTCGTCATCCGTATGTATAAATAATAAATAATATAAAATATTTGGTATAAATATAAAAAATGGCACCGCTTGCCGTTACAATAATCTATTCATTTGTTCACTTTTTTAAATAGTGACACCGCTTACGAAACTTTATGCGTACATCATTGCCTTACCCCTACCCCGAGGAGTAAAGGGACTATTTCCGTTAGACCCTCCGCTCAAGAAGACGAAAAGAGACAATAGATAAGTAGCAGCAACAAAAAGTAGAAAGATAATAACAACATCGTAAGAGCCCGAAAATAGATAGAAAAGCAATAATAATAACCAGTAATAAAAGTCCAATACTATAAAAGAAATGAAAAATAGTGTGAACACTATATTAACCCAGTGAAATCCTACCAGTGCGGTCTAGGACGAAATATTTCTATATCTCATTTTTTTGGTAGTGAAGGGAGAAAGAGATTGATAAAAAATGCACAAAAGAATAACGAAGCAGCAAAGCACTAGAAATATAGTACACCCGCTTTACCCGGATATAGTCGTCTTTTATGTTCCTTCTATGAAAGATTAAAATTTGAGTGGGGAAAATTAATAAAGTAGGGTTTTTGAGAGTTTTAAGTTCATATTCCTAAATATGTTTTAGCAAGTTCATATTCCTTTCTGCATATACTTATGGTTATTATAGGAATTCCATTCATTTGCACAAGTACTTATTTTCAAATGAAGTATTTACTTTTTCTCAAATATTCTTTAGACTGAATTAATATGTCCTAATCTGTTTCAAATGAACAACTATAACATTTCTTAATATTATAAGTTTTTATGTATTAGACATATGCATTCTAAACTTTCATTTGGTTGTAATCTTCTGTTATTAGAAAAGAAATACTTCATAAATTTACTCAAATTTCCATAGAATGCAAAGCGCAAATAACGGGGCATTTGCATATATACCCTTTTTGGGGGCCACTATTAAATTTATATTCGCATTGGATAAAACTTTATAAAGTGTACTCGTTCGGATTTGAAGTAGTTCAATTTCTTTAGTGCAACTTCAAAAATCAAATTTGAAGTTCTCATATCTTTCAACTTTAACTTCAGAATTTCAAATCTTAAGTAGTTCAATTTTTTCAATACAACTTCAGATTCAAGTTCTTCAATCTTTCAATTAAAACTTTAGAAATTTGAATCTTAAGTAGCAATAAAACTTCATATTCAAATCAGATTCAAAATATGTATCTTAAGTAGTTCAATTTTCAATACAATTTCAGACAACTTTAGATATTCAAAATCTAATGTTCTAAAACATAAACTTGTTCATCGAATTTCAACAATCCAACACACGATTCAATACCCAAATCTACTCTAAATGAGCTCAAATTTGAAACATAACTTTCAAATATGATCACAAGTAACAATCGGTGGTGCAAAACTGGCGCTACATGAAAATTTTATGCGGATAACTTTACTAGTGATATAATAAAATAATTTACAAGTAAAAATATTATTCAAATATTTTATGCAAATAATGAACCACCATGATGATTATAATAAGAAAAAAAAAATAAGAATAAGTGTGTGATGACCCTATAGGTCATCTAGAGTTTTAAACCTTAATTCTGTATTTCGAAATCCCCAATAGCTTCCTTAAGCCTTCCTCGATTTACGTACGCGATCCGGGTATTTTTCCGAAAGGCTTTTATGTTAAAAATTGATAAAATATAAAATTTTGCCTTTAAAATCTATTTGAGTTGACTTTGATCAATATTTTGAACAAATGGACCTGGATCCGTATTTTAATGGTCCTCGTAGGTCCGTATCGTGATTTGGGACCTGAGCGTATGCCTGGAATCGAATTCGGAGGTCCCTAGCACGAGTTATCACTTTTTGTCAAAATTTTGAAGTTTAAAGGCTTAATGACTTTAAAGAATTAACCAGTATTTGACTTTGTTGATATCAGATCCATATTTTAGTTTCGGAACCCAGTATATGTCCATTACTATATTTATGACGTGTCTGTCAAATTTGGTGAGAAACAGGGTTAGTTTGACGTGATTCGTACGTCCGGTGGTTAAAATAGAAGTTCTAAAGTTTTCTTGAAACTTTCATTTGATTTGGTATCCGATTCATAGTTCTAGATGTTATTTTAGTGATTTGATTATGCGAGCAAGTTCGTATGATATTTTTGGACTTGTGTGCATATTTGGTTTGGAGCCCCGAGGACTCGGGTGAGTTTCAGATAGGCTACAGAGTGAATTTGGACTTAGAATCATAGCTGGTGTATGAGTGTTTTCTGGTGTTGTCTGCAGATCTCGCATTTGCGAAGAAGTCTTCGCATTTACGAGCATGGGCTGGGGGATGGACTTTTGCATTTGCGAGGTAAGGGGTCACATTTGCGATCCCTTCAGTTTCGCATTTGGGGACATATTGTTCGCATTTGCGAAGGCAGCAGGAATGCGAAGACTTCGCAATTGCGATGTTTTACTCACATTTGCAGGGTTCGCTATTGCGAACCCCAGGTCGCAATTGTAACATCTACGCCTGATCAAAATCTGAATTGGATGGGATTTTCTCTCATTCTTCAAATTTTCAAACTTAGAAACATTAGAGGCGATTTTCCTAAGAGTTCTTCTTCCCCAATTCATTGGTAAGTGATCCTAACCTACTTTCTTTAAATTTTTCGTTACACTTCATGAGATTTCAACCTAAAATCTAGGATTGTTATAGTGGAATTTGGGAATTTGGGAAGAATTAGGGATTTTTACAAAATTGGAACTTAGACCTCAAATTGAGGTCGGATTTTGAAACAAATTACATAACCGGGCTCGGGGGTTGTCATGACCCAAAAATCCTAACATGTCGTGATGGCGCCTATCTCAATACTAGGCAAGCCGACAACATCAATAGCCCCCGATTTCCCTTAATACAAAATATTTAATACAATACCAAAAACCTCACAAATACCGATACAAACACTCCCAAAACCTGGTGTCACTGAGTACATGAGCATCTATACATTACAAGTCTGAAAAATATGGTCTATAATAATCTGAGACCAAATACAATAAACAAAAGGATAGGGAAGGAAAGACAAGGTTTGCGAAAAATGGCAGCTGCCTTTGAATCTCCGGAAAATCAACCGTGTGAAAGAATCAACACCCATTGTATCCGGGATCACCTGAATTTGCACACGAAGTGCAGGGTGTAGTATGAGTAAAACTAACTCAGTAAGTAACAATAAGAAATAAAGAACTAAAAGTAGTGACGAGTTTCACGGCTAAGTCGAAATACAGTAATTTCCAACATAAAAGGGTAGGCATACTCTCAAGTTCAACTTTTACAATTCCACAATAATTTCATATCAACTTCGATTCAAACAGAAGATAATGTCTTTTAGAAATATTCCAAAACAGTGATATGTGACAACTGAAATGCAGAAATAATGAAATCAATGCATCCTCTCAGAGTAACAATCACTCAGTCCTCCCATTCACTCATTCCTCACAGTCACTCATTCCTCACAATCACCCAGCACTCGTCACTCGCACTCATTAGGTACATGCGCTCACTGGGGGTGTGTACAGACTTCGGAGGGGCTCCTTCATCCCAAACGCTATAACAAGCCAATCATGGCATAAATCAATGAAACATGCTACAACGTTCAGCCCGATCCCATAAATATCCTCACAATTAGGCCCTCGACCTCACTCAGTCATCAATCTCTCCAGTCTCTCGGGCTCTCAGAAATCATGATAAGCAGCCCAACAACAATGATATGAAGCATCAATAATGAATAAGAGAGACTGAGGTAAAAATAAGCAAATAGAACCATGATTGAGTGCAAAACAATAATTTAGTAGATAATTCCACAAGTACACGACCTCTGTGGGTCCCAACAATGTAATCATATGATCTATATACCAATTTCTCTAATACGTGGAAAAACGTACGGATATCAACAGATTATTTAACTACACAGTTCTATGAAATTGACCAAGTCATAATTCCTACAGTGCATGCCCACACACCCGTCACCTAGCATGTGCGTCACCTCAAAACCAATCACATATCATAAAATCTGAGATTTCATACCCTTAGGACTAAATTAAAAACTGTTACTTACCTCAAACTGTATAATTCTTTATTCCGCTATTCCCTTGCCACGAGAATTGATATCTGAGCGCCTCGAATCTAGTCACAAATAATTCAATTCAATCAATACAAATTATGGGAATTAATTGCATATGAAAATACTAATTTTCCAACAAAATTCAAAATTAACTCAAGCATCGCCCGTGGAGGCCACGTATCGGAACCATACAAAAGTTACGGAATATGAACGCACATCCAACCACGAGTCCAACCATATAAATTTCACCAAATTCCGACATCAACTCAACCCTCAAATCTTTAATTAAAGTCTTTGAAGATTTCTACCATTTTCAACCCAATCCTTACCCATTTAAACTCAACAACCTTGCTACAAACCTTATTGATACAAACATATATAAATAACACTCTTAACCCCCCCCCCCCCCCCATCATTTACTCCAAACTCAAAATTGAAGAATTGGGGAAAGAAATTCTTATCTCTTTGAAGCCCTAGCAAGATCCTTGTGAAATGTTCAAGCCTTGAATAAGAATTGATGAACAATTGACTAAGTTTTCACTTTCTCCCTCTAAGATGCTCTCAATACTCTCTAAAATATCATATGAAACTCTTCAAAATGACCCTCAGTAGTATTTTATAAGAATGGGGTCGGGTTTATAAAACCAGAAAAATAAAGCTCTGAAACACACTCTGCGGTCACATATGCGATCACAGAATTGATATGCGGTCCGCATATCAGCCGCAAAAATTGGTGCCCAAAACTGGGGGTCGCCTTCCTGGGTCTGCGGTAGTTATGCGGCCCGCAGACCTATTCTACGGTCGCATAATGCACCGCAGAACTGGTCTGCGGTCGCATAATGTACCGCAGATCTTCCTCCAAGCTGCCCCACCTCTGATTCACTATACGACCATTATGCGGGTCCGCAAAGTAATTCTGCGACCGCATAGTGGGTTGCAAAAATGAATTTTTCTGGCAAAAATTTTCCTTTATTCTCCAGTGCATTGTTCAACCTTTGTACTAATTAATCAACCTCGGCACCACAAAACCTTAATTTCTTTAGCAAAAATTATCTGGGGTCGTTACACATAAGTCAACATCCGGTCAACCTTTTCGAATTAAGTTCTAAAGCTTGGAACTAAGTATTCCAAATCATTCCAAAACCTCATCGGACCCGAACCAATTACCCCGATAAGTCGAATAACAACCGTAAGGTATAATTTGAGCAGTAAATGGGGAAACGGGGTTGTAATACTCAAAACAACCGGTCGGGTCGTTACAAAGGTGAATGGGTAATCGAGTTTTGGTCCGAATTTCTGGTTTGGACTAAGCGGACCTGGAAGTTGACTTTTGTTGACATTTTTCAATTATGACTAAATTGAATCTTTTTCATTCGTGGGTAATTCCTAAGACTTATTTTGAATCGTTTGGTTGTTAATTTGCTAGATTTGGTTGGTTTGGAGGCTTGTTTGAAAGGCAAAGTCGTGGTTGAGCTTTGAGTTGATCTTTGGGAGCGAAGTAAGTGTCGTGGTTAACCTTGACTTGAGGGATTAGGACTTATTTGTTATGTGCTACTTGTTCAAATATTGGGGTAAAACGTATATGTGAGGTGACGAGTACTTATGCGTTGTTGTTGGGTTAAAGCATGCGGATGAGACTTGTTCCTTGTAATTTATTTCTTTCTTTGATCTTAATATCCATGCTTAGACTAGTTAATTACTAAATTGATTGTTATTTCAGCTCTTATGGACTATCTATGATAATTGAGCATTGTTTCTGAAGTAGAGGTTGGTATAGAGGAACCATTGTTGACATAAGACTTGATCTTGCTTGTTCTATCTCCTTGTTGTTATATGTTCATTGTTACATGGTAAGGGAGAGTGTTAATGCACGAAGGATGATGTTGTGCCGTATTTGAGTGTTAATACACGAAGGGTGATGTCGTGCCATATTTGAGAGTTAATGCACGAAGGGTGATGTCGTGCCGTATCTATTGTTCATGATGAAATTTAGAGTAAAAGCAAGAAGGGTGATGCCGTACCGTATTTACCATTTTATGGTGAGATTGAGAGTAAAAGCACGAAGGGTGATGTCGTGCTATTATTACTGTTTCATGGTGAGGCTGAGAGTATAAACACGAAGGGTGATGCCGTGTAGTTTTATTCATTATGTTTGTTCATTTTGTTGGTTGAAGGTTTATTGACTATTTCTTATTATCATTCCCTGTTGTAGTTATCGTATCTTGTACCCCTTTCGCATGTCCCCTCCCAATAGTACTTGTTAATTCTTTATTTGTTATTATATTGTACATATATTTCCGTCTGTACAAATTTATTTACGTAGGTGTCCTATCATAGCCTTGTCACTATCTCGTTGAGGTTAGGCTCGGCACTTACGGAGTACATTGAGTCGGTTGTACTCATACTATACTCTGCACTTCTTGTGCAGATTTTGGTACTGGTCGCAGCTGTCCGTGAGGCGTATCAGCTCAGATTGGCATTCGTAGACTCAAGGTAGATCTGCTGGCGTCCGCAGACCTTGAAGTCCCCTTCCATTTTTCCTATTTACTATTCTTTTCATTCGAGACAATTGTATTTATTTCAAACTCTATTTTGTAGAGATACTAGAAGCTCGTGAACTTGTGACTCCAGATCCTGATTGTACTTAGATATTATTGGTTTTATGTCATTTGTATTCCGATTTAGTTTCTTTTCGGCTTAATTGGATTTACTTAATTGAATTGATTAAAATTTGGCTTAAATATCCTCTAACGCCGGCTTGCCTAGCAAGTGAAATGTTAGGCGCCATCACGGCCCCGAAGATGGAAATGCCAGGTCATGACAAAGTATATGCAGGTACACGTCTGACAAGTGATATTTGAACACACCAAATTATTTCATGCACCAGCATATATACTTGTGGATGAGACTCACGATTGAAGTTTAATTAATTAAAATTGGAGTTGAATCTAGAGATTGGATTAATATTTAACTAGTTTCTCTACATATGCGTTGCACGTGTATATTGAGTCATATAATACACCTCTGTGTAAAATTATATTAATATTAAAGTAAAATTTTGAATAAATAATTATACATAAAAAAATAAAGTACAAGTGAATAATCAATAATGATCATTATAATCGTCTAATACCATGAAGATAAACAATCAAAGTGTAATAATACATGCGAACTAAGATAAGCATCACAATTAGACAACAGTATTATATATTGTTCCCACTTACACATTCATAACAGATAGCTCTACATATCTAATTATTGTTAATGATGTAAGAAATATGACCCAAAATGAAGTTCCAAATAGAACTTATAAGACTGTGGTAATAAATAACTATGTACATAAGCTACCTCTACACCTCATATAAGTTGGATTGTATCATCGTTAGCTTCTAAATGACATAAAATGATGGTCCTTTTCAAGGCAAAGTATATGTATGGTAAACTATAAAATTAAGGGGCTCAAGAATATAAACTCTAGGAAAAGTATTCCCTCAAGACATCAACAATAGTAACATATTCATGAGTAAGACAAATGAATTATGTAATGACCTAACCGGTCATTTTGACTTTTAGAACCCCGTTCCCCTAAATAAAACTCTCCGTATGTGCTTTCATTAATTTATGACTTGCGAGGATGGTTGGTTCGGGATTTGAAAATATTTGGGTTAAAATCGGAACACTTGGTTCCTTAAGTTGGCCTTAAAAGGCCAAGTTTGACTTGGGTCAATATTTTGAAAAATGACCTCGAAATCGGAATTTGACGGTTCCAATAGGTTCGTATGATGATTTTGGACTTGGACGCATGTTCGAATTGGGTTTTGGATAACCCGGGAGCATTTTGACGCTTAATAGTGAAAATCAACTATTTGAAGGTTTAAAGTTCTCTTTAAATTTGGGTTGGATCAGGTTTTGGAGTAATTGAAGTCCGTTTGAAATTTCAAATTTGGGAATAGTTTTGTATGGTGATTTAAGACTTGCACACAAAATTTCATGTCATTCCGAGTAGTTTAAATATGTTTTGGCTCATTGGAAGTAAATTAAAGAACTTAAAAATTTTAAGTTGAATCAATTTTGTTTGAGGTGTGATTCTTAGTTTTGATGTTATTTTACACGTTCCGAGGTTTCGAGCGTGTAACGACCCGGTCGGTCGTTTTGAGTATTATAATTCGGTTTCCCCATTTGCTGCTCAAATTGTGGATTACAGTTGTTATTTGGCTTGCCGGGGTAATTGATTTGGGTCCGGTGAGGTTTTGTAATGATTTGGAGCACTTAAATCCAAGGTTTAGAATTTAAGTTGAAAAGGTTGACCGGATGTTGATTTATGTGTAACGACCCTGGAGAAATTTTGCTAAGGAAATTAAGGTTTGGTGGTGCCGAGGTAGATCAATTAGTACAAAGATTATAGAAATTTCTCGCGGCTCGGACTTTTTGGGTTGAACAATGCACCGATGTGTAAAGGAAAATTTTGTCGGAAAAAAGGTCATTTCTGCGACCACTATGCGGTCACAGAATCACTCTACGGACCGCATAATGGTCGCAAAGTGAATCAGGAGAGGGGCAAGATTTGAAGAAAATCTGCGGTGCACTATGCGGCCGCAGACCTGTTTTGCGGTGCATTATGCGACCGCAGAATAAGTATGCGGATCGCATAATGACCGCAGACCGGGTCAGTAACGCCCAGCTTTAGAGGCCAAATTATGCAGCCGGTATGCGGACCGCATACCTGTTATGCGATCGCTTATGCGACTGCATAACTGCGTCAGAGCTTCCATTCTTTCTAATTTTTGACCCGACCCAACTTCGATTTATAGCCCTTGAAGATCATTTTTGAGCCAAAATCTGACATTTTAAAGATAAGTGAGAGTATTTTAGAGAGAGAAAGCTAAGACTTAGTCATTTATCCATCAATTCCGGTTCAAGGTTTGAAGATTTCACAAGGATCTTGCTAGGGCTTCAAAGAGGTAAGGATTTCTTTCCCTAATTCTTCAATTTTGAGTTTGGAGTAAAGATGGGTGCATAATAGTATGATTCTTGGGTGTAAGAGTATTATGTATACATACCAATAAGGTTGTGGAAAGAATGTTAAGTTCAAATGGGTAAAGATTAGGTTGAAAATGGTAGAAATCTTCATAGACTTTAATTAAAGATTGAGGGTCAAATTGATGTTGGAATTTGGTGAAATTTGTACGGTTGGACTCGTGGTTGGATGGGCGTTCATACTTTGTAACTTTTGTTGGGTTTCGAGGCATGGGCCCCACGGGTGATTTTTGAGTTAATTTCGGATTTTATTGAAAAATTAGTATTTCCTTATGGAATTAATTACAATAATTGGTATTGAATGATGTGGCTAGATACGAGGCTTTTGGAGTTAAATTCTCTTGGCAAGGACATAGCGGAATAAAGAATTACACGGTTTGAGGCAAGTAACGATTGTAAATCTAGTCCTGAAGGGATGAAACCTCAGATTTCATATCATTCTACTATTTTGAGGTGAAACACATGCTAGGTGACGGGCGTGTGGGCGTGCACTGTTGGGGATTGTGACTTGGTCCGTCCCGTAGCAATTGTAAAGTTGCATATTTTGTTGAAACTATATGATACTTATATGTTTTAGAAAGAGTTTCTGTAAATTGGGCTGAATGCCATGTTTTGAGCCTTGTGTCAGTGCTGTGTGGACCCTTAGGGGCCTTTTCTTACTATTCTCTCACTGTTTTCGATTGAAAATCTATACGCAGTCATGGTTATACCTGTTTACTGCATAACTCAACTTTTATTACTCGGGTTTGATGCATATAAATGTTGTTTTGGGTTGAATACCCTGTTTTCACTGAAATGCCCGAGTGGCTTGAGAGGTTTATGACTGAGTGAGGCCGATGGCCTGATTTGTGAGGATATATATGGGATCGGGCTACACGCCGCAGCATGTTTGATATAGGCCGAGGTCCTGAGTGATTTATGCCATGATTTGGCTTGATATAGCGCTTGGGCTGAAGGAGCCCCTCCGGAGTCTGTACACACTCCCAGTGAGCGCAGGTACCTACTGAGTGTGAGTGCGGAGTGCCTAGTGCCGAGTGCTGAGTGACTGGGAGGTATGAGTGATTGTGAAGTATGCCCGAGTGGAATGAGTGATGGTGAGGTATGCCCGAGTGGCATGAGTGATTGTGAGGTATGCCTGAGAGGCATGAGTGACTTTGAGGTTTGCCTGAGGGGTTGTATATGAGTGATATTTTGCCCGAGGGGTTGTTTATGATTTCATCATTTTTGCTTACCTTGCATTGAGCCTCTATTTGAAAACTGTTGAAAAATATCTTTAAATGATTTTACTGGAACTGGGTTTAAACGAGATGTTTTTATTCAAATCTTGATTTTTAAAGCATGTGATATTTTACGGAGATTTCATGATATGAACTTTATATGCTTCATTGCTTGTCACTACTATTCAGTCTTTATTTATTGTTGTTACTTACTGAGTTGGTGTACTCACGTTACTCCCTGCACCTTGTGTGCAGATCCAGGTGTAGCTGGACATGGTAGCGGTTGTTGAGTATTCTGGTTATAGATTTTCTCGGGTATAGCAAGGTAGTTGCTTGGCGATCGCAGCCCCTGCTCTTCTCCCTCTTATCTTTCTTTAATTGTATTTAGCTATTTTTCAGACTATGTTAGTCTTGATATTGTCAGACAAATGATAGTAGATGCTCATGATTAGTGACACCCCGATGTCGGACTTTTCTTTTCCGCACTTTTGTTTTGATTTAAACTCCTTTATGAAGGTTTTTATGTTAAATAACATTGAAATTATCTTTGAAATAAAATATCGGTTTATTTTGAAAATGAGTCGGCTTGCCTAGTTCCACGATAGGCGCCATCACGATAGGGGTTAGTTTGGATCGTGACAGAGCGAGTCCATTTTATGATTTCAAACTTGTTGGTATGTTCGGGCGGGGTCCCGGGGGCCTCGAGTGTCAATCGGACCAGGCTCGAACCAAGTTGAAAATTGGTAGCCAAAACTGAAGCTCCCAACTACTGTTAGAATCGCACCTGCGCTTGGCCAGCCGTAGGTGCGAGACTCGAAGGTACGGCATTAGGTCGCAGAAGCGAAAAATTCTGCAGGTGCGAAGGCTTGGGGCGCAGAAGCGGACGCGCAGGTGCTATCCTTTGGGCGCAGGTACGGAGCCAGTCCAAGAGGAGAATCTAGCACCTGTGAGGCTCTTTTCGCAGATGCGGAACCGGAGGTGCGGAAATCACTGTTGGGCAGAACCTTTAAAACAGACGAAGCTCAATCCATTTTTAGTCCGTTTTTCTTTCATTGTTGGGCGATTTCAGAGCTTTTTGAGAGGGGATTTCAACTAGCAACTTGGAGGTAAGTTAATTCTATACACCTTGGGTTAAATACATAGATTATGGATAGATTATAACTAGTAAATCTTAGAAATTAAAGGTTTAGATGAAAAACCTAGATTTTAATAAAAGTGAGATTTAACCACGAAAGTTATGGAATTGGATAGAAATTATATATTTGAGTTCTTGAGATTATGAGTAACATTTTCATCCGAAAATTTCTGAAATCCGGGTACGTGGGCTAGGGATAAATTTTAGGAATTTTACCGTTTTGGTTAGGGTAATTTATTTAATAGCCTAAATTCGAAATATTGAACATGTATTAATTATTTTATATAACATTTGGATAGTTTCGGATTTTTTGGCATCGAATTGAGAATTTAACGCGACGTGGTGATCGACAAGTGGACTTTGAGACAAGGTAAGTCTCTTGTCTAATCTTGTGAGGGGGAAATTACCTCATAGGTGATTAAATCAATAATTGTTGCTAATTGTGGGGGGCTACGTATGCACGAGGTGACGAGAGTCCGTGCGTAGCTACTATTTATGCTAAAGTCCGGGTAGTTTAGGACTCAAATCATGAATTACTTGTGTAAATTGTATTCTTTATTTAATTAAATTATTTGATATATATTGTGAATTGTTAGGGAAAGATATTAAAAGATGAAAATCTCATATACTAAATTTTTTTTATTTAAATTAATTAATTGTTAAAAGAAATTGTTCATCCTCTCAAATTAATCTTATAATAAATATACTCTCATTCTAGAGGTACATAAGAAAATGTCCTCCTTTCTTGTGGAGTGGGCCGAACGCCTCGACAGTATATATGCATCTATGGATCGCGTCGCACGTCCCTCGGTAGTGTACACGACACTCTGGAACGGGTCGCATGACCTCAGCAGAAATCGTGCCTAATAAAATTAATAATTACATGATACTTTGGTATTTTAATTGCAGCTTGTGAATTTAATTAATAGATTGGGAATGTTTGTATTTGAAGGAATTAAATCGTTTCTGTTGGTTAAATAAATAAATTCTATGAATCATGTTAATTTAAATATTCTATTTTTATTTTAATTACTATTATCTACCCTTAGTGAGTGTCAACGTCGACCTCTCGTCTCTACCCCTTCGAGATTAGGCTTGATTATTACTGGGTACACGTTGTTTACGTACTCATGCTACACTTGTTGCACTTTTTGTGCAGGATCTGAGACAGGCACTAGCGGAGGATCTATTATCGCATATCCACGTTAGCTAGAGGCGTAGTGGTGAGCTGCCTTTCTGATTTGTTCTGCAGCTACCAGTGCCTCTTCTTGTATTTACATTCTGTCTATTTTTATTTCAGACAGTATTTGAAGTTTTGTATAATCTACTAGATGCTCTTACACTTGTGACACCAGGTCTTGGCACACACACTGGTAGAATTTGGATTTGTATTATTTCTTGGATTTAAATTAATCGGTATCTTTTCTATTTTTTTAATATTGCTAGTAAAAGAATAAAATTACTTAGAAAATTATTCTAAAAATAATTGATATATGTTTAATTTATTAGTTGGCTTGCCTAGCTGTAGTATTGGGCGTCATCACGATCTTTAGGTGAAATTGGGTCGTGACAAATTAGAAGAATATTTGCAGCAACGTGCATATATAAGAAAAGATGTTCATCTGAAGAAATAACCCTAAAAGTTCAATTGGATGCTTGGAAATGGAATAAGTCGTAGATGGACGAACATTGTTTAAGGATATGAAATAAAAAAATATTATGTATGCTGTTGCAAAAGAGAAATAATAAAGCTTAAAAACTTAAAGAATAAACTAATCAGTTTACGTAAAGAAATAATTATGGTTCTGAAGTACTTTAAAATGTGATTAGCATTATAAAGTTAGACCACAAAATCTACTCAGATGGGATGCTTTACAAAGTGACTATGGATCTAACTGTAGAAAACTGAAGAGTACAGTCCAAGTAGTTATATTTTAAGTCATCTCTATTGGCTACGGATAACATTAAAAGCAACTATTTTCACAAAGAACTACTATATAAAATTGCAAACCCTTTAAACGATACGGGTATAGGGGGTCAAAATAAACTATTCGATTCCCTTGCACTGCTCAAGTGACATAGGTCAATTTATTTTGGTAATGCCTTTTTGGTAAAAGAATCACAACTAATGTTCACGTCAATCGGCTAAAAATATTTATCCCTCAAACGGAATTTATTATGCACATATTATGTAAACCTGACCAAATTTTTTCAACATCACAAATACAACCATCAATTATTTTTTTTTGTAAGTAATCTCAACTATAATTTCATTTTGGAGAAAAATCTATTGTTTTGTCTTGTTTATATGACATAAAATTTCAGATAGTAAGACGAATCATAATCAAAATGATACAAATACTCTTTTATACAAGATATTATGTTTAAGCTAGCAAGAAAATACTAAAAAGAAAAAAGTTCAGGAATTTGATAGCAAGAATGATAATTTACATGTTTTTAAATTTTTTGTTTCAAAAGTTTTCTAATTAAGATCTCAATGAGGTTATTATTCATCTCGTCACTCTTTCTAATTACCAATAGCAAGACCCTTTTAATTGCATCTTTTATCATAAACAATAACGTAAGTGCTATATCATGAATGTTGGTACATCTTGAATATAATCTTAAATAATAATAAAGCCATGAAACACAAATAAATTAGGATCTTTCTCCATTCGTTATGACCCATTATGTTTTTATCTTTCTAATACAAGATGGTACATCACCAAGATTTTTCTTTTCTAAGAAGATCTAAGTTTTCCCCTTTATCTCCATTACCTTTTCTACGTTTGGGAAGCAATAAACCAATCATACTATATATAGCAGTTCTTCCAAACCAACAAGTTGAAGGATAGAACTTTAAAGGAAGAAATGGATATTGGCTTATAGATTCCATTTAATTATATGCAAGATTTTAACTTAAGTACTAAGATCAAAAGTGCAATATAAAATTTATATTTCCTTTTCAGATATGTCTGTAGGCGGTAACCATTCTAAAGGATTTACACATCAATTGTGTTACCGTTGTTTAGCAATTATTTGTAAAAAAAAAATTACAAATGTTTGCTGCAGCAAGAATGAGTATTTTAATGTAACGTAGTATCACCTTTGTAGAGGCAAATGAGTTATTTCAGATCCAAACTAATGGCAAGAAAATAATTCCATATACTTAGCTTTACAAATGAACTCTATGATATTATATAGGCGCGGTAATCATCTTTTTATGTACTTATCATGACAAGGCTTCGTTCACATTTTAAAAAATCAGCCAACCGTTTTTTGATTGTTATTTGAAAAGGGCAGCAACGATTGAAAACAAAATTTTTTTAAAAAAACCCTAGATTGGAAACTATTATGAAAATTAGTAACTAAATTGAAGGGTGACATCCTTTTTGATTTCTTTATTTAACTTTTCTATAAATCGAGGATTTAGATTTTTTAGAAGAGTGTTTTGATTCTTTTTTAAAAAAATATTTTAGTTTTGAGGTTCTAAATTTTATGATAATTAATATTAAAATAATATTTTGCGAGAGATAAAAGTGTTGCAAGAGAGCGAATAAGGTACAAAATATTTGACGATAAAATGAATGAAAAGTATATTTAACTGTTTGCTTTTGTTTATACTTGTCGAATATAATTTGGTTAGACATCCTTTTAGAAATACACCTCTTTTGTTTTTTTTTGGTCAATATGTTTCTTTTACCTTTCAAAACAAATAAGTTATGTAAATAAAATACCTAAATTCTTAAACATCAAAAAGTATCTAAACAAAGTACATCAGAATAAATTGAGAAAGATAATGAGGTGAAACTGATCATACTTCTTCTAGTTAGAGGCGAACACAGGATTTGAAGGTCGGTGATGCACTTTTGCATTCAACCAAAATTTATTTTGTATGTAGGGTGCCCACTACTAATATATCACTATTTTCTAAATATATTGTAAGGACCCGACCGATCGTTTTGAGAATTAAAGTTTCGTTCGGCGGCATAAGGTCTCGAGCAGTTTCGTAATGTGTTATGACGTGCGTGCGTAGTCGAGTTCAGACTTCGGATGATTCGAGATTGATGCGGAAGAAGGATTCATGATTTAGAAGCTTAAGCGGCAAGAGTTGACCTAAATTTGACTTTGTGTAGACGACTCCAGAATAGAATTTTTTATGGTTCCAATAGTTTCGTAGGGTGATTTTGGACTTAGGCGTGCGTCCAAATTTGGATTTGGATGTCCGTAGGGTAATTTGAAGCATTTTGGCGAAAATTGAAAAGTTAAAGTTTTTGAAAGTTGAGAGGTTTGACCGAGAATTGACCTTGGTGATATCAGAGCCGGATTCGATTTCGAGAGTTGGATTAACTCCGTTATGTCGTTTGGGACTTGCATGAAAAATTTGACGTCATTCCTGGTTGATTTGGTGTGTTTCGACACGAATTTTAGGAGTTAGAAGACTTGAAAATTTATGAGTTCGATTCGTGGTATGATTTGTAGTTTCGGCGTTATTTGATATGATTTAAGGCCTCGAGTAGGTCCGCGTTGTATTTTGGAACTTGTTGATATGTTTGGACGGGGTCCCGGGAGCCCCAGGTGTGTTTCGGATGAGTTTTCAGATGATTTTCATGCTTGGGATCAGGTTTGGTTCTGGTGCTTCGCACCTGCGACGTTTTGGAACGCAGGTGCGGCTCCGCATCTGCGTGAGCCTGGTCGCTTCTGCGATCATCGTTTCCTGGGTGGACTCGCTTTCTGCGGAGTTTGGGAACGCATGTGCGATGGCCGCTTTTGCAGCCCAGAGATCGCAAATGCGAAGATCTCCGCATCTATGGCTTCTTGTGCGCTTCTGCGAAGTTGCAGGTGCGGCTTACCTTTGCGCAGGTGCGACCACTGGGCTGGCTAGTTGAGTTCCCAGATGCAGACCTTTTCGTGCAAATGCAAGGCTGCACATGCAACATTCCTGTTCGCAAATGTGAAAAGCCTGGGCAGAATCCCATTTATATCGAGGGTTTGATATTTTAAACATATTTTGAGTTCTACACCTCGGTTTTGGGAGATTGTTCGTGGGTCTTTCAAGCAACTCATTGGGGTAAGTGTTCTCTACCCGAATCTTGTTATATATTATGAACCCATTGCTATTTTCATCATTTAATTAGTGAATTAAATTAGAAATTTGGGAAAGATTTGTACAAACCTTTCAAAATGTATAATGATTATTTGAAGGATGAATTGATGTCGAAAATTGATAATTTTAGTATGGTTGAACTCGTATCGGAATGGGTGTTCGAGTTTTGTAAATTTAATCGGGTTCCAAGACGCGGGCCCGGGTCGACCTTTTGGAGCGATTTTTCAATTCTTAGTTAAGATCATTATTTCATTATTTAAATTAATTTCCTATAGTTATAATTATAGTATGAAATTATTTTGGCTAGATTCAAGTCATTCGGAGTTGGAAATAGAGGGTTAAGGCCGTCTAATTGATTGATTGAGCGTGGTTTAAGGTAAGTATCTTGCCTAACTTTGTGTGGGGGAAACTACCTCTTAGGTATTGAGTCTCTAGTGGTAATTGTGTCATGTGAAGTTCGTGTACGCTAGGTGATGAGTACGTGCTCGGGCTTATTTGTAGAAAGATAACCTTTAGGGCTCTTATGTTCATTAGATATGAAGTTGTTTTGTTATGTTAAGTTCCCCATTTACTAGTTTCATTCTACGTGTCTTAATTGGAATTAAATGCTTCATGTTCAACCTTTATTGCCTATTTGACTATTGTGTGCCTTAACTGAAGTTGTTGCCTCTTCGATTACCATTCTATCCTTTCCTAATTGTTGATCCTTAATTAAAATTATTATTATCTCTTCTATAGTTGTCTACCCTTAATTGAGGTTATGATTATCTTTTCTGTTGCTTATCCTTAATTGAATTTGCTGAATCTCTTCGTAGTTGCTCAACCCTAAATGAAGTTTAGTTATCCTTTGTCGTAGTTGCCTCATCCTTATTTAAACTAATTTGTCACATATTATCTCTCCCTTGTTGAGCCATTCTTATTGAGTCTAGTATTCCCTATTGTGTTTATTCTGTGTGAGCTCGTTCTGTTCTTTCTTTGTGATCCAAAGCTCTTGAGTTGATTTACTTGTCGTATTCTCGTGCTATTGTTGTTATTATTGTTATTGTTGTACTCAGTTTGTTGAGCCGAGGGCTATGCGCGGTTGTAGTACCGACACTATTTAGATAAAATGTTGTGGAATATGGGCACATATTGTGAAAGTCATTCTATTGTGATGTTATGTTTTTGGCACATGATATTGTTGTGAGGTTTTGTTCGGGTGTTTGCACGAGGTTTCAGACGCGTTGTTGTTACTATTGATATATTCATATACGGCCTTACAAGGCGGGCTATATATGTGGGTTTCCGCATGTAGCGACACAAGGTGGAAATATTATTATGCGCGTGCGACGAGACAAGGCGGGCATTTACTTTATTATTGCGCATGTGGCGAGACAAGGTGGGCTATGTCGGGGATTAATTTGTGATGACTTGTGATAGCCTGGGGGCATTGTTGTTGTTGATATTTGTGTAGTGGCGTGCCTAACCTATGTGAGTTTTACTTGGTGCAAATTTTGAGGATCGTCCCCTTATGTGCCGTTCATTTTCTTTTCTCTACTCTTATTCGTTGGCTCGAACTATGATAGAGCACTTGCACAAGCATACACGTACTTTATCACCCTATCGGTTTAAGAAGATGAAAACTGAAGCTACCGATCCTTTGTACGTACTCCGCCTACTTGTCTTATATGTGAGATTTGTTCTATTGGCACATGAGTCGTCCGTGCAGTTATCAGTTGTAATGAGGGCACAAGATGCCAAGTGATAGAGTTCATGAATTGGGACCCGTGAATTGTGTGAGTTTTAAGGTTTGGTACCTCATGAGGATTATTGAATAAACCTGGTACGAAAGCGGTTATTCTTATCAAGTTGCTAGGTCTCTTTCCTTTGTTTGTTTTTCATCGGATTTAAACCGTACCCAACTTACTCTACTGCATTATTACTTGTGGTGTCCCACTGCAAATTGTTGCTTCTATTTCCTATTGCAAGCACCATATTATTGTTGTCATTATGCGTAGTTCTATAGATATATCATACTCTGTTAGTCCTATTGATCTCGTCCAATTTCACACCTCAAATTAAGGCTATGAAATGGTCAATTGCAATAATAGTACGCAACAAGAGTCGGGGTCGATTTCCATATCATTGTGCGTTGTTCTGTAGATATATCATACTCTGTTAGTCCTATACCTATACTTGTTCAGGTTATCTAGTCCAGTAGGTGTCTTGATTGTCCCTCGTCACTAATCCATTGAGGTTAGTCTTGATACTTACTGGGTACCATTGTGGTGTACTCATACTACACTTCTGTACATTTTTGTGCAGACCCTGGTAATTCGGAGTTAGTCGATTGCTAGCTAGCTATACAGATTCTTCTGTGGAGACTCAAGTAAACCTACTATTGCGTTCACAGGCCTCGGAGTCACCTTATGTATTGTACTTGCATTGTTTATCTTTATTTCAAAACAGTTGTATTTAGAGGGTTTTTGTAGTAAACTCAGTAGAGCTTATGACTTGTACTACCGATTTTAAGAATTGTAAGTTGTGTAATAAGGTTCTATTTTATAAATTTTTAATTGTTGGTCACATTCTTCCATTAATTCAGTAAGTGTTGGGCTTACCTAGTCTTAGAGACTAGGTGCCGTCACGACATCCTACGGAGAAAAATTTGGGTCGTGACAAGTTGGTATCAGATCTCTATGTTCATAGGTGCTACGAGTCTAAAGCGAGTTTAGTAGAGTCTTGCGGATCGGTACGGAGACGCCTGTACTTTTCTTCGAGAGGCTACAGAATTATTAGGACATTTTCACTTCTTCATTCCTATCGTGCGAGTTTATCGATCCTGGAGTCTGAGTTTTTATCATTCTATTCTCTCACAGATGGTGAGGACACGAGCTGCAATTACTGATAACGCCACCCCAGGAGCAGGTGTCGCTAGGGGCAGAGGTAGAGGTAGAGGCCGAAGAGGAGCACGTGTCGCAGCTAGAGCACCTGTTAGAGCAACAGTTAAGGAGCCTCAAGTAGCTCATGTTGGGGGACGGGCACCGGAGGCACCTGTTGTTCCCCCCGGACTTCAGGAGACCTTAGCACAGTTCCTAAGCATGTTTGGTACATTGGCTAAGGCAGAGTTCATTCTGCTTGCACCAGCTACTTCACAGACCAGGGGAGGGACTCAGACTCTCGTCGCCCGTACTCCAGAGAAGCAAGTCCACATTGGTCAGGGTCCAGGTGTCATGGCGACTCAGCCTGTAGTCCAAGTTCATCCCATGGTTAGGGCAACAACATCTGAGGAAGAAAATCTTAGACTTGCAAGGTTCAAGAAGTATGACCCTCCTACTTTCAGTGGTTTGGCTTTAGAGGGTGCACAGGGTTTTCTTGAGGAGTGCCACCACATTCTCTGCACTGTGGGTATTGTGGAGACGAGTGAGGTTGCTTTTACTACGTTCCGGCTTAAGGGAGCATCATATCAGTGGTGGCGAGCATATGAGTTGGGTAGCCCAGCCAGTGCAGCTTCACTTTCATGGGTTCAGTTTTTAGAGATGTTCCTAAGAGAGTTTGTTCCTCAGACCCTTCGGGATGCATGGCACGCAGAATTTGAGCAGCTGCGCTAGGGCAATATGTCCGTGTCAGAGTATGTCATTAGATTCAGTGATTTGTCCACACATGCACCTGCTTTGGTCTCTACAGTTTGAGAGCGAGTCTGTATATTCATTGAATGGCTCAGACATGATATCCGTTTCAGCATAGCTCGGGAGTTGGAGTCAGATGTTCCATTTCAGTAGGTGGCAGAGATCGCCCGCCGATTAGAGAGTATGTGGGACCAGGAGAGAGAGGACAAGCAGGGCCAAGAGAGAGATGATAGGAAGGCTAAGAGGTCTCGTAGACCATAGATATCTACTGGTCCTTAGTTTGAAGGCAGGGTACAGTATGGTAAAGGTTTTGTGGGTCAGCCAGTTCAATTTGCACTTCAGGCTTCGCACGATGTTTCAGGTACCCATGTGTCTCAGAGTACCTGTACCGCACTGTTTCCACAGCCACCTCAGTAGAAATATTTCTTTGAGTGTGGAGATACCAGTCACAAGGTGAGAGATTGTCCCAGACTCCTGACAGATGTGTCACAATGAGGTATTCAGGCTATGAGTTTGGTTTTAACTATTGTTATCCCTGCACCGTCAGCTTGGGGTAAGGTCAGGCGAGTAGAGGGTGCCCAAGAGGGGGAGGCCCATCCCGTTGATGTGTTTCCTATAGTAGGCCTGAGGCTACTGCACCAGATAATGTCCTACAGGTATGGTTTTGATTTGTTATAGAGGAGTATCATTCGTAATTTGCTTTGGTTCTGCTTATCGGGATGAGTCCTCCTATTTTGCTTCACATATGAGTGAGTTTCGTGAATTAGTACTCTACTTTTGTATTTATTCCTATTGGGAGATTCTATAGTGGTAGCCCGTGTCTACCATTTTGTTTTTATTCATTATTGAGAGTTATGAGATTTTGAATGACTTTCTGTTCCTCATTTCAGTAGTTTTGATGTGATCTCTGGGTGATGGGTTACAATTTGTGATTTAGATGATCTACCGGCATGAGAGTTCAGTATGTGTTGTGATTTTTTTGGCAAAATTGAATTAATGGAAGGTTTCTGATGGTATGATGTGTATGCTACCTGCGATTCTGAGCTGAGGATGGGATTCTCGCATCTTCATGTGATTTGATACGTTTGAACCGGGCTGTGGGCCGCATTGGAGTTATATCAGGATGAGATCCTTGTGATTTGTTCATATACTTTGATTCTTCCTTGTTAAATTGATTCGTAGAATGGTACCGATAGGGAGTTGTGCTTGTCGGTCTTGTTTGATATTTCTCTTATGTGTTACTCATTGCATATTTAGCCGTATTCATGTTGTGCTTATTGAGTTTTAGCTTGCGAGGTGTGTGCCCCGGTGGTGTTAGGTGTGACTTGTTGATTCAGGTGAGTAGTGATGAGGTCTTCATGTTTATTGCATCGTTGTTAGTGTTGTGAAGGTTTGAAACATGGTTCTAACTTATATGAGGCTAATTGTTGGTGCAAGATTTGATTACGGGCAGCTATGGTGATCAAAGATATTGTTATAGGGATATGTGTGATGTGTTACATCGTGTGGTTGTACCTTGTGGGTGTAGGCATAAATTGTTACAGCCGGTGAAGGCTGATACCGGGTGACGATGTAGGAATCGGGTCCTTTGGAGATGATCAAATGGTGAGAATTTCGGGTCTAAGGCTTATTGATATTGGTGGAAGGGGTAAATTTCAGTTGAGGTTTTGTCGTCGGGCTTATGTGGTTTGGGGTGACGTAGGGTCACCCACGGGGTGAATGTAGGATGAATACATTCAGTGATTTGATGACTTCTGGGCGATTCTTGACACATTCGAGGACGGACGTTTGTTTAAGAGTGGGAGAATGTAACGACCCGACCGGTTATTTTGATAAAGTCCCGTTCAGCGGCATAAGGTCTCGAGCAGTTTTGTAATATGTTATGACGTGCGTGCGTAGTCGAGTTCGGACTTTGGATGATTCATGATTGATGTGGAAGAAGGATTCGTATTTTAGAAGCTTAAGCGGCAAGAGTTGACCGGAATTTGTATTTGTGTAGACGACTCCAGAATGAAATTTTTATGGTACAAATAGTTTCGTATGGTGATTTTGGACATAGATGTGCGTCCGGATTTGGATTTGGAGGTCCATAGGGTAATTTGAAGTATTTCGGCGAAAATTGGAAAGTTGAAGTTTTTGGAAGTTGGGAGGTTTGACCGAGAATTGACCTTGGTGATATCGGGGTCGGATTTCGATTCCGAGAGTTGGATTAGCTATGTTATGTCATTTGGGAGTTGCCTGCAAAATTTGACGTCATTTCGGGTTGATTTGGTATGTTTCGACACGAGTTTTGGGAATTAGAAGACTTGAAAGTTTATGAGTTCGATTCGTGGTGCGATTCGTAGTTTCAACATTGTTTGATGTCATTCGAGGCCTCGAGTAGGTCTGCATTGTGTTTTGGAACTTGTTGGTATGCTTGGACGGGGTCCCGGGGGCCCCGGGTGTATTTCGGATGAGTTTCAAATGATTTTCATGCTTGTGATCAGGTCTTGTTTAGGTGTTTCGCACCAGCGACGTTTTGGAGCGCAGGTGCCGCTCCGCTTCTGCGTGAGCCTGGTCACTTCTGTGATCATTGTGGCCTGGGGGGAACTCGCTTCTACGAAGTTTGGGAACGTAGGTGCGATGGCCGCTTTGGCGGCCCAAAGATCGTAAATATGAAGATCTCCGCATCTGCGGCTTCTTATGCGCTTCTTCGGAGTCACAAGTGCAGCTTACCTTTGCACAGGTGCGGCCACAGGGATGGCCATTTGAGTTCGCAGATGAGGACCTTTTATCACAAATGCGAGGCCGCAGATGCGACATTCCTGTTCGTAAATGCGAAAAGCCTAGGCAGAATCCCATTTACGTCGAGGGTTTGATATTTTTAACATATTTTGAGTTCTACACCTCAGTTGTGGGAACTATTTAGTGGGTTTTTCAAGCAACTCATTGGAGTAAGTATTCTCTACCCGAATCTTGTTATATTTCATGAACACATTGCTATTTGCATCATTTAATTAGTGAATTAAGTTGATAATTTGGGAAAATTTTGTAGAAACCTTTCAAAATGTAAAATGATGATTTGAAGAACGAATTCATGTCGGAAATTGATAATTTTGGTATGGTTTGTATCGGAATGGGTGTTCGGGTTTTGTAAATTTTATCGGGTTCCGAGACGCGGGCTCGGGTCGACATTTTGGAGGGACTTTTCAATTCTTAGTTAAGATCATTATTTCAATATTTAAATTAGTTTCCTATAGTTATAATTATAGTATGAAATTATTTTGGCTAGATTCAAGTCATTCGGAGTTGGAAATCGAGGGTTAATGTCGTGTAATTGATTGATTGGGCGTGGTTTGAGGTAAGTATCTTGCCTAACTTTGTGTGGGGGAAACTACCCCTTAGGTATTGAGTCTCTGGTGCTAATTGTGTCATGTGAAGTCCGTATACGCGAGGTGACGAGTACGTGCATGGGCTTATTTGTGGAAAGTGGGCCTTTAGGGCTCTTAGGTTCTTATGCTCATTAGATATGAAGTTGTTTTGTTATGTTAAGTTCCCCATTTACTAGATTCATTCTACATGTCTTAATTGGAATTAATTGCTTCATGTTCAACCTTTATTGCCTATTTGACTATTGTGTGCCTTAATTCAAGTTGTTGCCTCTTCGATTGCCATGCTATCCTTTCCTAATTGCCGATCCTTAATTGAAATTATTATTATCTCTTATGTAGTTATTTACCCTTAATTGAGGTTATGATTATCTTTTCCGTTGCTTATCCTTAATTGAATTTGCTGCATCTCTTCGTAATTGCTCAACCCTAAATGAAGTTTAGTTATCCTTTGTCGTAGTTGCCTCATCCTTATTTAAACTAATTTGTCACATATTATCTCTCCCTTGTTGAGCCATTCTTATTGAGGCTAGTATTCCCTATTGTATTTATTCTGTGTGAGCTCGTTCTGTTCTTTCTTTGTGATCCAAAACTCTTGAGTTGATTTACTTGTCGTATTCTCGTGCTATTGTTGTTGTTGTTGTTGTTGTTGTTGTTGTTGTTGTACTCAGTTTGTTGAGCCGAGGGCTATGCGCGGTTGTAGTACTGACACTGTTTAGATAAAATGTTGTGGAATATGGGCACATATTGGGAAAGTCATTCTATTGTAATGTTATGTTTTTGGCATATGATATTGTTGTGAGGTTTTTTTCGGGTGTTTGCACGAGGTTTCAGACGCGTTGTTGTTACTATTGATATATGCACATGCGGCACGATAAGGCGGGCTATATATGTGGGTTTGCGCATATGGAGAGACAAGGTGGGAATAGGTTTATGCGCGTGCGGCGAAAGGTGGGCATTTACTTTATTATTGCGCACGTGGCGAGATAAGGTGGGCTATGTCGGGGATTGATTTGTGAAGAATTGTGATGGCCTGGGGGGCATTGTTGCTATTGATTTTTATGTAGTGGAATGCCTAACATGTCTGAGTTTTACTTGGTGCAAATTGTGGGGATCGTCCCTTATGTGCCGTTCATTTTTTTTTCTCTACTCTTATTCGTTGGCCCGAACTGTGATAAAATACTTGTACAAGAATACACATACTTTATGACCCTATCGGTTTAAGAAGATGAACACTGAAGCTACCGATCATTTGTACGTACTCCGTCTACTTGTTTTATCTGTGAGATTTGGTCGATTGGCACATGAGTCGTGCGTGCAGCTATCAGTTGTGATTAGGGCACAAGATGCCAAGTGATTAGGATTCATGAATTGGGACCCATGAATTGTGTGAGTCTTGAGATTTGGTACCTCGTGGGGATTATTGAATAAACATGGTGCGAAAGCGGTTATTCTTATCAAGTTGCTATTTGTCTTTCCTTTGTTTGTTTTTCACTGGATTTAAACTGTACCCAGCTTACTATACTGTGTTATTACTTGTGGTGTCCCACTGTAAATTGTTGCTTCTATTTCCTATTGCAAACACCATATTATTGTTGTCATTATGTGTAGTTCTGTAGATATATCATACTCTGTTAGTCCTATTGATCTTGTCCAATTTCACACCTCAAATCAAGGTTATCAAACGGTCGATTGCAATAATAGTACCCAACAAGAGTCGGGATCGATTTTCACAAGGCTATATATGGGGGTTAGGAGTATATATTGTAGTATGTGAGTTTGAATATCTTAATTTACTCTTCCACAAATTTGGGTTGTTTCTATGTCTAATTTAAAACTAAGATTGCAAAGTAAAGAATAAAACTACGAGAATTGTTTTTGTTGTTTTTCAAGTTTTGTAAAAAGCCTAGGGCTATGACCATCACCTAGGTGTTTGCCTTATGAGATATATAGCTTAATGCTTATTTTGTTGATTGGGGTGTATTATAGCTATCAACTCTCAATTACCCGCTCAATACCTCTCGGTCAAAGAGTGATTTTGCCCAATTTGACTTTCTCAAGTCCAAATGGGTATTGCACAAAACGGTTGATAAAAGCTCAAGTCGGGTTATTACTATCTCTAGGTTGAACCCTTTAATTGAGATTATCAATCTCTTGATTGACCCAATTTCTTGTTAGCCAAGTTGTCCTAGACTAAGTCTCTCTTTCTCAAGTAGAGACTAAGTCAAATAGGCATGAACTAATGTTTGCAACCATTAATTCCATAAATTAAAGCATGAACAAGGCTAAATAATAAACACCCAACCATAAACATACATCAAATTAAATACACATAAGGTTTACACACTAGGGTTAGGTCACAGCCCTAGTAAACATCTAGCTACTCGTGCTTGAAATTGAAGAAATGGAAGAAGAATTGATAAATAAACTCATATTGTGAAATCAAAACGACAAAATCTACATAAAATATCCCAAAATATGAAAAACTACTAAAAGAATTAAAGAGAAACGATTATTGTAGCTGCTGATGTCAAAAGTTGACCTAAAATTATGAAACTCATCTATTTATACACGGCTAGAAATTTCGGACAATAATTCCCTTCGGGAGGTTCTGCGGCTGCACAATTCCATGTGCGGCCCGCAGATTTCTTCAACTTGTCAGGACTAGAGGTCTGCGGCCGCATAGTTCTAATCTGCAGTCGCAGGGCATTCTTTCTGCGGTCCGCAGATTTGTAACTGCGGCCGCACTTGGTCTTCTGCGATGCGCACTTGGTCTTCTGCGGTCTACACTTTTATGTATGCGGCGGCGAGGCACTTCTTCTGTGGCCGCACAATTCTTGTGCGGTCCGCACTTCTGAGGGCTCGAAAACTTGGGACTTTGCAAATTCTCTGAACTTTGTTCGTATCCATCTTTTGCGGCCTCACAATTCATGTGCGGTCTGCACTTTGTGCAAAAGTCTGCTTGCCTTTTCTTCATCGTTTGCGTTCGCAGATGAAATTTTGCGGTCCGCACTTGTGAGCTTCTGTGCCTTTTATGGCCTTGAATTTAAATTTGTCATGACCCAAAATTTTCCACCGACGGGACCGTGATGGCGCCTAACATTTCACTTGCTAGGCAAGCCAATGTTAGAGAATCATTAACCAATTCCTTTATTTCCATTCAGTAATTGACAATAATTAACTAAGATGAAATATAATAAGTACGAAATATCATAAATCTGTATTAACTACTACCACTCGGATCTGGAGTCACAATTCACGAGCATTTTAGAATTTACTACAAGTAATAGCCTGAAAGAAATACAACTGTGTGAATGAAAGAAAATAGTAGGACATAAAAGATAGACGGGGACTTCAAGGTCTGTGAACGCCGACAGATCTATCTTGAGTCTCCGGATAGCGGACCAATAGCAAATCTCGATCAACCTGAGCCGGTAACAAAATCTGCACAGAAAGTGCAGAGTGCAGCATCAATACAACCGACCCCATGTACTGGTAAGTGTCGAGCCTAACCTCGGCGAAGTAGTGACGAGGCTAGGACAAGACACCCACATATAACCTGAACAGTAAAATCATGCTAGTGGCAACAACAGTAAATAAAGAAATAACACAGAAATAATGGGAGGGGAACATACAGTGAGGGTATACAATATAAAGAGTGAGAATAATGAAAAGACAGAATTAAACCGGAAATCCTTAAACGAATTGAGCAATTAAGACAGCAAGGAAAACTGCACAGCATCAGCCTTCGTGCTTTTACTCTCAACCTTACCAAATAACAAATAAGACTGCACGACATCACCCTTTCGTACTTTTACTCTCTTCCTCACAATATAAATAAATCATGTACGACATCACCCTTCGTGCTTTACACTCTTGCTCACAGTATAAATAAATCATGCATGGCATCACCTTCGTTCTTTACACTCTTCCTCACAATATAAATAAATCATTCACGGCATCACCCTTCGTGCTTTACACTCTTCCTCACAATAAAAATAAATCATGCACGGCATCACCCTTCGTGCTTTACACTCTTCCTCACAATATAAATAAATCATGCACGGCATCACCCTTCGTGCTTTACACTCTTCCTCACAATTTATAGAATCAATAACAACGGATAGAGAGAAGTTTCACAAGAAATCAATATTCACAATTTTATCGACCTTGGTGGAACCGGATACAAAGTCTCCCAATATTTCAACAACAACAATAAGCTTGGATAACAAGATTTAAGACTACAAATTTGCAAAAAATGGAATTTCATTCGCATTCTATGACTCGACCACAACGTATAGATGCTCGTCACCTCAACTATACATCGTATTCAACAACAAAACACGTAGTAAATACTCACACAATACCTATTCCCTCAAGCCAAAGTTAGACACAATACTTACCTCGCTCCGTAGGCCACTTAATTCTCAATCACAGCTTTCCCTTTGGAATTCACCTCCAAACCACTCGTATCTATTCAAAAATGACTCAATAATATCAAATATTGCTAAAGGAATCAATTATATTGCATAAGTTAAATTTCCCAATTTTTTTCTCCAAAAAGGCGAAAAATCGACCCCGGGCTCGCTTGGTCAAAACCCGAGGTTCGGACCAAAATCCATTTACCCATTCGTCCCCGAGCCTGAATATATAATTGGTTTTGGAATCCGACCCCAAATTGAGGTCTAAATCCCCAAATTTCCAAAATCCCTAGTTTCTACCCTAACCCCTAATTCTACCATGAAAACTCTAGATTTTAGGTTGAAAATTCAAGAAATGTAATGGGTAATTGAAAGAAAATGGTTTAGAATCACTTACCAACAATTTGGGGAAGAAAATGAGTCTTGAAAATCGCCTCTACCCGTTTGGTTCTTGAAAAATGTTGAAGAAATCGCTTAAACTCGTGTTTGGAGTCTGTTTTAAGTCATTGTACATGCCTTAATCGCGTTTGCGAGAGGCATGTCGCGTTCGCGATGAACAGCGGCCTAAGGCCTTCGCGTTCGCGAGTCTTTCTATGCATTCGCATAAGGTATCTCTCCCCAAGCCTTCGCGTTCAGGTAGAAGAACATGACCAAACCCCCCTAGGTCCTCACATGCTTCGCGTTCGCGTTGATCCGGTCGCGTTCGCGAAGGGTAAGTCCCCCTTCACTTCACGTTCGCGACCAGGCCTTCGCGTTCGCGAAGAAGAAAACTTCAGCTGCCCAGTTTACTCTTCGCGTTTGCGAGAGAACCTTCGCGAACGCGAAGAAGGACATGCCAGAACACAGACTCTGCAGAAAAACCAGATTTCCAAAGTCCAAAATATCCCGTGGCCTATCCGAAACTCACCCGAGCACTCGGGGCTCCAAACCAGACATGCACACAAGTCTAAAAATATCATACGGACCTTCTCGTGCGATCATATCGCCAAAATAACACCTAGAACTACGAATTTAGCACCAAATCAAATGAAATTCTCAAGAGCACTTTAACATTTCTATTTTACCAATTGGACGACCGAATCACGTCAAATCAACTCCGTTTCTCACCACATTTCACAGACAAGTCTTAAATATCATAATGAACCTGTACCGTGCTCCGGAACCAAAATACGAACCCGGTACTAACAATGCCAAATATCAATCAATTCTTAAAAATAATTAATTTTCAGACTTTTAATTTTTATCAAAATTTCATAACTTGAGCTAGGGACCTCCGAATTCGATTCCAGACATACACCCAAGTCCCACAATTCGATACGGACCTACCGGGACCGTCAAAATACGGATCTGGGCCCGTTTACCATAAATGTTGACCGAAGTCAAATAAAATTAACTTTTAAGGCAAATATTCTTATTTTTATTAGTTTTCAACATAAAAGCTTTCCAGAAACCTGCCCGGACTGTGCACGCAAATCGAGGAGGGTATAAATGAGATTTTTAAGGCTTAAGAGCGTAGATTCGAGTTCTAAAATATAATACGACCTTTTAGGTCATCATAATCTCCATCTCTAAAACAACCGTTCGTCCTCGAACGGACATAGAAAAGTACCTGGGCTGGTGAAAAGGTGGGGATATCTACTCCGCATATCGGAGTCGGACTCCCAAGTAGCTGCCTCAATAGGCTGACCTCTCCACTTCACTCGAACTGAAGGGTAACTCTTTGATCTCAACTAGCAAACTTGCCGGGCTAGAATTGCCACTGGCTCCTCCGCGTAAGTCAAATCCTTGTCCAACTGGACAGAGCTGAAATGTAACACATGGGACGGATCGCCGTGATACTTTTGAAGCATGGAAACATGGAATACCGGATGAACAACTGCTAAACTAGGTGGCAACGCAAGCCTGTAAGCCATCTCTCCCACTCTCTCCAGAATCTCAAAAGGTCCGATATACATAGGGCTCAACTTTCCCTTCTTTCTGAACCTCATTACACCCTTCATGGGTAATACCCGAAGTAACACTCTCTCTCCGACCATGAATGCAACATCACGAACTCTACGGTCGGCATAACTCTTCTTCCTGGACTGAGCTGTGCGAAGTTGATCCTGAATAATCTTGACCTTGTCTAAGGCATCCTGTACTAAGTCTGTGCCCAACAACTAAGCCTCTCCCGGCTCGAACCACCCAACCGGCGACCGACACCGCCTACCATATAATGCCTCATTGGGAGCCATCTGAATGCTCGACTGGTAGCTGTTGTTGTAGGCGACTCTGCAAGAGGCAAGAACTGATCCCACGATCCTCCAAAGTCTATAACACAAGCGCGAAGCATATCCTCTAAGATCTGAATAGTACGCTCGGATTGCCTGTCCGTCTGAGGATGAAATGTTGTGCTCAACTCAACCCATGTACCCAACTCACGTTGAACTGCCCTCCAAAAGTGCGAGGTAAACTGCGTACCTCAATTAGAAATGATAGACATGGGAACACCGTGAAGACGGACGATCTCACGAATATAAATCTCTGCTAACCTCTCTGAGGAATAGGTAACTGCCATAGGAATAAAGTGCGCTGACTTAGTCAGCCTGTCCACAATCACCCAAACTGCATCGAAATTCCTCTGAGTCCGTGGGAGTCCAACAACAAAATCCATAGTGATACGCTCCCACTTTCACTCAGGAATATCTAACCTCTGAAGTAAACCACCATGTTTCTGATGCTCATAGTTTACCTGCTGGCAATTTAGGCACCAAGCTACATATGCAACTATGTCCTTCTTCATTCGCCTCCACCAATAATCCTGCCTCAAGTCTTGATACATCTTGGCGGCACCCGGATGAATAGAATACCGGGAACTGTGGGACTCCTCAAGGATCAACTCACGAAGTCCATCCACATTAGGCATACATATACGACCCTGCATCCTCAAAATTCCGTCATCTCCAACAGTAACCTGCTTGGCACCATCGTGCCGCACTGTGTCTCTAAGGACAAGTAAATGAGGATCGTCATCCTGCCGATCTATGATGCGCTCAAACAAAGAAGACCGAGCAACTGTCCAAGCTAGAACACGGCTGGGCTCAGAAACATCCAATCTCACAAACTGGTTGGCCAAGGCCTGAACATCCAATGCAAGCTGTCTCTCACCTACTGGAATATATGCAAGGCTACCCATACTAGCTGATTTTCTACTCAAAGCATCGGCCATCACATTGGCCTTCCCGGGATGATACAATATGGTGATATCATAGTCTTTCAATAGCTCCAACCACCTTCTCTGCCTCAAATTGAATTCCTTTTGCTTGAACAAATACTGCAAGCTCCGATGATCAGTGAATACCTCACATGGCACGCCGTAAAGATAGTGCCTCCAAATCTTCAGCGCATGAACAATGGCTACCAGTTCTAGATCATGAACATGGTAATTCTTCTTGTGAACCTTCAGCTGTCATGAATCATATGCAATAACCTTGCCACCTTGCATCAATACCGCTCCCAGACCAATACGAGATGTGTCATAGTATACTGTATAAGATCATGAACTTGTGGGTAACACCAATACTGGTGCCGTAGTCAAAGCAGTCTTGAGCTTCTGAAAGCTCACTTGACACTCGTCTGACCACCTGAATGGGGCACCCTTCTGGGTCAATCTGGTCAACGGGGCTGCTATAGATGAAAACCCCTCCACAAATCGACGATAATAGCCTGCCAAACCCAGGAAACTACGGATCTCTGTAGCTGATGTGGGTCTAGGACAGTTCTGAACTGCCTCAATCTTCTTAGGATCCACCTGAACACCCTCTGATGATACAACGTGACCCAAGAAAGCAACTAAACTCAACCAAAACTCGCATTTTGAGAGCTTAGCATATAATTGGCTGTCTTTTAGAGTCTGAAGAACGATCCGAATGTGTTGTTCATGCTCCTCTCGACTGTGGGAGTAGATCAAGATATCATCAATAAACACAACCAGAAAGGAATCCAAGTAGGGTTTTAACACCCGGTTCATCAAATCCATGAATGTTGCTGGGGCATTTGTCAGCCCAAATGACATCACTAGAAACTCATAATGCCCATACCGAGTCCGAAAAGCTGTCTTAGGAACATCATATGCCCTAATCCTCAAATGATGGTAACCAGATCTCAAATCAATCTTTGAAAACACCTTGGCACCCTGAAGCTGATCAAATAAATCATCAATCCTTGGCAGTGGATACTTGTTCTTGATGGTGAATTTGTTCAACTGCCGATAATCTATACACATCCTCATCGATCCATATTTCTTCTTCACAAACAACACAGGTGCACCCCAAGGCGAGACACTAGGTCTAATGAAACCCTTATCAAGAAAATCTTGCAACTGCTCCTTCAATTCTTTCAACTCTGGCGGGGCCATGCGATATGGCGGAATGGAAATAGGCTGAGTGCTCAGAGCCAAATCAATGCAGAAATCAACATCCCTGTCGGGTGGCATCCCCGGCAGGTCTGTAGGAAACACCTCTGGAAACTCACAAACAACCGGCACCGAATCTATGGAAGGAACCTCCGCACTAGAATCGCGGACATAAGCCAAATAAGCTAAACACCCCTTCTCGGCCATATGTTGAGCCTTCACATAAGAGATAACCCTGCTGGCAGAATGGCCAAGATTTTCTCTCCACTCTAAACGAGGCAACCCCTGCAAGGCTAAGGTCACTGTCTTGGCATGACAATCTAATATAGCATGATAAGGTGATAGCCAATCCATACCTAGTATGACATCAAAATCAACCATGTCGAGAAGTAGAAGATCTACACGAGTCTCAAGACTCCAAATGGTGACCACACACGAACGATAAACACGATCTACAACAATAGCATCTCCCACTGGTGTGGACACATACACAGGAGCACTCAAAGAATCACGGGGCACAACCAAACAGGAAGAAAAATAGGATGACACATAGGAGTAAGTAGATCCCGGATCAAATAGAACTGAAGCATCTCTACTGCAAACTGAAATAGTACCTGTGATAACAACGTCAAATGACTTAGCCTCAAGCCTGGCTAGGAAAGCATAACACCGGGGTTGGGCCCCACTACCCTGAACTACATCCCTGAGATGACCTCTAGCTGGCTGGTCTCCACCTCTAACGGCCTGACCTCCACCTCTAACAGTCTGGCCTTTACTTCTGGCTGCCTGACCCCTGCCTCTGGCTGCCTGAGCAAGTGGTGCAGCAACTGGTGCCAAAACTATGGCATGAGAACTCTGATGTTATGAGTTGCCCGTTGCCCTAGGGCAAAATCTAGCAATGTGCCTCGGATCACCATAAGTATAACATAACTTCGGCTGTTGTGACTGCTGACCCTGAAACTGACCTTGTCGACCTGAATAATCTCCCTGATAACTCTGGAGTGGAGGTGCATTAATAAGAGCTGGTGGTACACGATAGGCTAGCTAGTCGGAATAATACATCTGAGGGCCACGACTACCTGAGGCACCGTGGGATGCCTGGAGCGCTGAATGAAATGGCCTGGGAGGATGGCCTCTACTAAAGTTACTCCTGCCTCTAGGTGAGTCACCGCTGAACTCACTGGAATGACGAGGTCTCTTGTCAGACCCCTAACCTCCCTGAGTAAGAACCAGTTCGACTAGTCTGGCGATATTAGCAGCCGCCTGAAAAGAAATCTCACTCCCAGTCTCCTTAGCCATCTGCAATCTAATAGACTGAGCAAGTCCATCAATAAACCTCCTCACCCTCTCTCTCTCGGTGGGAAGCAGGATAATAGCATGACGGGCCAAATCCACAAAATGGATCTCATACTGAGTAACAGTCATACTGCCCTACTGGAGACGCTCGAACTGACGGCGACGCTCCTCTCTCAATGTGATAGGCAGAAACTTCTCTATGAAGAGCTGAGAGAACTGGTCCCAAGTAAGAGCAGGCGACCCAGCTGGTCTGGTCAACAAATAATCTCTCCACCATTTCTTGGTAGAACCAGTCATTTAAAATGTAGCAAAATTGACCCCATTGGTCTACACTATACCCATGTTTCGTAAAACCTCGTGACAGCTGTCAAGATACTCCTGGGGATCCTCTGAAGGAGCACCACTAAAGTGAACAGGGAAGAGCTTGATAAACCTATCTAACCTCCATAAGGCCTCAGAAGACATAGCTGGCACATCTCCGACCTGTGCCGTAATAACCGGCTGAACTAATCCGACTGGCTGAGCTGCTGGAGCCTGATACTGGGGAGTTATATGCTCTGGAGCGGGAGTGGTAGGAGTTTGGGCTCCTCCTCCAGCCTGAGAGACTGCTGGTGCCATGGGAAATGTGCCAGTCTGGGCCACACTCTCTATAAGGCCCACCAAATAGACCAAAGCATCCCGAAGTACTAGGGTGGCAATGAACCCCTCCGGAACCTGAGCTTGTCCGGCAGGAACAGTCTGGGCTGGAATCTCCTCGTCAAGATCTATCTAAGGCTCCACTGCTGGGGTTGCTGCTCGGGCTCTAGGCTGAGCCTTGCCCCTTACTCGGCCTCTGGCACGGCCTCGACCTCGACCTCTCCCCCGCGTAGGAGCTGCCACTGGAGGCTCTGGCTGCTGCTCAGCTGAGGAAGCGGTACGTGTTCTCGCCATCTATGAGAGAATAAGAGTAGAAGAGTTCAATCAGCATTAAGAAAGCAAAATCGCGCGACAGAGAAAAAAAGAAGTGAAACTTGTTTCTAAACTTCATAGCCTCTAGAAGATAAACACAGACGTCTCCGTACCGATCCTCCAGACTCTACTATGCTTGCTCGTGAATCGTGAGACCTAAGCAACCTAGTGCTCTGATACCAACTGTCACGACCCAAAATTTTCCACCGACGGGACCGTGATGGCGCCTAACATTTCACTTGCTAGGCAAGCCAAGGTTAGAGAATCATTAACCAATTCCTTATTTTCATTCAGTAATTAACAACAATTAACTAAGATGAAATATAATAAGTGTGGAATATCATAAATTTGTATTAACTACTACTACCTGGATCTGGAGTCAAAACTCACGAGCATTCTAGAATTTACTACAAGTAATAGCCTGAAAGAAATACAACTGTCTGAATGAAAGAAAATAGTAGGAAATAAAAGATAGACGGGGACTTCAAGGTCTGTGAACGCCGACAGATCTACCTTGAGTCTCCGAAAAGCGGACCAATAGCAAATCTCGATCAACCTGAGCCGGTAACAAAATCTGCATAGAAAGTGTAGAGTGCAACATCAGTACAACCGACCCCATGTACTGGTAAGTGTCGAGCCTAACATCGGCGAAGTAGTGACGAGGCTAGGACAAGTCACCCACATATAACCTAAACAGTAAAATCAAGCTGGTGGCAACAACAATAAAAAAAATAACGCAGAAATAATGGGAGGGGAACATATAGTGAGGGAATACAACATAAAGAGTGAGAATAATAAAAAGACAGAATTAAATCAAAAATCCTAAAACTAATTGAGCAATTAAGATAGCCAGGAAAACTGCACGGCATCACCCTTCGTGCTTTTACTCTCAACCTCACCAAATAACAAATAAGACTGCACGGCATCACCCTTCGTGCTTTTACTCTCTTTCTCACAATATAAATAAATCATGCACGGCATCACCCTTCGTGCTTTACACCATTCCTCACAATATAAATAAATCATGCACGACATCACCCTTCGTGCTTTACACTCTTCCTCACAATATAAAAAAATCATGCATGACATCACCCTTCGTTCTTTACACTCTTCCTCACAATATAAATAAATCATGCACATCATCACCCTTCGTGCCTTACACTCTTCCTCACAATATAAATAAATCATGCATGGCATCACCCTTCGTGCCTTACACTCTTCCTCACAATTCAAAGAATCAATAACAATGGATAGAGAGAAGTTTCATAAGAAATCAATATTCACAATTTTATCAACCTTGGTGGAACCGGATACAAGTCTCCCAACATTTCAACAATAACAATAAGCATGGATAACAAGATTTAAAACTACAAATTTGTAAGAAATGGAATTTCACTCGCATGCTATGACTCGACCACAACGTATAGATGCTCGTCACCTCAACTATACATCGTATTCAACAACAAAACATGTAGCAAATACTCACACAATACCTATTCCCTCAAGCCTAAGTTAGACACAATACTTACCTCACTATGAAGGCCACTTCATTCTCAATCACAGCTTTTCCTTTGGAATTTACCTCCAAACCACTCGTATCTAATCAAAAATGACTCAGTAATATCAAATATTGCTAAAGGAATCAATTATATTGCTTAAGTTAAATTTTCCAAATTTTTCCTCCAAAAAGTCGAAAAAATCGACCCCGGGCCGCTTGGTCAAAACCCGAGGTTTGGACCAAAACTCATTTACCCATTCATTCCCGAGTCCGAATATATAATTGGTTTTGGAATCTGACCCCAAATTGAGGTCTAAATCCCCAAATTCCTGAAATCCCTAGTTTCTACCCCAACCCCTAATTCTACCATGAAAACTCTAGATTTTAGGTTGAATATTCAAGAAATGTAATGGGTAATTGAAAAAAAATGGTTTAGAATCACTTACCAACAATTTGGGGAAGAAAATGACTCTTGAAAATCGCCTCTACCCATTTGGTTCTTTAAAAATGTTGAAGAAATGGCTTAAACCCGTGTTTGGAGTCTGTTTTAAGTCACTGGACAGGCCTTCATCGCGTTCGCGAGAGGCCTGTCACGTTCGCGATGCACAGCGGCCTAAGGCCTTTGCGAGTCTTTCTACGTGTTCGCGTAAGCAGCTCCCTCCAAGCCTTCGCATTCGCGACCCCGTGGAAGCGTTCGCGTAGAAGAACATGACCAAACTCCCCAGGTCCCCACATGCTTCACGTTCGCGTTGAGCCGGTCGCGTTCGCGAAGGGTAAGTCCCCCATCACTTCGTGTTCGCGATCAGGCCTTCGCGTTCGCGAAGAATAAAACTTTAGCTGCCCATTTTACTCTTCGCATTCGCGAGAGTACCTTCGCGAACGCGAAAAAGGACATACCAGAACACAGACTCTACAAAAAAACTAGATTTCCAAAGTCCAAAACATCCCGTGGCCTATCCGAAACTCACCCGAGCCCTCGGGGCTCCAAACCAAACATGCACACAAATCTAAAAATATCATAAGGACCTGCTCGCATGATCAAATTGCCAAAATAACACCTAGAACTATGAATTTAGCACTAAATCAAATGAAATTCTCAAGAACACTTTAACATTTCTATTTTCTCAACTGGACGTCTGAATCACGTCAAATCAACTCCGTTTCTCACAAACTTTTACAGACAGGTCTTACATATCATAATGAACCTGTACCGGGCTCCGAAATCAAAATACGGACCCGGTACTAACAATGCCAAACATCAATCAATTCTTAAAAATAATTAATTTTCAAACTTCTAATTTTTATCAAAATTTCATAACTTGAGATAGGGACCTCCAAATTCGATTCCGGGTATACGCCCAGGTCCCATAATTCGATACGGACCTACCGGGACCATCAAAATACGGATCCGGACCTGTTTACCAAAAATATTGAACAAAGTCAACTAAAATCAACTTTTAAGGCAAAAATTCTTATTTTTATTAGTTTTCAACATAAAAGCTTTTCGGAAACCTACCCGGACTGCGCACGCAAATTGAGAAGGGTAAAAATGAGATTTTTAAGGCTTAAGAGCGCAGATTCGAGTTCTAAAACATAAGATGACCTTATGGCTCATCACAAAATTACTCCTTTTTGAGTTGGATTTCATCTTGGGAGTCCATCTTCCAATATTCCTGCAATTTATAACATTTCATCAATTTTTGGGAACATAATTCAATACTTTTAGACTAAAACAAAATCTAAAAGGCGCTAATAAGTAGTCAAAATTCCCACTTTTTACCTATACCTATATTTGTTCAGGTTATCTAGTCCAATAAGTGTCTTGGCTGTCACTCGCCACTACTCCACTGAGGTTAGTCTTGATTCTTAGTGGGTACCACTGTGGTATACTTATACTATACTTCTGTATATTTTTGTGCAAACTCAGGTAATTTGGAGTCCGTTGATCGCTAGCTAGTTGCACTGATTCTTCTGTGGAGACTCAAGTAAACCTGTTATTGCGTTCACAGGCTTCGAAGTCACCTTCTGTATTGTACTTGCACTATTTATCTTTATTTCGAAATATTTGTATTTAGAGGATTTTTGTAGTAAACTCAGTAGAGCTTATGACTTGTACTACCGGTTTTGGGAATTGTAAATTATATAATAAGGTTCTATTTCATAAATTTTTAATCGTTGGTCACATTCTTCCATTAATTAAGTAAGTGCTATACTTACCTAGTCTTAGAGATTATGTGCCGTTACGATATCATACAGAGAAAAATTTGGGTCGTGATAGACATATACATGTATGCATGAAATTTTTGCCGAACTTTACGGGTGTCGGGTGACCCCTTTCGATATTGCATAGGTCCGCCTTTGCTTCCCGTATCAAGAATGGAAAAATCTTGACTTTGTAGTCTACCAATAAATGGTTTCATATTTGAATAAATTTCTTTTCTTTATCTCCTCACAATGTCTCGTCAATAAGAAGGCACGGTTGGTTTTAAGTAAACAAAGTGAAACGGCATGCAATAATAAGTAAGACTTTTTTAAAAGGAAGCAATGGTTTGGATACACTGGGAACTAGTAAGTGAGAATACATTACTAACTAATATGATGGGTTGCATCCCTTCAATTAAATTTGATTTTTTAATTTACTTATTTATTTTTTTGTATAAGTAGGGTATTTAGATTATTAGGGGTATTTTAAAAATTCTACTTTTAGCTTTTGGTGTTTCTACTTTTATAATACAAGAATTAACTAGATTAGCAGCCCATATTAGCAATAAACTAAAAATAGCCACATTTTTTGTTTTTTACCCAATTTGCAAAGAGAGTTGATTTTGTTTATTTTATTATAGCCAGCCGTGTCAAATATATTTTTCCTTATTTTTAGCATTTATTTTAGGTAATATTTGGATACCATTGCCGGTTAATTTCAAAACAGTTACCCTAAATAATAGGAACTCCAATTTCCTTAAAAACAGTTACCCTAACTAATGCTCACCTCCTCCATTAATTTCTTCAAAACTCTCTCTCACCCCTTGTGATTTACCCAAAATCTTTACACTTTCGATTTTTTCTAAACTTCCACGTCACTATTATGGTGAATTTTAATTATTAATATGTAATATTAAATTTTACATTTGATGTACATGTTTCTGTAAATACAATGAATATTCTTAATATATGATTTGTATATGAGATGTATAATTCAGATTTTTATGTTATACAATTGGCATGTGCTGTATAATTATATATATAATAATTATTTTATGTATATATTATTTATATATGAGATGTATAATATAGACATTTATATTATATACCTGGCATATGTGTTGTATAATTAATGTACAATTATATGTAGATTTATGTGTACATAATTTGTTATGATATGTATAATGTAGGTTTTATATTATACAAATGGCATATGCATTATTGTCACGACCCAAAATCCGTCTAGTCGTGATGGCACCTAACCTAACCTGCTATGTAAGCCAATTAACCACTAACCAATTTCAATAACAATTAATAAAGCAAATTTAAGTAAAAAAATATCTTAATCTTATACATTCCCCAAGAACTGGTAGTACAAAGCATGAGCTTCTAAGAATAGAGTATACAAAACTGGTATGAAGTAAATACATCATATGTTTGAAAAGTACATAAAATGAGTTTTACGAATCTAAGGCTACCATGAACAAGAGGCAGCTACAATCGGAGCGCAGGTACATCTTCAGATCCAGCTCCCAACGAACACAACAACATCAGCAGCCAACATCTGCACGCAAGGTGCAGAAGTGTAGTATGAGTACAACCGACCCCATGTACTCAATAAGTAACAAACCTAACCTTAGGTTGAAAGTAGTGACGAGCTTGTACCAAGGTCGGGTCCCAACTTCAATGACCAACAATAGTTCATAACAACATAAAATAAGTAATACCAGAAGTAACTCAACAATCAAATGCTCAACAAAAACATGATTTCTGAAAATAGTTCTGCCTTTCAAGTACATCAATGAAAATCCAAATCGTTTATTGGAGTTGCCAAAAATATGAATAAGTTTGAAAACAATAATTTTTCCAAAATCCTTTCAATAATAAATAAGATGTTTCATTTTCTTTCCAGCTAACCATTGTAAAACAAATGCATCACTATGCCCATCTGTCAACATGTGTGAGAAATTATAAATGACGTGATACCGTACAGCATGAGGAAAATACATTTATATGCTTGTATGTCATGTGTACATGTCAATGCAATGATGTATGTGATGCACCATGCTGACATCTACATGTGCTCATACTCTCGAATACTCAACCACTCGGTACTACATATGGACCATACGGCCCAGAAAAGATCCATCCCGGAACATATACATAACTGACTATAAGTCACCCAGTACCAAGGAAGGCCAATCCAGCCCTGTGGAGAAGATCCATCTCCAGGTTCACATTCTCAAATACTCTACCACTCGGTACTGTATATGGCCTATACGGCCCAGGGAAGATTCATCCCAGAATATACATCACTGACTATAAGTCACTCAGTACCGAGGAAGGCCAATTCAGCCCTGCGGAGAAGATCCATCTTCATATAATATCAACCGCGCTCACTAGGGGTGTGTGCAGACGCCGGAGGGGCTCCTTCAGCCCAAGCGCTATCATAATCAGTATCAATATCAGAATCAATCAGGCCCTCAGCCTCACTCAGTCATCAATCTCTCTAGTCTCTCTCTCACGGGCTCAAAATGTCATAAAAATAGCCCGAAAATGATGATATGATGTATCAATAAATAACAACAGAGACTGAGATATGATATGTATATGAATGCGTATGACTGAGTATATAATGCAATGAAAGCAGATAACTTAACAGCAGAAATGACCTCGGTGAGTTCCAACAGGATAAACATGTAGTCTAAACATAGTTTATAGCATGAATCACATTTTGATAACTCTAGTACGTAGAGATTTCATGATTTCAGACAAGTTCAAATAACTACACAGTACCACAGAAATAAATGTCACAGTTCACACGGTGCACTCCCACACACTCGTCACCTAGCATGTGCGTCACCTCAACACCAGATACATAACACGTATAATCAGGGTTCATACCCTCAGCTCCAAGATTAGAAAAGTTACTTACCTTGAACAAGACGAATCCAAAGTCGAGCAAGCTAAATAATGCTCCAGAAATTCTATTTTGCGTGTATCAACTTCTGAACGGCTCGACATAATTTATAGGATTTAATTCCATATCAAAATACTAATATTTTCCCATAAAATCCGAAATTACACTCCAAATATTGCTCGTGGAGCCCACATCTCGGAATCCGACGAAATTTACAAAATCTAACAACTCATCCAATTACATGTTTAACCATACTAATTTCACTCAATTCCGACTCCAAATCGATGTTCAAAACTCAAAAATTCGTATAATGAACTTTAGGCCAATGATATCACCCAAACTTACACTACTAATTTAGGTTGTGAGGCGGTCGATGCAATAATAAAAACCCTATGCGAGTCGGGGTCGATTCCACAGGGAGCTTGATGGGATTAGGTATATACCTAGTGTGAATGTATGACGTGCCTAAGATTACACTTCCACATTTTCAATTGTTGTTTCTACTTCTACTTTTACGCCAATGCTTATAATTGTAAAGCTAAGAGACAATGCTTTTGGTTTTGGTTGTTTTTCAAGTTATAAAAGATCTAGGGTTGCGACTTCCGCCTAATTGGTTACCTAACGGATTTAGAGCTTTAGGGCATGTTTGGTTGATCGGGATACAATATAGCAATCACACGCAATTACTCACTCTATACCTCTCGGTAGTTTGAGTAATTTTTCCCAATTTGGCTTTCTCAAGTCCAAATGGGTATCTCACGAAACAAGTCATAAATGCTCAAGTTGGGTCTTACTATCTCTAGATTCGACCCTTTAATTGGGGCTATCAATTTCTTGAGTTCACCCCAATTTCTTGTTAGCTAAGTTTTCCTAAACTTAGTCTCACTTTCTCAAGTATAGACTAAGTCAATTAGGCATGAATCAATGTTTGCAACCATCAATTCTCAAATTCAAGCAAGAACTAGGCTAAATATCATATACCCAATCATAAATAAGCCCTAAATCAATCACCCATTAAGTCCCCATACTAGAGTTGGGTCACAACTCTAGCTAATGGTTTAGCTACTCATGGAAAATGAAGAAATTAAATAAGAAACAAAGATAAAATGCATAATAATTGATTAAGGAAAGCAAATCTAATGTTTAAATGCTAAACTAGTACAAAGTTACCCAATACAATAAATAAAAACGGCTCTAAGTGTTCAGGTGCACCAAACTTAACCTAAAAATGATAAAAAGATCTATTTATACCCAGCTGAAAAATATCTGACAAAATTACCCCTGCAAAGGTTGTGCGGCCACACAATTCTGTGTGTGGTCCGTACATTGAGACTGACTAGTCAGGTTGGCTTATGCGGTCGCATAAACGTGAGGTGCGGCCGCACTTCCTCTAATTGTGCGGAACACACATTTCTGAGTGCGGCCGCATTCTTGCTCTTGGACTGAATCTGGGCTTCATTCTGTGGACCGCACATTTATGAGTGCAGTCACACAATAATAGTGCGGTCCGCACATCTTCAAGCTCCCAAACTACAAGTCTCTAAATCTAGTCTTTTGCGGCCGCACAATAATTGTGCGGTCCGCACTTTATAAAGAAATTCTATCAGTGCATCTTCAGAGTTTGCGTCCACACATAGTATTGTGCGGTCCGCACTGTAGCCCTTTTTGCCTTGTTTTGGTTCTTGTCCAATTTTACTCCTTTTTGAGTTGATTTTTACTTCTTTGGCTCGTTTCCCAATATTCATGCAAAAAAGCATATTTCATTAGTTCTCGGGAATACCTTTAAGCATTTTTGAGCTAAAATGTAAGTAAAAGAGAGCAAATAAGCAGTCAAAATTCCTACTTATCAACTCCCCCAAACTTAAGCTTTTGCTTGTCCTCAAGCAATTAAGGCAATTTACCACCTCCACTAGAAAAGGGCTATTTCAGCTGGCCTAAGTTGAATCAAACACAAATCAATTGGGACCAACAATTACCCACACGCTCATGAATCATTAACAAGCCTATGATTTGAATGTTAAAGCACAAATGGCTCTAATGTGACTCTTGAGCATCAAGGATTGACTTTGTTCATCAAGGAAGCTCGCACTTTCATGCAGGTCACTATGGATCCCAAACTCCTCCTCCCATACTCTTTGAAACCTCATCTCACTCACGAATGAAGAATTCAATTCAATGACTCGAGAAAGATTCGCTCATCACTCTCAAGAAAATGTCACAAACCCGGCTCTAAGTACCATATGCTTGCCCCTCGTATAGATCACCACTAATGTAAGCTTGCTCGGCTAGAAATCACGTAGGGCTTTTTTGGCATGTAATGAAGGCTTTTGGACTAAGGAGAGAAATATCAGAATGGAATTGGTTCATCTTTCCTTTATCACTTCATATTCTCTTTTTGGCTCTTACTTTGCCGACTCTTTGGGTCATTTTATTTTCCCTTAGGGGATTAGAGAGACTTGACATCACTCTTTCTTTGTCATGCTATTCATACTTTCCTTCTTTGTTTTCTCCATTCTTTGAACTTTTGCTTTCTTTTGCATCTTTTCAACCCTTTCACATTATTCACTTTCTTTTTGGGGTTTTTTTTTGTTCTTCCTTTCTTTTTCTTTGCCTTTCCTCTTCTTCATTTCTTTTCTCTTTTTGTGCCTTGAAACCATCTTTAAGCTCCTCGTCACTCCCCCAAACTTATATTTTTTCCATTTGACTCACATGAGTGCTAAAGAAAGTTCGGGTGCCAAGAGAGAGTCACTATAAAACGGGTAAAGGCTTGTAATATGGTTATCGAATAAAAATGCTTTAGGATCAAAAGGGTTTACTAAGGATGATATCATTGGTGGGCCATGGAAGGTGTCAAAATGGGTCAAGGAAAGCCTACAATCACTTCTCAAGTCAGGCTAACTTATAATTTTGCCTAGAAACACATTCGGGGCAAGTTCTAGACCACTCGTACGGGTACTTGGACTTCTAACAAAATACCTCACCTCTCTCACAGCCGGATTGTCAAAGAGAATAGAGTCAAGGGCCCACAACAACCGCATTCAATATTGAAAATCGCTAATGGTTCAACTAAACCACCCGATGATTGCCTAAGTCAACGCAAGAGTCACAAGGTCACTAACTAGGGCTATTTCTTTACAAAAACACATTTTTAACAATAAGCGCATAGTTAAGTGTGTTAGTACCAAGTAAAGCATGCTTGACCCTTATTTATTCATTAATACTACTTGTTTCTACCTAATCATCAAAACCTAACTCGATACCTTAAGAAGGTTGTCACGCCATCTATCGTTGGGAAGAGCCACCCAGTTCACACAAGACCCACCTTTGGAAAGAACCGTAGCATTAAGAAAACCAATGGCTTATTGTTCACTAAAACATAAAAATAAGCTAACAAATAAAAAAGAAGCTAATAAAGTAACTAAGAAGTTATACTATTAAGAAAACAAAATGAAGAAGCTATGAAATAAACTACTAAAAGTAAGGCAAATGAATATACAAACCGAGGGGAATAGAATATATACAAGAGGGATGAATATATACATAATGAGGTAGAAAATAAAAATAAAAGAAAAAGAGTATTAAGGTTATTACAGGCCCAAAAGTAATCAAATGTCATCAAAATGAACCAAAATAGACCACCCCCCAGAATAAGAACAAGCATTATCCTCAATGCTTGGCAAAATCAAAACAAAAGAGGGTAAAGAGTAAAGAAAACTCCCTATGTGGTCTCAGGGTGACTGGCAACATCACCACTCTCAATCTCCTCCAACTGTATCTCATCATCACCGGGCTGAGGGACAACAGGGTTGGTGAGCATATGAAGCATCTCCTCAGCAGTGGGGGCAGTGAGATCTGGCTCGTCAGACTGGCCAGCTGGTGCCTCTGCTGATGGTGCCTCTGCTGATGGTGCTACTGGGTCAGCTGGTACTGATGGATCTGTCTCCATCAGTAGGTCAAAAGGCAAATCACCTGCTGCTGCTATCTTCATCACCTTCTTTCTCAAACTCTTCATTGCTTTCTTTAAGCCTAGGATTTTCTCATCTTCTTCACTTGCTTGGTCAACTCCTCAATAGCACCCCCGTGAGCCACCGGTGTATCCATAATAGTCTTCTGGTTGTCCAGAATCTTCTTCAATGTTTCCTCTACTAACGGAGGGACCTGTGGTGCTGCTGGGGTAGAGGACTATGCTGCAACAGTGCTGGATATGTCAGACAACTTAGAAGTGGCTGTCTGCATCCAATTTTTGAGGCTCGCCAAAGTCTGGGAGACTCACAGTGCAGTAAGATGATAAGTGGACGAGGATGGCACTAGTACTGCAACTGATGGCCTAGAATATGAAGGTGGTGGCATGTCGGTTGTCCCGGTGGAAGGCCCGGCTGCTGTGGAAGGCATGAAAGTTGTACATGGCTAAGCAACAGCCTCGGAACCCACTACTGATGGCTCGTCAGACTGACCAACGGTGGTAGTGACCTTACCCTTGAACTTTGGGTTGTCAGCACCCTACAAGTGGTACCATGAGAAAGGTTTCTTGGCCTTTACTTTTGTGTCATATGGCCTCGGCTCCACCTTGGCATCATTGAAATACTCTGTGAGGGTGTTTGGATAAGGGTAGAACTTTTCACTTTTTCGGACCGCCAATGTGATGTTGGTTGACATGATGGCACCCACATTGATCGGGTACTCCGCCATAATAGAAGCCACCAGAACTTCCCAGGTAAGTGGGAGGTTGTTCTCATTCAAACTCGGATCAATTCGGCTACACACAAAGGTTTGCCATCCTTTAGCTTCAAAATTGAGGGTGGCCCGGAGGATAGGAACTCCTGTTGTAATCCATGGTGGTGGTGGTCCTCGGGCAGCCAAAATCTCAGCTAGCCAAGGGCGAGCTGCATCACCCAAAGCCAACTTCTCTAGGTACTGGACTGCCTTCACTTCTTCAAATCCCACATAAGTGTTCAAAGAGTAGGTGTCGAAGTGGACTTTCAAATTTCTCACCTTTGTCACTTTTGTCCCCTTCTTGATGTGAGCCACATTGGCGTAGAACTCCCTGACCAAGTGCTCATTTGCATTGATGATATTGTGGGTGAATCACTTCCACCCCTTGTGCTCCCGAAACTGTCTAAGGATATTTAGATTATGAATATCCAGATCCTTCATTAAGAACTGTCGCTTAAGTGTGAGCGACCTTTGGGGCCATAATTCCCGGAACCTGTTGAAGGCTGTCAAGCTCACAAACCTATCCTCCCATATTTCCTTTTACTTCGACCTCTCAAGTCCGTCCACTTGAGTGTCCCCCCCCTACCACTATCCGGGACATCATCATTATCGACATCAATAGCTACTGGTGTCGGAGGAGTACGTGTAGAGGAGGGCTCGGAACCCTGTCTTCCCGCATTAGAACCCCCAGAAGAACTAGATGTAGGTTCGTTGCGCAATTGATAATGCCCAGTGGGTTGGGATGGTTGGGACTGGGCCTCAGGTTGGACCTCCATTGAATAACCCTTAGAGGCTTCCCTGGATAGGGCATATGAACTGGATTCTGAGGGCTCTGTGGCCCTTCCTCTCCCGGTGGTCGGCTTTTTAGCAATAGGCTTCGATTACACTCCCAGAGGGTGAGCGCCTATTCCTCTGCCTCGGGAGGATTCACCTCTCCTTTTGATGTATCGCCTCTACCACGTGATCTAACCATTGTATTCAATACAAGGTACATAGGTCAGTTGAGTTCAAAACAATTCAAACAATTGCAGCACAACAATCATCAAAGGAGACAATGAGGATCGCACAATTCTGAGTGCGGCCGCAGACTGTCTAGTGCGGACCGCACAATTTTGAAGTGCGGTAGCACACCCTAAAGTGCAGACCGCATAATTGTGAGTGCGCCCGCACATCCTGAAGTGCAGACCGCACAATTTTGAGTCCGGCCGCACAAGTCCAATCCTGAGATACTGATTCTCTGAAGTTCAAAAGTGCGGTCGCACACATTTTTATGCGGCCGCCCAATTTTTCTGTGGACCACACAATTTTGAGTGTGGTCCGCACTTTTCAAGCACAATATTTGCCCTAATCAAGTGGTCTGCGGACCGCACAAATTTGGGTGTGGCCGCACAATTTGAACATTTACGACAGTAAGGTTAAGGTTCATGCAATATTTCACAATTTAGACATGGCATGCACAAATTAACATGATTAATGGTCTACCCAGTCACTAATGAACATATATGAAACTACCCACATGCGTTTTAAGCACATTTGACAGTTTTAGGCCTAAAAATAACTAAACTAATCAAATAAAACAAAAATAAAAATTAAGAAAAATGGACAAAAATCTAACATGGATTGAACATACCAGTAATGAATGATACAGGTGAGAAACTAACTTGATGAACTGAGTGTGATTTGTGAACTATTTTGTGATGCACAGTGTTTTCTTAGGGCTTGGGAATTCAGAGAGCGTAAAGTGTGAATAGTATTGAAAAGCCCTATTTATAGTTTGACCAAGTCGGTCAAAAAGTCAGCTGAGTGCGGCCGCACAATTTTGAGTGTCTCGTCCGCACTCTTTACCTGCTCTTTGAACTGAACTTCTGCGGTCCGCACAAAAGTGAGTGTGGCTGCGTAAATTTGTGCGATCCGCCCAATTTTGTATGCGGCCGTATTTTGGCCAATTTTTTGCAAATCCAAACTTCAGAGAGTTCATGTTTTTGGGTCTCCAGTTATGCGGCCGCATAAAGAATTGTGCGGCCGCAGAGCCTTCTCTGCGGTTGCAATCATTTTTTTGCGGTCCGCACAATTTTGGTACGGTCTGCATAATTTCAACACTTGGCCAATTTTTTCAATTATAGTCCCTGCAATGCACACTCATTCCTGCAATTCACTTCAAAACTAGTTAGCTCAATACAAAACCTATCTAAAAAGAAAGAAAATGAAAAAATGAAAAGAAACATGGGTTGCCTCCCAAGAAGCTCCTGATTTAATGTCGCGGCACGACGCAGGTTACCATCAATCACTTGAAATGAATCAACGCCACAACGTGGCCATCATCAACCTTGCCAAGATAATATTTCACCCGGTGACCATTGACTCTAAACATTTCATCATTCTTGTTCTTCAAGTCTAATGTACCAAAGGGTGTCACATGCACAACCTCAAATATACCACTCCACTTGGACTTCAACTTTCCCGGAAACATCCGCAACCGAGAATTGAACAATAGCACAAGATCTCCTTCTTTGAACTCCTTGTTCTGGATGTACTTGTCATAGAGGTACTTCATCTTGTCCTTATATAAGGACGAACTTGAATATGCATGGAACCGAAATTCATCAAGCTCATTCAATTGTGCAACCCTTAATTTGGCGGCGACATCCCATTCAAGATTAAGCTTCTTCAATGCCCACATAGCCTTGTGCTCAAGTTCCACCGGTAGGTGACAAGCTTTCCCGAACATTAACTAATACGGAGACATACCAATCAGTGTTTTGTAAGCCGTCCTATAAGCCCAAAGAGCATCTTCAAGTTTCTTTGACCAATCCGTCCGGTTGGCATTCACGGTCTTTGACAAAATACTGTTGATCTTCCGGTTGGAAACTTTCACTTGCCAGCTTGCTTGAGGATGATAGGGGGTCGACACTTTGTGAGTAACACCATACTTTGTAAGTAAGGTATCAAAAGATTTGTTGCAAAAATGTGATGCCCCATCATTAATAATAGCCCTTGGAATACCAAACCTTGTGAAGATGTTCTTTTTCAAAAATGCCACCACACTCTGAGCTTCATTATTGGGCAAAGCCACGGCTTTAACCCACTTTGACACATAATCCACAGCTACCAATATGTAAGTATTCCCACAAGAGCTCACGAACAGACCCATGAAATCAATGCCCCACACATAAAAAATGTCAATCTCCAAGATGGTGGTGAGGGGCATCTCATTTTTCTTAGAAATCCCACCGGCCCTTTGACATTCATCACAACGCTTGACGAGATCGCTAGCGTCCTTGTAAAAAGTAGGCAAATAGAATCCACAGCTCAACATTTTTGTTGCCGTTCTAGCTCCACCATGGTGACCACCATATGGCGAAGAGTGGCAAGCCTCAAGAATTTCTATTTGTTCCTCCTCCGGTACACATCGTCGAATCACACCATCAGTACAAATCCGGAAGCGATAAGGCTCATCCCAATAATAGTCAAGGTAATCCCGTTTGAGTTTCTTCCTTTGGTTTGAAGAGAACTCATTCCGTACAATGCCACTCACAAGATAATTGGCTAAGTCAGCGAACCATGGCATCTCGGTCATAGAAATGGCTAGGAGTTGCTCGTCGGGAAATGAATCATTTATCTCAAGTCCATCATTTGGCCTCCCCTCCTCCTCCAAATGAGACAAGTGGTCCGCCACTTGGTTTTCACTACCTTTGCGTTCTTGAATCTCTAGATCAAACTCTTGCAAAAGAAGTACCCACCGCATTAGTTTTGCTTTAGAATCTTTCTTGCTTATCAAATATCGAAGCGCCGCATGGTCGGTGTGAACAATCACCTTTGTACCTATCAAGTACGGGCGGAACTTCTCCATAGCAAAAACAATAGCAAGGAGCTCTTTTTCGGTCACTGTGTAGTTGACTTAGGAATCATTCATGGTCTTACTAGCATAGTAGATGGAAGATTTTATTGATACGTTGCCCTAACACCGCTCCAACCGCCACATCGCTTGCGTTACACATGAGCTCAAAAGGTAAGCTCTAATCTGGTGCGGTGATAATAGGAGTAGTAGTCAACTTAAACTTGAGCAATTCGAATGCCTTCATACAATCTTCGTTGAAATGGAACTTGGCATCCTTCTCCAAAAGTTTGCACAAGGGGTTTACCACCTTAGAAAAGTCCTTGATGAATCGGCGATAGAACCCCGCATGACCCAAAAAGCTCCTCACTCCCTTCACGGATGCAGGGGGGGGGGGAGTTTGGAGATCACCTCTATTTTGGCCTTATTGACCTCAATACCATGCTTTGAAATTTTGTGTCCAAGGACTATGCCTTCCTCGACCATGAAGTGACATTTCTCCCAATTCAAAAGCAAGTTTGTTTCCTCACATCTTGCCAATACATTGTCCAAGTTATCCAAGAACTCATCGAAAGAATTCCCCACCATGGAAAAGTCATCCATGAAGACCTCAAGAAAATCCTCCACCATATCGGTGAAAATGGCCATCATACACCGTTGAAAAGTTGTCGGTGCATTACATAACACAAATGGAATCCGTGAGAATGCGAACGTACCATAGGGACAAGTGAAAATAGTCTTCTCTTGGTCCTCAGGAGCAATAAGAATTTGATTGTAGCTGGAGTATCCATCAAGGAAACAATAAAAATCACGTCCGGCCAACCGATCAAGCATTTGATCAAAAAATGGAAGTGGAAAATGATCTTTCCGAATGACTTTGTTGAGCTTGCTATAGTCCATGCAAACTCTTCACCCGGTGACCATCCTTGTAGGGATAAACTCGTTCTTGTCATTTGTTACCACAGTCATTCCCCCTTTCTTTGGGACACATTGCATCAGAGAGGTCCACGAGCTATTGGAAATGCGGTAAACAACCCTGGCATCCAACCATTTAATGATCTCCTTCTTCACTACCTCTTGCATTGCTTCATTTAATCTTCTTTGATGTTCAAAGGAGGATTTGGCATCCTCCTTCAAAATAATCTTGTGCATGCAAAAGGCGGGGCTTATACCCCGAATATCCGCCAATGTCCATCCTATAGCTTTCTTCCTCTTTTAGAGCACCGCCAAAGTAGAATCTACCTGCACATTAATCAAGAAAGAGGAAAGAATAACAGGTAAAGTAAAACATGGGCCAAGAAACTCATACCTGAGATGTGAAGGCAAAGGCTTTAACTCAAAAGTGGGAGGCTCCTCGATTGAGGGCTTTATTGGAAAAGTCTTCCGGTTCTCAAGATCTAAGGACAATTTTCGGGGTTCATAGTTGTACGACCCCATTCCTTGAAAAGAATTTACACATTCCATAAAGCCTTCCTTCTCATCATCATCATGATTAAGCAATACGGCTTCCAAGGTATCATCAACATTCATCACGGCACTAGCATCATCAACAATCACTTCGGTCACTAAGTCCACAAACAAACAAACTTCATTGCTATTCGGTTATCTCATAGATTTTTACACATGGAAAACCACTTTTTCATCGCCCACCCGGAAGGTGAGCTCACCGGCTTCCATATCAACAAGAGCCTTTCCCGTAGCAAGGAAAGGTCTACCCAAGATAATAGGCACCTCACAGTCAACCTCACAATTAATAATCACAAAGTCCGCCGGAAGGATGAACTTATCAACACGAACCAACACATCATCAATAATACCCAATGGTCTCTTCATAATCCGATCCGCCATTTGCAACCTCATAGATGTGGGTCTTGGTTGCCCAATTCCCAAAGTTTTGAACACCGAGTAGGGCATCAAGTTGATACTTGCCCCTAAATCACATAGAGCTTTGGCAAAGTCGGCGCTCCCAATAGTGCAAGGGATTGTGAAAGCGCCGGGATCTTCCAATTTTGGAGCCATTGAGTGCACAATAGCACTCACTTGATGTGTAATCTTGATAGTCTCGCAATTCATTGATCTTTTCTTTGTCACAAGTCCTTCATATTGCATAACCGGGCATTTGTTCCAACTCCTCAACCAACGGCACATTAATGGATAAACCCTTCATTATGTCAATACACTTCTTGAATTGGTTCTCACTATTTTGCTTGGCGAGCCTTTGAGGGTATGGAGGAGGAGGCCTTGGCATTGGTGCCTTGGCCTTTGGCACTACCGGTTCTGGTATGTCAATCACGTGCTCCCTAGACAGGTTCACTTCTTCTTGGGTCTCCTCCACACTTTCGTCAATATCAATCCTCACTTCTTCATTAGCTTGAACCACATTTCTCGGAGTCTCATCTTCTTGAACCAACACATCATCATCCACAATTCTTCTTTGAGTTGAGATGGTTGCATCTACACCTCTTCCACTCCTTGTGGTTACGGCCATGGCATGTACCGTGTTGTTCCCACCCTTCGGGTTCACCACCATATCACTAGGTAGTGCCCCCTTAGGATGAGTGTTTAAAGCTTGCGAGATTTGCCCCAATTGAACTTCCAAATTGTGGATTGAAGTGTTGTGGGAGTCTAATTGAGCATCGGAGTCGGCATTTTTCTCCATCATTTGCTTGAACATATTTTCAATCCGTCCCATTTCATTATTGGAAGAACTAGGACCTTGAGACGGATAAGGAGGTAGGTTGCTTGGTTGTTGATACATCAGGGGCCTTTGAAAGCCCGACCTCCGATTCCCTTGGTTATTATTATTCCAACCCCCTTGGTTGTTGCCACCCCAATTGCCTTGATTATTGCCTCCCCAATTTCCTTGGTTACCTTGATTATTCCAATTTCCTTGATTATTGTTATTCCCCCAATTACCTTGATTGTTGTTACCACCACTCCAATTGCCTTGGTGGCCTTGATTGTTCCAATTTTCTTGATTTCCTTGTGATCACCATTGTTGTTGATGTTGGCCTTGAGCATTTTCTTTGGCCTTGATAATTGTGGACATATTACACTTCTTCTTCTTGCTCATTGTACAAATCACCTTGGTCATGCCCAGTATCATCTTCCACAAATTGTTCCGGACGGTTTTGCACTTGTTGACCTTTTTTCCATCTCTTATTCATCATCATATTCATACCTTACATCGTATTCACTTGCTTCGGCCCTTAAACTTGTTGAAGCTGAACTTTGGCCAATTGATTCATTGTGATCGTCAACTCGGCAATAGCTTGCCCATGATCATGTAGTTCCTTCTGTAGGTGAATGGCATTTGGGTCACCTTGAGGAACATTGGCTCTACTTTACCATGCCGATGAGGTATCTGCCATTTCATCCAAGATTTCACATGCTTTGGCATATGGCGTGGTCATGAAGTTCCCACCGGCGAGTTGATTTACCACACATTGATTTGTCGTGTTGATCCCCCTGTAGAAGATTTGTTGGATCATGGCCTCAGTCATATCATTATTCGGGCACTCTTTAACCATGGTCTGATATCTTTCCCAAATCTCGTGCAATGGCTTATTAGGTTCTTGCTTGAATGCTAGAATCTCATCCCGAAGTATAGCCATATGCCCTGGAGAGAAGAATTTGGCAGTGAATATTTCTGCCAACTCATCCCATGTATGGATGGAATGATTGGGTAATCTCTCTAACCAGTCCAATGCCTTTCCCCATAAAGAAAAGGGAAATAGCCTCAACCGCAACGCATCCTCAAAAATATTGGTTTGTTTGCATCCCCAATAAGTATACACGAACCCTTTGATATGCTTGTAAGCATTTTGACTCGGAGCCCCGGTGAAAAATCCTCGTTGCTCAAGCAGTGTAAGCATCACATTGGTGATTTGAAAGTTGCCCGCCCTAATGCGGGGAGAGACTATGGCACTTACATAACCCTCATTCGAAAACACCCGATGTGCAGCCGCTCTTGGTGGAGATGGGGAGGGGGTTGGGAATGTTGTCATGAGGCAGTCGGCCTCGCCTATTTTCTTGAGGTTCGGGATGAACCTCATCACCTTGATCATCGTACACTTCCTCCCCCAATGGCAAATCCCTGAGAGGCTCATTGTTGAGAGTCATTCTTGTACCTATAATCAATTCAAAAATAAAATTAATGACTCGGAAGGAAAAGAAGACAAATCATGCACAAACCTAGATATATAGCTAAATCCGTTTAGCTCCACGGCAACGGTGCCAAAAGATGATATCGCCCAAACTCACACCACTAATTTAGGTTGCGAGGCGATCGATGCAATAATAAAAACCCAACGCGAGTCGGGGTCGATTCCACATGGAGCTTGATGTGGGATTAGGTATATACCTAGTGTGAATGTATGATGTGCCTAAGATTACACTTCCACATTTTCAATTGTTGTTTCTACTTCTACTTTTACGCTAATGCTTGTAATTGTAAAGCTAAGAGATAATGTTTTGGTTTTGGTTGTTTTTCAAGTTATAAAATATCTAGGGTTGCGACTTCCGCCTAGTTGGTTACCTAACTGATTTAGAGCTTTAGGGCATGTTTGGTTGATCGGGATACAATATAGCAATCACACGCAATTACTCACTCTATACCTCTCGGTAGTTTGAGTAATTTTTCCCAATTTGGCTTTCTCAAGTCCAAATGGGTATCTCACGAAACAAGTGATAAATGCTCAAGTCAGGTCTTACTATCTCTAGATTCGACCATTTAATTGGGGCTATAAATTTCTTGAGTTCACCCCAATTTCTTGTTAGCCAAGTTTTCCTAGACTTAGTCTCATTTTTCTCAAGTATAGACTAAGTCAATTAGGCATTAATCAATGTTTGCAACCATCAATTCTCAAATTCAAGCAAGAACTAGGCTAAATATCATATACTCAATCATAAATAAGCCCTAAATCAATCACCCATTAAGTACCCATACTAGGGTTGGGTCACAACCCTAGCTAAGGGTTTAGATACTCATGAAAAATGAAGAAATTAAAGAAGAAACTAAAATAAAATGTATAATAATTGATTAAGGAAAGAAAATCTAATGCTTAAATGCTAAACTAGTACAAAGTTACCCAATACAGTAAATAAAAACAGCTCTAAGTGTTCAAGTGCACCAAACTTAACCTAAAAATGACAAAAAGATCTATTTATACCCAGCTAAAAATATCTGACAAAATTGGCCCTGCGAAGGTTATGCGGCCGCACAATTCTGTGTGTGGTCCGCACTTTGACACTGACTGGTCAGGTTGGCTTTCTGCGGTCGCATAAAAGTGGGATGCGTCCGCACTTCCTCTAATTGTACGGATTACACATTTCTGAGTGCGGCCGCACTCTTGCTCTTGGACTGGATCTGAGCTTCATTATGCGGACCGCACATTTATGAGTGCGGCCGCATTTTGGCATCCTGCGGCCAAACAATAATAGTGCGGTCCGCATATCTTCAAGCTCCCAGACTACAAGTCTCTGAATCTAGTCTTCTGCGGCCGCACACTGTGAAGTAATTCTATCAGTGCATCTTCGGAGTTTGCGGCCGCACACAGTATTGTGCGGTTCGCACTGTAGCACTTTTTGCCTTGTTTTGGTTCTTGTCCAATTTTACTCCTTTTTGAGTGGATTTTCACTTCTTTCGCTCGTTTCCCAACATTCCTGCAAGAAAGCACATTTCATTAGTTCTCGGGAATACCTTTAAGCATTTTTGAGCTAAAACGTAAGTAAAAGAGAGCAAATAAGCAGTCAAAAATCCCTACTTATCAGCCAACACCCCCAATTTCCTCTTTAAATTCATCAACTAATTGCTAAAAAAGAAGATGCTTTCATGGAATATAATCATAAGGGAGTCAAGAACACTTACCCCAAGTTGTGTGGAAAACTTCCTCTCCAAAGTCGCCCAAACCGAGCTCCAAAATATCCAAAATGAGAAAAATCTCGGAAACTCTCGTTTTTAACACTGCCCAGGCATTTCCTCCCCTGCAGTGCCTAGGCTCGCACCTACGCATCCGCTTTTGCGGACGAAAATGCGCGCCTGCGGACATAGCCAGCCCTCCAAAGCCTCACATCTGCGGGCTCGCAGATGCGCATTCCCCCTTCACACCTGCATTCGCTCCAGGCCAGCCCCACTCCCGCATCTATGCCAACCACGTCGCACCTGCGCATCGCACATGTGGCCAAGACTCTCGCAGGTGCGATCACAATAGAGGCAGCAGTTCTAGCATTTTCCTTAAGTCCGAATTTGATCTGTTAACCATCTGAAACTCACCCGAGACCCCCGGGACCTCAACCAAATATACCAACAAGTCTCATAACATAATACAGACCTACTCGAGGCCACAAATCACACCTAACAACATCAAAACGACGAATCACACCTAAAGTTAATCAATGAACTTTGAAACATCAACTTCCACAACTGATGCCGAAACTTATCAAATCACGTCCGATTGACCTCAAATTTTGCACACAAGTCACATTTCACATTACGGACCTACTCCAATTTCTAGAATCGGATTCCGACCCTGATATCAAAAAGTCAATCCCCCAGTCAAACTTTCCAAAAATTCAATTTTCACCATTTCAAGCCTAATTCCACTACGGACCTCCAAATAATTTTCCGAACATGCTCATAAGTCTAAAATCACTGCACGGAGCTATTGAAATCATCAGAATTCAATTCCGATGTTGTTTGCACATAAGTCAACATCCGATCAACTTTTTCCAACTTAAGTTTTCCATTATGAGACTAAGTGTATCATTTCACTCCCAAATCCTTCCGGACCCTATCCAACTAATCCGTTAAGTCATAAAACAACTGTAAAGCATAAGTTGAACAGTAAATGGGGGATGGGGATGTAATACTCAAACGATCGTCCAGGTCGTTACATTCTCCCCCACTTAAATATACGTTCGTCCTCAAACCTGCCAAGAGTTGTTTCCAAGCCATCCAATCACTATTCCATCTTACCACGCACGTACCCGGGGGTGATCCTACATCACCCTATTCCACATAGGCCTGACAACACAATACAACTAAAATTCCTTAATTTAACCTTATCTCAAAAACCTTGGAATTCAATTCCCAACCTTCAGAATTTCTTTTCAAGACACGAATCTTACATTTACACATTGTATGAGTCTGAACAAGCTGCATTGAGCTATAACTATAATCACCCAGCATGTTACACAACTCTCCCGCTCGTAGCACCATTCCTGATCACAGTAACTACTTCAAACCAACCAAGTACTAGCATTAAACCCTATATCGAACAAAACCTCATCCCAACACATTCGTACACTGTTGATAATAAAAGAAACACGCAGAATCTCATAGCCCCTTATCAGATCAACAAGTCATGGAGCTCTCTCTCACCCCAACCAGAATCATAATCACTTGCTAAGCCGACTTTCAATATTATCCTCCCAATATACCGTAATCAAACCTAATAGTACCCACTCTTGGTCCAATGACCTTATATTATTAAACACAACTATCCCATTGACATTCCACATCAATACAACTCAATCCACAACTGCGCAACCTTGTACCCAAAATGGAAGATGTCTCAAAGTAGAGAAACGTATTGTAAGTTCAACAAGAAATACTACAACCAAAATGTTATGAGCTCATTACATACCATAGAACCAAGACACACGAATTTAATAGCAGTAACCAGCTCTTCTAGAGCTCATATTAACATCACTCGCATGGACAACTCACGTGCTATAACATAAAATATTTGGACCCGCACGGATAACTCACGTGTCAACAATATCAGTATATGGATCTGCACGGACAACTCACGTGCCAATAATATCAGTATATGGATCCGCACGGACAACTCACATGACAATAATATCAGTATATGGATCCGCACGGACAACTCACGTGCCAATAATATAATCTGTCTGGCATGGTCACAGGCCTCCAGTCCAATCATATTATACATGAGCAATCAAATAAGTACACTTGTATATGATAAATGAAGTAGAATTCACATGCTCCTAAACTGGTATAAATAACACGCCATAGAGTAGGCATGTGCAAAGTGCGCTATCACAACTCAAATCGGCAGTTAACACAGAAATAGTAACTACCCAGTTTATTCAGGGAATTAGCCTCTTTGTAACCTCAAGTATAACCCATATAGTTCTCAATAAAGGTATGAATAAGAGAAACGTCATAACTTTACGCTTAACCATCAACTCTAGGCATATCATAGCCAAAACCTTTTCCCGAATCTGAATACTTGCCCTGATGCCCGCACATGGGCTGAAACCTCCCATATATATATATATATATATATATATATATATATATATATATATATATATATATATATATATATATATATATATATATATACGCACTCGTAGCGCGTAGTCATCACAAATAATTAACGCAACGAGTGCCTCCACTGAGTTTAAGTAAAATACTCACCTCACACAGGCCGCAACCCTGAAACAATATGCTTCGGAGAACTCCCAGTCTCCAAATTCATAGAATACATGAACCACCGTAACTGATCCCAACTCTAGCACTCGAATGACTAACACATCCTTCATGCACGATCATCCCACGAGGAAATCTTTCATAATTCTTCCGTGCCACATAGCAATAATTTGAATATCAACAGTCTATCAATCATGTGAGTACCGCAATACTAATGAACACCCGTAAATCAAAACACTATGTACTTTTTGAAATGCACACCCTTCTCAGGGATTACCGAGCAGTTATAACATTCATCTAAATATTTGAGACTGACCATTCTGTTCAAAATTCGTGATCTCCCTTTTCAAGAATAAACTGTCACCTTGTACATGTAAATCTAAACCCCGCACAACACCCATATCTATCATGCCATCACATGAAAAATACGAGAACCTCATAATCATTCTGAGTCACAAGTAGAATACAAATCCGATCAACTTGAAGCCTTCCATTTGATTCCATCCGGTAGAAAATCACAATACTCAACATGTTCCTCAGGCCGGTAGGAAATATACATCTCAACTCGTGGTAGAAATCCTCGAGAATGCCTTGGAGTCCATTTGTACATAATCAAGCCATCTGAACTGAATCTCTCTAACTCAACTAAGCCACATAGGTTGCCAAATCCCAAAGTATTGACACAAAACACCCGTAAAGCCCCACCTCATCATAAGAACGAAAAGAACTGAGCATACCATTGCCATATTGATCCAGCATGTTACCCATTTGTCCTATTTTCTCCGGATTTCTTCTGAATTACCCTCAAGTTGACAATTCTCCTTGTCAGAACACAACGATCCTTACCCAAAGCTCACTACAAGACATCCTAACATAATACCACATCACCCTAAGGTCCATAAGCCACTGTATTCTTCTTAAGCACCTCCATAAATACCACAACCGTAACACTCACTCTGAAAATACCTTATGTGAATTTAAATTTTTTCTTCTTACCTTTCTTATACAAAAATGTAGAATCCATAATCATACAGAATTACTGAAAATCCCGACACCACTAAATGTAAATCTCAGATTCTATCCATACACAAATCTTCTCGATTGCTATATATAATTCTCGAACCCATTAGAACCTTCTCAGGAGTCACCCATTTTGCTAAAATCTAAATTGCACCATCCAAATGGGCGGAAAGACACGTGCCTCATTAGTACAACAACACTCAAAGAGGTAACCTTGCCTTAACACGACCAATCAAATTCAAACTTCGCGCACACTACATCATTCTCAAATAACAACTCACTCATTCCATGATTTTCATATACTCATAAAGCACAGTATAACCCCTATTTAGAAATTGCCTTGTTCGAGTCATCCTCGATCTTAACCTCTGCAAGTCATAACTAACCCACAAGTATGCCTCAGCCCAAAACTAAACCTTTACATATAACCATGAAATTGAATTGTCAATAGCAAACTCCCCCACTTGGCTCAAAGCCATAAATTTAAACACTCGATAACTCATAATATCCATACTCTATTATTGCCATAATACTTCAGTCAGTTCAACGAAAATTCTTCTCAAGCTCATACAACGCCAACCATAAAATTCCTTAATCGTCCGCTAAGCTCGCATTCATTCTCTTAACACTCAAGTCAACTTTCTCAACCCGATTCAAATTCAAATCTCAACACATACGCCCCGCTGGTAGCGAAGAAACTCTCTATTCACATTATAAGGAACACACCTACGTAGATTACTCCGCAGGGGATAACCCACCTACTTAGCCTCAAATTGGTATCTTGTTATACCCTTCCGCAGTTACAATTACTATGAAATCACTTAATCTTTCTGAGTCCAAACTTATTAACCAGATATGAGAATTTAATTTGTCCCAAAATTTAACAACGTGAAAAATCCTTCAAAACATTAATACTCGAGATTGTACGTTACATCAAAACGAAAATCAAGCACCCAATGCCCCTTTATTTACATTTCAAGGAAACACTTTTCGTCACATTCAAATCGTCTTAACACATCCCGCGGTCACATCATAATCATCACAAAGACATTTTACCGCTCATCAAGCCACAAATTCCACTCGTAGGGACATTACCAGACATATGAGTCCAAATGTACAAGTTACAACTGAAGCTACCGAGCTTAAGCTACGGTCTAACCATGGCCTCAAGTCCTCTAGACTAGCCCATCACCAAAACACATAATACACATCTCGAACCTCGTTCATAGAATCACAAGCCGGCGATTCACAGCTGATACCGAGCGCTCATGTGCGCATACGAATGTGTGGAAGGAATTCAAAGAGTTATGTCTCAAGCTGAATCAATTTCGCACGATAAGGAAAGAAAGATGGGAAGTATATATCCTAAATTCCCCGTAGCCTCTCGAAGATAAGTATGAACGTCATCATACCGATGCACAAGACTCTACTAGACACTTGCTCATGACTTGTAGAACCTATGAACCTAGAGCTCTGATACCACCTTGTCACGACCCAAAATTCGTCTAGTCGTGATAGCACCTAACCCAACCCGCTAGGTAAGCCAATTAATCACTAACCAATTCCAATAACAATTAGTAAAGCAAATTTAAGTAAAGAAATATCTTAATCTTATACATTTCTCAAGAATTGGTAGTACAAATCATGAGCTTCTAAGAATAGAGTATACAAAACTGGTATGAAGTAAATACATCATATGTTTGAAAAGTACATAAAATGAGTTTTACGAATCTAAGGCTACCATGAACAAGAGGCAGCTACAACCGGAGCGCAGGTACATCTTCAGATCCAGCTCCCAACGAACATAGCAACATTAGCAGCCAATATCTGCACGCAAGATGCAGAAGTGTAGTATGAGTACAACCAACCCCATGTACTCAATAAGTAACAAACCTAACCTTAGGTTGAAAGTAGTGATGAGCTTGTACCAAGGTCGGGTCCCAACTTCAATAACCAGCAATAGTTCATAACAACATAAAACAAGTAATACTAGAAGTAACTCAACAATCCAATGCTCAACAAAAACATAATTTCTGAAAATAGTTCTGCCTTTCAAGTACATCAATGAAAACCCAAATCGTTTACCACAGTTGCCAAAAATATGAATAAGTTTGAAAATAATAATTTTTCCAAAATTCTTTCAATAATAAATAAGATGTTTCATTTTCTTTCCAAATAACCAGTGTAAAACAAATGCATCACTATGCCCATCTGTCAACATGTGTGAGAAATCATGAATGACGTGATACCGTACAGTATGAGGAAAATACATCTCTATGCTTGTATGTCATGTGTACATATTAATGCAATGTTGTATGTGATGCACCATACTGACAGTCATATGTGCTCACACTCTCAAATACTCAACCACTCGGTACTGTATATGGCTCATACAGCCCAGGAAAGATCCACCTCGGAATATATACATCACTGACTATAAGTCACCCAGTACCGAGGAAGGCTAATCCAGCCCTGTGGAGAAGATCCATCTCCAGGTTCACATTCTCAAATACTCAACCACTTGGTACTGTATATGGCCCATACGGCCCATGGAAGATCCATCCCAGAACATATACATCACTGACTATAAGTCACCCAGTACCGAGGAAGGCCAATCCAGCTATGTGGAGAAGATCCATCTCCATATAATATCAACTGCACTTACTGGGGGTGTGTGCAGACTCCGGAGGGGCTCCTTCAGCCCAAGCGCTATCACAATCAGTATCAATATCAGAATCAATCAGGCCCTCGGCCTTACTTAGTCATCAATCTCTCCAGTCTCTCTCTCATAGGTTCACAATGTCATGAAAATAGCCTGAAAATGATGGTATGATGTATCAATAAATAACAACAGAGACTGAGATATGATATGCATATGAATGCGTATGACTAAGTATGTAATGCAATGAAAGAAGATAACTTAACAGCAGAAATGACCTCGGTGGGTCCCAATAAGATAAACATGTAGTCTAAACATAGTTTATAGAATGAATAACATTTTGATAACTATAGCATGAATCACATTTTGATAACTCTAGTACGTAGATATTTCATGATTTCAGACAAGTTCAAATAACTACACAGTACCACAGAAATAACTGTCACAGTTCACACGGTGCACGCCCACATGGCCGTCACCTAGAGCATGTGTGTCACCTTAATACCAAATATATAACACGCATACTCAGAGTTCATAACCTCAGCTCCAAGATTAGAAGAGTTACTTACCTCGAACAAGACGAATTCAAAGTCGAGCAAGTTAAACAATACTCCAGAAATTTTATTATGTGCGTATCAACTTCTGAACGGCTCGAATCTAGTCACAATAAATTTGATTTAGTCCACACAATTTATAGGATTTAATTCCATATCAAAATACTAATATTTTTCCATAAAATCCAAAATTACACTCTAAAAATTTCCCGTGGGACCCATGTCCCAGAAGCCGACGAAACTTACAAAATTCGACAACCTATCCAATTACAAGTTCAACCATACTAATTTCACTCAATTCCGACTCCAAATCGATGTTCAAAACTCAAAAATTCGTATTATGAACTTTAGGCCAACATCTCCAATTCCCTCTTTAAATTCATCAACTAATTGCTAAAAATAAAGATGGATTCATGGAATATAATATAAGGGAGTCAAGAACACTTACCCCAAGTTGTGTGAAAAAATTCCTTTCCAAAATCATCCAAAATGTCCAAAATGAGAAAAATCTCGAAAACCCTCGTTTTTAACACTACCCGGGCATTTCCGCACCTGCGGTGCCTGGGCTCGCACCTGCGCATCCGCTTTTACGGACGAAAATGTGTGCCTGCGGACACAGCCAGCCCTCCAAAGCCTCGCATTTGCGGGCTCGCAGGTGCGCATTCCCCTTTCGCACCTGCTTTCGCCCCAGGCCAGCCCCACTCCCGCATCTGCGCCAACCACGCCACACCTGCGGCCAAGACTTTCGCAGGTGCGATCACAACAGAGGCAGCAGTTCTAGCATTTTCCTTAAGTTCGAATTTGATCTATTAACCATCTGAAACTCACCCGAGGCCCACAGGACCTCAACCAAATATACAAATAAGTCCCATAACATAATACGGACCTACTCAAGGCCTCAAATCACACCTAACAATATCGAAACGACGAATCACACCTAAATTCAAAATCAATGAACTTTGAAACTTCAACTTTCACAACCGATGCCGAAACCTATCAAATCACGTCCGATTGACCTCAAATTTTGCACACAAGTCGCATTTCACATTACAGACCTATTTCAATTTCCAGAATCGAATTCCGACCCCGATATCAAAAAGTCAATCCCCCGGTCAAATTTTTAAAAAATTTAACTTTTACCATTTCAAGTCTAATTCCACTACGGACCTCCAAATAATTTTTCGAACACGCTCATAAGTCCAAAATTATCATACGGAGCTATTGGAATCATCAGAATTCAATTCCGAGGTGGTTTGCACATAAGTCGACATCCGATCAATTTTTTCCAACTTAAATTTTTCATTATGAGACTAAGTGTCTCATTTCACTCCGAAATCCTCCCGGACCCTATCCAACTAATCCGGTAAGTCATAAAACAATCGTAAAACATAAGTTGAACAGTAAATGGGGGAACGAGGCGGTAATACTCAAAACGACCGATCGGTCGTTACAATTATATAATCAATATATAATTATATATACAATAATTATTTTTTGTATAAAATTTTTAGTTTTAGTCTGTCTAAAATTGTCTGATTATGTATTTGATGTATGTGATTTTTTTCACTTAGTTCGTATAATTTATATTTTTATAATACAATTTTAAACAATGTGAGTACATCTTTTGAGATTTGGACCAAAGATCTCGCTGGGTGTGGGGGTTTGGAAACAAACATAATTCTCGGCTGACATTTTGTGGACTCTTTGGGGGTTGGCTACACTATTATAGGGTTATGTGTAGATTAATTTTTAGGACTAGGCAAAGTTTAGAATGCTAGTGAGCTAGCTATTTGCGTTTTTTTTCCTTTATAATAATATAGATACATATATAAATTATTTTTATGCTCGTGTTCTTCATCATCTAAAAAGATGTGATTTATGTGTACTTGAATCATCAAGGTTTAACTAAATTTAAGTAAATCATCCAATCATAAAATAATAGTAAGTATTGTTGTATTCTTTAAGTTATTTTATAACTTTAAGGGTATAACTATGACATTTTAGAATGTTTATTACTTTTGAAACATGTTTGGTAATATTTGGCATAAGATATCAGTGCATCGCATGAACGTAAAGACTAGTTAATTTAAAAATTATTTTTGAGCAACAATTAGCGTTAGGCCAAACATTTTAAAAGTTCTAAGTGTTTTATTCTCAAAAGTACTTTTCAAAAAAAAAAAAAACTTTTGGAAGAAACTATTTTTTCCTGCTCCTCAAAAATTGTTATTAATTTCACTCGAAAGTATTTTTTTTTTCTTCTAAAAGCTTGGTAGAATACTTCAAATTTGCAAAAATATTTTTGACCAAAAAAAGATATTTTTAAATGCTTGCTATTAGTCTTCCTACATAATTAAGTTGTCTCACACTCACAAATTATGTGTCCGCTACTAGTTGTACTTTCTTGTGCAAAGCGAAACTCTAATGCTTTGGAGTTTGGATGATAGGGGCAACAACGTAAAACTGAAACACTTTCTCAAGTTCAACAACCACAACAACAACCGAATATAACCGAGGTCCAAGGAGGTAGTGTGTAGGCAGACCTTACTCCTACCCTGGGTTACATGGACTGTTTTCGATAGACCCTCAACTCCCTCCTTTTAAAAATTCTTCACTTTATTCTTGGGTTAACTCGAACTCACAAACTTTTGATTGAAAACGAAGGATGCTCACGCAACCCACTATCGTCGCTTCCTTCGAGTTCACTAGCAGCTAAATCATTGAATAATGTAATAACATAAGATATGATTATGTACATATACAGCTAGCTGGCGTTGATAATTTAAAATTCATAGTCAGAATATGGGCAATATTATATTTGGCAATAATTCAGAGTTGCTAGTAGGCCTCATTCATTAATTAGTGTGTAATAAGAATCATTCTTTTCCTTCTCACTAATCATTGACTAAACTTCCATCACCATAGATTAAAATCTCTGCTCCTGGCGGAAGGTTCATTGCTTAAGAACTGTAGGTCAGTGTTTTTTCTTACTTTACTATAGAAAGCATATTTCCTTTTGATCTTACCCCTTTTTCAAACAAGTGGCAGCTTTTAAACTTCAATAAGTTCTTTTTTCTTTCAAAATTAAATTAAGACAACATGGAATGATTACTCGTACAGTGTTTTGTTTCTGTTACTGATTGTAAATTCGTTGTTTCAATTATTTTGAAATATGTTGCTATATATGGTAATTTTAAATATAAGTCATACAAAACGGAATTCAAAATTTTAGTAAGCTGGATTAATAATGAATGAAATAAAAAATAATTATAAATGTTTAATTGAACTGGGAATTTATAGATCTATGTAAAGGAATCTGAATCTGGAAACGGGAATATTTTGATCTAATTCGCACATAAGGGGAATTTTGCATTAGGTTTTCGCGAGCTGGATTGATGATTAAAGAAACAATGAAGAGTTCCAAATGGTTTTTTTACAAATCTATGTCAGAGAATTAAGAGTTCCAAATGGTTTTTTTACAAAGTCTAACTGGAATGTTACCATTGTTTGTACCCATTATTTTTTCCTGATCTTTATGGTTCTTCGTCCAAACTTATTGGTTTTTTATTGCTTACTGGAGATATGTCGTTGCTCTTACTAATGTTAGGCATACTGCTCTTTGACAGCAAGCATTTCAACCTCAACAACCAGAAAATAGATCAAGCTAATTAGGATGGAGGATGTCAACATTGATGAGAGTGCTCTAACTCCTAGACCAACTACTCAAGTAACTGAAGAGGAACCTGTGGGGCTTGAGGATGAAGCTGACAAGATAATTAAGCTACTGACCAGAGGAATAAGGGAACGGGATATTGTCTCTATTTTTGGCATGCCTGGTCTCGGAAAGACCACTTTGGCCAGAAAGATATTCAAAGATTCTTCTATTGTTTCTCACTTTGATGTTCGAGCATGGCTTACCATTTCTCAATCATATGATGTGAGAGAGCTGTTGAGGGATATCTATAAGCAAGTTACAGGTGTTAAGTACAATGGAGATAAGGAGAGTGACATAGCCGATATGTTGCGTAAGTGTTTAATAGGCAAAAGATATCTCATTGTCTTGGATGATGTATGGGAAGTAAAGGCATGGGATGAGTTAAGATTATGTTTTCCAATCGGTAAACAAGGAAGTAGAATCATGTTAACAACTCGACTTGAACATGTGGCAATGGAAGTCAAGCACTGTACCAATCCTTATTCCCCTCGATTCCTAACCAGGGAAGCGAGCTGGAAATTGTTGGAGAAAAAAGCATTTCAAAAGGAAACTTGCCCTCCTGAATTCCAGGATGTTGGGGTACAAATTGCGGAATATTGTAAAGGATTGCCTCTTACAGTTGTTTTGATTGGTGGAATTCTGGCAAAGAAAGAAAGGAATGTCTCAGAGTGGTGTGAAGTTGCAAACAATTTAAAGTCTCATCTTGGAGCAGTTGAAAGTGAGAGCAACTTGGCAATACAATTAAGTTACTGCTATTTACCAGATCATTTGAGACATTGCCTTCTAACTATGGGAGTATTTAGGGAGGATGAAAAATTTGGAGCATCTAAATTGATGTTACTCTGGATGGCTGAAGGCCTCGTTCAATGTAGTGATGAGAGAGGATTGGAGGAGGTAGCTGAAGGTTACTTGATCGATATAATTTCTAGTAGCCTACTAATGGTTTCAAAGACGACCTTTGATGGCAAGGTGAAGTACTTGCAAATTCACGATCTAGTGCGTGACTTTGTCTTAAACAAAGCTAAAGAAGAAAAGTTCATGCAAGCTATAGGGATACATAATCAATATCAACCTTCATATGATGAGGAACATCGAGTGTGCATTCACCTCGACCATAAGCTTCGTCATGATTTGCAGAGATTCAACAACAAAGTAGATAGATTCCTCACAAGCGGCTCCAAAAAAGGATCTTTTGGACAAGATCTTAAATCGTTCTTTGTTACTAATAACGCAGATGATTTTCTTGCTTATAAAGATTTTTGGAATACTGAGTCTAATTTTCACGGTACTGTTTCTGAAGTGTATTTATCTCGTTCCTATCACTTCTCGTCAGTTGGAGACTTAAGACTTCTTAGAGTGTTGGATTTCAAGAACTGCATTCCAGGGGATTATACGAATATAGTTGATATACTGCAATCACTAGTTTACCTGAGATACCTGGGAATGTGTTTCGAAAAGTTTTTTTTCGAGTGGGTATCACACATGTGCGACCTAGAAACTTTACTTGTGGATACTGAGATATTAGGAGAAGGGACACCTCATATTTGGAAGATGACGAAACTAAAGCATGTAGACCTAGAAACACTCTTACCTCGTGAGATATTTGCAGTTTCTGAAGAAGGTCCGTCTAAGTTGGAGAATTTGAGGGCATTTAATGGCATGTGGTTACTTCCTGAGGATATAGAGTTAATTGAGAGGTTTCCCAATCTTCAAAAACTTCTCCTCATAATAATTGACAAGGATTTTGATGAAGCTGACTCTATCGTTCTGAAATTGGATGTTCTTACACAGCTTCAATCTCTCGTGCTTGGTTCGATGTGTAATATCACCAAGTATTATTTACCTTCAAGTCTCAAAGAGTTGATCCTCCGCCAAGTTAATATATCAGCAAGTGCAACTTCCACAATCGCTGGGTTACCCAACCTTCAAAGACTGATATTTGAAGGGTGTATATTCGAGCAAGACGAGTGGGACGTGAGAGATATGGAGTTCCCGGTACTCAAAATCTTAAAATTTCGAGGCGTTCATCTTAGGGGATGGCATGTCTCAGAATCAACATCATTTCCCATGCTTGAGAGTTTAGTGCTAAAATCTGTTGAATTGCTTGAGAAGATTCCTGACAGTTTTGTGGATATTGGAACACTTGCATCAATCAAGGTGATCTATTGTGATGATAATCTCAATGCTTCAGCTTTGGAGATTAAGGAAGAAGTAGAAGCAACTTCAGGATGTGACAATCTCAAGGTCTATATTTTTCCACATTACTCTCGGTATGTCTTTCTTTTTAATTTTCATTTTTTTCTTTCTTGATAAACTAATTCAATTTTTGAGTTTAATTCATTATGTTATTGTTGTTATAACTGCAAAATATGTTTATATCTTTATGTTATGTTACATTAATCCAAATACATCGTTATTGTTGTTAAAAAAAAAGGGAACAAAAAGAAAAAGAAGAGGAATATGAAGAGGAAGAGAAAGAAGTAGAAGAAGAAGCAGCATCAGAAGTAGAAGCAGAAGAAAAAGACAAAGGAGAAGAAGCAGCAGCAACAGCAAAAGGAGAAGCAGAAGAAGATAAAAAAGAAGCAGCAACAGCACCAGAAGTAGAAGCAGAAGAAAAAGAGAAGGAAGAGGAAGAAGAAGAAGAAGAAGAAGAAGCAGCAGCAGCGGCAGAAGTAGCAGTAGGGGCAGAAGTAGAAGCAGAAGAAAAAGAGAAAGAAGAAGAAGAAGAAGAAGCAGCGGCGGCAGAAGTAGAAGTAGCAATAGGGGCAGAAGTAGAAGCAGAAGAAAAAGATAAAGGAGAAGAAGAAGCAGCAACAGCAAGAGCAGAAGCAGAAAAGAAAGAGGATGAAGAGGAAGAGGAGGAAGATGACAAAGTATCAGTATCATCATTTAAGACTTTCAATCTTGGTTTTATGCTTTTCCTTTTTCTTCTCTTATTCTTTTGGTCGCATAAATATAAGAAATAGTCCACGTAACTTATTAAGACATCTAGAAATTATAAAAGCTGTTTAGACATTTTTCCCATTCATGTTTATTCTCTGTAAAGCGCAGTAAATTTTGGACAATATTTTTATGCTTTGACTATTACATTCTTAGAAGGCAAGCACCATTGATCCACCTTCCCTTCTGATTATGCCTCTCTCTCCATAAAAAGCTTTCATATGTATTGACTTTAGTGGTTGGGGAAGGGGGCTTGTGCCAGTATACTGTAACACCATAAATAATGGGGGAATGGTTGTCTGCAATATTACAAAATAATCTGCTGAATAATTTGAGTTTTTCCATATCTTATAGCACGTCTTCACTTCCATAGTTCCCAGGTTGTAGTACAAGAGCTAAAGGACCAAGTCCTGTCCAGTTGTGCCACCAAAACAATGAACTTCCTTTATTAGCTTTCCATATCATATATGGCTCAGCTTTCTTTCTACTCTCCAGGAGCTTTTTGCAGCTCTATGATTGAGTAGAGCTCCATTTTCTAGTAATGATAAAGGGAAATGAAAGAAGCCCATAGACTCGTAAGTTAGAAAGGGAACTAAATCCTTAAGTTAGCATAATTTGCTCCATGAGCTCGAATGGTAAACAAATTTGCTACATGTATTTTTTTTATTTTGTTTAAGTCCATTTGACTTATTTTGACTGGTATAGTTTACCTTATCAAAATGAAAAAAAGAATAAATGGAGTACGAGGATAATCGTACTTTGTTTTTTCAATTTGTTAAAAACAAAGTAAGGTTTTTGTTTTTGGGATAGCTTTAAGACTTAGAAACTGGAGATTCCGAAAGACTTACTTTTTGGATATCGTTTGGAAATTAATTTTCACAAAATATTTTCTTTTCATTTTCTTTTTCAGCTTCAATGAAATGATATGAAATGGACTACATGATGAAAGTAGCACCGTTGTTTTTATGAGAGAAAGATTTAATTAAGAACTAAATATCCACTAGGTCCACAAGTGAATACATGATTTTAAGTAAATATTTGTGCAAACTCGGTATAAGTAACAGATTAATTAAATGTTGGAACATCAAATTTAGCATGTTCATGTATTAAAAAAGCCCTTTCGGAAGTAAGACGTGAACTTTTGTGAAACCAGGTATACATAGAATTAGCGTTTACTACAATAGTAACAATGTTTTGCTTCTTCGTACCATAGTTGGTTTTTTCATAAATATACTAATAAGATTTTCCAATTCCAGCTATTCCAATAGATCACTGTTATTATTTCCATGAGTCACTCTAGTTCCACAAGTGAAATCAGAACATACGTATACGTTATATATGTTCAAAGGAGCAGATACACGTTCCCTCTTTCTAAATTTTTTTAGTTCGGTATCTTGTTTTGGAGCTTTGACTAATTCGAATTTACGTCGTTTAAAGTTTACTAACGGAAAAAGCACCATGCCGTGATTTCACAAAATAATAGTATTCCATAATTCAAATAGGAAGTAAACAAGTTGTGAATCAAGTTGGTCGTAAATATACGTGAAAAATAAATTTAAGTATATTGAGGATGGTATAATTGAGAAAATGTTTAATTTGTTCCTTCATAATGTTCCTTTAATGAGACTATTATGAATACATTTTAAGAATAAAAACTCAATGTTGAGGTTGTAGTACTATTTTAAATTGTGTCTGTGTTTTAATGTGATATCATTATAGTAATTTAATTATTTGTCACCTTTTTTCACTTATAAAAAATGTGACACGGCTCATAAAATATACTACGCACGTCAGTTCCAATAAGTGCATAGTTTGTAATTGTAAAAACTTGTTGAATGATAACTAACCTCCCACCAGGAGAGAGAAGTCTTCCCTGCCACCCTCCTGTTTTTCTCAAAACTTTGGTGGTAATATCAGCAAAATGAGTAATTGTCTTTCTCGCAGTGTAAACTGGATAGCCCAAATAAGTGAAGGAGAAGTCTTGGTGTTTGAAACCAATGATATTTTTGATCCTTCTCCTCACTTTATTAGTGGCACGGGCAGCAATTAAGAAACAGATTTTGTCAGAGTTAATCTTTTGGTATGAGATTATTTCATATTTTCTCAATTGTCTATGGATAAGGGCAGGAGAGTACTTGTCCCACGAAGTGAAGATGATAACAACGTCGGCATATACAAGATAATTAACTTTGGGAATATTAGAATTTATATTTAAGCCAATGTACCTGTTTTTCATGTGGACATTGTTGTGCACTTTGGATAGAAGTTCAGCTGCCAAGATGAAGTGAGAGGGTTGATAAGTGGGGATTTTGACTACTTATTAGTATATTTTTGCTTTTGTTTTAATCCGAAAATATTGATTTATGTTCTCGAAACTAATGAAATTGTGCAAATTGCAGGAATGTTGGAAGTTTGGCCTCTCATGATGAAATCCGACTAAAAAAAGAGTGTTCCGAATCACAAGGCAATAAAGGGCGCAGAAGCAAAGAAGTGCGGTCCGCAGAAGAAAGTGCGGACCACAGAATTTCATCTGCGGCCGCAGACCAAGTAAAAGCACCCAGCAGAACTTTGGCCAATGTGCGGCCACAGAACAGGGTCTGCACTGATAAATTATTCAAAGTTCAGAGAGTGTACAAAAGACCAAGTCCTGAAGCTTTGCTGAAGTGCGGACCGCACAAGAATTGTACGGCCGCAGAAGATACTTCGCAGCCACAATCCAGAAATGTGCGGCTACAGAACCCAATCTCCTGCCAATTGAAAAAATATGCGAACCGCACATGGAATTGTCCCGAGGGGCATTTTTGTCAGTGAATTTTGGCCCACTACAAATAGACGAGTTTCACATTTTCAGGTCAAGTTTCGAAGTTTGAGATGCTGTAGCCGTTTCATTTTGCCATTTTAGGAAGTTTGCGATTATTTTAGTGTTTAAATATTATATTTTATCAATTTAATCTTTGATTATGGGTTTAATTAGCTTTTCTTCTTTATTTTCTTCAATTCCCACTATGAGTAGCAAGATTTTTACTAGGGTTGTGACCCAACCCTAGTGTGTAAATCTTATGGGTACATAATATAATGCTTGTTTATGATTGGGTGTTGATTATTTAGCTTAGTTCATGCTTCAATTTTAGAATTAATAGTTGAAAATATTGATTCATACCTTTTTGACTTAGTCTCTACTTGAGAAAGAGGGACCTAGTCTAGGATAACTTGGCTAACAAGGAATTGGGTTAATTGAGGGTTTGATTAGCCTAATTAAAGGGTTCAAACTAGAGATAGTAAGAACCCGACTTGAGCTCATATCAACTATTTTGTTTGATACCCATTTGGATTTGAGAAAGCCAAATTGGGAAAAATCACTCTTTGACCGAGAGGTATTGAGTGGGTAACATAGAGTTGAGAGCTATAATACACCCCAATCAACAAAATAAGTATTAACGTATTTAACCCATTAGGCGAACACCTAGGTAATGGTCACATCCCTAGGCTTTTTAACTATTTGAAAAAATACCAAAAATAATCATTCGCTTCTAGTTTCTTCTCTTAGCTTATAATTGTTAGAGTAAAAGTAGAATTAGAAATCAAAACTTTTTGTGGAAGTGTAAATTTAGTTAATCCATTCACTCTCGTCAAGTGTATACTCCTAACACCCAGTATAACTCCATGTGGAAATCGACCCCGACTCTTGTTGGGTACTATTCTTCCAATGACCGTTTACACTCACTATTGAGTGCGGATTGGACGTGGATCAATTTTTGGCGCCGTTGTCGGGGAGTTAAAACGGTGTTAGCTATATATTTGGATTTGTTTTGGGAATATCTTCTTTTCCTTTCGTGTTGCTGACTTGTGTGAGAAATCTTAGGTACAACCATGGCGAACAATGAGCTCGGAAATTTACCTTTGGGGGATTTAGATGTGGAGGACGAGCAAGTATAGGAGGTACCTCATGAGCCACAAGCCAATCGGAGAGGCCGGGTACCTAATGACAATGTTCCCATTCCACTCCCATCTCCACCACGAGCGGCTCCACACCAGATATTGCCCAACGAAGTTTATGCTAGTGCAATAGTCCCTTCCCATATTAGGGCGGGCAACTTCCAAATCACCAATGTGATGCTCACTATTCTTGAGCAACGGGGATTCTTTACCGGTGCTCCAACACAAAATGCTTATAAACATTTGAAGGCATTTATGGACACTTGTTGGAGGAGGAAGCAAACAAATGTCTTCGAGGATGCATTGAGGCTAAGGCTTTTTCCCTTCTCTCTACGGGGAAAAGCTTTAGATTGGTTGGAACGATTGCCAAACCATTCAATTCACACTTGGGATGAGTTGGCGGAAAAGTTCATTTCTAAGTTCTTCTGTATCGGGCACATGGCTATACTTCGAGATGAGATCTTAGCATTCAAGCAAGAGCCGAATGAACCACTATGCGAGATATGGGAATGCTATAGAACTATGGTCAAGGAATGTACCAACAACGATAAGACGGATAAAATGATTCAACAAACATTCTATCGTGAGATTAACACAACCAACCAATGTGTAGGGAATCAACTAGCCGTTGGGAACTTTATGATTACGCCTTATGCGAAGGCGTGTGAGATTTTGGATGAGATGGCGGAAACGTCGTCGGCTTGGCAATCCCGGGCCAATGTTCCATAAGGTGACCCAAATATGATCCACCTTCACAAAGAATTGCAAGACCATGAACAAGCCATTGCCGAATTAACAACTACCATGACTAACTAGCAAAGGCCCAACTAAATCAAGTGCAAATTCCAAAGCAAGTCAATGCTATGGAAGGAGTGAACATGATGGTGAACAATATGAGGACCAAGGGTCCACAAGTGCAAAATCGAGTGGAGAACTATGTGCAAGAAGATGGTAGTTTTTAGCAAGATGATTCTTATAATGAGCAAGAAGAGGAGGTGCAATATGTGAATAATTTTCAAGAGCAAAGAAACAACTTCCAAGGCCCAAGCAAATAACAATGGCGACCTCAAAACAATCAAGGCAATTGGAATTCTAGCAATCAAGGAAATTGGAGTGGAGGCAATAATCAAGGGAATTGGCATAATAACAACAATCACAGAAATTGGAGTGGAAACAACCAAGGAAATTGGGGAGGTAACAATCAAGGCGGATGGAACAACAATCAAGGCAACTGGGGGTCGAGTTTTCAAAGGTCCCCAATGTACCAACAACCAAGCAACCCACCTCCTTATCCTTTCCATGGTTTAATTTCTTCAAATAATGAGATGGGGCGTATTGAAAATATGTTCAAGAAAATGATGGAAAAAATGTTGATTCAGATGCCTAACTTGCCTTACACAACACATCAATCCGTAACCTAGAAGTTCAAATGGGCCAAATCTCTCAAGCCTTAAATTCTCGTCCTAAGAGGGCACTAACAAGTGATACGGTGGTAAACCTAAAGGGTGGTAACAACATGGGGCATGCCATGGCAGTTATCACAAGAAGTTAAAGAGGTGGGAATGCACCCACCTCAAGTCAAAGGCAACTTGTTGTTGATGATCAAGTGATGCAAGAAGAGGAGATCCTGAACAATGTGGTGCAACCTAATGATGAAGTTCAGATTGACATTGATGATAGTGTGGAAGAGACTCAAGAGGAGGTGAACCCATCTAGGGAACACATTATTGACATACCGGAGCCAGTAGTATAAAAAGCCAAGTCACTATTGCCTAAGCCTCCACCTCCATACCCTCAAAGACTTGCCAAGCAAAACGGTGATAATCAATTCAAGAAGTTCATTCAAATGATGAAGAGTCTCTTAATCAATGTGCCATTAGTTGAAGCCTTGGAACAAATGCCCGGTTATGCAAAGCTTATGAAAGATCTTGTGACAAAGAAGCGGTCAATGAATTTTAAAACCATCAAAGTCACTCATCAAGTAAGTGCAATTGTGCATTCAATGGCTCCTAAGTTGGAGGATCCCGGTGCTTTCACGATTTCGTTTACAATTGGTAGTGATGAGTTTGCTAAAGCTCTTTGTGATCTTGGGCAAGTATCAATTTGATGCCCTATTCGGGTTGTTAAAACTTTGGGAATTAGGCAACCAAGACCCACATCTATGAGATTGTAAATGGCCGATCGTACTATGAAGAGGCCGTTAAGAGTGATTGAAAATGTCTTGGTTCGTGTTGATAAATTTATTCTTCCAGTGGATTATGTCATTCTTGATTGTGAGGTTGATTATGAAGTGCCGATTATTCTTGGGAGACCTTTCTTTGCTACGGGGAAGGCTCTTTGTGATGTTGAACCTGAAGAAATTACTTTCTGGCAACCAAATAGCAATGAGGTGTGCTCTTTTGTGGACTTGGTGATCGATGTTATTGTTTATGAAACAAGTGCTAAAATTAATGTTGGTGATCTGTTGGAGGCTGTCTTGATCAAATTTGATAATGACAAGATAGATGGCTTCATGTAATACGTGAACTCTTTACAAGGAATGGGGTCTTAAAACTATGCACCCTGGAAATTATCCTTGGATCTTGAAAATAGGACAACTCCTCCTACAAAGCCTTCCATTGAAGAGCCTCCTACCTTGGAGTTGAAGCTATTTCCTACACATCTTCGGTATGAATTTCTTGGTCCTTATTCTACTTTATCAGTTATTCTTTCCTTTTGTTTGACTAATGTGCATATAGATTCCACATTGGCGGTGCTATAAAATAAGAAGAAGGCTATTGGATGGACCTTGGCGGATATTCGGGGGATAAGCCCCACTTTTTGCATGTATAAGATCAAGTTGGAGGATGGTGCCCAACCATCTATTGAACATCAAAGGAGACTCAATGAGGCTATGCAAGAAGTTGTCAAGAAAGAGATTATCAAGTGGCTGGATGCCAGGGTTGTCTACCCCATCTCCGGTAGTTCGTGGACGTCTCCGGTTAAATGTGTCCCAAAGAAGGAAGGCATGACGGTGGTCACCAATGAAAATAATGAGTTGATCCATACAAGAACGGTGACCGGTTGGAGGGTGTCTATGGACTATCGCAAGCTCAACAAAGTCACAAGGAAGGATCACTTTCCACTTCCTTTCTTAGAACAAATGCTCGATAGACTGGCCGACCGTTATTTCTATTACTTTCTTGATGGGTACTTGGGCTACAACAAAATTCTCTTTGCTTTGGAAGATCAAGAGAAAACAATCTTTACATGTCCCTATGGTACTTTCGCTTTCAAGCGGACGCCATTTGGTTTATGTAATGCACTGCGACATTTCAGAGGTATATGATGGCTATTTTCACGAATATAGTGGAGGAATAACTTGAAGTTTTCATGGATGACTTCTCGGGGGTTAGAAACTCTTTTGATGATTGTCTTGCAAATTTGGATAAAGTGTTGTCTAGATGTGAAGAAATTAATTTGGTGCTTGATTGGGAGAAATGTCATTTCATGGTCGAGGAAGGCATTGTCCTTGGCCAGAAAATCTCAAGGAATGGAATTGAAGTTGACAAGGCAAAGATTGAGGTGATTTCTAAGCTTTCACCTCCAACTTCGGTGAAGGGTGTGCGGAGTTTCTTAGGCCACGCGGGTTTTTACCGGCGCTTCATCAAAGACTTCTCTAAGGTGGTGAACCCGTTGTGCAAGCTTCTTGAGAAGGATGCTAAGTTTAACTTCAATGATGATTGCATGAGAGCTTTTGAATTATTGAAGCTCAAGTTGACAACCACCCCCATCATCACCGCTCCATAATGGAGTGTCCCTTTTGAACTCATGTGTGATGCAAGTGACGTAATGATTGGGGTTGTTTTGGGGCAACGCATCAACAAAATCTTTCATCCGGTCTACTACTCTAGTAAGACCATGAATAATGCCCAAGTCAAACTATACCATTACGGATAAAGAGCTCCTTGCTATTGTGTTTGCAATTGAGAAGTTCCGCTCGTACTTGATAGGTGCAAAAGTCATTATCCACACGGATCATGCGGTGCTTCGTTACCTTATGAGCAAAAAGGACTCCAAAGCTCAGTTGATAATATGGGTGCTCTTGTTGCAAGAATATTATATTGACATCCAAGATAGGAAAGGTAGTGAAAACCAAGTGGCGGACCACTTGTCTCGTTTGGAGGAGGAGGGGAGGCCGCATGATGGCCTAGAAATCAATGATTCCTTCCCCAATGAGCAACTCTTGGCTATTTCAATGAAAGAGGTGCCATGGTTCACGGATTTAGCAAATTTTCTTGTGTGTGGAATCATTCCGGATGAGTTCTCTTCAAGCCAAAGGAAGAAGCTCAAACGAGATTGTCAAGATTATTATTGGGATGAACCATACCTTTTCCGAATTTGTACAGATGGGGTGATTAGAAGATGTGTACCGGAAGATGAGCAAGGTGAAATTCTTGGGGCTTGTCATTCTTCGACATATGGTGTTCATGATGGTGGAGTGAGAACGGCAACCAAAGTACTTAGTTGTGGTTTCTATTGACCCACTCTTTACAAGGATGCAAGTGAGTTAGTGAAAAGATGTGATAAATGTCAATGGGCCAGTGAAATCTCAAAGAAGAATGAAATGCCTCTCACAACCATTTTGGAGATTGATATTTTCGATGTGTGGGGTATTGACTTCATGGGCCCTTTTATGAGTTCTTGTGGAAACACCTACATAATGGTCGCGGTGGATTATGTGTCCAAATGGGCTGCAGTCGTTGCTTTACCCAACAATGAGGCGAGAAGTATGGTAGCTTTCTTGAAAAAGAATATTTTCATAAGGTTTGGTACTCCACGTGCAATTATAAACGATGGGGGTCACATTTTTGCAACAAGGCTTTCGACACTATACTTAGCAAGTATGGTGTTACTCACAAAGTCACGACTCCTTATCATCCACAAGCTAGTGGGCAAGTGGAGTCTCTAACCGGGAGATAAAGAGTATCTTGTCCAAAACGGTGAATGCTAATCGGACGGATTGGTCCAAGAAGCTTGATGGTGTATTATGGGATTATCAGACGGCTTACAAAACACCTATCGGAATGTCACCATACCGGTTGGTGTTCAGAAAAGCTTGTCATCTTCCGGTGGAACTAGAGCATAAGGCCATATGGGCTCTAAAGAAGTTGAATCTTGATTGGGATGTAGCCGCTAACTTGAGGGTTGGATACTTGAATGAATTGGATGAGTTTCGGTACCATGCTTATGCAAGTTCGTCCTTGTACAAAGAAAAGATAAAATATCTGGGTGTGACACCTTTTGGTGCATTAGACTTGAAGAACAATAACAATGAAGTATTCCGAGTCAATGGTCACCAGGTGAATCACTACTTGGGAAAAGTTGGAGATAGCCATGTCGTGGCGGTCATTCATTTCACTTGGGGGTATTCTGCGTCGTGCCGCGAAGTTAAATCAGGCGCTTCTTGGGAGGCGACCCATGTTCTATTCCCTTTTTTTGGAAACTATACTACTAGGTTATGCACCTAGTAGTAAATATATATTATAAATCCCAAAATGGGTTCAAATCTTACAAATTGTCCAAGTGAAAGTAGAAATACAAACAATTTGTTGTTACTAAATATGACAAAAGTAGAAATAGTACATTGTAATAAGAGAAATACATATTCTGCATTCCAAGATGTCCAGCTGATAGTGATTGTTATGAATTCACATTGAAATTGCAAAAAACTCCTTGTAGCACCAACAAAGCTCTCACCAGGCGCATGTTTTTGCACTTCAACGTAGGACTCATGTATTAATCCACAATAGCTAAACCACACCATATTATACCTCTTTAAATCATCTTGGTAGGACTGTAGATCATTTTGTGCGCCAGTGATATCTCTCCAGAATACCAACCAAATTTCTTTACAAGCATGTAGTTCATGGTCAATGTGACTAAACCAAACAATTGATGAAATATCTAGCATGATAAGCCATAAAGAGGCATATAACATCATCCCAATAGTGGTTGTACCATATCCAAACTGGCCATTATAAAATGCTAATACCACTGGTAAACGATACAACAATTTATTGTAGCAAACATGTCGAGTGTAGCGTAGCCTAACTGTATTCTGCTTTCCCAGAATTCCTTGGCTGAAAATGTCAGTACAAAGCTTTGATAACAAATGTATTTTCAATGCATCCTGCTCCGAAACGAGTCTCCAAATATTCAAGCAACCCAGCCATGTCATGAATGGTAAAGCAACCTGTAGAAATTTGGAAAATGTGAATGGTTGGTTGCTGGCATTCGAGTTGCGAAGGTGTTTCAAATCACTTTCATGTTCAGCCTGTTTCCATAGTAAGAGCACTGGAAGATATATTGTCTTTGTAGCGGTCGAATGATATAAGAAGGAAAATAATCTGGAACTTTCGCAGGTAGGCATCATATACAAAACACCAGTCATGAATTCCTTGATTTGTTCCTAACCCTTAGGTTTGGTATCTGAGATTTGTGTTGGTTGATTAGTGTCTTACCAGCATTTGGGAAATCATGGAATGATTGAAATTCTAATGTACATGCAAAAGAAAACACAATGTTAGCTAGATAATCTTCTATTGCATTCCCCTCCCTTAGGACATGCTGAATGATAACATTGAATTGCTCCTTCATTTGCTTAATCTTCTTCACTTCTTTACTTGTGCTCCAAGGTACCTCCCAATCACCTTCAATAGTCTTCTTCATAACTATTGAGTCAGTCTCAATTATTAGGGGATGCATGTTCATTTGAAAAATATGAGAGCCCTTCCATAATTGCCTTTGCCTCTGCCACCATGTTTGTTGAACCCCAATCTGCTCTGCCTTTGCAAAAACCATATCTCCAGCAGAATCCCTTACACAAAAACAATATGAGCTTGGGCCTGGATTTTCGCAAGAAACACCATCTGTATTGCACTTGAACCATCTCTCGAAAGGTAGCTGCCATTTAACTATTTTTGTGATAATATATGGTTTATAGTTCTCAAAAAACTTAATCATATCTGGCCAAAGAAGAGGTATATTTTGTAGCCAATGAAACCTTAATCTAGCAAGATAATAAAGTATTTTATTAACTTCATGCACTACCCTGTTAAAACAGACAGATATTCCACCATGCTTTATAGTGTTCCTTCTCTTCCAAAGGTCCCAGGATATAATGGCAGGGGCATCCTGAAAACAATGACCTTAGCTTAGGACAATAGTCAGCACTCTACCATGCCCTAATCACTTGATGAATTTGTACCAAGTTGACTACAATCCCAACAGCCTGCAAGAAGACTTTCCACACTCCTAAAGCAGTTGAACTGTTAAGGAAAATATGTTACAGTGTTTCTTCTTGAGGAGGAAAGCAGCACCAACATTTTGAGATAGTGTGATATTCATTTCTCCTCTATAAGTCATCTGTTGGAACCTTTCCCCTCCATAATCTTCATAGGAAAAATGATATTTTGAAGGGTAATCCTTCAGTCCATAGAGATTTTTGTTCTGAATTTTTGGGTTTCCTATGTCTCAAGATGTTCCATGCACTACCAAACGTAAATTTACCATAAGGCTCGATTGAATCAGTTGATGTTGCCCCTATTGCATCAGTTGTAGCCTCGATTATAGCAAGTTCCTTACTAGTAGTCTCCATCTCTTTGCAGTAGTTTTTGACTTAGGTCTATTATCTTTTACCTGGTTCCGTGTAGCTCAAGGATTACCAAATGGAGCCACGCCTACTGCCCCGTTCCCTTCATCCACCTGGGTAAACTCCTTTGGATTAATAGCATCAACATCGTCTGTAGCAGCCCGTTGCGCTCCCTTATTTTGCCCAGCTCTTTTTGCGTCTAATAATTGTCTAGCATCTCCCTTATACTAATCAACATTGCTCATGTCATTAACCATACTCAGTACATTATCACCATCCATTTCAATTGTATTACTCTTCCCCTGCATCACACGACATGATCGTTCTTCATGCCCTTGATGCTTACAATACATGTAATATTTTGGTAGATTATCGTACACAACCTGCTGATAAAATTCAACAGATTTCCCAGTTATTTTATCGACAATTTGTAACATAACTTTGGTAGGATATTTATCCAGTAAGTCAAGCAACACCTTAACCCTTGCGGCACTCAGTCTTGTTCGATCTTTTGTTGCTTTGTCCACAGCAAGTGGCTTTCCGACTGCTGAAGCTATTGACAATAGTGATTTCCTTGCAAAGAAGTTGGGCGGCAGTTCTGGAAAAGATATCCAAACAACTGCCTTAGATGTTTCCTCCCTAGGATTGAATCCTAGCGTCCATGGAAAAGCCCGAAAGAAATATTCCTCACCTTTGGCTTTAACATATCCTGTCGACCTTGATAAGAAATGAACATAATCATCATATAAATGAAATCTTACAAGTATATGACGATATTCAAGCTGGCCAATATTACAAAAACCATTAACCCCAAACTGTTTTGGCAACATCTGTCGAAGCTCGCGCAAATCTAGTTTTCCATAAGATAATTTGACGACAATGGCTTGGTGTAAACCTTCTTCGATAGTAAACTCATTAACTTCTTCCATGGTGAATTGAATTTTTTGTTCTCCATGGATAATATTAATAGGAATCAATACATTTTTCTTAATTTTTGCGACAGATTCATTGGAAGAACTTGAGCAGCGTATGATTGTTGGAACTTCATGTTTTTGGTTGGTTCATTTATGATTTAGATCGGCTTTCCCACAGAAAGGCTGGGGAGAGATCGCAGTAGCCATGGCTGCCCAAAATGCCATTGAATCGCCTTGAGAGAGGAGAGAGAAGAGAGAATTAGCATCCCGAGTTTCGTTGTATGGCTTTGGCTTCGGAATTTTCAGCTTTTGTGGCACGGGGGCGAGGTTCACAGCAACCCTAATTTGGTTTTTGCATCCTCTAAGCAGGCCTTGTAGGGCAGCATTGACAACATTGAGCTGGCCTGACAAGTTGTCTATGGTTTGTTGCATGGCCCTCACCCTATCTGCCTCTAGTTCTCTATGGGGTAAATCCTCGGCGCACTCTTGTTGGAGGTCCTCAAATTTGCCATGAATTTCGTCTGCCTCTACGGTTGCCATTTGCTGGTATTTCTCAAAGTCGCGACTGATGTTTGCTATGTCAACTTCAGCCTGCCTCATTCTGCGGTCTAGGTCATCAAACCTTTGCACTAGGCTGGTCCTTAGATCATGCACTACATCCATGATGGGCCGTAATACGTCAACCGTCTCTTCTAGGATCGTGATGCGATCTCCATAAATCACCATGGTCAGAAATGGTAGTAATGGCAATGTGTTCCCTCGTTCGATGTCGAGCCTAGGCTCTGATACCAACTGTTACGCGATGCCTTTCTGAGATTTCTTATAAGGGCGACGTAAGGCTAAGCAACTGATGTCAGTGTACGGTTGCTGTTTGCCAACTGAGGTCCCCTCCATACGCTAGACGAGATTTTCAGTGCCGTACAGGAAAATCAATGTCATGAGCAATGGAGAGAATTGAAATGAGCAATTGAGAATGAAAGCTGATTGTATTAATGAATGAAAGCTATTACAAAAGGCTACATGGTGTCGAGGGGGAGAGACACCAGTATAGAGAAATGTTTGCTTACTTGAATGCTTGATCCCCCCAAATAACGCTTAAAATAATTAACCAAAGTTACATGACTTGACCTATATAAGCTGTAGACGCATAATGGAAGTAAATGAAGTAAAACTACTCTATATTTACATTGAAAAAAACTTAGTATTCTATAAGGTAGAAACTAGTCCGTTGGCAGTAGCTTTGTCTTTAGCATCAAGGTCTGTGCGAACAGTGTTGTCGGCGAGCGCAACACTATTTCTATCTGCCTGCAACTGGGCACTGGCACTTGGCATCAGGGTTTGCGCGTGCGGCATTGTTTGTACTCATGATGCTGTTGGAATGTGCCTGCGATTGGGCCCTGGCGAGGCATCATGATCTGTGCACGCGACACTGTCTATGCACATGGCATTCTTGGAATCATCATGGTCTATGTGTGTGGCACTGTTGGCATCTTCCAGCTAATGGGCACCGGCGAGGGCTATCGGTGGGGCGATAGAGGCACATGCACGCTTGTCACTTGGAGTTTTCTAGACCACGGGGCTGACCGTGGTGCTGGGAGGCTTACCAAGACGCCACGGGGACTGTCCAAGGGGTCATGGGGCATGGTTGAAAAGTAGCCCATGACATTCTCCCCCACCTGAGTTGGCGATGTCCTCGGAGCCTTACCTATAAGGTGATGATTGATCAGGCTCTTGTTGGCTTGGAGGTCTGTTCCCCTCGGTCTTTTGAGGTGGATTTGGAATGATGCTCCATGTCTTTCTGAAATGATTTGAGGCGGTTGACATGGAAGACTGGGTGGATCTTCCACCATGCTGGGGTATTCACCCGGTATGTGGTTTTACCAATACGTCTTTCAATGGACAAGGGTCCGATGTGTGTTTGCAATATGCGAGGGTCATGGGCCCTCTCTGCAAAAAAGTACCACTTTGGGATTCTTACCATCACTTTGTCTCATGCTTGATGTTGGAAAAAGTGAAGACTTTGGTCGACATACCTCTTTGCCCTCTCTTAGGCTTTGACAAATAGCTCTGCACTATCTCCAAATTTCTCTCCCATTCTTCGAGAAGCTAGCAGCTCGAGGCGATTTTGGCATGTTTGGTGCATTCACAATTTGTGGGAGTAGCGGTTGTTGTCCGGTAACAATTTCAAAAGCGCTTTTGTTTGTACTAGAGCTCTTTTGTGAATTGAAACTGTTACACCCTATATTTTCGTACGTAAAAATGCATCGTAAGCAAACTAATGTAGGACCAAAAATGAGATAATATTTAAAAGTATATAAAGTAATTTAATCATGTTACCTCTGAGGTTACAAATATTGAAGATCATGAACAACAAGTACAAAGAGGGTTGGACGGTTCAGAAGCTAAAGCAATTGAAGAAAATAATGTTTCGTCGAAAGTCGACAAGTTGGGAATGTTATAACATATACCTTTGGGGTGAGACTAGGGTGCTTAACATGATAAGGAGATTATGTTATGATTTATATTAGTCGTATGACATCCGTGTGTTATGTTTTGAAGTCAAGAGAGTTGTGGAACAAAAGTCGATGAAAGTCATCACAAGTTACATTCATAAGTTTTACTGAAACTTTGGGTCAAATATAACTGCGATTTTCTCCTAATATACTTAGAGTTATGGGGTGTTCCACCTATCAAATTAAAGATATATGAGTCTATTTTCCAACTCATTAAACCGTTTGTCAATACGACATTGGAGTAGAAAGATATGGGCATTTGTGCGATACTGCGCAAGCTGCTAGGTGACAAGTAGGTGTGTCACCTACTTGCTTAAATGAGAGCCCAAAAAAATGGGCCATTTCGGGTCGTCCAAAGAGGCCTTTTAAGGGCCTATTTTCTTCATATATTAGACTTAAAATAGAGCATAATAACCAGACATAAGCTCTGCAAAGAATCCTCCCAAAAATTTCCCACAAACCCTAATTGATTTTCTCTCCCTTTCAATTTCTAATTAGAGGTAAAACCTAAAGTTTGAAGGACCAAGATAGGAGCTGAGTTATCCAACAAATAAGGTGAGTTTACTGCTCTCTTTCATCCATTTTTTCTTCTATAAATTCATGGCAAGTCGTTCTATACTTGTAAGAACTCACGGGACGGTGATCGGAAGCCGTGAGTTCGAGTTATTCACTTGTAGCGGACTGTTTTGTGGACTGTTTTGTGTTGCTGTTGGGCTGCGTGTTTTACTACTGTTTTGTGGAGTTTTGGAGGAGGAAGGGGGTGTAGAAACACCATATAAATGTAGGGTGGTTGGCTGGTCGTTCGTCATAACATTTCCGGGTCGTTTGACACTACTACGGTGGTCGTTTTGAGTATGAAGAGATTGGGGTGTGTTGGGCTGTTTTGTAGTGTTTGATGGCGTATATAGGGCTGGAAAATGATGTATTTATGTTGTTATTGTTCTGTTCTTGTATTGTTGGTGTTATCTTGAATTTGGAGGAATAAGGATTATAGGGGAGATGCTGCCCGTTTTAATACAAAATAAGTTTGTCGTTCGTTGTGCGATAGTTGTACCTTTCGTAACTTAACGATAGTATTATTATCATTCTTGTAGATTAAGGTGCGAAGAGGTGAGTTCAACTTGGTGATTAGAAAGATTGTGATAAGGTATGTTAAGGCTAAGCCCTTCCTTCATTTTGGCATGATCTCTTAGCTACATGTGTTAATAATGAGACATAAAGAGAAGTTCGTATTCATGAATTTATTCATATTATTCTAGTCTCATAAGTTACAATATTATTCCTTATCGAGACTTCATATTCAGTTTAGTTTTGTCTTTATTCAGTAAGGAGAGCAGAGGGTCTATATATATATATATATATATACAGTATTACACTATTTTCACCACCATCGAGCTATAATCGGTGGGCAGGCCCCTATTGGGCAACCTCTGATCAGATGGTAAGTTATATATACCGAGCCTACCGTGGCCGAGCGCCTATGAGCGAGCCCAGGATGGCCAAGGTACAGATGCCCAGTATGGCTGAGCGCCTATGAGCGAGCCTACTACGGCCGAGCAGTTATACGTACCGAGCCTTATAGGGCCGGACATTTATTTTACTTACTATATTGAAGGAGTTTAGTCACTATCAGCAGGTAAGTATATCTCCAGACCATCTTTGACTCCCAGTTAATTTCAGTTATCATATTATCAGTTCAGTTTTAGATTTCAGTTATTTTATTGCCTTACATACTCGGTACATTATTTCGTACTGACGTCCCTTTTCTGGGGGCGCTACATTTCATGCGTGCAGGTTCAGACAGATTGACGGGTAGACCTCCTCAGTAGGTGTTTCTCGAGTTCAGCCTGATCGGTAAGCTCCACGTCTTTCGGAGTTTCCAGGTCTAGAGTTTTGTGTACATCTTATGTATATCTGTATATATGTTATGGGTAGGTCGGGGCTCTGTTTCGATCACAATATATCTATCTGTAGAGGCTTGTAGACATATCCTGTTGGTTAGTGCAGTATGTTGGGTTTGTAGGCCTGGTATGTATATTTGATGGTTTGTCAGCTATAGTAGCTATGACGGCCTTGTCGGCCTAGCTTTATATTGATGTTTAGTTAGCGCTAGTTTCCATTCAGTTTTATATTTTGCTTTGCAAATTGGCTTGCAAGGTGGCCCCATGGCCAAAGTATGACATTATATGTTCAGAGTCCCTTAGTCGCAATTTGGTATGCTAGGTTAGGTGAGGCACCAGGTGCTGGTCTCGCTCCTAGGTTCGGGGCGTGACAAACTTGGTATCAGAGCAGTTCTGTCCTAGGAAGTCTACAAGCCGTGTCTAGTAGGGTCTTGTTTATAGATGTGTTGTGCACCACATTATATAAGCAGGGAACTACAGGGCATTTAGGAGTTGGTTACCCTTCTTTGAAATCTAAATCGTGCTATAGAACTGAGTTATAGGAAATTTGAATTAAACTTATGTGTTGGTGTTTGCATGCACAGATGACGGTGACTAGGAAGACTACAGCTAGCCAGATGAGAGATACAGCAGTAGGTGAGGGGACCAGCAGGGTACCCCCAGTAGATGGGGCCCAGTCTGAGGCTCAAGGCGAGACCCCTACTCAGCCATTACCGGCTCCTCCACCAACTACGGAGATTCCTAGGGAAACCGCACATCCAGTTCCCCCTCCACTTCCATCAGATCAGGACTTGAGGAGTGCGGTGCATTTATTGACACAGTTGGTAGCTACCCAGCAACAGGCTAGGGCATCAGCTAGTGTAGGAACTTCTGAGGGATCTGGGAGTTCAAGGGTCCGAGAGTTTATTGCTTTGAGTCCCCCAGAGTTCACGGGGACAGATCAGAGGGAGGACCCGCAGGATTTCATAGATCAACTTCACAAGATCTTTCGTGTTATGCATGCCACGGAGAAAGAGGCACTTGAGCTAGCAGCTTTTCGACTCCGAGATATAGCCATCCTTTGGTACGAGGGATGGGAGAGGTCCAGGGACGTGATGCACCTCCAGCTATTTGGGAGAATTTTTCAGATGCCTTCCTTGACCAGTACTTACCACGGGAGATCCGACAGGCTCGAGTCGATCAGTTTCTAGCCCTCAAGTAAGGTAATATGAGTGTTCGAGAGTATAGTCTCCATTTTGATTCATTGGCCAGATATGCATCATCCATAGTTGCTACTATGCAGGACAGGATTCATAGGTTTATAGCAGGGTTAGCCCCAGAGTTAACCGAGGCATGTGCCACCGCTGCATTGCAGGATAGTATGGATATCTCCTGGATTAAGGCATTCGCCCAGAATATAGAAAGGGGTAGGCGTCGGCAGCAGGGTACATAGAGGGCTGAGCAAGGGCAACGTAAGAGGATGAGATTTCCCGGGTCTCAGGAGCAATATCAGGGTAGTTATAGGACCCAGTACTTCGGACGGCCACCTAGGCCTCCGCCACCTCAGTTACAGGGTTACAGGTATGACCGCTATACTCAGTCAGGACTAGGTGAGAGCTCACGGGCGTCGGGTTTGCAGCGACATTGAGGATCTACGCAGACATGGTCATTTCCTCCACGGTGTGACATCTGTGGTAGAGGACACTTGGGCCAATGCCGAGCAGGTTCTGATGCTTGTTATATATGTGGGCGTCCGGGGCATATGATGCGAGATTGCCCAAATAGAGATTCTTGGGGAATGGCACAACCAGTGAGTTCAATAACAGGATCATCTATGTCCGTGCATCCTTCAGGGCGCGAGTCTCAGTCTTCGGCTGGTAGAGGTCGAGGCAGAGGTAGAGGTTCCAGTTCAGGTGGTAATCAGAACCGTATCTATGCTTTAGCGGGTCGACGGGACCAGGAGTCTTCACCAGACGTTGTGACAGGTATATTAACCATTTGCTCTCACGATGCTTATGCTTTGATAGACCCAGGATCTACTTTATCGTATGTTACCCCATTTGTCGCGAGGAAGTTTGGTATAGTGCCTGAAATACTAAGTGATCCTTTTGCGGTATCTACACCGGTCGGAGATCGATTATTGCTAGACGGGTTTACCGAGGTTGTACGGTGACAATTTGTAGTCGCCAAACCTCAGCTGACCTAGTTGAGCTAGAGATGATGGATTTTGATGCTATCATGGGCATGGACTGGTTGGCAGCTTGCTATGCCACAGTTGATTGCCGAGCAAAGGCAGTCAGATTTCATTTTTCGGGTGAGCCAGTCCTTGAATGGGTAGGTAATACAGCAACACCCAGAGGTAGGTTTATTTCCTATCTGAAGGCGAGGAAAATGATCGCAAAAGGGTGCATTTATCATATTGTGCGAGTTAGAGATGCAGATGCTGAGATACCTACACTTCAGTCTATTCCCGTAGTCAAAGAGTATGCATATGTGTTTCCAGATGAGCTTCCAGGTATTCCTCCAGAGCGAGAGATTGATTTTAGCATCGATTTGCTTCCAGGAACTCAACCAATATCCGTCCCTCCGTATAGAATGGCACCTGCCGAATTGAAGGAGTTGAAGGAGCAGTTAAAAGATTTGCTGGAGAAAGGTTACATTAGGCCCAGTACCTCACCTTGGGGTGCACCGGTACTATTTGTGCGGAAGAAAGACGGCACGCTGAGGATGTGTATCGATTATAGGCAGCTGAACAAGGTAACTATTGAGAATAAGTATCCACTTCCAAGGATCGATGACTTGTTTGATCAGTTGCAGGGGCTAGATGCTTTTCAAAGATAGATTTGAGGTCGGGGTACCACCAGGTCAGAGTTCGGGAAAAAGATATTCTGAAGACAGCCTTCAGGACCCGATATGGCCACTTCGAGTTCCTTGTCATGTCCTTCGGCTTGACTAATGCACCCGCCATATTTATGGACTTGATGAATAGCCTATTCCGGCCATTTTTAGATCTGTTCGTGATAGTATTTATTGATGATATTCTGGTTTATTCCCGTTCAGAGGATGAGCATGCGGACCACCTGCGAGCGGTACTCCAAACCCTCCGTGATCGTAAGTTGTATGCTAAGTTTTCTAAATGTGAGTTCTGGTTGAAGTCTGTAGCATTCTTGGGGCATATTGTATCAGATGAAAGGTATAAAGGTGGACACTCAGAAGATTGAGGCCGTGAAATCTTGGCCTAGACCTACCACTCCGACAGAGGTTCGTAGCTTTCTAGGCTTAGCAGGATACTATCGGAGGTTCGTAGAGGGTTTTTCTTCCCTTTCGGCACCATTGACGAAGTTGACATAGAAAGAAACTAAGTTTCAATGGACAGAGGCTTGCGAGCGGAGTTTCCAAGAGCTTAAGAACAGGTTGACCTCAGCTCCAATTCTAACACTTCCAGAGGGTCTAGAGGGTTATGCCGTGTATTGTGATGCATCAGGTGTCGGGTTAGGATGTGTCCTGATGCAACATGGGAAGGTAATTGCGTATGCTTCAAGGCAGTTGAGGAAGCATGAGAGGAATTATCCGACCCACGACCTCGAGTTAGCTGCGGTTGTCCATGCACTTAAGATATGGCGGCATTATTTATATGGTGTTCATGTTGATATATTTACTGATCATAAAAGCCTACAATATATCTTCAAGCAGAAAGAGTTGAATTTGCAACAGAGGCGATGGCTTGAGTTATTAAAAGATTACGATGTTAGCATTCTCTACCATCCAGGGAAAGCTAATGTTGTAGCAGATGCCTTAAGTCGCCGATCTATGGCTAGCTTAGCACATGTAGAGCCCGAGAAAAGACAATTAGCTAGAGAGATTCATCAATTGGCTTCGTTGGGGGTTCGGTTAGTAGATTCTGAGGATGGTGGAGTTGTACTTCAAAACACTGCAAAGTCATCCCTCATAGCTGAAGTCAAGGAAAGGCAGTACGAGGACCCAGAGTTGGTCGAGTTGAGAGAGCGAGTTCCACAGCAGAGGAACCCATTGTTAGAGCTCAAGGGAGATGGGGTTCTCAGATACAAGGGTCGTTTGTGTGTTCCAGATATAGCAGGGCTACGAGACAAGATTATGTCAGAGGCACATTATTCATGGTATTCCATCCATCCTGGATCGACGAAGATGTATCATGACATTAAGGATATGTACTGGTGGAATGATATGAAGAAGAACATTGCTGAGTTTGTCGCCCAATGTACTAGTTGCCAGCAAGTGAAGGTAGAGCACCAGAAGCCCGGAGGGCTAATGCAGACTATAGAGATCCCGACATGGAAATGGGAGGCGATAAACATGGACTTTATCACGGGTTTACCTCATTCTAATCGTAAGTTCGATTCCATATGGGTGATAGTCGATAGGCTCACGAAATTAGCTCACTTCCTACCGGTCAGATCTACATATACAGTAGAAGATTATGCAAAGTTATATATTAAGGAGATAGTGCGGCTACACGGAGTACCGGTTTCTATTATATCTGACCGTGGAGCTCAGTTTACAGCACATTTTTGGAGGTCATTTCAGAGAGGTCTAGGGACTCAGGTGAATCTCAGCACATCTTTTCATCCACAGACTGATGGACAAGCCGAGTGCACGATTCAGACGCTCGAGGATATGTTACGAGTATGTGTGTTGGATTTTAAAAGAAGTTGGGATGAACATCTACCTCTTATCAAGTTTGCATATAATAATAGTTACCACTCCAGTATCCAGATGGCTCCGTACGAGGCTTTGTATGGGCGTAAGTGCAGATCTCCTATAGGGTGGTTTGATGTTGGAGAATCTGGGTTACATGGGCCAGACCTGGTTCAGCAGGCCATAGAGAAAGTAAAGGTTATCCGGGAGCGACTGTTGACAGCTCAGAGTCGTCAGAAGTCATATTCTGACGTGCGGCGACGAGACTTAGAGTTCAGGATTAATGACTGGGTATTCTTAAAGGTATCACCTATGAAGGGCGTGATGAGGTTTGGCAAGAAAGGAAAGCTTAGCCCACGGTATATTGGGCCTTATAGGATCATTCGGAGAGTGGGCCAACTAGCTTATGAGTTAGAGTTGCCCTCAGAATTGGAGTCTGTCCATCCGGTTTTTCACGTATCTATGCTACGGAAGTGCATTGGCGATCCTACCCGAGTGGTGCCCACGGATGATGTACAGATTACAGAGGACTTGTCATACGAGGAAATTCCAGTTGCCATCCTAGACCGACAAATCCGCAAGCTACAAAATAAGGAGGTAGCTTCCGTGAAGGTTTTATGGAGGAGCAAGAATGTAGAAGAGATGATGTGGGAATCGGAGGAAGAAATGAAGTCTAAATACCCCTACCTATTTCAAACTGAAGATATGGCTCGAGATGGGATGCTACAACACAGCTCTATTCAGGCTAGCAGGTCATCAGGTAAGCTTTTATTTTTCACTTTTAGTATTTATGATTCACGGTTGGTGAGGCAAAGTGTTGCTATTTATAAACATTGGCCATGTGTGGCATGCATAGTATGTTTTCTGGCTATGTACAGGTTGGTTTTAACCTAGTGTACGAAGGATACTCTGGCAAAAGTTTCCAAAGTCTCTAAGAGTAAACATTCGAGGACGAATGTTCCCAAGGGGGAATGATGTTACACCCTATATTTTCGTACGTAAAAATGCATCGTAAGCAAACTAATGTAGGACCAAAAATGAGATAATATTTAAAAGTATATAAAGTAATTTAATCATGTTACCTCTGAGGTTACAAATATTGAAGATCATGAACAACAAGTACAAAGAGGGTTGGACGGTTCAGAAGCTAAAGCAATTGAAGAAAATAATGTTTCGTCGAAAGTCGACAAGTTGGGAATGTTATAACATATACCTTTGGGGTGAGACTAGGGTGCTTAACATGATAAGGAGATTATGTTATGATTTATATTAGTCGTATGACATCCGTGTGTTATGTTTTGAAGTCAAGAGAGTTGTGGAACAAAAGTCGATGAAAGTCATCACAAGTTACATTCATAAGTTTTACTGAAACTTTGGGTCAAATATAACTGCGATTTTCTCCTAATATACTTAGAGTTATGGGGTGTTCCACCTATCAAATTAAAGATATATGAGTCTATTTTCCAACTCATTAAACCGTTTGTCAATACGACATTGGAGTAGAAAGATATGGGCATTTGTGCGATACTGCGCAAGCTGCTAGGTGACAAGTAGGTGTGTCACCTACTTGCTTAAATGAGAGCCCAAAAAAATGGGCCATTTCGGGTCGTCCAAAGAGGCCTTTTAAGGGCCTATTTTCTTCATATATTAGACTTAAAATAGAGCATAATAACCAGACATAAGCTCTGCAAAGAATCCTCCCAAAAATTTCCCACAAACCCTAATTGATTTTCTCTCCCTTTCAAGTTCTAATTGGAGGTAAAACCTAGAGTTTGAAGAACCAAGATAGGAGCTGAGTTATCCAACAAATAAGGTGAGTTTACTGCTCTCTTTCATCCAGTTTTTCTTCTGTAAATTCATGGTAAGTCGTTCTATACTTGTAAGAACTCACGGGACGGTGATCGGAAGCCGTGAGTTCGAGTTATTCACTTGTAGCGGACTGTTTTGTGGACTGTTTTGTGTTGCTGTTGGGCTGCGTGTTTTACTACTGTTTTGTGGAGTTTTGGAGGAGGAAGGGGGTGTAGAAACACCATATAAATGTAGGGTGGTTGGCTGGTCGTTCGTCATAACATTTCCGGGTCGTTTGACACTACTACGGTGGTCGTTTTGAGTATGAAGAGATTGGGGTGTGTTGGGCTGTTTTGTAGTGTTTGATGGCGTATATAGGGCTGGAAAATGATGTATTTATGTTGTTATTGTTCTGTTCTTGTATTGTTGGTGTTATCTTGAATTTGGAGGAATAAGGATTATAGGGGAGATGCTGCCCGTTTTAATACAAAATAAGTTTGTCGTTCGTTGTGCGATAGTTGTACCTCTCGTAACTTAACGATAGTATTATTATCATTCTTGTAGATTAAGGTGCAAAGAGGTGAGTTCAACTTGGTGATTGGGAAGATTGTGATAAGGTATGTTAAGGCTAATCCCTTCCTTCATTTTGGCATGATCTCGTAGCTACATGTGTTAATAATGAGACATAAAGAGAAGTTCGTATTCATGAATTTATTCACATTATTCTAGTCTCATAAGTTACAATATTATTCCTTATCGAGACTTCATATTCAGTTTAGTTTTATCTTTATTCAGTCAAGAGAGCAGAGGGTCTATATATATATATATACAGTATTACACTATTTTCACCACCATCGAGCTATAATCGGTGGGCAGGCCCCTATTTGGCAACCTCTGATCATATGGTAAGTTATATATACCGAGCCTACTGTGGCCGAGTGCCTATGAGCGAGCTCAGGATGGCTGAGGTACAGATGCCCAGTATGGCCAAGCGCCTATGAGCGAGCCTACTACGGCCGAGCAGTTACACGTACCGAGCCTTATAGGGCCGGACATTTATTTTACTTACTATATTGAAGGAGTTTAGTCACTATCAGCAGGTAAGTATATCTCCAGACCATCTTTGACTCCCAGTTAATTTCAGTTATCATATTATCAGTTCAGTTTTAGATTTCAGTTATTTTATTGCCTTACATACTCGGTACATTATTTCGTACTGACGTCCCTTTTCTGGGGGCGCTACATTTCATGCGTGCAGGTTCAGACAGATTGACGGATAGACCTCCTCAGTAGGTGTTTCCCGAGTTCAGCCTGATCGGTAAGCTCCACGTCTTTCGGAGTTGCCAGGTCTAGAGTTTTGTGTACATCTTATGTATATCTGTATATATGTTATGGGTAGGTCGGGGCCCTGTTCCGATCACAATATATCTATCAGTAGAGGCTTGTAGACATATCCTGTTGGTTAGTGCAGTATGTTGGGTTTGTAGGCCTGGTATGTATATTTGATGGTTTGTCAGCTGTAGTAGCTATGACGGCCTTGTCGGCCTAGCTTTATATTGATGTTTAGTTAGCGCTAGTTTCCATTCAGTTTTATATTTTGCTTTGCAAATTGGCTTGCAAGGTGGCCCCATGGCCAAAGTATGACATTATATGTTCAGAGTCCCTTAGTCGCAATTTGGTACGCTAGGTTAGGTGAGGCACCTGGTGCTGGTCTCGCTCCTAGGTTCGGGGCGTGACAGAAACATAGTGGAGCAGCATCCAGAAGCTTCACCCAATTCTTCTATGATCCGGTTGCAAAGTGGTGGAGATATTCCTCCAGCATTTCATTGAACCGTTCTATCTGGATGTCTGATTGTTGATGAAAGCTTGAGTTGTGACTCAATTTTGACCAGAGGCACCTAAAGAGATGGGTCCAAAAGTTGCTAGTGAAGAGTGAGTCGCGGTCACTAGCAATGTCTTTGGGCAGGTCCCAATATTTGACAATATGAAAGAAGAAGCGTCAAGCTGTATCTTCTGCTGATATGTTCTGTGGGGCTGCTATGAAGGTGGAATACTTTGAAACCTGGTCTACCATAACCAAGATTGTGGGTAGCTATTCCACTCACTAGATGGGGTGGTGAGTTGATAGCCTTGACACGACCCCTACTCTTTTGTACAACTAGACTGAGGCGCTCCACCTGAGTTGAGGCTATGTAGTTGTGGGTAGCACCCGTGTGTATCATTGTCCGAATGGGTCTGCCGTTTACTTTCATTTCAACGAACATTAAGGTTCTCTCTTGTGTGGGAGGAGGCCTATCATCCGCCTTCTTTTTCCTTTTCTTGGTGATTGGGCATGTGTTTTTTGTAGGGCTACCAACACTGGTTCTCGCAAAGGTATCAAGGATGGAGCCAACAATTGCATTGAAGGCACCTACTTGTTCTGCCTTGTTTGAGTCGTCATTTGACTCATCTTCAACAGTCTGATGAGCGTTGATCTATGTATGTGGGCATTCATTGTTCCAATGTTTCCCACCACAATAATTGCATTCTGAAGGGGGTTTTCTCCCCTGATATTTGTTGATGGATGCAACACTATTGCTGCTTGAGGAAGGAGTCTTAGATTTTGTTGCATTTCGATCTCCTCCATTTCTGTTAGGGCCACCATTGCTAGGTTGGCTCCCATTGTATACCCCTCAGACAGGCGGTTGAGGCCTATCCTTTTGAGTTTCCATATGATAACTGCCAAGGCATTCTGCAGCTTGAATCGCCTTGGGTAGGGTATCTACACTTTGTCTTTGTAGCTCCATACGAGAATGAGGTTTCAAACCTTCTATGAATGGGAAGAGTTTGTCTTTGTCCCCCATATCCCGTATATTTAGCATGAGCGTGGAGAATTTCCACACGTAATCCCACACTGACCTGGTTTGGAAGATTTCCCGCAGCTTTCTCCGTGCATTGTATTCCACATTTTCGGGGAAGAACTACAGGCGTATGGCTGCCTTCAGTTCTGTCCATGTCTTGAGAGTATCATCCGGGGCCCTGATGGCTTCGTATTTCACCCGCCACCAGAGTTTAGCATCACCCTAAAGATACATGGTAGCAGTTTCTACCTTTTTGGCTTCTTCCAACTCCCCCATGGCATCGAAGTATTGTTCGATGTTGAAGATGAAGTTCTCCACTTCTTTAGCATACCAAGCTCCGTTGTATGGCTTTGGCTCTGGAAGTTTCAAATTTTGTGGCACAGGGGCGAGGTTCACAGTACCCCTGATTTAGTTTTTGCCTCCTCTAAGAAAGCCTTGTAAGGCAGCAATGACAACATTGAGCTGGCCGGTCAAGTTGTCTATAGTTTGTTGCATGGCAGTCACCCTGTCTGCCTCTAGTTCTCTATAGGCTAAATCCTCGGTGCGCTCCTGTTGGAGGTCCTCAAATTTTCCATGAATTTTGGCTGCCTCTACGACTGCCATTTGCCGGTCTCCCTCAGAGTCGCGACTGATGTTTGTTATGTCAACTTCGGCCTGCCGCATTCTGTGGTCCAGGTCGTCCAACCTTTGCACTAGGCTGGTCCTTAGATCAGGCATTGTATCCACGATGGGCTGTAATACGTCAACCATCTCTTCTAGGGTCATAATGCGATCCCTATAATTCACCAGGATCAGAAATGGTGATAATGGCAATGTGTTCCCTCGTCCAATGTCAAGCCTAGGCTCTGATACCAACTATTACGCGGTGCCTTCCAGAGATTCCTTGGAAGGGAGATGTAAGGCTAAGCAACCGATGTCAGTGCGGTTGTTGTCCGCCAACTGAGGTTCCCTCCGTACGGTAGATGAGATTGTCAGTGCTTTACGGGAAAACCAATGTCATGAGCAATGGAGAGAATTGAAATGAGCAATTGAGAATGAAAGCTGATTGCATTAATGAATGAAAGCTATCACAAAAGACCGACGGGAACAGACCTCCAAGCCAACAAGAGCCTGATCAATCATCACCTTGCAGGTAAGGCTCTGAGGACATCGCCAACTCAGGTGGAGGAGAATGTCATGGGCTGCTTTACAGCCATGCCCCATGACCCCTTGGGCATGCCTCGTGGTGTCCTGGCAAGCTTCCCAATGTCCAGCACCACGGTCGGCCTCGTGGTCTCGGTAGCACCAAGTGACAAGCACGCATGTGCCTCTGTCGCCCTACCGATAGCCCTCATCAGCGCCCATCAATCGGCAGATGCCAGTAGTGCTGCGCGCACAGACCATGATGATGCCAAGAGTATAGCGTGCACAGACAGTGTCGCACACACAGATCCTGATGCCTTGCCAATGCCCAACCGCAGGCTGATTCTAACAGCATCGCGTGCACAAATAATGTCGCACACGCAAACACCGATGCCAAGTGCCAGCACCCATCCACAGGCAGATGCAAATAGTGTCGCGCGTGCCGACAGCACCGCGCATGCAGACCCTGATGCTAAAGACAAAGTTGCTGCCAACGGACTTGTTTCTACCTTGTATAAGAGCTATTTAAGGATATATTCTACCATGACATATGATTTAAAAGAAGAAGTTGAGATGGCAAGTGCATTTTGGATGTCAGTGCAGAGATCATATCGAAGCAGATATTGATGTTCATATGCCACAAGAGATCGAGAACCCGATACTACTGGTCAGAAAAGGGATTGGTTGCGTGAGTTATGGCGAGAACTATTTTGTCAGCCATGAACTACGACAGTCAGAATCAGACAACTTCACAGTCGTTGTTTCCGCCATCGTCTGTGTTTTGGGAGGTGATTTTAGGGCATCCTATTTTGATTGAGATATTGTTAAGGATGTCTTCCGAGCAGCGGGTGCTATTTTAAGAGGGATTCTATTGAGGCACATTTGGCTTGCAAAGAGAGCCATTGTGCGATGTTGTTGGGATAGTTCCACAAGAAGGGATAGACAATTAGTAGAAGCTCAATTGTTCTGGATTGTGATGATCAAGCAGTGTGTCAGAAATTCTATTAGCAGTTGGTTAACATCTTTGCTAAGCAAGGCATGGACGTACGGAATGTCGAATGTAGACTGAGAGTGTTCCTTGTGTGCGTTGAATACCGTTTTAACTAAGAGAGTTCAGTGGAATTGAAAGCTCGTTAGGTTTCGGCGTTTTATTCATGTTAAGAAGCAAGTTGGAGCTGTTGGCCATTTTGAAGAAGGAAATGGGTAACCCCAGTTTCTTTCGAAAGTCTGGGCTTCAGTTGAAGGTTATGCCGATGAGTCGGGTGGTCAGGAAAAGACCATGTTTGCCTGGTCGAGCAGCCGTATTGCAAAGAGTGTGAGCCGTGGACTATAAACTTTGGGGATGATCGTGCAGAGATCTTGCCGAGGATGCGAGGAGTGCATCAGTTGGTGTCTTTCCTGCGGGATATACTTGTGGACTGCCTGAGGGCATTGAGAATGGACCTTCCAGATAGTTGGGCATTATGATAGATGCTAGCACTTGCCTAGCCATCTAAAGGGTTTTAATGAATGGAAGGCGAGTCCCTTAACAACCGTGAAGAAGGACCTGAGTGCAGGATTATTAGCGGGAGTGTGCGAATGTCACAATGAGGTAGAGTCAGCCACCATGGTTGTGAAGAGATGTCGAACCATTTCATGGAGAGGCCTAGTGTTGAATTGCCAAGGTGAGGAGACGAGTTCGAAGGAAATAGCGTTCTATTCCTTTTTCTTTTGTAGTTAGGTGTTATTGTTGTTCTAACTTGATTTGAAGTGTGCTACAGGGATGAGTGTGACTTACAGGAATTGTGGATAAAAATATTGCTAAGTATTCAAAAATTGTGCGGACTGCACTTTATTTGTGTGGACCGCACATTTCTATATACCATAGAAGAAGAGCATTGCGTCCGCACATTTCTCTTGCGGACCGTACATTTGAAACGTCAAAAATACCAACTCTCTAAAGTTTAAGCTTGTCAGTGCAGAGGTCGATCTACGACCACACGTGAAATCTGTGGCCGCACCTAAAAATGTGCGGACCGCAGATTAAGTTATGAGATGAGGACCCCAGGTGAAAGAGTGCGGACCCCACATGAAAATGTGCGGCTGCACTCGCCCTTCTTACCCTTACCCAACAGTTGGTATAAATAGCTCTTCAGGCCTCACTTTACATTTTCCCCGCTTTGAACAAACATTGTGCCCTGCTAAGTTTTCTTGAAGATTTGCACTGTCCATACACAAAGACACCTCAATTAGTCACTCATTGCACTCACTCTATCTGGTACGCTTCAGTTTTACAATAATCTTTTTAGTTCTTTTTAGGCCATCTGTTATTAGAGTTTCATTGTATGTATATGTGGGGTAGATCTGAACTGGGTTAACTTGATGCATGCTCTACGGGGACGGGGTTAGTATAATTTCATATTTTTTACAATGTTGCCATGTCTAATTGTGTAAGCAATTGAACAAAGCTAAGTATAAAAATGTGGTATGTACGTCACCTTTGAAATCTGCGGCCGCACTTGAATTTGTGCGGTCCGCAAATGATGAATTTGGCCAACTCAGTGAGGAAGGAATGCGGCCGCGAGTTAAAATGTGCGGACCGCAGAATTCCCCTTGCATCCGCAGAACAACATATATTTTGACATCAGAGAGTACTCACTTTGAGACTCCAATGTGTGGCCACAAGTCTAATAGTACGGATCGCACAAATCCTCTTACGACCGCAGATTGGTCAATTCTCTGTCATCAGAGAGTTAGCATTTTTGGGATTCAGAGGTGCGGCGGTAAGTCAAATTGTGTGGACCTCACTTCACTTCTGCGGTTGCACAACAAAAATGTGTGGTCCGCGAGTTCACATCTATAGCCCCAAGTGAAATTATGCGGACCGCATATCCCTTTCCCTGCAAGCATGACTTAATGTACAACCCATTGTGTCTAATGGTTTCTCTTTTACTCATATGTCTCTTGTATGTGTTTGAACATCGAATTGAAACTAACAATATCCTCAGCTTGATACATATAATGGTTCGATCAAGAGGACGAGGCGACACTTCAAAAGGGAAAGGTGAACCTTCTCGGGGCCGAGGCAAAAGTGTTGTGCCCGTTGTCTAGCCAAAGACAATAAGAAAGAAAGCAACAGCCGGCAGAGGGAGAGGTGCAGACCTCTCCGAGTCTAGCTCCTACTTCCCGTCTAGGGAAGTGTCAGAGGGAAACTCAGCCTCTGTTCAGGGGCAGTCGGCCACACAATCGAGGCTGCAGGGGAGATACCAGCTCAGGGACGAGCCGTCTTTATCTCACAGCACTTCTGGGGGATCGAAGAGTGCTAGTCAGGATTCTGATCCATCGGCTACACCAGTTCCTGAGGTACAGGTTCTTGCACCAATTCATGACATCCTTTATGATGGTAGAGGGGGAGATACCACCATTACAGATTTGGAGAGATAAAAAAAGAAAGACATTTGGGAGGATTGCTTTGTCAGCCTGGCCGCCTTCATCAGCTTCCGTATATGGTGGCATGTGAGGTCGCTAACTCTTGAGCAACAGTTTCTGTTGAGAGATTTAGAGAAGTACAACCTAGCCATATTGAGACAGTTTAGGGAACGAAAGGGGTGGATGTGGTTCACCCAGAGTTTAGAAAATGCCAAAGAATACCTCGTCCGTGAATTCTATGCCAATGTAGCTCATATAAATAAAGGGACGAAGGTAACCAGAGTACGCAACCTCAAGGTGAGGTTAGATCAGCATACACTCAACACGTACTTGGGCTTCGATGATGTTGAGTCGGCGGAGTATTTGTAGAAAGGCGCACTGAAAGAGGAAGTTCGTCCTTGGCTAGCTGAGATTCTGGCACCACCAGGGCCACTACCACCATGGATTATCGCTGGGGTTCGCATCCACCATAGCACTCTGAGTTTTGAGGCAAAAGGGTGGCAAACCTTTATTTGTAGAAGGTTGGATCCATGTCAGAATAAGACTCACATTCCTTTTGCTCGAGCAGTTCTTGTGGCCTCCATCATAGCCGATTACCCAATCAATGTAGGTGTCATGATGCCGGCCAATATTTCAGTGATTGCACGGCAGGACAACTTGGCCTACCCCTATCCAAACACTATTACATAATATCTCACTGATGCAAAGGTAGAGCCGAGAGAATTTGATACCAAGGTAAAGGTGAAGAAGCCCTTCGATTGGTATTCTCTGATGGATGAAAGCAACCCAAAGAAGAAAGTCCAGCCATCTACCACCACAAGACAGTCTGATGAGCCAACAGTGGTAGCCTCTGAGGCAGCCGATCTTCTATCCACTTCTGCTGAGCCTTCAACCAGTGCCACTTCTATGTCTCCACCATCATCCACAGCTCCTACTACCGCTCCTGCCGCAACCCCGAGGCCAGTACCCATGCCCACTTCCCCACTATTTGCGCTGCGAGTCTCCTAGACATTGGCGAGTCTCAACAACTGGATACAGACAGCTACTGCAAAGCTGTCTGAGTTGTCTAGTACTGTTGCAGCACAGTCCGCCTCAGAGGCATCACAGGTTCCTTCTAACATTGAGGAGACACTGAAGAAGATTTTAGAGAACCAGAAGACTATTATGGAAACTTTAGTACAACATGGGTCAGTTATTGAAGAGCTGGGAAAGGAAGTGAAGAAGATGAGGAAGTCCCGGGTCAACAAGAAATCCATGGACAAGCTCCGGCGGGAGGTGACTAGACTTGCTACAGCTGGCGACCTGCCCTTTGATATGCTGCTTGATCCGCACTAGTCCTCCCCAGATCCTTCAGCACCATCTGCACCGGTAGCACCAGTTGGCCAGTCTGACGAACCAGTCCTTGTTGTCGACACTGCTGAGGCAGTGTGTGATATATTTGCCAACCCAGCCACACCTAGATTTGACGATGATGAGATCCAGTTGGCTGATCCTGAGGGAGATGACATTGTTGGGGAGTTTATTTGATACATTTGGTCTGTAATAATTTGATGATACTTTTTATTTTCTTATTTATATTTATCTATCTCCTCTCTCTCTCTCTTTCTTATTATGTATATATTCATTCTATCTTTAGTAGTTTTTGCTCATTAGCTTCTTTATCTTTGTTTTTGATTATTAGCTTATTTATCTTTTCTATATTATTTCTTGTTTTGTTAAGTAGCTTATTTTTATGCTTTAGTAGATAATAAGCCTTTGGTTTTCTTAATGTCACGGTTCTTATCAAAGGTAGTTGTTGTGTGAACCGGGTGACTCGTCCTAATGATGGATTGAATGAGTTTGTTTTTGTGTTTAGGTAATAATAATAGTAGTAATGAATAAAAAGACCTAATCAAGTCATGCTCGAAGAGTCAACCATGCCTCAATTGGTACCAACACACTTAACTACGTGTTTATGGTTAGAGACAAGGTATTTTAAAGAAATAACTCTAGTTAGTGACTTTGTGACTCTTGAGTTGACTTTGGAAACCATCGAGTGGTTTAATTGGACCATGTTGATCTTTAAACTTGAATGTGGTCATTGTGGGCCCTCGACTCTATCCTCTTTTACAATCTAATTGTGTGAGGGGTGAGATGAATTGTTGCTAGTCCAAGTATCTGTGTGAAGGGTCTAGAACTTGCCCCGAGTATGTTTCAAGGAAAAACTCTAAGTTTAACTTGGTTTGAGAAGTGATTGTAGGCTTTCCTTGTCCCGTTGGAGCTTTCTATTACCAACCAATGTCGTTATCCCTAGTCAACTCCTTTGAGCCTCTACCCTTTCTCATTTGATAACCATGTATAAGCCTTTACCCATTTTGTTGTGACCCTCTCTTGGCATTCGGACTTTCCTTAACACTCCTGTGAAATAAATAGCTTAAAACATAAGTTTGGAGGAGACATGAGAAATTTGAAAAAGGTGTCAAAGGCGAAAAAAGAGAAAAGAAATGATCTCTATGAAAGAGAAGGAAAGAAAAGAAAAGAACCAAAAAAAAAAGGAAAAATACAAAACATGAATAAGTGGAAGGGTTGATATATTCAAAAAGAGGTAATGATCCCAAACATTGAGAAATCAAAAAGGGAGAAAAGAATGAAATGAACAAGAAAGGGTGATGTTAAGTTTCTCTAGTCCCCAATGAAAAGAAAGTGCCTCTAAGAATTGGCAATTGTGAGCCAAGAAATGAAAGGTGGAGTGCTTAAGTAAAGTTGTAACCACTTACCCATATGGTATCCTATCCTAACCCAAAAGCCTTCATTACATCCCGAAAAAAGTCCTACTTGATTTCAAACCGAGTGAGCTTACATTAGTGGCGATCTACATGAGGGGCAAGCCTATGGTACTTGAAGCCGTACTTGTGAAATTATCTTGTAAGAGATGAGTGAGCCTTTCATGAATCTTCAGATTGAATGCTAATTTATTAAGTGAGCTTGGCAAATGGAAAGTAGAGGAGAAAGAGTTTGGGGTCTACCATGACCTACATGATAGAACAAGAGTTCTTGATGAGTAAAGTCAATTTTTGAAGCTCAAATGTCACATTAGAACTATTTGTGTATGAATATTTGACTTGTCACCTTGTTGATAATGCATGAGTAGTGTGGGTAATTGTTAGTCCCAACTGATGTGTAAATAGCTCATATTTGACTCGCTGAAGTGACCCTTAACTTTAGGAGGTGGGAACTAATTTATTTACTTGAGGACAAGCAAAGACTTAATTTTGGGGGAAGTGATAAGTAGGGATTTTGACTACTTATTAGCACCTTTTTGCTTTTGTTTTAGTCTGAAAGTATTGATTTATGTTCTAGAAACTAATAAAATTGTGCAAATTACAGGAATGTTGGAAGTTTGGCCTCCCATGATGAAATCCGACTCAAAAAGGAGTGTTCCGAATAACAAGGCAATAAAGGGCGCATAAGCAAAGAACTGCGGTCTGCAGAAGGATTTCTGCGGCCGCAGAAGAAAGTGCGGACAACATAATTCCATCTGCGGCTGCAAACCAAGTAAAAGCACCCAATGGAACTTTGTCCAATGTGCGGACCGAACATGAACTGTGCGGCCGCAGAACAGGGTCTGCACTGACAAGTGATTCAAAGTTCAGAGAGTGTGAAAAAGACAAAGTCTTGAAGTCTTGCTGAAGTGCGGACCACATAAGAATTGTATGCCCGCAGAAGATACTTCGCAATCCAGAAATGTGCGGCTGCAGAATCCAATCTCCTGCCAACTGAAGAAATCTGCGGACTGCACATGGAATTGTGCGGCCGCAGAACCTCCCGAGGGGTATTTTTATCAGAGAATTTTGGCCCACTATAAATAGACGAGTTTCACATCTTTAGGTCATGTTTCGAAGTTTGAGCTGCTGTAACTGTTACATTTTGCCATTTTAGGAAAGTTTATGATTATTTTTGTGTTTAAACATTATATTTTATCAATTTAATCTTTGATTATGGGTTTAATTAGCTTTTCTTCTTTATTTTCTTCCATTCCACTATGAGTAGCTAGATTAATACTAGGGTTATGACCCAACCCTAGTGTGTAAATCTTATGGGTACTTAATTTAATGCTTGTTTATGATTTGGTATTGATTATTTAGCTTAGTTCATGCTTAAACTTTAAAATTAATGTTTGCAAACATTGATTCATGTCTTTTTGACTTAGTCTCTACTTGAGAAAGAGGGACCTAGTCTAGGATAACTTGGCTGACAAGGAATTGGGTTAATTGAGGGTTTGATTAGCCTAATTAAAGGGTTCAAACTAGAGATAGTAAGAACTCGACTTGAACTCATATCAATTATTTTGTTTGATACCCATTTGGACTTGAGAAAGCCAAATTGGGCAAAACCACTCTTTTACTGAGAGGTATTGAGTGGGTAACGTAGAGTTGAGAGTTATAATATACTCCAATGTGTGGCCACAAGTCTAATAGTACGGATCGCACAAATCCTCTTACGACCGCAGATTGGTCAATTCTCTGTCATCAGAGAGTTAGCATTTTTGGGATTCAGAGGTGCGGCGGTAAGTCAAATTGTGTGGACCTCACTTCACTTCTGCGGTTGCACAACAAAAATGTGTGGTCCGCGAGTTCACATCTATAGCCCCAAGTGAAATTATGCGGACCGCATATCCCTTTCCCTGCAAGCATGACTTAATGTACAACCCATTGTGTCTAATGGTTTCTCTTTTACTCATATGTCTCTTGTATGTGTTTGAACATCGAATTGAAACTAACAATATCCTCAGCTTGATACATATAATGGTTCGATCAAGAGGACGAGGCGACACTTCAAAAGGGAAAGGTGAACCTTCTCGGGGCCGAGGCAAAAGTGTTGTGCCCGTTGTCTAGCCAAAGACAATAAGAAAGAAAGCAACAGCCGGCAGAGGGAGAGGTGCAGACCTCTCCGAGTCTAGCTCCTACTTCCCGTCTAGGGAAGTGTCAGAGGGAAACTCAGCCTCTGTTCAGGGGCAGTCGGCCACACAATCGAGGCTGCAGGGGAGATACCAGCTCAGGGACGAGCCGTCTTTATCTCACAGCACTTCTGGGGGATCGAAGAGTGCTAGTCAGGATTCTGATCCATCGGCTACACCAGTTCCTGAGGTACAGGTTCTTGCACCAATTCATGACATCCTTTATGATGGTAGAGGGGGAGATACCACCATTACAGATTTGGAGAGATAAAAAAAGAAAGACATTTGGGAGGATTGCTTTGTCAGCCTGGCCGCCTTCATCAGCTTCCGTATATGGTGGCATGTGAGGTCGCTAACTCTTGAGCAACAGTTTCTGTTGAGAGATTTAGAGAAGTACAACCTAGCCATATTGAGACAGTTTAGGGAACGAAAGGGGTGGATGTGGTTCACCCAGAGTTTAGAAAATGCCAAAGAATACCTCGTCCGTGAATTCTATGCCAATGTAGCTCATATAAATAAAGGGACGAAGGTAACCAGAGTACGCAACCTCAAGGTGAGGTTAGATCAGCATACACTCAACACGTACTTGGGCTTCGATGATGTTGAGTCGGCGGAGTATTTGTAGAAAGGCGCACTGAAAGAGGAAGTTCGTCCTTGGCTAGCTGAGATTCTGGCACCACCAGGGCCACTACCACCATGGATTATCGCTGGGGTTCGCATCCACCATAGCACTCTGAGTTTTGAGGCAAAAGGGTGGCAAACCTTTATTTGTAGAAGGTTGGATCCATGTCAGAATAAGACTCACATTCCTTTTGCTCGAGCAGTTCTTGTGGCCTCCATCATAGCCGATTACCCAATCAATGTAGGTGTCATGATGCCGGCCAATATTTCAGTGATTGCACGGCAGGACAACTTGGCCTACCCCTATCCAAACACTATTACATAATATCTCACTGATGCAAAGGTAGAGCCGAGAGAATTTGATACCAAGGTAAAGGTGAAGAAGCCCTTCGATTGGTATTCTCTGATGGATGAAAGCAACCCAAAGAAGAAAGTCCAGCCATCTACCACCACAAGACAGTCTGATGAGCCAACAGTGGTAGCCTCTGAGGCAGCCGATCTTCTATCCACTTCTGCTGAGCCTTCAACCAGTGCCACTTCTATGTCTCCACCATCATCCACAGCTCCTACTACCGCTCCTGCCGCAACCCCGAGGCCAGTACCCATGCCCACTTCCCCACTATTTGCGCTGCGAGTCTCCTAGACATTGGCGAGTCTCAACAACTGGATACAGACAGCTACTGCAAAGCTGTCTGAGTTGTCTAGTACTGTTGCAGCACAGTCCGCCTCAGAGGCATCACAGGTTCCTTCTAACATTGAGGAGACACTGAAGAAGATTTTAGAGAACCAGAAGACTATTATGGAAACTTTAGTACAACATGGGTCAGTTATTGAAGAGCTGGGAAAGGAAGTGAAGAAGATGAGGAAGTCCCGGGTCAACAAGAAATCCATGGACAAGCTCCGGCGGGAGGTGACTAGACTTGCTACAGCTGGCGACCTGCCCTTTGATATGCTGCTTGATCCGCACTAGTCCTCCCCAGATCCTTCAGCACCATCTGCACCGGTAGCACCAGTTGGCCAGTCTGACGAACCAGTCCTTGTTGTCGACACTGCTGAGGCAGTGTGTGATATATTTGCCAACCCAGCCACACCTAGATTTGACGATGATGAGATCCAGTTGGCTGATCCTGAGGGAGATGACATTGTTGGGGAGTTTATTTGATACATTTGGTCTGTAATAATTTGATGATACTTTTTATTTTCTTATTTATATTTATCTATCTCCTCTCTCTCTCTCTTTCTTATTATGTATATATTCATTCTATCTTTAGTAGTTTTTGCTCATTAGCTTCTTTATCTTTGTTTTTGATTATTAGCTTATTTATCTTTTCTATATTATTTCTTGTTTTGTTAAGTAGCTTATTTTTATGCTTTAGTAGATAATAAGCCTTTGGTTTTCTTAATGTCACGGTTCTTATCAAAGGTAGTTGTTGTGTGAACCGGGTGACTCGTCCTAATGATGGATTGAATGAGTTTGTTTTTGTGTTTAGGTAATAATAATAGTAGTAATGAATAAAAAGACCTAATCAAGTCATGCTCGAAGAGTCAACCATGCCTCAATTGGTACCAACACACTTAACTACGTGTTTATGGTTAGAGACAAGGTATTTTAAAGAAATAACTCTAGTTAGTGACTTTGTGACTCTTGAGTTGACTTTGGAAACCATCGAGTGGTTTAATTGGACCATGTTGATCTTTAAACTTGAATGTGGTCATTGTGGGCCCTCGACTCTATCCTCTTTTACAATCTAATTGTGTGAGGGGTGAGATGAATTGTTGCTAGTCCAAGTATCTGTGTGAAGGGTCTAGAACTTGCCCCGAGTATGTTTCAAGGAAAAACTCTAAGTTTAACTTGGTTTGAGAAGTGATTGTAGGCTTTCCTTGTCCCGTTGGAGCTTTCTATTACCAACCAATGTCGTTATCCCTAGTCAACTCCTTTGAGCCTCTACCCTTTCTCATTTGATAACCATGTATAAGCCTTTACCCATTTTGTTGTGACCCTCTCTTGGCATTCGGACTTTCCTTAACACTCCTGTGAAATAAATAGCTTAAAACATAAGTTTGGAGGAGACATGAGAAATTTGAAAAAGGTGTCAAAGGCGAAAAAAGAGAAAAGAAATGATCTCTATGAAAGAGAAGGAAAGAAAAGAAAAGAACCAAAAAAAAAAGGAAAAATACAAAACATGAATAAGTGGAAGGGTTGATATATTCAAAAAGAGGTAATGATCCCAAACATTGAGAAATCAAAAAGGGAGAAAAGAATGAAATGAACAAGAAAGGGTGATGTTAAGTTTCTCTAGTCCCCAATGAAAAGAAAGTGCCTCTAAGAATTGGCAATTGTGAGCCAAGAAATGAAAGGTGGAGTGCTTAAGTAAAGTTGTAACCACTTACCCATATGGTATCCTATCCTAACCCAAAAGCCTTCATTACATCCCGAAAAAAGTCCTACTTGATTTCAAACCGAGTGAGCTTACATTAGTGGCGATCTACATGAGGGGCAAGCCTATGGTACTTGAAGCCGTACTTGTGAAATTATCTTGTAAGAGATGAGTGAGCCTTTCATGAATCTTCAGATTGAATGCTAATTTATTAAGTGAGCTTGGCAAATGGAAAGTAGAGGAGAAAGAGTTTGGGGTCTACCATGACCTACATGATAGAACAAGAGTTCTTGATGAGTAAAGTCAATTTTTGAAGCTCAAATGTCACATTAGAACTATTTGTGTATGAATATTTGACTTGTCACCTTGTTGATAATGCATGAGTAGTGTGGGTAATTGTTAGTCCCAACTGATGTGTAAATAGCTCATATTTGACTCGCTGAAGTGACCCTTAACTTTAGGAGGTGGGAACTAATTTATTTACTTGAGGACAAGCAAAGACTTAATTTTGGGGGAAGTGATAAGTAGGGATTTTGACTACTTATTAGCACCTTTTTGCTTTTGTTTTAGTCTGAAAGTATTGATTTATGTTCTAGAAACTAATAAAATTGTGCAAATTACAGGAATGTTGGAAGTTTGGCCTCCCATGATGAAATCCGACTCAAAAAGGAGTGTTCCGAATAACAAGGCAATAAAGGGCGCATAAGCAAAGAACTGCGGTCTGCAGAAGGATTTCTGCGGCCGCAGAAGAAAGTGCGGACAACATAATTCCATCTGCGGCTGCAAACCAAGTAAAAGCACCCAATGGAACTTTGTCCAATGTGCGGACCGAACATGAACTGTGCGGCCGCAGAACAGGGTCTGCACTGACAAGTGATTCAAAGTTCAGAGAGTGTGAAAAAGACAAAGTCTTGAAGTCTTGCTGAAGTGCGGACCACATAAGAATTGTATGCCCGCAGAAGATACTTCGCAATCCAGAAATGTGCGGCTGCAGAATCCAATCTCCTGCCAACTGAAGAAATCTGCGGACTGCACATGGAATTGTGCGGCCGCAGAACCTCCCGAGGGGTATTTTTATCAGAGAATTTTGGCCCACTATAAATAGACGAGTTTCACATCTTTAGGTCATGTTTCGAAGTTTGAGCTGCTGTAACTGTTACATTTTGCCATTTTAGGAAAGTTTATGATTATTTTTGTGTTTAAACATTATATTTTATCAATTTAATCTTTGATTATGGGTTTAATTAGCTTTTCTTCTTTATTTTCTTCCATTCCACTATGAGTAGCTAGATTAATACTAGGGTTATGACCCAACCCTAGTGTGTAAATCTTATGGGTACTTAATTTAATGCTTGTTTATGATTTGGTATTGATTATTTAGCTTAGTTCATGCTTAAACTTTAAAATTAATGTTTGCAAACATTGATTCATGTCTTTTTGACTTAGTCTCTACTTGAGAAAGAGGGACCTAGTCTAGGATAACTTGGCTGACAAGGAATTGGGTTAATTGAGGGTTTGATTAGCCTAATTAAAGGGTTCAAACTAGAGATAGTAAGAACTCGACTTGAACTCATATCAATTATTTTGTTTGATACCCATTTGGACTTGAGAAAGCCAAATTGGGCAAAACCACTCTTTTACCGAGAGGTATTGAGTGGGTAACGTAGAGTTGAGAGTTATAATATACCCCAATCAATAAAAAAAGTATTAACGTATTTAACCCATTAGGCGAACACCTAGGTCATGGTCACATCCTAGGGTTTTAACTATTTAGAAAAACACCAAAAATAATCATTCGCTTCTAGTTTCTTTTCTTAGCTTATAATTGTTAGAGTAAAAGTAGAATTAGAAATCAAACCCTTTTGTGGAAGTGCAAATTTAGTTAATCTATTCACTCTCATCAAATGTATACTCCTAACACCCGGTGTAACTCCCTGTGGAAATCGACCCCGGCTCTTGTTGACCATTTTCAATGACCATTTTCACTCACTATTGAGTGCGGATTGGACGTGGATCAAGGGTGAAAGAAGGTCTCCTTGTTTAAGACTCCTAGTAGAATAGAAAAATCTCTTTATTTCACCATTGATAACAATAGAATATCAGACATCACACAAAAGTCTCCAAATAATATCTATAAAGAATTTGGAGAAACCAAGCCTTCTAGGTATGAATTCAATGAATAACCATGATACCATATCATAGGCTTTCTTTATATACAACTTAATGACTGTATTTCTGTACCTCCTTTACTGGTGCCACGAATAATTTGCTGGATTAGAAGAATATTCTCAATGATAAGTCTTCCACTAATGAATCCAGTCTTGTTCTCAGTTATTAATTTAGGAAGAAGACTATTAAGCCTAGAAGTAGCAATCTTAGACTATTTTGTTCGAGAAGTTAGTCAAACTAATAGGTTTTAACAGTGAAAAGGTAGTAGGTTCCTCAATTTTAGAGATTAACAATACTAAACAAGTATGAGTGAAAAACTTAGTGAGCCTTTTCCCACAAAATAAATTTTGGATAAAAATTTTAATATCATTTTCGACAGTCAGCCAACACTTCTGGAAAAAGATCCATTAAAGCCATCAAGCCCAACAACACAATTAGGACTTAAGTCAATAATTTCCAATTTAATCTCCTCTTCTCACGAAACTTATTGAGTTAAAGATTGTCCTCTTTAGTAATAAGTTTGTCAATTGGGGGTTATGAGACTAGAATTGATCTTTTATTGCTTAGTATATTTGATTTTGATTGATTTCAGGTATGGCTTGGTTATCTCTATATCATAATATTCTTGATTATCAAACTAAGACTATGATATTGGCTATGCTGGGGTTGCGAAGGTTGCAATAAAGGGGTTCTTTGGGTCAGATTCCTAGTATAGTGAAGGATCAATGGATGATTGAGAAGAGGTGTTTGGCATATCTGGCTTTTGTGAGGGATGCTAGTGCCAATACTCCTACAATTGATTCAGTCCCAGTGGTAAGTATATGTGTTCCCTGCAGACGTACCGGACATACCACCCAATATGGATATTGATTTTGGTATTGGTTTGTTGTCAGGCACTCAGCCCATATCTATTCCACCATATCGCATGATTCTAGTAAGTTGAAGGAGCAGTTGCAGGAGTTGTTGGATAAAGGGTTCATTAGGCTGAGTATTTCTCCTTTGGGTGCATCAGTGTTATTTGTGAAGAAGAAAGATGGTTCAATGAGGTTGTGTATTAATTACAAGCAGTTAAACAAGGTTACCATCAAGAACAAGTATCCACTGCCCTGCATTGATGATTTGCTTAGTCGGCTTCAGGGTGCTAGGTTATTTTCAATGATTGACTTGAGATCGTGGTATCATCAGTAGAAGATTAGGACTCAGACATTCATTAGACGACTTTCAGGCCTCATTATGTGCATTATGAGTCTTTGGTGATGTCTTTTAGTTTGACTAACGCCCCAACAACTTTTATGCATTTGATAAACAGTGTGTTCCAGCCTTATTTAGATTCTTTTGTTATTGTGTTCATTGATGATTGTGAGCACGTAATTTTTTCTCCGCACGAAAATTACTCCCACAGATATCACAAATTATTTTTTCTATAGAATTTTAGAATTTTTGTTTATTTTATTTGATTGCATTTCTTGTGCATTTTCATTTTGTCATCACTAGAAACATTTAGAAGTTATAGAAAAATCATCAAAAAATATTTATCCTTCAAGTTTGCATTTTAAATCTTGATTGCATCATAGGAGTTAGTTATATTTTTTAAAAATCACAACAACAAAAAAATTAGACAAGTTGCATCAATTAGTTTCTTTCTTAATGTATCAAATATTTAATTAAATAGTTAATTGCTAGGTAGAATAAATAATTAAGTTGATTTGGCAAGGTTAGGCTTAAGTTGGAATTAAGTGGTCATATATGGAATTGAAAGAAAAAAAAAAGTCGGGCATGCCTCCTCTTCACATCGATTTGGGCCCATAAAACCGGTGGCCCAGCGTCTCAAACACCCGCACCCATCCAAATACCCGGTCCAACAAGATCCACCCACTAGGCCCCTCAAACGACGTAGTTTCACATCGAAACTACGTCGTTCCCCGTTAGCCAAAATTAAAGGTATTTAACGGATGGGGCGGTCCAGTCCGGGTTGAGAAAAAAGGTGACCGGCCGATTTTCAATCTGGGCCGGTTACCAATTTTTTCATACCAGGCTTAACGGGTCCGGGTCCATCCGGGTAAAAAATAATTCAGAACTGTTACGGGTCCAAGGGGTCGGGCCGGGTTAATGTTATTTTTTTTTGTATTTTGTATAACTATCGTAATTTATATTAATATAAAGTAAAAATATAAAATAAAAAAATAATCTTATAAAAAGAGTGTTTGAATAAAAGGATGCAAAGGCTTTAAAATCTTTATATTTAAAATTTTGAATATTTCATTAAGAATTTAAGATAATAGAATACAATGAAGATGGAAAAAACATTGCACTTATAATTTGCAAGTGCTTTTTTATTTCAAACTTACAAATTAAAGTTTACATTTAACAACATGTAAATTAACGAAAAAAGAGTAAATTCAAAGGTTTTGCATTTCCTTAGTAAGTTCTTCATAATCAATATGAACTTCTTGGCCATCTTCTGGAGTGTTAAATTCGGATGGGTTACCATATGTTAATATATCTCCAAGTTTCTCGTATTCTGGTCTATCAACATCTTCACGTCCCTTATTTCTTCGTTCCGATCTAATCCAATCTCTGAAACATAGTAAAACTTCCAAAGCATTGCTTCCCAATGAGTGATGGGTGTCTCCAAGTTGTTATCTTGCTTGACTAAATGCACTCTCTGATGCAACAGTTGAAATTGACACATTCAGCACGTCCCGAGCCATAGCGGAAAGAACAGAAAATTGCTTTTAATTCTCATGCCACCATCCCAACGGTGAAAATTCTTTTGTGCGAGGCTCTTCTTGCTTTTGCAAGTAGAATTGAAGTTCATTAATGTTTCTGCTACTGGTTTGAGTGGTAGGAAATGTAGACTAAATATTAAAACCATCAATGCCTTCATCATCATCCATAGTAGTAGAAGTGGTAAAATGCATAGTGGGATCAACATTGGCTACATTAAGAGCAGCATCATCAACTAGCGTTGCCAACGGTCATATCACTTTTTAAAAAAAATCAGATTTATAGCTTTTGAACCGGTCCGGTCTGGGTCGGTTAACCGGTTCAACAATATTTTTTGTTGACCGGGTTTGACCGGTGCGGGTAACCAATTTTTTTTAAACGGATCAACCCCTAACCCAGCCTACCCGGCCCCCTAACTACCGGTCCGGGCCGGAAACGGGTCAACCCGCCCTGTTAAACAGGTATAGCAAAAATGACCCCTTCTCCCTCCGTTAATTAAAACAATCATTAAACCCATCCCCAATTAACTCAAACCTAGCCTCCTTTAGTTCCCAAATCCTCTCCATTCTGTCCGCTGTCTGCCACCACTCGTCGCCGACTAGAAATCACTATCCGGTGGCGCACCACCACCAAACAGCTTCAATATGTCACCCCACAGTCCCCATCTCACCCTCGTTCTTGATCCACCCTTTATTTTTCCAAAATCCTACCTGATTGCCTCGATTAGAAGATCTTAAAATCAAGATTCAAGCTTTTCGCCCCTTTTAAAAAATCAACCACGATTTGACCTCCTCTGTTCTCAAATCTTACACCAAACAGCATGTCTACTGAAGACCTATCGATTGGGGTAATTTGTTTACCATTCTCCGGTCGTCGAAACTTTGTTGACAGGCGAGATTTTTCCCAATCCATCTATCTTTTTCCAGTTCGGCCTGTAATGAGTATTGCTACATGAAGCACTGGCTCGCATGAAAATTTGCCGGCCAGTGCTCATGTGATAATTCTTGTTGCTCGTCAGTTTCTGTTCACTATTGTACTTCATTTCACTTACCGGATTTTCATGTGAATTGGTATATTTCTCATTCCCTTTTCTGTAATTTCTCCCCGAACTGCCACGCATTACTGTTTCTGTTTTAGTTAGGTTTAGTTAATTATTTGGATTAATTAGTAATTAATTGTTTGATTTTAGTTTAGTTGTATATTTGGTTAATTGCTTTATGTTTAATTAGGTTTCGATTGCATCCTATATTGGTTGTTTGCATTTGATTGTTATGGTTCATTTGGGCATAAGAATTAGGCCTGCCATTGTTTAACAGGCCGGATCGTTAAGTGTGGATTTGCGTATGAGCCTGTGGGTCAGAGGTGAATAACATGTGTATTAGAGGAGCATATCAGGGATTTAACCTTAAGAAATCTAGCAGTTATTTGTCATAAAAATTTTGTGAAAGAGCTGAAAGGACTGGGTAGCAAATAAAATAGTAGAGTAGGTCATTTATTTGGGGGCTGAGTGGTAAAAACAAAAAAAGAAAGGAGTTAAAAGAGAAGGGAAAACTGAAATCTGGAAGAGAATCTTCCTATAAAAACATGCCTTCACTCACACGCAATTCATTCATACACATTCACTCCCCTACACATTCACTCACTCTTATATTCATTCTCATCCTCACTCAAACAGGAGATAACAGAAGCACCCTGAATTTTGAAATTCAAAAAGCCCAGATCTGGGAATTCAAAAGCTGAAATACAAAAACAAAAAAATAAAAAACCAAAAGAGAAGAAGAATTAAAAGCTATTTCAAGTTTCTATTTGTTGCTTTACATTTTCTGGGATTGTGAAAGCTATTTGGAGCTATAGAGTTGTTGCTTGTTGTTGAAGTTTGTTGTTTCAAAGTTACTGGACTCTATTTCTGCATTTTTCAGACCTTTATTTGGTCGCGTTCGGTTGTTTCTACTGTTAGGTATGTAGATTTACATCTGCTCCGTTTTATTTTGAGTTGAAGAATGAAATTTGAGTTTGCTTATGTTCCCTTTGTGTTTGATTTCATAGATCCAGCGTGTTAGTCATTGAATCTACCTAAATTTCTTTCCCGAATTAACTTCTGGTGCCATTAACCTGCATGCTGATTAAATTTGCTTATTGTTGACAACGATTTACCTTCTAAAATGATAATTCATGTTTAAACAACAATAATTAGTTGTCCTTAATATGTTGTTAACTGTTTGATTGATGATATAGCCAAATTGAATTATAAGGATAGCCCAGTGGCTATTTCCTTGTAAATTGGGCATTGTTTTGAAGGAAGAAGAATCACACAACTAGAGATAGCTCATGTCACGGAGATTCAAACAGTAGAAGCATAGAATTAGATTTACATTAATGAAATCTTGTAATTAATGCTAGACTAGCAAAATATACGATTCAAATTACCCGCCTCTGTCTTTGTATCTAGTTGAGCTGTTAATTAATTTATGTTTGTAATTATTCAATTGTTAATGCTGTTGGGCTCATTTCGGACGCCCAGATCTTCTACTTAGAATTTTGAATTTGGATGTCCTGGTCCAATAGTTTTGAGGCCCACGATAATTTGCGGACTCCTACAAAGATTAATTACATTAAAACATGATGCTTTGGGCTTTAAGTTTAGCGCACTTATGACCATACCTACCTGCTGGAGGCCTAGTGTAATTGTTCAATCAACTTCAAGCCACAACAAGACAATTTAGTCCATGTTGAAGCAAGTAATCAAAAGGAAGACATGATTAATCTGTTAAAACCTTGTTGGTACCTACATGCTGGTATATGCTGCAGTTCAAAATAATTTCTTCATGTTGCTTGTGGGGATGACCCTCTCAATATTAAAATAACTCACATCAACTCTTTAATTGTTAAAAGATCGCATGGATACAAATAGACAGAGATATTTTAGTGTATCCTTCAAATCCCAACTCAAACTCCATACCGTTGGACTTTATGATAATCTCAAATTAGCAACTATACTCATGAACATTCGTAGTTGCTTTAGGCGTAATTTAACTAAAATTCATCATGGTTATGGTAGAGTTCCCGTGGCATAACTGTGATACTTAATCCCAAATTCAAGTGTACATTTACGCACCTTAACCTTATAACTTCAAAGTAATTATAAAATAAACATGTCATAAATTGTGGGTACGTTTTACGTGGCGCAATTTACGGTGTGTATAAAAATAGGCAAGTATACGACATCGTAACTTATTTTAAAATAATTCCATAAATATTAAAAATGGTTTAACAACACAATAAAAGCGGTAAACGTTTAAAATGCACGTAGCCTTATAACATGTAAAATTCTGACTAATCAGGCCAAGTGTAATTTGTGAAGCAATCATGCTAAAATCACGGAATCCGGGAGTGCCTCACACCTTCTCCCGGGTTAACAGAATTCCTTACCCGGTCTTCTGTGTTTCGCAGATTTAAACAGAGTCAAACTTCCTTGAATTGAGATTTAAATTAAATCGGCGACTTGGGACGCCTTGATAATTTATTCCAAGTGTTGACTCTTAAAATAAAGTAAATAATCCCTTTTCAATAATGTCACTCAAAGTGGATAAACTCTTTTCTCTGTAAAAAGGAGGTGTGCCAATGATATCTTGGTGTATTCCTATAGTATGAAGGAGCATGAGCAGCATTTGATGATGGTGTTTCAGATTCTGAGAGAGAAAAAATTGTATGTTAAATTCTCCAAGTATGAGTTTTGGTTGAATTTAATGGAATTCTTGGGCTACGTGATGTCTAGTGACGAGATCAATGTGGATCCGAAGAAGATTGATGCAGTTCAAAGTTGACCCAGACCATCTACTGCTATAGAGATTAGGCGTTTCTTGGGTTTTGTTGGGTACTATCGTCGCTTTGTGGATGGGTTATCGTCTATTGAAGCTTCATTGACCAAGTTGACTTAGAAGGGCACTTCGTTCAGATATTCTGATGAGTGTGAGGAGAGCTTTCATAAGCTCAAGACTGCTTTGACTATAACTCCATTTTTGGTATTGCCTTCAGGATCAGAGATGTATACTGTCTATTGTGATGCTTTGCACGACAACCTTGCATGTGTATTGATGCAGGACGGTAGGGTAATTTCCTATACATCACGCTAGTTAAAGCCTCATGAGAAGAACTATCCGGTCCATGAATTTGTTAACATTTATTGTGCACGCACTTAAGATTTAGAGGCAATATTTATATGGCATTTCCTGTGAGGTTTATACTGATCATCGGAGTCTTCAGTATTTGTTCAAGCAAAAGGATTTAAATTTGATGCAGCGGAGGTAGTTGGAGTGTTTAAAGGATTATGATATCATTTTCTTGTATCATTCGGAAAAGGCTAATGTGGTAGCAAACGCCTTGAGTAGAAAGGCATAGAGTGTGGGGAGTTTGGAATTTATTCCAGCTGTGGAGAGGCCTTTAACTATGGATGTTCAGGCGTTAGCCAATATATTGGTGAGATTGGATATTTTTCGATCGTAGCAGAGTCCTTTCTTGTGTTGTTTCGTAGTCGTCCTTGTTTGTGCGCATTAATGCTCGCTAGTATAACCCTTCAGGGTTGCCCGGTTGGTTTGGAGGGCAGTCATCCATACGGATGACCTGGGATCGAATCCCCCCCCAATGCCTTCTTGGATTGGGCCTGTCGCACATGGCTTGCCTAGTGCGGTTTACCTCCCCTGTATGGTTTGTAGGCTATTACACAGGGGGAGGTTTACCCAGTGCGCACCAAGTGTAGTGGCTGCGGGTTTCCCTCTTATCAAAAAACAAAAATGCTCGCCAGTATAATGATCCCCATTTGCTTGTCCTTAAGGACACGGTGCGGCGATGTGATGCTAAGGAGGTGACTATTGGTGATGATGGGGTATTGCAACTTCAGGGTCGCATTTTTGTTCCTAATATCGATGGCTTGGGAGAGTTGATTCTTGAGGAGGCTCATAGTATGCAGTATTCTATTCATCTAGGTGTTACAAATATGTATCGTTATTTGAATCAGCATTATTGGTGAAAAATAAAAAAGAATGATATTGTTAGGCATGTAGCACGGTGTTTGAATTGTCAGCATGTCAAGTATGAGTATCAGAGACCGTGTGGTTTACTTCAGAAGATTGATATACCGGAGTGGAAGTGGGAGCACATTACTATGAACTTTGTGGTAGAGTTGCCATGGACTTTGAGGAAGTTTGATGCTATTTGGGTTATTGTTAATCGATTTACCAAGTCGATGCATTTCAATTCGGTTATGACTTCCTATACTTCAGAGAAGTTGGTCAGATCTACATTAGAGAGTTCGCTTGCATGGTATACATGTTTCTATCATCTAGGATCACAACATTCAGTTTACATCGCACTTTTAGAGAGATGTTCAGCGTGATTTGGACACGTAGATGGAGTTGAGTACTGCATTTCACCCTAGACGGATAGCCAGTCTGAGCAGACCATTCAGATCTTGGAGAATATGTTGAGAGCATGTATTATTGATTATTGAGGCCAGTGGGATCATTTTCTATCATTAGCATAGTTTTCCTACAATAACAACTACTAGTCTAGTATTCGGAGGGCTCCATATGAGCCGTTATATAAGAGACGATGTCGTTCTCCAATTGGTTGGTTTGAGCCTGGTTAGGCTAGGTTATTGGGCACAGATTTTGTTCATGATACTTTAGAGAAGGTGAAGTTGATCCAGGAGAGGTTTCGCATAGCTTAGTCTAGGCAAAAGAGTTATGCTGATCGGAAGGTTTATGATGTGTGACATTTATAGAAGGTGAAAATATTCTTCTTAGAGTCTCACCTATGAAGGGCATGATAAGATGTCGGAAGAAGGTCAAGTTGAGTCCTCGGTACATTAATCCATTTGAGATCTTGGAGAGAGTTGGTGAGGTGTCTTAGAGACTTGCTTTGCCACCCAGCTTGTCGCGAGTTCATCCGGTATTTCATATTTCCATGCTTTGAAAATATTATGATGATCAGTCACATGTGTTAAAATTCAGCTTGGTGCAGTTGGATGAGAATTTGACCTATGAAGAAGAGCCGGTGGCCATTTTAGATAGATAGGTTCGGAAGCTGAGATTTAAAGATATTGCATCGGTGAAGGTTCAGTGAAGAGGTCAACCGGCCGAGGAGGCTACTTGAGAGACTCAGTCAAATATATGGAGCAGATATCCTCATATTTTTGGTATTTCCGGTGTGATTCTAAACTCGTTCGAGGATGAATAATTTTTTAAGCGGCGAAGAATATAACGACCGACCGGTCATTTTATGTATTTGAGCCCCGTTCCCCTATTGATATTTTCCGTATGTGTGTTTTTTAATTTTGTGATTTGCGGGATTGGTTTGCTCGGCTTTGGAAAGTTTTGAGAGTGATTGGAGATACTTAGTCTCATTTTAGAAGTTTAAGTTATTAAGAGTTGACAGAGGTTTGACTTTTGAGTACACAACCTCGGATTGGTGATTTGTGATTCCAATATGTTCATATGGTGATTTTGGACTTAGGTATATTTTCGGATTTGGATTCGAAGGTTCCTAGGAGCTTTTGGCTATATTTACCAAAAGTTAACAATTTGAAGGTTTGGAGAGTTCATAAGTATGATCAGAAGTTGACTTTGATGATATCAGACTCAGATTATTGTTTTGGAACTTGGAATAGATTTATTTGGAATCCGAAATATTTAGGCATGATTCAAACATATTTGTCGAAGTTAGAAGGTTTGGAACTTAAGAGATCGATCTTGATTGTCGATTCTTGGTTTTGATATTTATTGCGGTGTTTTGAGCTTTTGGATAGGTTTGGGTAAGGTATTAGAACTTGTTGTTTTGATTGGACGGTGTCATGGGGGGCTCGGGTGTGTTTCAAATGGGTTCCGGGTCATTTTGGAGTCAAGTGGCAATTCTGGTGCTGGTGTGTCGCACATGCGAGGGTTTTTGTGCAGGTTCGAGACTGCAGAAGCAGAAATGAGATTGCACATACGAGGAATGTTTGGGGCACTGGAGGTCCGTAGATGTGGAGTCTTTGCACATCTGTGAGTCCGCAGTTGCGATGGAATGCTACTGAGTTTAGCCAGAATTCACATTTGGAGAGCTTAGCATATAACTTACGATCCTGAAGGGTTTGTAATACGATCCGCAAGTGTTCTGCATGTTCCACCTCTGAACGAGAATACACCAGAATGTCATCAATGAGTAAGATCACAAACACGTCAAGAAAGGGTCTGAATACACTATTCATGAGATCTATAAAAGTTGTTGGGGCATTTATAATCCCGAACAAAATCACCAAGAACTCAAATTGCCCATATCTTGTTCGGAAGACCGTCTTCGGAATATCCTTCTCCTTAACCTTCACCTGATGATACCATGAACATAAGTCAATCTTAGAGAAATACTTGGCGCCCTAGAGTTAGTCAAATAGGTCGTCAATCCTTGGAAATGGATACCTTGTTCTTTATAGTAACCTTATTTAACTATCGATAATTGATGCACATCCTTAAAGACCCGTCTTTATTCCGCATGAACAAGAGTGGCGCACCCCAAGGTGAAGTGCTAGGCCTAATAAAGACCGTATCCAGCAAGTCCTTCAACTGCGCCTTCAACTCTCGCAACTCTGCCGGGGCCATCCTGTATAGAGGGATAGAGATTGGTTGAGTGTCAGGCAACACATTGTCACGACCCAAAATTCACAAGTCGTAATGGAACCTAACCCCACCCGTTAGGTCAACCAATTAACAGTTAACACAATTCTAATAAAATAAATGTGATCAATAATTGATATATCTAGATTCCAAACAATTACCCAAAAACTGGTAATACAAGACATAAACTACTAAGACTAGATTATTGCAAAAACGGATATGAAATAAATACAACTTCTGTTTGAAATGTACGTAAACAGAATTGAACTCTAGAACTACCCCGGGAACAAGTGGTAGCCACATCCGGAAGGCACGAACATCTTCACAGTCAGCCTCCCCCCCCCCGGTCATCCGCCGTAGCTCCGCTCTAAAATTTGACGCAAGGTGCAGAAGTGTAGTATGAGTACAACTGACCCCATGTACTCAGTAAGTATCTTGACTAACCTCGGTGAAGTAGTGACAAGGCTTTTTAGTTAAAAGATAAACACTGATATAACCTGTGCAGAAGACTAGCAATAAAATAATACTAGAACATAACAGAATAGAGTACAAGAAACAAACATGCAAAGCAGTAGATGATTTCTAAAAGAATCACAATTAATATTCCTCAATATCACGACCAATCCTCTCCTTAGAGCGATAACCAACAAAGCAAATGGCACTGAAACACCCTTTGTGAATTTATCTCATCCTCACTAACTATACGTATAACAGTACCAACCAGGTGAAAGAAATGTCGATAATAGTAATGACAAGGTAGGAAATACACATGTAGCAATGATGAACAAGGCAGTACAGATGGACAACAGTAATAGACTAGGTAGGGGGCATAAGAATGAGGATATCAATTAGGAAAGAAGAACATAATTTCACCTAACTAGCATAGTAGAAGGCATAGATGCAGATATAACAAATAAGAAGGGAAAGCGTGATCTTTATAAGCTAACAAATAGATGCATGAATGACTAACATGGTAGAAGGCTTATACTAAAATGTAACAAAATAGAAACGACATGGATGTGAAAATAACAGTAGGAAGGGAGGCATGATATTTGAAGTTAAATAGATAGAAGGCATGGACAACACAACAATAACCGAGATAGAGGACAAAGACAGAACAACAACGACAAGTCACGTAGATAACATGGGTGCAACAGTAATAACTCCAGGTAAAGGCATGAATATACACACAAGGAAAGGATATCACAACATAAGGCATGTCCCTTGTCCTCGCCTGCACGGAAACACCCTCTGTGCCATGAACTCATCATAATATAAAAACATTGTAATATAAATAAAATAGCACGGAATCACCCTTCATGCTTTTACTCTCATCCTCACATGATAATGTAAATGAGATCAGGATAATATAAATGAAATGTCATGGCATCACCATTCATGCTTTTACTCTCAAATGAAATGGCACGGCATTACCCTTTGTGCTTTTACTCTCAAATGAAATGTCACGTCATCACCCTTTATGATTTTACTCTCAAATGAAATTGCACGGCATCACCCTTCGTGCTTTTACTCTCAAATGAAATGTCATGTCATCACCCTTCATGATTTTACTCTCAAATGAAAAGGCACGGCATTACCCTTCATGCTTTTACTCTTAAATGAAATGGCGCGACATCACCCTTTATGCTTTACACTTTCTTCACTTGATAAAATATATGATATGGCACGGTATCACCCTTCGTGCTTTACACTCTCCCTCACATGATAATATATATGCAATGGCACGACATCACCCTTCGTCCTTTACACTCTTCCTCACCAAGCATATGTATTTCAATGACAAGCAAGGTAGAAAGCATAAATAACATCAAGGAGAGTGTTTAAGCGAATATTCCAAATGACATCAATCACAACATTCAAGCCAATAACAAATCAATAATCCTCAAGTACTTTATTGTTCAAGTATTTCGACAAGTCTCAAAAATGATCTTTAACTCAAGTATAGAATCCAATATCTCAAGAATAACGATCGTAGCGAGGTATTAGTGATTAAGCATAATGATGACCGAATTAGACACATCAATTGCTTCTCAAAAATTCGTCAAATTTTAATCAAGTTATAATAAGCAAAATCTTGGTTTATAACATTTAATTTCATATTCTTAGTAAGCTAGAAGTCAAGTAAGACATGAAGCAAGAAGGTCACAAAATTTTACAAGACACAATTAATCGTATAATTTACCCCCGAGCATGAATAACCCTGATACATGCATATACGCTCGTCACCTCATATATGCATCACCCCCGCATATAGAAAACAATGGCAATTAGTAGGAAAAATTTCCTCAACAAAGTTAGGCAAGACACATGCCTCAAACAAGCCGAATCCAATGCCGAGCAAGCTAAACAATACTCCAAAATTTTCATAACTGGCTCCAACACCGCTCTAACACTCAACTCCAAGAAAAACATCCCGAAACTAGTCAAACAATCTCGGAAGCCAATAAAATAATACTCCAACATCATAATTGATTAATTCATAACACTTTCCAACTCCGCTCGAAAAGCCAATAAAGTCGACCCTTAGGCCCACGTGCCCGGATTTCGAAAATTCTTGAAGATAAACTTTACCCATAACACCACTAACTCAAATATATAATTTATTCCTAATTCTACGTCATTTCGTGGTATAAATCCAAAATTACCAATTTCTAGATTTTCTACCAAAATCTCAAATTTCTACAAATTTTCATATTTAAATCCGTATAAAAACCATGTGTTTAAGTCACAATGTGAAAAAATCACTTACCCCATAATAGATGATGAAAATGGCACTCCAAGATTTCTCCAAAATCGGCTCTCATGGACGAAATGAAGTGAAAATGAGCCAAACCCCGATTTTAAAAGAACATTACCCAGTCCGACCTTCTTCGCGAACGCGGCACTACCCACGCGTTAGTGAAGCACAACCTGCTTCAGCTCCAAAAAATCCTCCTTCGCGATAGCGAATAAAGGCTCGCAAACACGCTGCCTTACCAGGCCTGACCATCGCGAACGCGGAACCATCCTCGTGAACGCGTAGGCCAAAAACTCCCAGGCCCAGCTTACCTTACGCAAACGCGACCAGTCAATTGCGAACGCGGAGCACAACTGCGCAGACCTTTGCTAACACGATTGCCTTCTCGCGAACGCATTAAATAAAATGGCCTCCAGTCCAAAACCTTCTTCGTGAATGCGTCTCTCCTTCTGCGTTCGTGAAGGACAAAACTAGCACCAACAAACTAGCAACATCAACTTAGCCAAACTTGGTATGAAACCACCTCGAAACACACCCGAGGCCCCCGGGACCCCGTCCAATCACACCAACCAGTCTCAAAACATGAAACAAACCTGCTCAAGGCCTCAAATCACACCAAACAACATCAAAACAACCAAAATTCTTCTTTAAACTTTCAAACTTCCAAACTTGAACGAACGCATCTGAATCGTATCAAAACATTCTGGAATGACGCCAAACTTTGCGTGCAAGTCACAAATCACGATACAAACCTAATCCAAGGCTCGTAACCCTAAACGGAAATAAATAACATCAAAATCCACTTAAAACCAAACTTATAAAATTCTTAAGCCTTCAAAATGACAACCTTCCATAATAAGTGCCGAAATGCTTCCAGACCACCCGATACTCAACCCGAACATATGCCCAAGTCCGAACTCACAATACAAACCTATTGGAACCTGCAAATCCTGATTTTGAGGTCGTTTACTCCAAAGTCAAACCTTAGTTAATTCATCCAACGTAAAGCTTTTGAAAACCTAAAAATCAAAACCGACAATTCACACAAGTCATAATACATCATATGATGTTGTTCAAGACTTCAAATAGATGAACGGAATGCAAATACTCAAAACGACCGACTGGGTCGTTACACACATCAATGCTAAACTCAATCTCCCTTTCAGGAGGAAGGCCTGAGAGTTCATCTAGGAAAATATCTGGAAATTCATTAACCACAGGGATTGATTTTAGAGTAGGCGGCTTTGCCTCCGCATCCCTAACGCGAACGAGATGATAAATGTAACCTTTTTAGATCATCTTCCTTGCCTTAAGATAGGAAACAAAACCTACCTTTCGGCGTAGCAATGTTCCCCTTCGCATATGCTAACCATCTTCGTACGACAATCAACATTTGTATAGCATGAGGCCAACTAGTACATTCCCATTATCACATCGAAATCAACCATTTCTAACTCAAATAAATTCGTCGAGTTTTGACAACTACAAATCATCATTGTGCAACCTCTATATACCCTTCTAGCAATCACAGAATCTCCTATCGGAGTGGATACCGCAAGTGATTTACTTATCAATTCAGGTTTAATGCCAAACTTATTAGCCACAACATAAGATAATGTAGATCCCGGATCAATCAGCACATATACATCATAAGAAAACACAGACAATATACCTATAACACCATCCGGAGATGACTCGAGATCCTATCGACCTACTAGAGCATAGGATCGATTTTGAGTACCACTCGAACTCGGCACTGCACCTCAACCTCTACCACGACCCATCGACTGCTAAAAACCCCGTGCTGGAGGTCGAACTGATGAGGAAGAACCAGACACAAATACAGTCGGTTGAGCCATACCACCACCTCCTCTGTTAGGATAATCCCACTTCATATGGCCAGGATGTCCGCAAGAATAGCATGCATCGAAACCTCAATGAAACAATCCAAAGTGGGCCTTGCCGCACTGATCACAACAGGGTGTTGGGGGTCTCGTATAACTAGTATCCCTATGATATTGCGAGCCTGATGCCCACGAATTCTAACTTGGACCAGAATAGGTAAATCGATCATACCAAGGACTCTGAAACTGTGGAGGAGCACTAGCTACTGGTGGCGCCGAACTCCTTGAAGACTAGGTCTTGATACTACCTCTGAGTCACTAGAATACCCTATGAATCTCGCTCTCTTATGTTGGCCCCTATCCTGCTCCCTATCTACCCTTTACTGGCGCTTACGATCCTCTAGTGTCTGGGCATAAGCCTGAATATGGAAAATATCCATGCCCTTCACCAAGGAGGCTGTTGTTCACTCATTTATCAGATGTGGTTCCAACCCATTCACTAATAGGTGCACCAAATCGCTCATCTCGGCCACTATATGGGGAGCATACCTTGCTAAAGAATCAAACTGCATACTCTACTCTCACACACTCATATTACCTTGTCGAAGGTTCAAGAACTTATCAGCTCTAGCTCATCGTATCTTAACTCACAGGTAGTGATGAAGAATGGCCTAAGAAAATTCCTTCCACACAGATGGAGGAGCGTTCGTACCCCTAGATCTCTCCTAACTATCACACCAGAAAATTGCTAAATTTCGTAACTGATAAGAAGCCAACTCTATTGCCTCAGTATCACTAGCGTGCATAACCCGCAGTGTACAATGAACCTGATCAATAAAAGTCTTCGGGTCCTCCTTGGGGTCTGATCCGATAAAGACTGGAGGGCAAACATAAATAAAATCATGAAATCTCGCACTAACTGGTTTATCAGCAACACCGGTATTCTGCCTTTGAGCCTGAGCAGCTACAAATCTAGTCAACAACTGTATTGCACTATGCATATCATGGTCTATAGTTCCAGATGGAGGAACTTGAGGTGTTGGGTCCCTTCAATATCCTATGGAGGAGATGGAGTAGATGAGATATTAGACGGCATCTCACTCTGAGCCTCACTTTAGCCTGCTCTAGCTGGAGGCACCTGACTGGTACCCTCTCCCGCAGTTGTATCAAGCCTTCTACTAATCGCTTACTTCCTAGTCGAAGGCATCACTGAAAGAAAACAAGGTGAATATTATAGATGAACACTTACGACTCAACTATACGCACGATCTAGATTCAGGAAGAAGGTAACAACCCTAGATGTCATGTAGCCTCCTGATTATAAATATGGCGCGCTACACATCCAAAATCAAGACTCTACTAGACACAACTCATAGATAACCCCTAGGATAGACTTGCTCTGATATCAAGTTTGTCATGACCCAAACTGGAGGGCCGTGATTTTCACCCGGACCTTACCTGCCGAGCGCCAACGTACATTTTAACTAACGTACAGTTTATCTAACCTTTCTTATTATCTATAAAGGCCGACGGGATCAACATAAATGGTAGACATGAATCATGAATAACCAACAATGACAGATAATGACATGAACATACATAACATGGGCCGACAAGGCTATCATGAAGCTATATGTAATGTACGAGTTGACAAGCTGCCATGGGATACAATACAACAAAAATCAGCCGACAGGGCAATCTAAACTATACATGAGTCGACACCTGTCTATAAGCCTTTAAAGGACATAAGTGCTGCAACATTGCCCGAACAGGTTCCCGACATACCCATAATGTCTATAACAAAAATGCATACCAAGACCACGACAAGTCCGGAGAAGGGATCTCGCCAATAACCGCTGAACTGGGCACCTTACTATGATGGGGGAGATGCGTCTACCTGTCTATTAGGACCTGCAGCACGACATGTAGTGTCCACAAATAAAAAGGACGTCAGTACGAGTAAAGTATAAAGTACCGAGTATGTAAGGCTGGAAGGCATAAATAAGAACAGTAATGCAAGCAGGGATAGAGAATATACAACCTTTAACATCCGAGTGCCTCTGAGGGCAACTGACATGAGATGAATGATATATATATATATATATATATATATATATATATATATATATATATACACACTCTTTTAAAAACATATGCCTCTATGGGCATCATCATCATCATATCGTACCCGACTGTAATAGGCTCGGTAAAATGTACCCGGCCACCATAAGGCTCGGTAGAATTATACCCGGCCATGTGGAGCTCGGTAAAATCCAATAGATCAGTGGTTGCATAATAGGTGTCATACCCGGCCGACTATAGCGAAGCTCGGTAGAGTAAAATAGGTATATATATATATATATAATACATGTTGAACTCATTGGAATCATATTCTGAACCTTTCGGAGTGACGTAAGGTCGGTAACCTCCGTATATGTTATTAGGACTAACTCTTCATCATGTATCTTATAAGAATCAGGAAGTACTAATAACATTGAAAACATAAGAATAAGAGAAGCAACATCAACATCAATCGTTCCATAAGAAGGGAAACAATGTAAGTACTGCTAGCTTCTAAGAGTGGAATATCTTTGGAAGCTCGTCCATTTCATAATGTACAATCGGAGTCGTACAAAAGAAGGAAAGGGATAGCCTCACATACCTTGTATATAATTTCCAACCTCTAGTTATGCAAATGTCACGACTCCTTAGTCTACAACAATAGAAATAACACTATCGTTATTGTTTAAGCATTGTAACTATTATATATCGACCGCAACCTATTTTACGATGAAACGAACAGCACCTACCTTATATATATATGACTTCCCACAAGTTAAAATAATCACAAAACAGCCCAAAAACATCAATAATAATCATATTAAGCCTCCCAAAATAGTCCACCAACCAACAACATTACTAACAAGCCTTTCGATAGATAACTCACAAGTTCTAGCTTTAACGACTTAACTGCAACTTGGATAATCTTAAATACATATAGAGGAAGAGGTTACTTACCTTTAAACAGATAGAACAACTCCAATTTAACCTTAATTCACCACGAAATATCCTTCCAATGCTGCCACAAGAACAAGGAAACGAAACTAGCAATAAATTCCGATTTTTCGGTACTAGAATCACTTTGGAAGACTTGAAATCACCTAGGGTTGATATTAAAAACCTGAGAGAGTATTTTACAGAACTTAAACTACTTAAAACAACCTCCCACACGAGCTGGAATCACACAAAATTCAGCAATAACAAAAAGAACAAGAAACTTACTTGCGCTACGGGATTCCAGACACTTGATTTGTGTTGTTTGCCCTTTGTTTGGGTCTTGGATCATGAGAGAACCTTGAGAGAGAGTTTTTATGTGTCTAAGGTCTAAATATAGTGAAAATTAATGAGTTAAAACTGGGTTAGGACGTCTCATATATATCAATATATCTCATCGCCTATGTGGGCCCCATAGAGACCTTCTTGCGCAGTCTCTCAAAAAGGTGAATATCTCTATACTCCGACATCATATCGACGAGCGGTTTAATGCGTTGGAAACTAGACTCATAGATATTAAATTTGGTGGGTACATCACCTCATAAATCCAAGTAAATTTGGAGAAAAACTTAGTAATATTTGACCTAAAGTTTAAGTAAAATTATAAACGTAAGTTACGACAACTTTTATCGACTTTTGTTTCATAACTCGTTTGACTTCAAGACTTATGATATGGATATTATATGATTCAAATACCTTAAAAAAAGACCTCCTGAAAATATTAAGCACCTCTATTTTTACCCAAAAATACGGGTTACAACATCCTTGATTCGTTTAACTTCTAATACTTGTTAGCCACTCTTTTACACCATTGTATCACTTAAGACCAATAGGATTAACTTCTTATCATCTCAAAGATAATATCTTCTCATATTTACGTCGACTAACTTACGGAGTGATCTAACGTATGCGGATATGGGTTGTAACAGAAAATTGGGGAATTTTGCCTACATCTTAAGAGAATAATGTTTAGCGATTTTGAGGTCGATTTGGACTTAGTTTTGGAATCTAATAACATATTTCGACTCACAGGATTATAGGTGGTCGGGATCTATCCCTAAACTCGGGTTTTGACTGAGTGGACCTGAATTGACTTTTGTTGACTTTTTTGAAAATTGAATAAAGATTGAAGCTTTATTGTTTGGAATTGAATCCTATAGCTTTTTTTGGCGTTTTCGAATAAAGATTGAGCTGGTTGGAATTGATTTCTAAGGGGAACGCATTCTTGGATTAGTGATTTGGCTCGTTACAAAAATCCCGGATCAATCAGCGCATATACATCATAAGAAAACACAGACAATATACCTGTAACAACATTCGGAGATGACTCGAGATCTTGTCGACCTACTAAAGCATAGGTTCGATTTGGAGTACCACTCAAACTCGGCACTGCACCTCTACCTCTACCACGACCTGTCGACTGCTAAAAACCCTGTGGTGGAGGTTGAATTGATGAGGAAGAACCAGACACATATCCAGTCGACCGAGACATACCACCACCTACTATGTTAGAACAATCCCACATCATATAGTCAGGCTGTCCGCAAGAATAACATGCATCAGAACCTCGATGGCATAGTCCAAAGTGGTCCTTGCCGCACTAATCACAACGGGGTGTTGGGGGTCTCATCTGACTCGTATCGCTATGATATTGCGATATTGATGCCTGTGTACTCTGACCTGGACCAGAATAGGTAAATTGATCATACCGAGGCCTCTGAAACTATGAAGGAGCAATAGCTACTGGTGGTGCCGAACTCCTCGGAGACTGGGTCCTAATACTACCTCTAAAGTTACCAGAATACCCTAGGAATCTCGATCTCTTATGTTGTCCCCTATCCTGCTCCCTATCTGCCCTTTGTTGGCGCTTACGATCCTTTAGTGACTGGGCATAAGCCTGAATACGGGAAATATCCATGCCCTCCACCAAGGAGGCTGTCGTGCACTCATTTATTAGATGTGGTCCCAACCCATTCACGAATAGGTGCACCCTATCGCTCAGCTCGGCCACCATATGGGGAGCATACCTTTCTAAATAATCAAACTACTTACTATACTCTCGCACACTCATATTACCTTGTCGAAGGTTTAAGAACTTATAAGCTCTAGCTTGTCGTATCTCAACTCGCAAGTAGTGACGAAGAAAGGCCTTAGAAAATTCCTTCCACACAGTTGGAGGAGCGTTCAGACCCATGTATCTCTCCGAACTATCACACTAGAAAACTGCTAAATCCCGTAACCGATAAGAAGCCAACTCTACTACCTTAGTATCAATAGCGTGCATAACCTGTGGTGTACGATGATCCTGATCAATAAAGGTCTGTGGGTCCTCCTTGGGGTCTGATCTGGTAAACACTGGAGGGTCAACATTAATAAAATCACGAACTCTCGCACTAACCGATTTATCAGCAGCACCAATATTCTGCCTCTGAGCCAGAGCAGCAACCAATCTAGTCAACAACTTCACTACACTGTGCATATCGTGGTATGTAGTTCCAGACGGAGAAATTGGAGGTGTTGGGTCCCTCCTAATATCCTCTGGAGGAGACGACATCTCACTCTGAGCCTCACTTTGGCCTGCTCTAGATGGAGGCACCTGACTGGTACCCTCTCCCGCAGTTGCATCGAGCAATCTACTAATCGCTTACTTCCTAGTAGAAGGCATCTCTGGAAGAAAACAAGGTGTATATTAAAGATGAACACTTACGACTCAACTCTACGCACGATCTAGATTCAAGAAGAAGGTAACAACCCTAGATGTCATGTAGCCTCCTAATTATAAATGTGGCACGTTACACATCCATAATGAAGACTCTACTAGGCACGGCTCATAGACAACTCTTAGGACAGACTTGCTCTGATACCAAGTTTGTCATGACTCAAACTGGAGGGTCATGACTGGCACCCGGACCATACCTGCCGAGCACCAACGTACATTTTAACCAACATACATTTTATCTAAGCTTTCTTATTATTTATAAGAGCCGACGAGATCAACATAAATGGTATACATGAATCATGAACAACCAAAATTGAAGCTATATGTAAGGTACGAGCTGACAAGCTACCATGAGAGATTATACAAAGAAAATCACCCGACAAAACAATCTAAACTATACATGAGTCGACACTTGTCTATGAGACTCTAAAGGAACATAAGTTCTGCAACATTGCCGGAATAGGGCCCCGACATACCCATAATGTCTATAACAAAAATGCATGCCAAGACCATGGAAAATCCGGAGAAGGGATCTCGCCAATAACCGCTGAACTGGGTAGCTTACTGTGGTGGGGGAGCTGCGTCTACCTATCTATCAGGACCTGCAACACGACATGCAGTGTCCACAAATAAAAGGGACTTCCGTACGAATAAAGTACCGAGTATGTAAGGCAATAAGGCATAAATAAGAACAATAATGCAAGCAGGGATAGAGAATATACAATCTCTAACATCTGAGTGCCTCTGAGGGAGATTAACATAAAACACATGAATATATGTGTGTGTGTGTGTATGTGTGTGTGTATATATATATATATATATATATATATATATATATATATATATATATATATATATATATATATATATATATATACACACTTTTAAACGTGTGGGCATCATCATCATCATATCGTACCCGACCGTAATAGGCTCGGTAAAAACAAACTCAGCCATCATAAGGCTTGGTAGAATCGTACCCGGCCACGTGGAGCTCGGTAAAACCCAACTGATCAGCTTTTTCATAATAGGTGTCATACCCGGCCGACTATGGCGCGGCTCAGTAGAGTAATATAGGTATATATATATATATATATATATATATATATATATATATATATATATATATATATATATAATGCATGCTGGACCCATTGGAATCACATTCTGAACCTTTCGGAGTGACGTAAGGTCGGTAACCTCCGTACACGTTATTAGAACTAACTCTTCATCATGAATCTTATAATAATAAGGAAGTATCAACAACATTAATAACATAAGAATAAGAGAAGCAACATCAACATCAATCGTTCTATAAGAAGGAAAACAATGTAAGTACTGCTAGCTTCTAAAAGTGGAGTATCTTTGGAAGCTCGTCCATTACATTATGTACAATAGGAGTCGTGAAAAAGAAGTATATATATACTTTTAAAAGCGTGGGCATCATCATTATCATATCGTACCCGACTGTAATAGGCTCGGTAAAAACGTACTCAGCCATCATAAGGCTCGGTAGAATCGTACCCGGCCACGTGGAGCTCGGTAAAACCCAATTGATCATATTTTTCACAATAGGTGTTGTACCCGGCCGACTATGGCACAGCTCAGTAGAGTAATATAGGTATATATATAATAATGCATAATGGACCCATTGGAATCACATTCTGAACCTTTCGGAGTGACGTAAGGTCAGTAACCTCCGTACACGTTATTAGAACTAACTCTTCATCATGAATCTTATAAGAATAAGGAAGTATCAACAAAATTAATAACATAATAATAAGAGAAGCAACATCAACATCAATCGTTCCATAAGAAGGAAAACAATGTAAGTACTGCTAGCTTCTAAAAGTGGAGTATCTTTGGAAGCTCGTCCATTACATTATGTACAATAGGAGTAGTCCAAAAGAAGGAAAGGGATAGCCTCGCATACCTTGTATATACTGCCCAACCTCAAGCTATGCAAATGTCACGACTCTTTAGTCAACAACAAGAGAAATGACACTATCATTATTGTTTAAGCGTTGTAACTATTATATATCGACTGCAACCTATTTTAAGATGAAACGGACAGCACCTACCCTATTTATATGACTTCCCACAAGTTAAAATAATCACAAAACAGCCCAAAAACATCAATAATAATCATATTAAGCCTCCCAAAACAGTCCACCAACCAACAACATTACTAACAAGCCTATCGATAGATAACTCACAAGTTCTAGCTACAACGACTTAGGTGCAACTTGGATAATATTAAATACATGTAGAGTAAGAAGTTCCTTCCCTTTAAACAGATAGAACAACTCTAATTTGACCTTAATTCACCACAAAATATTCTTCCAGTGCTGCCACAAGAACAAGGGAGCGAAACTAGCAATCAATTCGGGTTTTTCGGCACTAGAATCACTTTGGAAGACTTGAAATCACCTAGGGTTGATATTAAAAACTTTAGAGAGTATTTTACAGAACTTAAAACACTTAAAACAACCTCCCACACGAGCTGGAACCACACAAAAATCAGCAACAACAAGAAGAACAAGAAACTTACTAGCGCCACGGGATTCCCGACATTTGATTTGTGTTGTTTGCCTTTTGTGTGGCTCTTGAATCATGAGAGAACCTTGAAAGAGAGTTTTTAGGTGTCTAGGGTATGAAGAGAGTGAAAAAGAATGAGTTAAAATGGGTTAAGGCGTCTCATATATATTAATATATCTCAACCGCCTATGTGGGCCCCATAGAGAGCTTCTTGCGCAGTCTCGCGAAAACATGAATATTCTACTCCGACATCATATCAACAAATGGTTTAATGAGTTAGAAACTAGACTCATATATCTTCAATTTGGTGGATAGATCACCCCGTAATTCCAAGTAAATTGGGAGAAAAGCTTAGTAACATTTGACCTAAAGTTTAAGTAAAATTATAAACGTAAGTTGCGACAACTTTTGTCGACTTTTGTCTCATAACTCGTTTGACTTCAAGACTTATGATACTGATATTATATGATTCAAATACCTTAAAACAAGACTTCCTAAGAATACTAAGCACCTCTAGTTTTACCCAAAAATACGGGTTTCAACATCCTTGATTCGTTTAACTTCTAATACTTGTTAACCACTCTTATACACCCTTGTATCATTTAAGATCAATAGGATTAACTTCTTAACATCTCAAAGATAATCTCTTCTCGGATTTACGTCGACTAACTTGCGGCGTGATATAGCGTACGCAAATATGGGTTGTAACACCCTCGCCTCTTAGGAACATTCATTCTTGAATGTAAGGGTTTATGGGGAGTCTAACTCATCGTGGATTCTGACGGAAATTTCCGGCCGAATTTCCCCTACAAAATGGACACTAGCCAAACTTGCAAGTCGTTAAACCCAACCTATGGCCTCACAGGTCTATACAAAGCATTATGGATATGTACATTATCTACATATCACCATTTTGTATTAAGGAAGAGTATTCTGAATCTATTGCTTACCTCATAGAGCCCTTTTAGCTTCCATTGCATCTTGTGTTCCCTCAGAATTCTCGTTATCTTCAATCTGGAGTAGGTAAGGGTATTTAGAATTCATCTCCTCTTCTTCTTCCCATGTCATTTCTTCCGTATTCTTCTTCCTCCACAATACTTTGACCGAAGATATATCCTTTGTTCTCAGCTTGTGGACTTATCGATCTAATATATCCACTGGCACTTCTTCATATGATAGATCCTCCGTAACTTGTACATCTTTGATAGGGATGACCCGAGAAGGGTCTCCAATACATTTTCTCAACATAGATACATGGAATACCGGGTGGACAAATTCCAATTCGGATAGCAATTCTAACTCATAAGCAACTTGTCCAATTCGTCAAAGAATTTTGTACGACCCGACATACCGTGGACTCAGCTTACCTTTCTTCCCAAAATGCATAACACCCTTCATCGGTGAGATCCTCAGGAAAACCCAATCACCAACCTCAAACTCCATATCACGACGTCGGACATCGGAATAAGACTTTTGCCTGCTTTATGCCGCCCTTAGTCCCTCTTGTATCACTTTCACCTTCTCAATGGCTTGGTGAATCAAATCTGGTCCATATAATTTTGTTTTATCGACTTCGAACCATCTAACTAGTTATCTACATCTCCTCCCATACGGGGGCATTTTAATACTGGAATGGTAGTTATTATTGTAGGCGAATTCTAAGAGTGGAAGATGGTCATCCCACTTCCCCTTGAATCAAGAACACATGCTCGTAGCATATTTTCAAGTGTCTGAATAGTACGTTCAACCTGTCCGTCAGTCTATGGATGGAATGCATTGCTGAGATTCACTTGTGTGCCTAAACTCTTCTGAAAAGTCCTCCAAACGTTAGCCGTAAATTAAGCTCATCGATATGATATAATAGATATCGGCACACCATGAAGCCTAACAATCTCCTTGATATACAACTTCGCATAATCTTCAGTCGTGTAAGTTGTCTTAATTGGCAGAAAATGGGCAGATTTTGTAAGTCGATCAACTATCACCCAGATGGAGTCAAACTTATGATAAGAGCGAGGTAATCCAATAATGAAGTCCATATGATCACCTCTAATTTCCAGGTCGGAATCTCTATATTCTGAATCAATCCACTGGGTTTCTGATGCTCAATCTTTACTTGTTGACAATTAGGACACTGGGCTACAAATTCTGCAATAGACTTCTTCCTGTTATCCCACCAATACCGCTATGTAACATCATGATACATATTTGTCGAGCCGGGATGGATGGAATATCGGGACTGATGAATCTCAATCATAATCTTCTCTCGCAACCCTGCCACATTAGGCACACATAATCGGCCCTGGTATCTCAGTGCCCCATCTTCTCCGATCTCGAAAGTCGTAATCTTATGTTGCTGAATGTCCTCTCTTAATCGTAATAAGGTAGGATCTTCATATTGTTGTTCTTTTACCTCGGCTACCAAAGATGATTCTAATGCATTATGTACAGTAACAACTCCGTTATCAGAGTCTAACAATATGATTCTCATATTGGCCAGCTGATGAAGCTCTTTAGTCAACCCATGTCTACCTGCCTCAATGTGTACTAAGCTTCCCATTGACTTACGACTAAGAGCGTCTGCCACAACATTGGCTTTACCAGGGTGGTATAATATCTCGACATCATAGTTTTTCAGTAATTCAACCCACCTACGCTGCCTCAAATTCAACTCCTTCTGCTTGAAGATGTATTGTAAACTCTTGTGATCTGTGTAGATGTCAACATGGATGCCATATAAGTAGTGTCGCCATATCTTCAAAGCATATATTACTGCAGCCAATTCCAAATCATGAGTCGGATAATTCTTTTCATGTTTCTTCAATTGTATTGATGCATAAGCAATCACCTTCCCACGTTGCATCAATACGCACCCCAAACCTATACCTGAGGCATCATAATATACCACAAAACCTTCTATTCCTTCTGGGAGTGTGAGCACTGGTGCGGATGTCAATTGATTCTTTAGCTCCTGAAAACTACGTTCACAAGCGTCAAACCACTGGAACTTGGTAGCTTTCTGTGTTAACTTAGTCAATGGTATAGATATAGAGGAAAACCCTCCTACAAATCGCCTATAATATCCTGCTAGCCCCAGGAAGCTGCAAACTTATGACGGTGTTGTAGGTCTCGGCCAATTCTTCACTTCATCGATCTTCTGAGTGTCGACACTAATACCCTCGTTGGATATCACATGGCCAAGGAATGCTACTGAGTTCAGCTAGATTTCACATTTAGAGAGCTTAGCATATAGCTTACAATCCTGAAGGGTCTGTAATACTATCCGCAAGTAGCCCACATGTTCCGCCTCCGAACGGGAATACACCAGAATGTCATCAATGAATACGATCATGAACACATCAAGATAGGGTCTGAATACACTATTCATGAGATCCATAAAAGCTGCTAGGGCATTTGTTAGCCCGAACGACATCACCAAGAACTCAAATTGCCCATATCTTATTCGGAAGGCCGTCTTCAGAATATCAGGTGATGGACCCTCACCCGATGATACCCTGAACATAAGTCAATCTTGGAGAAATACTTGGCACCTGGAGTTGGTCAAACAGGTCGTCAATCCTTGCAAGTGGATACTTGTTCTTTATAGTAACCTTATTCAACTGTCGATAATCGATACACATTCTTAAAGACACGTCTTTTTTCTGCAGGAAAAAGACTAGCGCACCCCAAGGTGAAATGCTAGGCCTAATGAAGTCCTTATCCAACAAGTCCTTCAACTGCACCTTCAAATCTCGCAACTCTGTCGGGGCCATCCTGTATGGAGGGATAAAGATCGGTTGAGTGTCAGGATCATCAATGCTAAACTCAATCTCCCTTTTAGGAGGAAGACCTGAGAGTTCATCTGGGAAAACATCTAGAAATTCATTGACAACGGGGATTGATTATATAGTAGGCGGCTTCGCCTCCGCATCCCTAACGCGAATGAGATGATAAATGTAACCTTTTTAGATCATCTTCCTTGCCTTAAGATAGGAAATAAACCTACCTTTCGGCGTAGCAATGTTCCCCTTCCCGTACGCTAACCATCTTCGTACGACAATCAACATTTGCATAGCATGAGGCCAACCAGTCCATTCCTATTATCACATAGAAATCAACCATTTCTAACTCAAATAAATTTTTCTGAGTTTTGACGATTACAAATCATCACTGTGCAACCTCTATATACCCTTCTAGAAATCACAGAATCTCCTATCAGAGTGGATACCGTAGGTCGTTTACTTATCAATTCAGGTTCAACGCCAAACTTATTAGCCCCAAAGGGTGTAACATAAGATAATGTAGATCCCGGATCAATCAGCACATATACATCATAAGAAAACACAGACAATATACCTATAACACCATCCAGAGATGACTCGAGATCCTGTCGACCTACTAGAGCATATGATCGATTTTGAGTACCACTCGAACTCGGCACTACACCTCTACCTATACCTCTACCACGACCCGTCGACTGCTAAAAACCCTGTGCTGGAGGTCGAACTGATGATGAAGAACCAGACACAGATACAGTCGGCGGAGCCATACCACCACCTCCTCAGTTAGGACAATCCCGCTTCATATGTCCAGGATGTCCGCAAGAATAGCATGCATCGGAACCTCGATGACACAGTCCAAAGTGGGCCTTGCTGCACTGATCACAACGGGGTGTTAGGGGTCTCGTCTGACTAGTATCCCAATGATATTGTGAGCCTGATGCCCGCGAACGCTGACCTGGACCAGAATAGGTAAATTGATAATACCAAGGACTCTGAAACTGTGGAGGAGCACTAGCTATTGCTAGCGCCAAACTCCTTGAAGACTAGGTCGTGATACTACCTCTGTAGTCACCAGAATACCCTATGAATCTCGCTCTCTTATGCTTGGCCCCTATCCTGCTCCCTATCTGCCCTTTACTGGCACTTACAATCCTCTAGTGTCTGGGCATAAGCCTGAATACAGAAAATATCCATGCCCTTCACCAAGGAGGCTGTTGTGCACTCATTTATCAGATGTGGTCCCAACCCATTCACTAATAGGTGCACTATATCGCTCATCTCAGCCACCATATGGGGAGCATACCTTTCTAAAGAATCAAACTGCATACTCTACTCACGCACACTCATATTACCTTGTTGAAGGTTCAAAAACTTATCAGTTCTAGCTCATCGTATCTCAACTCGCAAGTAGTGATGAAGAAAGGCCTCAGAAAATTCCTTCCACATAGATGGAGAAGCGTTCAGACCCCTGTATATCTCCTAACTATCACACCAGAAAACCACTAAATCCCATAGCAGATAAGAAGCCAACTCTATTGCCTCAGTATCAATAGAGTGCATAACCCGCAGTGTACAATGAACTTGATCAATAAACTTCTTCGGGTCCTCTTTTAGGTCTGATCCGGTAAACACTGGAGGGCAAACATTAATAAAATCAAGAACTCTCGCACTAACTAGTTTATCAACAACACCGGTATTCTGCCTCTGAGCCTGAGAAGCTACCAATCTAGTCAACAACTACATCGCACTGTGCATATCGTGGTGTGTAGTTCCAGATAGAGGAACTGAAGGTGCTGGGTCCCTTCAATATCCTATGGAGGAGATGGAGTAGATGAGGTATGAGACGGCATCTCACTCTGAGCCTCACTTTAGCCTGCTCTAGCTGGAGGCACCTGACTGGTACCCTCTCCCGCAGTTGTATCAAGACTTCTACTAATCGCTTACTTCCTAGTCGAAGGCATCGCTGAAATAAAATAAGGTGAATATTAGAGATGAACACTTACGACTCAACTATACGCACGATCTAGATTCAGGAAGAAGGTAACAACCCTAGATGTCATGTAGCCTCCTGATTATAAATGTGGCGTGCTACACATCCAAAATCAAGACTCGACTAGACACAACTCATAGATAACCCCTAGGACAGACTTGCTCTGATACCAAGTTTGTCACGACCCAAACTGGAGGGTCGTGACTTGCACCCGGACCATACCTGCCGAGTGCCAACGTACATTTTAACTAACGTACAGTTTATCTAACCTTTATAAGGGCCGACGGGATCAACACAAATGGCAGACATGAATCATGAATAACCAACAATGACAGATAATGACATGAACATACATAACATGGGCCGACAAGGCTGTCATGAAGCTATATGTAAGGTACGAGTTGACAGGCTACCATGAGAGACTATACAATAAAAATCTGCCGACAGGGCAATCTAAACTATACATGAGTCGACACCTATCTATAAGTCTTTAAAGGACATAAGTGCTGTAACATAACCGGAATAGGTTCCCGACATACCCATAATGTCTATAACAAAAATGCATACCAAGACCACGACAAGTCCGGAGAAGGGATCTCGCTAATAACCGCTGAACTGGGCAGCTTACTATGGTGGGGGAGCTGCGTCTACCTGTATATTAGGACCTGCAGCACGACATGTAGTGTCCACAAATAAAAGGGACGTCAGTGTATTGTATTGTCAGACTTGTATTCATATGTTAGAGCTCATGACTCAGTATTATCAGTTTCTCGAGAATTGTTGTATTGGTTTAATATTTATCTATGCTATTAGACGTTTAGACTCTTTTATTTCGATATTATTATTATTCGTTTGCTATTGTTTTATGATTGACTTGTATAGCAAGTGATTTAGGAGCTATCACGACCTATGGTTTTGGGTCGTGACAGTGTGGCTGCCATCGAATAGCTTGCTAATTAAGGCTTGACACATTAGCGTATTTACTGAGTAAAGACTTGACCAAGGTCCCCAAGAATTAGATAAGATGATTCTCTTTTTGCTTTCGCTTGTTGTATGCAGACTTTCCAAATGACTTGATTTTCAGTTGCGGTCATTGAAATAATAGCTCAAAATTTTGGAAAAAGAGAATAATATAGACGACCAACTAAAGGTAGTATGAAATAGGGATAAAAGGTGACTTGAACAGGCTTGACCAGTAGTTTAAAAGGCGTGGACACGAGTCAAGACGAGGTGTTTTACCTTATATGGGACGAGGTATTATCTTCGAGGCGCCGGGCGTAAGCCCCATAAATCTTTAATTTTTATATTTTATAAATTAATATAATCAAATAAATAATAAAATAAGGAAAAATTACATAAAATTATAGAAATTTCAAGAAATTATAATATAAGTAAAATATATTGAACTAGTTCATCTTAAAATACTAATTTAATCAGCAATTCACTAAAAAAATTATCAAAATTGCTTCATAAAAAGTAATAATCATACTTTGAAAAAAATAAAGTATAAACTTATAACCTAACTTAAAAGAGCAAACTAACTTGAAAAGAAAGAAAAGCATAGAAGGAACCTATAATCATAAGCGTAGAACCATAGCAAATCATGAAGGATGAAGCGTTTTAATTTGTAGTTTACAAATTGATCTTTTTTCTTTAATTGGTACAAGACAAAGAAAAGAATAAACATTACGACTAAGATTAAAGTATCTTTTGACTTTTAAGTTTTTTAACTTTTTAGAATGTAATAATAAATTTTTTTTTGTATTTTTTGGTATCTAACTAAGGACTTTTCAAGCAATTTTCATCCTATTTTGGAAAGATTTTTTGGGCTTACCCCCAAATAAAAGCTCGTCCAATGCCTAAGTGTATACTCAAAATAATGGAACTTACGTATCACGATACATTCATTCTGAATCACCCCGATACATTTTTATTATGGTTCGCCCCAAGACTCGCACCAAAAAATGCTTTTTAGAACACTAGACTTGACCAAGACTATGAAAAATTGCCAATATACGATTAGCAAAGTGACACCAATATGCCTCCCCAATTCAAAGCAAATTTAGAAGTCTTCAATATATTTAAACTAGGTCAACACTTAAATAGTGGCATAGACATAGCTTAATTGTGCAAATCACCTAACACGGAGGAACTGACGCAAGTATACGTGGTCATCAAGTAATAAAGTGACTAAAAGTCGGATGTCGAACCCACGAGGACTTGTGATTAACTATTAACTAAATTAGACTATCCTAATTATCTAAACAATAATTAAACCTAAAAATATTTGATTCTAAACTAATTAAATAAAAAATATAAATAATAAACTTTGAACAGAAAAAGAGCAGATTTTTATGATATCAATGTAATAAAAATGATCTAGGGTTATGGGCTATCTAACAATCCTATTATATTCTTTAATTGAATTGACCGACTAATTTATCTAGCTTATTGGTTGACAGGGTTAATATTGCTCATAAGAATCTGTCGAGTTCTTACTCGCCTATTCAAGCTAACCTAACGCCTATATGTCTATGGAGTTAGAATCAACAAGAACGCATTTATAATTCCTGTAAATCAACCAAGCAAGACAATTAGGTATATGTCTATCCTAACCACGAATCTGCTGCCCGATGCCCGACTTCAAGAACTTGTTCTACTCAATTCTATATGCAATCTAGAATTTCCACTTTCGACTTTAATTCTAGATTCGTAGATAGTATTCAATTGGTGATCAAGCAATTAAATAATTAAGCGCAAGATTGAATAAATAAACCAATATGATAAATCAAGAAGACAAAATCAATATCCGAATAATAATAGTCATGAAAGAACCACAACCCTAGAACGTGAAGTTTAGCTCCACATAGACATGGTAGCCAAACAACAAATCATACAAAGAAACATAAAAATTACTAAGTTTGGTGAGAGAAAGATGGAACTTGATAAATTCCGGCCTCCACGGCGGCTCTGTGCTTGTGTTTCCTCTCAAAAACGTCCTCTCCAAGTATGTTCTCCACAAGTATGTTCTCTTCTGGTCTTTTTTTCTTCTCTATGGTATTTTTAGGTCTATTTATATGTGTAGGAAAAGACCTAAACGTGTAGGACAAGTCCTAGTCAAACCCGAAAACGAATTAAGTCTTCAAAACTCGGATTGGACCTGGCCCCAGGCTTGGCGTCGCCAGCCTCAGCCTGACTTTAGCCTTGCAAAGCCAGCCTAAAGCCAGCTTCAAGCCTGGCGTTGCCAGGTTCTCTCATTCACTGCTCCTGCGCATGCTTTCGACTTGTAGGTCTCCTTTTTCTTCTACTTTCATCTCCAATTTACCTACACATAAAATAGACTCAATTAAGCACAAATGTAAGGTAAGTAATGTACTAAAAATATGTAATTATAACCAAACATCACTACCCCACACTTAAACTCTTACTCGTCCTCGAGCAATCAAACTACACTTTATATAGACACGACCTTTTTAAATAATTCTCCTAACTCATCACACCAAGAATCTTTAAAATAGACTAAACACAAGAGTATAACCTCTTCACCTCAAAATTTGACTCACAAGTACCACGCATTATTCATAACTCACTCACTTACTCTAACATAGAGGTCAATGACATTACCTTTCCTTCATGAATCAAGTGCCCTCACACAACAAAAGAGAGTAGTTCCACACACAATAAAAATTTAAGAACAATTAGGAACTCAAGATAGTAAGAATTCACTCACTCTCTGAAATAACATTCATATGCCACAAAAGATGCGTCATAAGCTTGCCCGTAGTGTACTACTCTACTAATTGAGCTCATTCAGTCTAGGATCAAGTAGGACTTTAATTGGTTGTAATGTAAGCTACGGGTCGGGTAGGATACATTTGGATATAAGAGTGACTACACCTCCCTAAGCACTTTTAATACATGTACTTTAATATTTAACCCCACACTTATGTCGAACCATAACTCCACCTTCACATCAATGTATATTAACTCCATACTTCTTTAAGCACAATTATATCAAGAGTCACCACTATCAAGGAATATTTTTTACAGCAATACAACTATTTTTTCCTTTTTTTTCTTTCTTTTTCAATTCAAGTGGCTTTTCTTATTTATTTATTTTTTTCAAAACAGTGCACCTTTCTCCTTATTTCATTAATTCCACTCAAAAGCCAAATCAACCACTACACTTTAACTTTTACAAAGTTCATAACAATTCAAGTGCTCATGAGAGGTGAAAATATTCAAATAGATGGTTAATTCAAATAAATAGGTAAGGCTTGTAATGTGGTTGCCAAAGAAACAAGATTACAGGCTCAAAGGGGTTAACTACGATACATAACAATAAGGAAGGTAAATTATATAACTGGTTCAACAAAGAAACGCCTATATCACTTCCAAGACTGAACAAAACTACTATTTCGCTTTGCAAACATACCGGGTAAGTTTTAGACATCAAATGCAATGCACAGAATTACACACATGGCACATAACTCACTTAGGATTGGACTCATCAAGACATTCTAGTCAAAGCAGTTAAGCAAAGTTAAGATCATACGATTTAAGCTACTTATACAAGAATCAAAAACTGAGCCTAAGCGTCACAACCAAAGTACTCACTATTCTCAAGGCATAACAAAGTTAAGAGATATTACTCCTATTCAAAATATAGCACAAAGTTTCCTACTTCTAAAAAATATAAAACTACATATACCCGGTTCAAATAAAACCCTTGAAAAAGAACCGCGGCACAAAAAAAATCAAGGGGGAATTACTACACTACCTATAAAGAAAATCTTTTTGTCTTTTTTCTTTAGACTTAAATCCCTCAAGAAAACTGTCTAGGAAATCCATCGTCGGGAAAAATCTAATTTTTCTACTTTTTTTTAAAAAAAAAAAAAAATTAAGCTACTAAAACTACTACTACTACTACTACTATACTACACCATTAATTCTACTAACTCTGTAAATAAAAATAAGAAGCTAGCTAACAATAAAAAGATAAGAAACTAATAATATACTAATATAATACTATACAAAGCACAGAAAATCTTCCACCCCACATTTAAAAGAGTGCAATGTCCCCAATACACAAATATCGCAAAAATAACAAGGGTGAACAAGAAACTCCCTGAAAGTCCAAAGGCCGAAGAATTAGCAGCACATGAGATACTCAGACTTCTCCCAAGTATGGTCCTTTGTGTGGATACCCCACACTTAGTTCTCACCATCTAGCTCGCTTTGTCACTCTTCCAATGACTTTGTTTCCTATGCTTATCATCCTACAAAATCAAAACAAACACTACGAAATAATATAATAAAAATAAAAATAAAAGAAAGTAGTAAAGCTGGGTTGCCTCCCAACAAGCGCCTAATTTAACGTTGCAGCACGACGTGAACCACTTTTTGCCTCCACCTCGAACTTATGAATTGCGTCCCTAATTTGGCTTCAAGTTTTCTGTTATGCTTCCGAGGCGGTGAGACAAATTTAATTGAGCCAAGCAACCGATATCGTGTTTTACACTTCTTGGCCTTCAGATGAGGTATGTAATTCTGTCTCTCTGGCACGACGAATTCAAGAATGTAAGAACCCCGTTCCTCATCCATTGGCTCCTCCAAAGGCTCAGATAACTCGATTTCCATGTCATCATCCAAACACAATTTTGAAAAATGTATGGAATGAGGACCAATACACCCTAACTCTAGAATTGTATTACTCTTTACATCCTCATATGTACACACACTAGAGTCTTCACATATAATATTATCTACTTCCTCACATGACTCTAGAGTGCTTTCCTCAACATGGACATCATCAATACAAGTATGGCCGAATGATTTATTCTCCACTTTTAGCTCCTCAATTTGGCGTGTAAGCTCTTTTTCAGCTTTACACAACTCAGAACTATTTTGTTGGGCGTTAGACGCATCAACTTTTGCAATTAATTTAGCTCCCAAGTCGTGAATATCAGTGCCAGATTTTTCAATCTCTTGTCCCAGTTCAGCTCTTCCTTCTATAAAGTGTCTCGTCCCATCAGTAATTTCCTCACGTTGAGCCTCATATATTTCTAACTTTTCAGCTCGTTCCACTAGCCATGTTTGGCACAAAATCTCTACTTTTTCAAAAAATTTCTTTTCTTGGAACTCGCTCTCTTCATTCAATTCTTCCATATTAGCCTTCATTCTTGTGATTGTTGCCCTCATTCTTTTCATATCTTTTTTGAGTTTATCCTGTTACTCTGCTACTTGCCTCAGAATATCCCTAATATATGCATCATGTTCCATATCCTGCACATCATTGCCCCTATCAAACTCACAAACATTGTTAGAAAGATCATAATAAGGGTTCAGAGAAGGATGAAAAGAATTAGGACAACCATCCCAATGGCTATCTTGACCACCACACATATTACAAATATTCCTCTCAAAGGATTGAGATTGTGCGCACAACTCACTCCCGAAAATATTTTGACAATTTTTTCACCAGTGGGGTCCTCTACAATATGGACAGGGATCATCAAAATAAGAATAATCATCATTCGAATAATTTTCATTCCATGATGCCATGCTAAAATAAATAAAAAATACTAACTAAACTAAAGAAAGAATTAGAAAAAAAATGTCTAATCTAGAAAAATAGCTAATTTCTAAGTCCCGGCAACGGCGCCAAAAACTTGTTGCGGCCAAACGCACACGCAAGTATACGCGGTCGTCAAGTAATAAAGTAACTAAAAGTCGGATGTCGAACCCACGAGGACTTGTGATTAACTATTAACTAAATTAGACTATCCTAATTATCTAAACAAGAATTAAACCTAAAAATATTTGATTCTAAACTAATTAAATAAAAAATATAAATAATAAACTTTGAATAGAGAAAGAGCAGATTTTTATGATATCAATGTAATAAAAATGATCTAGGGTTATGGGCTATCTAACAATCCTATTGTATTCTTTAATTGAATTGGCCGACTAATTTATCTAGCTTATTAGTTGACAGGGTTAATATTGCTCATAAGAATCTGTCGGGTTCTTACTCGCCTATTCAAGCTAACCCAACGCCTATATGTCTATGGAGTTAGAATCAACAAGAATGCATTTATAATTCCTGTAAATTAACCAAGCAAGGCAATTAGGTATATGTCTATCCTAACCACGAATCCGTTCCCCGATGTCCGAGTTCAAGAACTTGCTCTACTCAATCCTATATGCAATCTAGAATTCCCACTTTCGAGTTCAATTCTAGATTCGTAGATAGTATTCAATTGGAGATCAAGCAATTAAATAATTAAGCGCAAGATTGAATAAATAAACCAATATGATAAATCAAGAAGGCAAAATCAATATTCGAATAATAATAGTCATGAAAGAACCACAACCTTAGAATGTGAAGTTTAGCTCCACATAGACATGGTAGCCAAACAACAAATCATACAAAGAAATATAAAAATTACTAAGTTTGGTGGGAGAAAGATGGAACTTGATGAATTCCGGCCTCCACGGCGGCTCTGTGCTTGTGTTTCCTCTCAAAAACGTCCTCTCCAAGTATGTTCTCCCCAAGTATGTTCTCTTCCGGTCTTTCTTTCTTCTCTATGGCGTATTTAGGTCTATTTATATGTGTAGGAAAAGACCTAAACGTGTAGGACAAGTCCTAGTCAAACCCTAAAACGAATTAAGTTTTCAAAACTCGGATTGGACCTGGCCCCAGGCTTGGCGTCGCCAGCCTAACGCCAGCCTCAGCCTGGCTTTAGCCTTGCAAAGCCAGCCTAAAGCCAGTTTCAAGCCGGGCGTCGCCAGGTTCTCTCATTCACTGCTCTTGCGCACGCTTTCGACTTGTAAGTCTCCTTTTTCTTCTACTTTCATCTCCAATTCACCTACACATAAAATATACTCAATTAAGCACAAATATAGTATAGTTTAGCATTAAAGCCCCAAAATGTCAGGCAAGTAATGCACTAAAAATATGTAATTATAACCAAACATCAATTATATACTTAGCAAATATTCGATTATTTTCTTATGGGATTATTGGCTTTTGTTTAATTCACATGGTCGTATGACGAATCAACACGGAAAAACTAGTATATTATAGAGCAAATGATCAGCTTAAAAGAAATGTATTTATGCCAATAAAATGCATCTTTCTTAGCCAAGAAAAAAATATACCAATAATTACAAAAGAAAAGAACAAGGGGGGAGAGATATAAAAATATTTCCAGCAGAAAATAAAAAGATCATATAAAGCTCCTACATGTATTTCGAGCAAAACGTCTCTTTCGTTTTGCTACATATGCTGTTTTTCTTGGTCTTTTCTCTTTTCTTATGTGGCTCCTTGCAACACCATACCAAATATATATATATAGATGACCAGCCAAATTAATTGCATCCTTTTCAGAAGACTAGACTTTGACGAGATTTAAAAAGAAAACATTGAATCTGATTCAGCAATTATCGTAACTATTGTCATAATATCGTTTCCGTTCAAAGGAAGAAAACGTTGAAATAGAATTGTGTCCATACTCCATTTTTAGATATAGAATATAAAAAAAATTAAAAGAAATTGGCAGTTTTAAATAAGGACTTTAAGAAGTCTGAGAAATTTTCGAGATTATATGGACGCTCCATCTATTTCGAGAATTCCAGATGCATACTTCCTTGTGGAAAATAATTTACATGCAAAAATATCACTAAATCAAAAGATGCATGACATTTGTCTTCACAAAAATTTTACAACTTAATCATAATTAATTAATATGCATTATCGCCATTATTTTTCTCTTAACAAGAGTTAAATTAATATGGATAAAGAGTAAGCTTTTCTTTTTTTGCTCCTATTATTACACGCAATTTCGCAGTATGGAGCAATGCTAGAGGGATTAAAACACTTTTATTGGCATCGTAAATTTTATTTTGAGACTTACATGTGCCAACAATCTAAACATAGAGTACCTTTAATAAAACCAAAATAATTGTATGGAGTAATAATAATGATGATCCAAAGCTTTTTACGGTTATTTAATTAACTTTATCTTTTCTATAACCCAATACAGGGACAAACCTCTTTTTTGAAAAGAAAAGAAAATGTATAAACCAAAGTTCACATGTAGATTTCAGTTTCCTTCCTATTTATTTTAATTTTTTTTTCAAATTTTTTCAGTCTTTTGTGAAAGTTGAAGTTGAAAAAGGCTTGAAAAAGGCTTTAATTAGCTAACAGAGGAGGAGATGCTAATGAGAAAATGACCCTCTATATCCCCTCAAAATTTTAATAACTCATATTTTTTTTTATTGACACGAAATGTCCCTCCGGCCTAAACATATTACATCTAATAGCCCAAAATTATTTTGTATATTTTTTGTATAATGACAGTCTATTTTGTGTATATTTTATATAGTGACAGTCTATTTAATATATTTTTTGTATAGTGACAGTCTATTTTGTATATCACAGTTTATTGTATATAAATTGTATAGTGACAGTCTATTTAGTATATATTTTGTATAGTGACAGTCTATTGTATATATTTTGTATAGTGACAGTCTATTTAGTATATTTTTTGTACTAATATTAGCACCTGCGCGAATGCGCGGACATTAACCATGTAAAATATTTGAGTTATTTGGATTATATGTACATAATCTTAAAATTTAAACCTTCTCGATAAATATAGATAATCATTGGATATTAATTAAGAAACACTACATGAAAAATATTAACTATTTCTCAAATCTCCTAGTTATAATTCTATTTTTTTGGTACCATTCTCGCCGGAGTCATTGGATTCTAAAAATAGTCAGGAAACAAAATAATAACTCATATTTATGGCAAAATAATCAAAGGTTGAGACTAGGGGTGTACAAACCGAACCGAAAAGTCAAACCAAACCGATTTAAAAATCCGACTTAGTTTGGTTTGATTTGGTTTGGTATTGAGTAAAAAAATCCGAACCAATCCGACATATAAATATATAATTTTTATATATACATTTAAGATTTTATATAGAATTTTCTTTAAAAAATGTCTAGAAATATTTGGGATTCACTTGCGGGATATAAATTTTAATAGAATATGAAGTGCTCCATATTTATTGACCTTAAATAATGGGTTGTATGATCACTTTCTTATCAAGTGTTACTGAAATGCATTTATTTCTTTGTTCTTCCATATTCATATCATATGTTAAGATCTATTAAATTCTTATATATTTTTCGAATGTGAAGTGATTATTAATATTTAGGTATCATATTGATTTTTATGTTTAATTACTAGATTCGGTTAACACTAAAGTATACATCAACGAAAAATTATTATCAGACGACTAAAAAAGTAACTATTATGTGTTACTAATAGAATTCTCTCATAAGAATATTTTAATCGATAATATGTTTGTCAATTTTTTATATTATTACTAAATATATATTCACTTATCAAATATTTAACAAAGTAAGATTGAAATAATATTTAAGTAACAAAAAATTCGAAAAACCAAATCGAACCAACCCGGTCCATGTACACCCTTAGTTGAGACTATGAAGGACTCTTTGGATACGGCTCGACTCTTTCAGTATTACTTGAACTCTTATTTGGTGTGTTGATATCTTTCAAATAATATTTCTATTTTAAAATTTCAGTTTCATAAAACTTTATTTTTCAATAATAATTTTTTTTATAGTAATGTAAGTGAAAATATTATCCTTAATTCAAAACTCATTTTAGTCGACTATCTAAAAATTTAAGAAATTATTTAGCTAGTGAATTATTTTTCCCCAGTATGACTCCATTTTGATATTTGACATTAACCATGTTAAATATCTGAGTTATTTGAATTATATGTAAATAATCTTAAAATTTAGACCTTCTAGATAATTATAGATAATCGTTAGATATTAATTAAGAAATACTAAATAAAAAAAGACTAACATTTTCTCAAATCTCGTAGTGATAATTTTAGTTTTGCAACATTCTCATGGTGTCATTGGAATCTAAAAATAGCCACAAAGCGAAATAATAACTCGTATTTATGGCAAAGCACAAAGGTTGACACAATATGAATGATTCTTTGGTTATGACGTGACTCTTTTACTAGGACTTGAACTCTTATTTGGTATGTTGTTATCCTTCAAAACATATTTCTAATTTAAAATTCTAATTTCTAAAACTTTATATATATTTCAATAATGATTATCTTTATAATGATGCAAGTGAAGATATTATCCTTAATTTAAAATCCACTTTAGTCACAGTCTATTGTATATAAATTGTATAGTGACAGTCTATTTAGTATATATTTTGTATAGTGACAGTCTATTATATATATTTTGTATAGTGACAGTCTATTGTATATATTTTGTATAGTGACAGTCTATTTAGTATATTTTTTGTATATATTTTGTATAGTGACAGTCTATTGTATATAAATTATACAGTGATAGTCTATTTTGTATATTTTTGTATAGTGACAGTCTATTTTGTATATACCTTCCACCACATTCCTGCCTTGTACACTACCATTTACCAAGATATAATTGGAAAATCAAATGACCAATTGCATATCTGAATTTAAAAGTTATAACCATAATTGTATTCTTCTTTTCATAAATTTTCTTTTCTTTCTAATTTGATGAAATCATGTAAGCCAAAAAAGATTATAGCGTGTCAAGAAAATAATGGAAATAATTGTATGGTCCCTCACAAAATTTGCCAATTGGCAACATTGGTGATTGATGTATTTCTCCTTAATTCATACTTCCAATGTTTCCGGTGGGAGTATTATTTATTGATACTAAAACTCAAAATTCTTGCAAATGGAAAATAATGTAAATGGTTATTCGTGTCCTCGGGCTAATTGCCGTGCTTCACGTTTAAACAAACAAATAAAAAGAGCAAAATTCTGAAAAGCAAAACTTCCCAACTATTTGTTTCACTGAAAAGCAAAACAAGCCTCAAGATTTCACCAGAAAATTCATAAAATCCCAAAATATTTTTCTGCAAGATTTTACCTTTAACCAATAAAGCAAACATCTTTATAATCCTCAAATAAAACTACGTCTTTCATCCCCTTCTGCTCCGATCATCTTGTTGGTCATTCTTATTTTGTGAGATATTTGAAACTTTTGGAAAAAAATAGAAATTTGTTGAAGAAAAACATGTTTTTTCTTATAAATTTTCCTTACTCCAATTGATGAGAAAACATGGGAAAGAGAAAGGACATAGTTAAATTCTCTGTTTGTCAATATCGGTGGGCAGCTGTCCATTCCGACAAATTCCAGTTTGTCAATTTCGGTGGCTAGCCGCTAGAATTAATTTTTGGGCTATTAAATGTATATTGTAATTTTTGGCTACCGGATGTTATAAATTTGGCCCGAGTGACTATAAATGAATTTTGCTCGATGTTAATCGTAGGAAACGCATTGTATATCATGTTTAAGAGAATCAAGAGGATGCTTTGCAACTTGCATAAATATATGGAATTTATTAGAAATTGACAAGAGTTTAGGTAAAAATATATGAATTGTGTCTATAGAAAAATTAATATTGACTACGACAAGCTAAGATAGACTAATATATGTCTCATCCAATTGAAGAACTCTTGTATCTGGGGTTATATTCAGTTAAAGTAAACGTAGTTGGTTCAACACAAATTGGCAATACAATTTACGTGCATATCCATGGCAGACCAATTCAAATCGTTATTACATTTTAGAAAAGCTAATAAAAAACAATTGTTTTTTTCATTACACAAGATAAGCTTAGGGGTGAAGTTACAAACTCTCATCTTCTTAGGTGGATCCAAAACCTAACAATTTTTAGATTTAAATATTAGGAGTTCATGAATATGTGTCTATCAATATTTGTTCATTAGAGAATTTAAGTGGTAGCTTATTATTAGTAGAACAGATACCTAGAATTTTATAGGCCTAAGTTTTTATTCTTATCATTTCCTTCCTTTCCCTTCTCATACGTACCCCGGGGTCCCTGTAAAAAGAACTAAAAATTTGCAAAATGTTGATGTCCAAAGGTAATTATAAATTTTTTGATTACAAATAGTAAACATAAAATCATATTTTCACTTTTCTAGTCCTGGTTCTTTGTATCATTATTTTAAGTTTATTTTAAACTTTCTGTTTTCTACGCATATGGTATATTTATTGTTCTGCCAGTATTCATTCACTATGGCTCAACGTGAATTCCTTGAATAAATTGGAATTTCTCTCCATCTGCGTTTAATGAGAAAATGTTAAATGTATGGTGACACCAAGCTTTGTTTCTTATTCGTGCGAGAAAAGCAGGATTGTCTATTGGAAAAGTCAAGGGAAAACTATGTAGAAATGAGAGAAAATACATATACTTTGAAAGAGCCAAATAAGTTTTACTAGGTCAAGCAAAACCAATATTTTGGCTGTTAATTAATTTCTTTTCAGTGTATTGATAAAAAACTAAAAGGAGGAAATCAATGAGGTGTTTATTATTCGAAAACAAGAAAGGAGAGGTGCACTAAATTGAAAAAGGCGGATCAAATTGGATATATTGTATCCTTACATTTATGCACGTGATTGTTTCCATAGTTTAAATTTAAATCTACCTACTTTCTACACGTCCACGTAGTGCACCGAACTTCCTTTTTATATAGTTTTTCTATGAATATATGTATGACTTTCTAACTATGAGTAGGTTAGATAAGATAGTACTTGTACTTGTACTAATACTACTGCATGGTATTGCTTTCGATTACGTACTTATCTTGAAGTAAAAAATGGCTTAAAAATTAAAGAACCCTATATTAAAAAAATTAAAATTGTGTCAACAATATAGAAGACAATTCCCAGGTAATAAAAACATCTTTAGGAGAAAAGGATGAAACTGCATGTCCATAATTTACGTTAGATTTTAAAAAAACAGAAACTTCGTTTAAAGATCAATTTAGAGAATACAACACTGTAACTTTTATATGCGTGAATAGAAAAAATAATAATTTTAAGACCTTAACTGTAAATGAAAAGAAGACATTAAAGAAACAGGTCCCATGTTCAATTTCTTACAATATTTAGTGGTCTAATTCACTAATTTCCGTCATATCATTTACTCTAGATTTTCGAGGAAACCACAAAACAATTATAATACAAAATAGTGGTGCTCACTTTTCAAATCTTGTGCTCCGAGTGGTCCATAGTTGTATGATTTAATAGAAGTCTACAAGGCAAGTGTCATTTTCACTTTCCAGAAATTGGACTACATAGTCAAAGTCTCAATTTCAGTGTAACACCAAATCCCACCTACTTGTTCTATAAATAATTATCATTCTTTACAAAACAAATTAAACTAAACTTCTTCAACCCTCATTATCCATCACCTAAAATGGAGAATTCTTGGGTTTTTCTAGCCTTGGCAGGGCTATCTGCATTAGCTTTTCTCTGTAAAATAATCACCTGTCGAAGACCGGTTAACCGGAAAATACCACCAGGTCCAAAACCATGGCCCATCATTGGCAATTTGAACCTACTTGGTCCTATCCCACATCAATCTTTTGACTTGCTTTCCAAAAAATATGGAGAGTTGATGCTGCTGAAATTTGGCTCCAGGCCAGTTCTTGTTGCTTCATCTGCTGAAATGGCAAAACAGTTTTTAAAAGTACATGATGCTAATTTCGCCTCCCGTCCTATGCTAGCTGGTGGAAAGTATACAAGCTATAACTATTGTGACATGACATGGGCACCCTATGGTCCCTATTGGCGCCAAGCACGACGAATTTACCTTAACCAGATATTTACTCCGAAAAGGCTAGACTCGTTCGAGTACATTCGTGTTGAAGAAAGGCAGGCCTTGATTTCCCAGCTGAATTCCCTTGCTGGAAAGCCATTTTTTCTCAAAGACCATTTGTCGCGATTTAGCCTCTGCAGCATGACAAGGATGGTTTTGAGCAACAAGTATTTTGGTGAATCAACAGTTAGAGTAGAAGATTTGCAGTACCTGGTAGATCAATGGTTCTTACTTAATGGTGCTTTCAACATTGGAGATTGGATTCCATGGCTCAGCTTCTTGGACCTACAAGGCTATGTGAAACAAATGAAGGCTTTGAAAAGAACTTTTGATAAGTTCCACAACATTGTGCTAGATGATCACAGGGCTAAGAAGAATGCAGAGAAGAACTTTGTCCCAAAAGACATGGTTGATGTCTTGTTGAAGATGGCTGAAGATCCTAATCTGGAAGTCAAACTCACTAATGACTGTGTCAAAGGGTTAATGCAGGTTAGTTCCTACTAAGGTTATAAAAATAATTTCTCAAGATTTTCTCTTGTTTTAGACAAAAATGCTAACCTTGTTAAACTATGGCAGGATTTACTAACTGGAGGAACAGATAGCTTAACAGCAGCAGTGCAATGGGCATTTCAAGAACTTCTTAGACAGCCAAGGGTTATTGAGAAGGCAACCGAAGAGCTTGACCGGATTGTCGGGAAAGAGAGATGGGTAGAAGAGAAAGATTGCTCGCAGCTATCTTACGTTGAAGCAATCCTCAAGGAAACACTAAGGTTACATCCTCTAGGAACTATGCTAGCACCGCATTGTGCTATAGAAGATTGTAACGTGGCTGGTTATGACATACAGAAAGGAACGACCGTTCTGGTGAATGTTTGGACCATTGGAAGGGACCCAAAATACTGGGATAGAGCACAAGAGTTTCTCCCCGAGAGGTTCTTAGAGAACGACATTGATATGGACGGACATAACTTTGCTTTCTTGCCATTTAGCTCGGGGCGAAGGAGGTGCCCTGGCTATAGCCTTGGACTTAAGGTTATCCGAGTAACATTAGCCAACATGTTGCATGGATTCAACTGGAAATTACCTGAAGGTATGAAGCCAGAAGATATAAGTGTGGAAGAACATTATGGGCTCACTACACATCCTAAGTTTCCTGTTCCTGTGATCTTGGAATCTAGACTTTCTTCAGATCTCTATTCCCCCATCACTTAATCCTAAGTGCTTCCTATTATAGCATCATATCAATATCCCTCTAATAAATAGAGGATAGTTGTCATAGGAAGGAACCTATGCCTAAAGTTTTGGATTACTACTAAAACTGAACAACTTTTAGGTTTTTGTCTATTCTGTTCCCTAAACAAAAGAAGACATCTATCAATAAAATAGCTCTTATATCTAATTTGTTTTAATATTTTTTTGACAAGAACTTCCATAATCCCACAGCCATCGCTCCACTTTCTCACCACAAATTAATAGAAGCAAAAAGATACGTAGTACTTTTCAACAAAAGTGGAACGTCAACTGTGCAAATACCACTGGAGGACTACTTTTATCTTTTATCATGTCAGTTCCAAAAGGTCACTTGAACTCCAAGATGAGTTCTCTTCTTTTTTACAAGCATACAGCATACAATTTTAGACCAAGACTTGATACATGACTAGAAGATTTCGTGTCAAAAGTGGTCTTTCAATCAATTATTACATGGGAGAGAAGCATAAATCCTAGTCAATCTTTATCGGCTAGGAGAATAAAACAGTTATTCAAAAAGGACTGCATCAATATCCTCAGCAAATTGCTTTTGGCAACATTTAATAGGAAGTGTGAATGAATTACAGAATTTTTTTGTTTTTATCCAAATTCTGCGAGTTCTCAGTCAGTTGAAACCTGGATAATCTGCTTTCCGACATTTCGCCCATGATAAATACCAACAAAAGCTGATGCAGCATTTTCCAAACCCTCAGCAATGTCTTCTACAAAAACCAGCTTTTTCTCTCTTATAAGCTGAATAACAAACTCGAGGTATTCTGGAACCTTGTGCCGGAAGTCAAGCTCGGAGAAACCTTCCATCCGTAATCTCTTTGTGATAAGGCAAAACAAGTTGTGAATACCATCTGGTTTCTTTAAATTGTACTGAGAGATCATCCCAGAAACTGTAATCCTACCATAGAGATTCATGTGCAAAAGCACCTCGTCCAGCATACTTCCTCCAACGTTCTCAAAGTAAACATCAATTCCCTTAGGGAAGTGCCTTCATTTTGTAGAGACAGACAGTTGAAGAAACATATCATTCAACAGAAAAGTGATTTTGCAAAAAGCATTTCTCCGTGACCAAATTAAGTTTAGTAAAGTACTACTTTCAGACTCATAAAATTCGATAATTAATTTCAGCGTTTATCAACGCCCTGTGAAAGTGTCTTCGTTCTGCCATAACAGACAGATGAATTAACACATCATTCCGCAAAAAAAGTAAGTTTGCATTTCTCCCCTAACCCAAATTTAACATAGTAAAGTACTAGTTTCAGACACATTAATTTGATGACTGTTCAATTTTTGTCAATACCCTTTAGAAAGTTCCCTCATTTTGCAGTGATACATAGATTAGAAACATATCATTCCACAGAAAAGAAATTCAATTCTCCCCTTAAATAACATAGTAATGTACTGGTTTCAGACTCATAAAATCGATAAATTAATTTCAACATGCAGTGACAGGCAGATACAGAAATCATTCCACAGAAAATTGCATAAAGTAATACAAAAATCATTCCACAAAAAATTGAATTGTATCAAGTATTTCTTCCCTTGACCCAAATTTAACATAGTAATCAATAGCTTCAGACTCATAAAACTCGATAATTAATTTCACCAATTGTGTGTAGAGGAGCTCGCCTGAGCTTATTCTACGTGTTTCAGTGTCCCCATGTAATACCCTATATTTTTTATAAGGATAAGGGTGTATTGGTCATTAGCAAAAAAAATAAATAATAAGAAACTAACTAATAAAACACAAAAAAAAAAGAGATAAGGAATTCAATAAAAGGGCCGAAGCCTATTCCGGCCAAAAATCAAAAAACGAAGAAAGGGGAAAAGGGGAAAGGGGAAAGGGAAAAGGAAAATAGGGGAAAGCAGCAAAGCTGCGCTAAAAAGAAACAGAAGCATTGAAGCATTCAAAAACAAAAGAATAAGGGACCAAGCTCGGCAGAAGCAACGGACAGAGGCGATCAAAAGCAACCACAAAGTGGGTCTACTTTGTTCTAGCAAAGAGATTTACAGAGAAGGGGAACAAGCTAGGTAATTGAATTCTAAAACTTTTCCATGGTAATCTGATTCCTTTACTTAATACTTAGCACACTATTAGCTATCAACAAAATTCAAGTTACTATTAATCTAGTACAGACAATGGAATTTTATATACATGATTCTTATAGGGCTGAGTAGATATAATTTTGGAATTGGATTAAGAATTTGAAAGTTAAAGTCAAAGAAATTGGGAGAAATTCATAAGACTTTTCCGTGAATTAACTGGGTATATCATATGAATAAGTTGTATTTAATAGATTTTGAAGTATTCTAAACTACCGTAGCGTGAATAAGTATAAATTGACGAATTAAGAGTCAAACATGAATCCAAGGGTTGGGCATTCTAAATTAGCTATGAATTAGCTAAAATAAGGAAATTAACACGAGATCGATATTGATGTGATTATAGATTGATTGAAGAAAGTCGTACTGATCGTTTGAGGTGACGAGTTTGGTATTTCGCACGAAGTACTGTGAGTAGTAATCTTAGTGCAATTTATGTTTTCATAACCTGCATGATTTACACATGATTTTTAATATGAATATGTTACCGATTATTTTGAGTTGCATGTGGGACAAGTCTTTTACTCGATATGATACCGAAATAGTTATTTGAGATGATTACCGTTGTTTTAAATATTTCCGTTGTCACTAGATCTGTTTTACCAGTTACTTCAATTTACTGTTATCGAAATAAAATTATATGATTTGATAAGAACCGAAATGCCCTATATTGTTTTAAAATATTTTCTACGAGTATATACGGATTACTCGATATGATACCGAAATAGTTATTTGAGATGATTACCGTTGTTTTAAATATTTCCGTTGTCACTAGATCTGTTTTACCAGTTACTTGAATTTACTGTTATCGAAATGAAATTATATAATTTGATAAGAACTGAAATGCCCTATATTGTTTTAAAATATTTTCTACGAGTATATACGGATTACAGAGACAAGTATAAATGGGAGTAGACATTGAAGGATCTTGTAGCTAACGGCGGGTTCGTTAGACCTGGTGCACCTTGTAATTACCGATTACCGTTATAACTCTCGCTAGTGGGAAGGTAGAACTAGCATATCGTTACCGATTTTCCTCGAGTAGGGACTACCATTATATTTGACTTCTTACGAAGAAGTCCACAGTTATACCGATTACATGATCCATTCATTGAAACCTCCCAAATGTGAATATTGATATTATACGGTGGTTACCGAGCTTATTACTGAATTGTTAATTGTATTATACTACAAGAAAAACATAATGAGACTGAAAATTATTTATTGTTTCTGAAAGGACATTTTTATGTTATTTTCTGTTTGATATACTAGCATGTTTTCTGACTTGTCCCCAATAAAAACGGTTGTGGTTAACTGTTATTACTCACTGAGCTAGCAACTCATTCCCTGCTAATTTTTTACAGAGACAGCAGTTGACGTAGGCGAGGATTTCGTTAATTAGAGCGCACAGGTTGATAGTTCTTGGTGAGCCTCGCACTTGTTCGCGTGAGCGGAGATTTTATTTATTGTTATGGTCTTTTCTTTGAACTCTTAGAGTCGCTCCATAGTCATTCTTTTAGAGTCTTGAGTATTCTTTTGTTATTATGGACTTAGGATGAGTATTGCACTTTCTTATCGAAATTGGAGATAAATTAGTATTTTTGGTTGTTAGTGGGTTGATTAGTAATGATGGAGACTTGTTTTGGTTAATTGATAAGTTGTCAATTGTTTAGTTTGATATTAGGATGGTTGGTTGTTGATTTTGAGACAGTGAAATTTTTGGATAGTCCAAAAACATGGAAAACTCCGTCTGATTTTCTGTAAAATACTGATGAGGCTTACTTGGGAGCACTTGCTCCTAAGCGCCGGTCACGATCCTAAATTGGGTCGTGACACCCCATTAGCAAGACACGAGTAAATTAGATATGCTTGAGCTATAAAAGAAGATCATATATATCACAAACCTTTTCAAGGCTCCAGCAAAATCAGTTCCTTCTTTGTAGTTAAAAGCATCATCGAAGCCAAGTTCTGATTTCAAAAGATCTACCTGCAAAACAAGTGCAGCACGCCTTTAATAATGCCCAATTACATATTAAAGCAACAGTGGACTATTACCTTTTCATCAGTACTTGCACTTCCAACAACATAGCATCCTTTCATTTTCGCGAATTGTCCAACAAGCTGACCAACCCCTCCTGCTGCGGAGGAGACATAGACTATATCCCCTTCCTTAGCAGAGCATACATTATAAAAGCCAATATAGGCTGCGAGTCCTGGCATACCTGTTATGATGAAATCACCTTGTTATTATCACGAACAAGAATCTGCAAATAGTCCATTTTCTCTTGCGTAAAACTCCTAATTTGGAAATCCATGTTTTGAAATTTTCAATTAGGTTAACAAACCCTAAATTCTCCAGCCTCGACAAAATGACTTACATTACTTGAAACCGGAAGTAATAGTTTCAATGAGCAACCTTTTCTTATCACAACCAAGAAGCAAGCGACTACCTACTATATAAAAAGGGACAGGAAGGTTTCGGGCATATAATTAGGAAATGTAAATAGAAATTGGTACCTAGAATTCCAGCATAGTATGAGAGTGGCACATCCGTATATTTGATCTTGAAAAGCCCATCCGAATTAAGAATCAAGCTATAGTCTTCCCAACCAGTCATTCCCCAGATATAATCTCCCTCCTCGAAATCTGCATTTGCTGATTTAATAATTTTTGCAACACCAAGTCCAGTAATGACCTAAGAGGTATCAAAATTCAAAAGGGGAAATCACTATTAAGACTTCAAAGCAAAAGAGCAAAATTATGGGTTAATTTGTTCAACTCCTTCCTCTACCCCCCCTCCCCCACTCAACTCAGCCATGAAGCCAAAAATAGTTAAAAGCAACATTCAAGAATACGTTGAAAAATTGTGAAGAAAATAGACTTAATAATGAAACAAGCTATAATTTTTCCAGTTAATCATTGAAAATATGCATTTGCTTAATGTATGAGCTTTGGCACAAGAAGCCCAATAATCCAAATTCAAATGGGAAAAACACAGTCAATAATCCAAATTCAAACAGCAAAGTTAAGGGTCAATTTGCCCCACCGCCTCCTACATCCCCCAACACAACCCAACCCAACAAACTCAAGAATCAAACAACAACAACTACCGGTTTGTCCTAAAGAAGATGGAGCCGACTATATGAATCTCACTGACTACTTTACTCCACTAAAACTCATCTCATGCCAATTTTATTAAAATAAGAATAAAAAATATTAGATGTTCTGTATATTTTCTAACTCTAGATCTCTAAACTAACCCAGGAATCCAATAAAAAAAAACAGCATTCAAGAATCCATTGGTGAAATGTCAAGTAAATGGACTAAATTAGGAATCTACCTATAGTCTTCTCAACCAGTAATTACTCAAATATAATGCCCCTTCTGAAAATCAGTTTCTGCCAACTTTATAACATTTGCAGCACCAAGCAATGGCCTCAAAGTTATTCAAATTCGAAAGGGAAATCACACAGGCAAGAATCCAAATCAAATCCAATCAGAAGGGTTTAATTTGCCACCCAACCAAACAAGCCTTGGAACAACATTCAAGAATCAAACGAGCAAAATTTCAAGAAAATCCACTTACAGAACCAGGTTTGAATGAGGTAAGCAAGGAAACATCCTTGGACTCATGAGGAGACATCTTGTGGCGCATGTAAGGGTCACAACCCAAGTAAAGATTCTTAACAAACAAACCATTTGAATCTTGAGGAATCTGGGAACTTATCATTGTACTTCTTAGCTCAAAATCACTCTCTTTTGGATACCCTTCAACATAATTCTTGAACACAACTTGCTTGTTTGGTAACATCATACTTGAATGCTCAGCTTCCATTCTTCCTCTAATTCTTTCTTTGTTCCCTTCTGTTTGAACTCTGTGTACAGCAGCTGCCCTTTTAGAATGAAGCTTATTTTAATGCCAACCACAGTAGGTGGACTTGGAGTTTTAACAAGTTGCAACTATTGACCACCAACGGACGGTTGGTGTGGTTAATTATCTTAATCAGAAATTTCTGTTTCAAGCCCAAAAATAAAGTATTTTTTGGTAATCGTGAGATTTTTTTTTTTATATAATATTTGAAACTTATTTACCGAATTGTTTTAATTTTGTATATTACATGTCTTAAACAAAGATTACTTACAAATTATATACATTTTAACTTAAAAGGCTCCCAATTCATTTATAGTGTCTTCAATCAAGGGATTTAGTTACACCATTTTTTTTTTCTCTCCTCTCTCCTCTCTCTCCAGATCGAACTTATATTTAATTATGGAAACGGTCTAGTTGGATGAGAAGATTCGTCATTTGGTCCCAGCTCCCAACGGTCCCCTGTTATTGCCATGAAAGTACTATCCATTAGGCAACGGTTCATTTGAAGTTGGAAGATAATGTTTTTCCAGAAATTTCTTTTACCCCTTTCTATATGGGAATAAAATGTACCATCAATTTAGTTAATATTTTTACCAGAAATAATAGGGGGGCATTGTCACACCTGAACATAGTGTAAACGAGGCATAGTAAAAGGTAATGTCTCCAAAAGCAGGCGACGAAAAACCTACATTGAATGTTGCAGCTGAACAAAATTTAGTATCTCCTCGGACTTCAGAGAAGATAAAATCAACTGAGAAAAGAACAATATATGGTACATCAACATACAAATTGAAAATAAATTTCGTACAAATTTAATGCAAATTTGAATATCTACAACAACATAAATAGTAAAAATAAATTTAATACAACTAATTATATATTATACAACTTATTTATAACTTATCTACAACTTTCATACATTATTTCTACCCAGTTAAATACAACTACAATATCCTACAACTTAAATACAATTTTTATACAATATGTCCTTGTATATATTTTGTATTTATTTTGTATATAATTTGTATCTATTTTGTATATATTTTGTATGTGGTGTGTGCTTCTTCCTCTCTAAAATTCCAATTAAAACTTACTCTCTTAATACAATTTTGATACATATCAACAACTTTATGTAAAAAGATAGTATTGATAACTTAAATACAAATTTTATACAACGATTCATACGTTATACGACTATTTTTTAACTTTTATACAATATTAAAATAATATATAAATATATATATATAACTATAACATAATATAATTTACATACAATTATAATATAATTTACATACAATTATAATATAACTTTACTATAATTTCGTAAGTATATTGTATGTCATGTGTTCTTCTTCTTCTTCTTCTTCTTCTTCTTCTTCTTCGAGTTTCAATCTTAAATTCAGCCAAAATCAAGTCTAATCTTCACTAAAACACCCTCAAAATTGAGATATAAACTCCAAACAATATACCAATTATTTGCAACAATACCTATTCCAAACAAATAATGGTTTTTGAAAACCCAAATTCCATTTCAAAGCTTCAAAGCTTTTTAATGGTTGTCAATGGTGGAGAGTCAAACACCTTCAAAATTTATTGATTGACAATTTCAATTTGAACACCAATTGTGCAACATGAAAGGAAATTCCTAAGTTAAAACGATTGAAATTCATAAAATGAAGAAAAATTGGGGAGAAAGCAGAGAAGGAGAGTAGAGAGACGAAGAGAGAGACAGAGACAGAGAGACTGAGAGAGAGAGAGAGTGGGCAAGTATAAAGGGATAAGGAAATAACTGATATTCCTGATTCAATTCCTAATATAAAGGGATACTCATTTAAAACTTATTTGTATATAATTGGTAAATAGTATATGATCATGTAATTAAATTGAAACTTGAGTAGGGAGGGTAATAAGGTTTCAAATAGTGTATAGGAAGATAAATCTCACGAAATAGTCATATTTAGATGTGAACCCAAATTAGTCAGTCCCGAAGTGAGTATACACGCTCAATGAGAAATAAAAAAAAGGTGGCAACTACTATGTACTCTCTCCGTTTTAAATTTATTTGATATAATTTACTCATTAGCTAATTCAAAAAGAATAATATATTTTTATATTTAAGATAATTTAATTTTAAAATTTTTATTTTATTTATTTAATTTTTAATAAGAAATTTTTATAGGCTATAGCTACACAACATTAAAATTATAGTATATGTCAAAAGCCTTTTTTTCTTATACTCCGAACGAAATGAGTATTATTAAGGAATCACTATTGCAAAGGCACGTGCAATGAACTGTAGTTTCAATTATTTGCAGCTATAGATGTCAGAAGTCAAACAGTTAGTGTTGAATGGATATTATAATATTGGAGATATTTTGCATTTTCTTAGGAAAGGGAAAAAGGTAAAAGTATATTTACATGAAAAGATTTTAAGAGGAAAATATAAACAAACAATAGACAAGGAGGTCTTTGACAAGGAGGAGAGTCCAAAGAGAACTTATAGTATAGGACACTATAACTCGCATACGAATATTAGACGGTGTCACGACCCAAAACTCTAACATGTCGTTATGGCGCCTATCGATGGTACTAGGCAAGCCGACCTTTCAAAATACTTCAATATTTCATAAAAAGGATAATTCAAAACTTTTTCATACTAGAATTTTTTTTTTACAAAAATCGGAGTTAAACTATCATAGCCCCAAACATCGGGGTGTCACAAAGTCATGAGCATCTACATATCCAGTCTAATAAAAACAATGTCTAAGTATCAATACAGAAAAGAAAAAAAACATAGAAGGAGAGACAAGGTCTGCGGACGCCGGCAGCTACCTCGTTGTCTCTGGTAGTCGATTGCGCACGAACTCAATGACCTCCTTGATCAAACACACCTTGATCTGCACATGAAGTGCAGGGTGTAGCATGAGTACAACCAACTCAGCAAGTAACAGAAATAAATAAGGAACTGAGAAGCAGTGGCGATTTATACAATTACAGTTCATTTTCAATAATTTCAGCAAAGAATAGACATGCTTTCACATCCAGCAGTTTAAGTCCAGTCAGTATTATACAGTTAAAGTTTATGTAATCCAGATATAGAATCTTTCAGGAATTTCATAACAATGACAGATAGCAACTAAGTGCATCAACAAATGAAAAGAAAACAAGTACAACCTCTCAGGGCAACAGTCACTCAACTCGTCACAACAGCTCGAAACTCGGCTCTCAGCCCTCAGTACTCACACTCAATAGGTACATGCGCTCATTGGGTTGTGTAGACTCCGGAGGGGCTCCTTTCAGCCCAAGCGCTATATCTGCACGGACAACTCACGTGCTATAATATCAATGTGTCAATCCGCACGGACAACTCACATGTTGAACGAACAACTCATGTGCTGCACAGACAACTCACGTGCCATAGTATCAATACCTCACAGACAGCCCTCGGCCTCACTCAGACATAAATCTCTGCAGTCTCTCAGGCTCTCGGTGATAATGCAAATCAGCCCAAACAACAATAATATGATACATCAACAAGGAACAATAGAGATTGAGATAAAATAAATAAGTAAAATATGACTGAGTACAAGACAGCAATTAGCAAGTAATTCAACAAGTACGCGACCTCTGCGGGTCCCAACAGTACCATCACATAGCCTAAGTATGATTTCTAACATGATTTGCAGTCAAATTTCTATAACACAGGAAGAGCATATAGCTAGCAACAAGTTATTCAACTTTACAGTTTCACGGAATGGACCAAGTCCCAATTCCTACGGTTCAAGCCCACACGCCTGTCACCTAGCATATGCGTCACCTCCAAAGTACTCACATAATCCAACAATCCGGGGTTTTATACCCTCAAGACCAGATTTAAAACTGTTACTTACCTCAAATCGTGCAAAATCCTACTCTGTAATGCCTTTGCCCCTCGAATCAATCTCCAAACACCCTGAATCTAGCCACAAGCAGTACAATATAATTAATATAGGCTAAAGGAATCAATTCCACAAGAAAACGTAAAATTATAAGCCAAAATCCGAAATAGGATCAAACCGCCCCCTGGGCCTACGTCTCGAAATCCAACAAAAGTTACAAAATGTGAACACCCATCAGTCCAGCCATACAAGAATTACTCGAATCCAACCTCTAATCACCTTCCAAAACTCAAAATTTTAGCCTATGAAGTTTCTACCATTTTTCCTCAAATTTACAACTCAAATCCCTAATTAGATTATGAAAATAGCAATAGATTCATGAAATATAGTCCAATCCAAGTTAGAATCACTTACCCCAACAATCTTCTTGAAGAAACCTTGAAATATTGCCTCACACCGAGCTCTCAAAGTCCCAAAATTGAAATGGAAGTCAAACCTTCAAAATCCCATTTTTCTGCCCAGTTCTTCCGCATCTGCAGGCATACCATCGCACCTGCGATACCGCACCTGTGAAATTTCCCTCGCAGGTGCAGAAATGACTTAATTGGCTGGGTCCGCATCTACGAGCAAGTGGTCGCACTTGCGTGTGCGCACCTGCGGATAAATGTCCGCTTCTACGATTTTCCCCTCCAGCCCACTCTCCGCATCTACGGAACCTCAAGCGAATCTGCGGACTCGCATATGCAGAAATTCCTTCGCACCTGCAACCCCTGGCCATCTCCTCAATTCCCGCTTCTGCGCTCCTTCATCCGCACGTGCGAGTACGCACCTGCGGTCTCCCCACCACAGGTGCGAAACCATCAGATATCAGAAGGCTTCAGCTATTTGCCCAAGTCCAAATTCAAACCGTTAAGCATCCGAAACACACCCGAGGCCCCCGGGACCTCAAATAAATATACCAACAAGTCCTAAAATACCATACGAACTTAGTCGAGCCCTCAAAAAACGTCAAACAATAACAAAAATATGAATCACCCTCCAATCTAAACTTAATAAACTTTGAAATTTCCAAATTCTACAAACGATGTCGAAACCTATCAAATCACGTCTGATTGACCTCAAATTTTGCACACAAGTCATATTCAACATTATGGACCTATTCCAACTTTCGAAATCGGAATTCGACCCCGATATCAAAAAATCAACCCCTCGGTCAAACTTCCCAAAAATTTGACTTTCGCCATTTCAAGCCTAAATTAGCTACAGACCTCACATTCACAATCCGAACACGCTCCTAAGTCCAAAATCACCCAACGGAGCTAACAGAACCGACGAAACTTCATTTCGGATTTGTATTCATAAAATTCCGACTATGGTCAAAATCCTGAGACTTAAGCTTCCGTTTTAGGGACTAAGTGTCCCAAAATACTCTGAAACCAAAAACAAGATCTCTCGGCAAGTCACATAAGCAGAAATAGATATAGGGAAAACAGTAAATAGGGGATCAGGGCTAATACACTCAAAACAACCGGCCGAGTCGTTACATCCTCCCCCTCTTAAAATAATTATTCGTCCTCGAACGAGCATAGAGACATACCTAAAGTAGTGAAAAAATGAGGATAACGGCTGCGCATTTCATGCTCGGTCTCCCAAGTCGCCTCCTCGACCGGCTGGTCCTTCCACTGAACCTTTAGAGAAGCAATATTCTTTGACCTCAACTTTTGAACCTACCTATCCAAGATCGCCATCGGCTCCTCAACATAAGATAGATCCTTGTCCAACTGGACTGAGCTGAAATACAACACGTGAGACGGATCGCCGTGATACTTCCGGAGAATAGAAACATGGAATACTGGGTAAACTCCTGATAGACTGGGAGGCAAGGAAAGCGCATAAGCAACCTCCCTAACATGTCGCAACACCTCAAATGGACAGATAAACCTCGGGCTCATCTTGCCCTTCTTTCCGAACCTCATAACACCCTTCATGGGTAACACCCGGAGCAAGACCCACTCTTTAACCATGAATGCAATATCGCGAACCTTCCGATCCGCATAACTCTTCTGTCTGGACTGGGATGTGCGTAGTCTATCCTGAATCACCTTAATCTTCTCAGAGCATCCTGAACCAAGTATGTACCCAATAATCTAGCCTCGCCCGATTCGAACCAACCCACGGGAGACCTACACTGCCTACCATACAAAGCCTCATACGTTGCCATCTGGATGTTCGACTGGTAACTGTTGTTGTAAGCAAATTCTGCTAGAGGCAAGAACTGATCCCACGAACCCCAAAACTCCATCACACACACACGGAGCATATCCTCTAATATCCTTGGACTGTCCGTCTGTCTGAGGGAGAAATACTGTGCTCAACTTCACTCGAGTCCCCAACTCATGCTGCATGGCCTTTCAGAACCGTGATGTAAACTGCGTATCCCGGTCATAGATGATAAATACCGGTTTGCCATGGAGCCTGGCGATCTTGCGGATATACACTTGAGCCAGCTGCTCGGAAGAATAGGTAGTCATCACAAGAATGAAATGAGTTGACTTGGTCAGCCGGTCCACAATCACCCAAACTGCATCAAACTTCCGTATTGTCACGACCCTAAACTCTAACCTATCGTGATGGCGCCTATCGATGGTACTAGGCAAGCCGACCTTTCAAAATACTTCAATATTTCATAAAAGGGATAATTCAAAGCTTTTTCATACCAGAATTATTTTTTTTTATTTACAAAAATCGGAGTTGAATTAAAAAAAATGCGGAAAGATAGCCCCAAACATCGGGGTGTCACCAAGTCATGATCATCTAGATATCCAATCTAATAAAAACAGTGTCTAAGTATCAATACAGAAAAGAAAGAAAACATAGAAGGAGAGACAAGGTCTGCGGACGCCGACAGCTACCTCGTTGTCTTTGGTACTCGATCGCGCACGAACTCAACGACCTCCCTGATCAAACACACTTGGATCTGCACATGAAGTGTAGGGTGTAGCATGAGCACAACTAACTCAACAAGTAACAAAAATAAATAAGGAACTAAGAAGCAGTGGCGAGCTATAAAATTACAATTCATTTTCAATAATTCCAGCAAAGAGTAAACATGCTTTCACATCTGACAGTTTAAGTCCAATCAGTTTTATACAGTTAAAGTTTGTGTAATCCCGATATAGAATCTTTCACGAATTTTACAACAATGACAGATAGCAACTAAGTACATCAACAAATGAAAAGAAACAAGTACAGCCTCTCAGGGCAACAGTCACTCAACTCGTCACAACAGCTCGAAACTCGACTCTCAGCCCTCAGTACTCACACTCAATAGGTACATGCGCTCACTAGGGGTGTGCAGACTCCATAGGGGCTCCTTTCAGCCCAAGCGCTATATCTGCACGGACAACTCACGTGCTATAATATCAATATGTCAATCCGCACGGACAACTCACGTGATGCACAGACAACTCACATGCCATAGTATCAATACCTCACAAATAGGCCCTCGGCATCACTCAGTCATAAATCTCTCCAGTCTCTCGGGCTCTCGGTGATCATGCAAATCAGCCCAAACAACAATAATATGATGCATCAATAAGGAATAATAGAGATTGAGATAAAAAACTAAACTGTGACTGAGTACAAGACAATAATTAGCAAGTAATTCAACAAGTATGCAACCTCTACGGGTCCCAACAGTACCATCACATAGCCTAAGCATGAATTCTAACATGATTTGCAGTCAAATTTCTATAACATAGGGAGAGCATATAGCTAGCAACAAGTTATTCAACTTTACAGTTTCATGGAATGGACCAAGTCCCAATTCCTATGGTGCACGCCCACATGCCCGTCACCTAGCATGTGCGTCACCTCCGAAGTACTCACATAATCCAATAATCCGTGGTTTCATACCCTCAGGACCAGATTTAAAACTGTTACTTACCTCAAACCGTGCAAAATCATACTCCGCAATGCCTTTGCCCCTCGAATCAATCTCCAAACACCCCGAATCTAGCCACAAGCATTACAATATAATTAATATAGGCTAAATGAATCAATTCCACAAGAAAAAGTGATATTATAAGCCAAAATCCGAAATAGGCCCAAACCTGCCCCCGGGCCCACGACTCGAAATCCGACAAAAGTCACAAAATGTGAACACCCATCCACTCACGAGTCCAACCATACAAGAATTACTCAAATCCAAGCTCAAATCACCTTCCAAAACTTGAAATTTTAGCTTATGAAGTTTCTACCATTTACCCCCAAATTTACAACTCAAATCCCTAATTAGATGATAAAAATAGCAATAGATTCATGAAATATAGTCCAATCCGAGTTAGAATCACTTACCCCAACAATCTTCTTGAAGAACCCTCAAAAATTTGCCTCACACCGAGCTCTCAAAGTCCCAAAAATCAAAATGGAATTCAAACCCTCGAAATCCCATTTTTCTGCCTAGTTCTTCAGTATTTGCGGGCATACCATTGCACCTGCGACACCGTACCTACAGAATTGCCCTCACAGGTGCGGAAATGACTTAAGGGGCTGGGTCCACATCTGCGAGCAAGTGGTCGCACCTGCGTGTGCGCACCTGCGGACAAATGTCCGCTTCTGCAATCTTCCCCTCTAGCTCACTCTCCGCATCTGCGGAACCTCAAGCGCATATGCCGACTCGCAGATGCGGAAATGCTCTCGCACCTGCGACCCCTGGCCATCTCCTCAATTCTCGCTTCTGCGCTCCTTCATCCGCACGTGCGAGTATGCACCTGCGGTTTCCCCACCGCAGGTGCAAAACCATCAGATATCAGAAAGGCTTCAGCCATTTGCCTAAGTCCAAATTCAAACCGTTAAGCATCTGAAACACACCCGAGGCCCCGGGGACCTCAACTAAATATACCAACAAGTCCTAAAACACCATACGAACTTAGTCGAGCCCTCAAAACACGTCAAACAACAACAAAAGCATGAATCACCCTCCAATCCAAACTTAATGAACTTTGAAATTTCTAAATTCTACAAACAATGCCGAAACCTATCAAATCACGTCCGATTGACCTCAAATTTTGCACACAAGTCATATTCAACATTATGACCAATTCCAACTTCCGAAATCGGAATCCAACTCCAATATCAAAAAGTCAATCCCCCGGTCAAACTTCCCAAAAATTCGACTTTCGCCATTTCAAGCCTACATTAGCTACAGACTTCAAATTCACAGTCCGGACACGCTCATAAGTCCAAAATCACCCAACGGAGCTAACGGAACCGATGAAACTCCATTCTGGAGTCGTCTTCACACAATTCTAACTACGGTCAAAATCCTGAAACTTAAGCTTCCGTTTTAGGGACTAAGTGTCCCAAAACACTCCGAAACCAAAAATAAAACCTCTCGGGAAATCACATAAGCAGAAATAGATATGGAAAAAATAGTAAATAAGGGACCGAGGCTAATACACTCAAAACAACCGGTCAGGTCGTTACAAAAATTCTTTCGCAAAATAAAAAATGTAAGCAACACTGTGAAAAGAGTTGACATGAGTCACGAGCATCGAGATATTAAGGTGGACAATACTGACAATTCTCAGTTTAAAATTTTCAAATAGACCAATTTAAATTTGGCAAACTTGTCTACATTTATTTTGCACTTATTATCTACATACATAACTAGCCATTTTTTTATATATAAACTAAACATCTCATGCAACTCAGTACTTTTCATTTGTATATTATTTTGGGTCAAATAGGCAAAATTTATTGGGGCTTTTACATCTATACCCGATTTTGGGTCACAATTGAAGTTATAACTACTTTGCAAGAAAATTTGTAAGCCTACCCACTTTACGATGAAATTCAGACGTATCGGGTCTGAAGTTAAAAAAAATTAGTATGAAGTGCAATGCAATTAAGTCCAATTAAGTCTAAAGTGTAAAATTGCACTTAAGATGCACTTAAGGCCAAATAGGTCTGAAGTGTAATAAATATTTTTATGCACTAAAGGTCAGAGAGGTCTGAAGTGAAACCAATGGTTTCATGCACTTAAGGACAAAAAGTCTGAAGTGAAAAATTGCACTTCAGATGCACTTAAGGCCAAGATAAATCTGAAGTGCAATGTAACGACCCAGCCGGTCGTTTTGACTATTGTAATCCCGTTCCCCCATTTACTGCTCAAATTGTGAATTACAGTTATTATTTGGCTTGCCGGGGTAATTGGTTTGGGTTCGGTGAGGTTTTGAAATGATTTGGAGTGCTTAGTTCCAAGGTTTAGAATTTAAGTTGAAAAGGTTGACCGGATGTTAACTTATGTGTAACGACCCCGGAGAAAATTTTGCTAAGAAAATTAAGGTTTGGTGGTGCCGAGGTATATCAATTAGAGGCTCGGACTTTTTGGGTTGAACAATGCACCGATGTGTAAAGGAAAATTTTGTCGGAAAATGGTCATTTTTGCGACCACTATGCGGTCGCAAAATCACTCTGCGGACCGCATAATGGTCGCAAAGTGGAGCAGGAGGAGGTCAAGATTTGAGGAAAATCTGCGGTGCACTATGGGACCGCAGACCTATTTTGTGGTACATTATACGATCGTAGAACAAGTATGCGGACCACATAATGACCGTAGAACAGGTCAGTAACGCCCAGCTTTGGAGGCCAAATTATGCGGTTGGTATGCGGACCGCATACCTGTTATGCGATCGCATATGCGACCGCATAACTGTGTCGGAGCTTCCATTCTTTCTAATTTTTGACCCGACCCAACTTCGATTTATAGCCCTTGAATCTCATTTTTGAGCCAAAATCTGATATTTTAGAGAGAGGTGAGAGCATTTTAGAGAGAGAAAATTAAGACTTAGTCATTTATCCATCAATTCTTGTTCAAGGTTTGAAGATTTCACAAGGATCTTGCTAGGGATTCAAAGAGGTAAGAATTCCTTTCTCTAATTCTTCAATTTCGGGTTTGGAGTAAAGATGGGTGATTAATAGTATGATTCTTGGGTGTAGAGTATCATATATACATACCAATAAGGTTGTGGAAAGATGGTTAAGTTCAAATGGGTAAGGATTGGGTTGAAAATGGTAGAAATCTTCATAGATTTTAATTGAAGATTTGAGGGTCGAGTTGGTGTCGGATTTTGGTGAAATTTATATGGTTGGACTCGTGGTTGGATGGGCATTCATATTCTGTAAATTTTGTCGGGTTCCAAGATATGGGCCCTACGGGCAAATTTTGAAGTTAATTTCGGATGTTATTGGAAATATTAGTATTTTCTTATGGAATTAATTACAATAATTTATATTGACTTATTCGAATTAATTGTGTCTAGATACGAGGCTTTCAGAGACCAATTCTCGTGGCAAGGGCATAGCGAAATAAATAATTATACGGGTTGAGGTAAGTAACAGTTATAAATCTGGTCCCGAGGGTATGAAACCCCGGATTTTATGTCATGTGATTATTTTGGAGGTGACACACATGCTAGGTGACGGGCGTGTGAGCGTGCACCAAAGGGATTGTGACTTGGTCCGTCCCGTGAAACTGTAAAGTTGAATAACCTGTTGTTAGCTATAAGCTCTCTTTATGTTGAAGAAATTCGACTGTAAATCATGTTAAAAATCATGCTTGGGCTATGTGATAGTACTGTTGGGACCCACAGAGGTCACGAACTTGTTGAATTATTTGCTAATTGCTATCTTGTGCTCAGTCTTGATTTTATTAGCGAATCATACCTCAGTCTTTCTTGATATTTGTTGATGCACTATGTTATCTTTGTTTGGGCTGATCTTTGTGATTTCTGAGAGCCCGAGAGACTAGAGAGGTGAAGGACTAAGTAAGGCCGAGGGCCTATTAGTGAGGTAAGGATATTATGGCACGTGAGTTGTCCATGCAGGATATTATAGCACGTGAGTTATCCGTGCAGCACGTGAGTTGTCCATGCAGATTATGGCACTTGGGTTGTAGGAGCCCTTCCGAATTCTGTACACACCCCCAGTGAGCGCGGGTACCCATTGAGTGTGAGTGCTGAGGGCTGAGAGCCGAGTGGTTGAGCTGTTGTGATGAGCTGAGTGACTGTTGCCTGAGAGGCTATACTTGCTTTGCATTTGTTGTTGCACTTGGTTGCTATCTATCATTGTTGTGAAATCTCTGAAAGAATTTATATCCGGACTACTTGAAATTGAACTGTATAAAATTGATTTGACTTAAACTGCCGGATTTGAAAGCATATCTATTCCTTGCTGGAACTACTGAAAGTGAACTATGACTGTGTAGCTCGTCATTATCTTTAGTTCCTTAGTTATTATTGTTACTTGCTGAGTTGGTTGTACTCATACTACACCCTGCTCTTCGTGTGCAGATCCAGGTGTTCCTGAACATAGCGGGTGTTGATCATTTTGTGCAGTTGACTTTTAGGAGATTTTGAGGTAGCTTCCATGTTCCGCAGACCTTGTCTCTCCTTCTCTATCTCCTTTTTTACTGTATTTGGTCTCAGACTATTATAGATCGTATTTTCCAGACTTGTACTCATATTAGATGCTCATGTACTCAGTGACAGCAGGTTTTGGGAGTGTTGTATCGGAAATTGCTAGATCTTTGGTATTGTATTAAACGTTACGCTTTTAAATTTAAAGGAAATCGTGGGTTATTGATGTTGTCGGCTTGCCTAGTACCGAGATAGGCGCCATCATGACATGTTAGGAATTTGGGTCGTGACAAGTTGGTATTAGAGCCTAGCTTACATAGGTCTCACGAGTCATGAGCAGGTTTAGTAAAGTCTTGCGGATCGGTACAGAGATGTCTATACTTATCTTCGAGAGGCTGCGGAAATCGTAGGAAAACTTCACTTTCTTGTATTCCGTCATGCAAATTTGTTGATTCCGGAAACTAAATTTCTGTTAATCTATTCTCTCACAGATGGTGAGGACACGTACTACCGGATCGGACGGTCAACCACCAGTGCCACCAGTTAGGTTCGCGAGAGGTCGGGGCCGTGGTAGAGGCCGGGGCCGAGGTGTAGCTCGTACCACAGTTGGTCTAGCACCTATAGTACCACCAGTTGCTCCATCTCAGGAGCAGATTTCAGATATAGTTGTGCCTACAGGATCAGCTCAGGCACCAGCTGTGCCCAGTAAGATTCCAGGCCTTCAGGAGACTTTGGCCCAGATATTGGCAGCCTGCACTGGTTTTGCTTAGGTGGTTTCAGCTCAGGCCGCACCTGCCACTTCTCAGGCCGGGAAAGGTACTCAGACCAGGTAGTATAGGGACTTCAGATACCGGGGGCACTACCAGCCCTGCCGGTTGCAGTTGCTCAGGCCCCGGTAGTTCCTGTTATGGCAGATGACGAGCAGAGGAGACTTGAGAGATTTGAGAGGCTTCGACCTCCATCTTTTAGTAGTGCTGAGTCAGAGGATGCCTAGGGTTTTTTGGATAAATGTCAGCGGATGCTTCGGACAGCAGGTATTCTGGAGACCAGTGGGGTCTCATTCACTACTTTTCAGTTTTTTGGGGCTGTCTTCAGATGGTGGGAGTCTTACGAGAGGTGTAGGCCGGTCGATGCAGCACCCCTTACCTGGTAGCAGTTCTCCGATCTATTCCTGGAGAAGTTCGTACCTCAGTCCCGCGGAGAGGAGCCACGCAAGCAGTTTGAGCAGCTTCATCAGGGTGATATGTCCGTGATGCAGTATAAGATGAGATTTTCAGAATTGGCCTGTCATGCTATCTGGTTGATTCCTACAGACAAGGAAAGGATCAGGAGGTTCATAGATGGCCTCACTTTTTAGCTGCGATTACTCATGACTAGAGAGAGTGTGTCTGGTGCTACTTTCAACGAGGTTGTTGACATTGCTCGTCAGATTGAGATGGTTCGCAGCCAGGAACGAGTTGAAAGGGAGGCTAAGAGGCCTCGTGGTTCCGGTGATTTCAGCGGTGTTCCTTCAAGGGGTCAGCTTTACCGTGGTAGGGGCCATTATTATAGACACGCTCAGGCGGGTCATCTAGTTCATCGTGGTGTATCAGCTAGCCACGGTTTTTATAGTGCTCACTCAGGCCAGTCTTCATTCAGTGCACTACCAGCGCAGAGTTCTCATCAGGCCTCGTCCGCTCAGGCTTCTACAGGTAATTCTTCGGGTTATTAGGAGCAATAGTTTCGTCAGAGGAGGGGTTGTTTCGAGTGAGGAGAATTGGGTCATTTCAAGAGAGATTGTCCTAGGTCGTTGAGTGGGACTCTACAGCAGAGTTCTCGACCAACGACACCAGTACCAACAGTTACACCACCCGCCCAACCAGCTCGGGGTGGGGGTCAGGCAGCTAGGGGTCACCCAAGAGGGGGAGGCCGATCAGGTGGTGGTCAGGCCCGATTCTATGCTTTTCCTGCCAGGCCAGATGTTGTTGCTTCAGATGCAGTGATCACAGGTATTGTTTCAGTGTGTCACAGGGAGGATTCTATATTATTTGACCCTGGTTCTACTTATTCATATGTATCATCGTATTTTTCTCATTATCTGGATATGCCCTGTGAGTCTTTAGATTCACATGTTAGTGTATCTACACCGGTGGGTGAAATTATTACTATGGACCGTGTATATCGGTCGTGTGTGGTAACTATTGGGGAACTGGAGACTAGGGTTGATCTTTTATTACTCGGTATGGTTGATTTCGATGTAATCCTGGGTATGGATTGGTTGTCTCCATGTTATGCTATTCTGGACTGTCACGCAAAAACTGTGATATTGACGATGCCGGGGTTGCCGAAGGTTGAATGGAGGGGTTCTCTAGATCTTGTTCCTAGTAGGGTAATTTCTTATTTGAAGGCCCAACGTATGGTTGGAAAGGGATATTTGTCATATTTGGCCTTTGTGAGAGATGTTGATGCAGATACTCCTATTATTGATTCAGTACCGGTCGTGCGAGACTTTTCAGATGTATTTCCAGCAGACCTGCCGGGTATGCCACCCAACAGGGATATTGATTTCGGTATTGACTTGGTGTAGGGCACTCGGCCCATTTCTAATCCTCCGTATCGTATGGCACCGGCTGATTTAAAAGAATTGAAAGAGCAACTTTAGGAACTCCTTGAAAAGGGTTTTATTAGGCCTAGTGTGTCACCTTGGGGTGCACCGATTCTGTTTGTGAAAAAGAAAGATGGTACTATGCGGATGTGCATCGATTATAGGCAGTTGAACAAAGTTACAATCAAAAATAAATATTCCTTGCCACGTATTGATGATTTATTTGACCAGCTTCAGGGAGCGAGAGTGTTCTCCAAAATTGATTTGAGGTCTGGGTATCACCAGTTGAAGATTTGGGATTCGGATATTCTGAAGATGGCATTCAGAACTAGTTATGGCTACTATGAATTTCTTGTGATGTCTTTTGGGCTAACCAATGCCCCAGCAGCATTTATGCATTTGATGAATAGTGTGTTCCAGCCATATCTTGATTTATTTGTCGTGGTGTTTATTGATGATATTCTGGTGTACTCACATAACTTGGAGGAGCATGCACGACACTTGGGTATTGTATTATAGAGGCTGAGAGAGGAGAGACTTTATGCTAAATTCTTTAAGTGCGAGTTTTGGCTTAGTTCGATGGAATTCTTGGGACATATAGTGTCCTCTTCAGTTACTGAGAATCATAGTTTTCTCGGCTTGATCGGTTATTATCGTCGTTTCGTGGAGGGTTTCTCGTCAATTGCATCGCCTATGACTAAATTAACCCAGAAAGGCGCTCTGTTCAGGTGGTCGGATAAATGTGAAGAAAGCTTTCAGAAGCTCAAGACAGCTTTGACTACAACTCCAGTATTGGTGTTGCCTACAGGTTCAGGGTTGTATACTGTATATTGTGATGCACCGCGTATTGGTCTCGGCGCAGTACTTATGCAAGACGGTAGGGTGATTGCATATGCATCCAGACAGTTAAAGGTACATAAGAAGAATTATCCAGTCCACAATCTAGAGTTAGCAGCTATTGTTCATGCCTTGAAAATTTGGCGACATTATTTGTACGGTGTCCAGTGTGAGGTATATACAGATCATCGGAGTCTACAACATTTGTTTAAACAGAAGGATCTTAATTTGCGGCAGCGAAGATGGTTAGAGTTGCTTAAGGATTATGATATCACCATTCTCTATCATCCCGGATAGGCCAATGTGGTGGCCGATGACTTGAGTCGTAAGGCGGAGAGTTTGGGCAACTTAGCATACTTACTGGTAGCAGAGAGGCCTTTAGCCTTGGATGTTCAGGCCTTGGCTAATCAGCTTGTTAGATTGGATGTTTCCGAGCCAAATCGAGTTTTGGCCTGTGTGGTTTCTCAGTCTTCTTTATATGATCGCATCAGAGAGCGCCAGTATGATGATCCATATCTGCTTGTCCTTAAGGACACAGTTTAGCACAGTGATGCTAAGGAAGTCACTATTGGAGATGACAGTGTATTAGAGATGCAGATCAGGCTATGTATGCCCAATGTAGATAGTTTGCGTGAGTTGATTCTCCAGGAAGCTCACAGTTCGCGGTACTCTATTCATCCAGGCGCCGCGAAGATGTATCAGGATTTGAGACAACATTATTAGTGGAGGCGGATGAAGAAAGATATAGTTGGGTTTGTATCTCGGTGTTTAAATTGTCAACAGGTAAAGTACGAGCATCAGAGACCGGACGGATTGCTACAGAGACTTGAAATTCACCATGGACTTCGTAGTTGGGCTCCCACGGACTTTGAGAAGGTTTGATGCTGTTTGGATGATTGTAGATCGGCTAACCAAATCTGCGCATTTTATTCCAGTTAGTACTATTTATTCTTCGAAGCGGTTGGCTGGGATTTATATTCGCGAGATTGTTCGCCTACATGGCGTGCCGGTGTCCATTATTTCAGATCGGGGTACGCAGTTTATCTCACAATTTTGGAGGGCAGTGCAGCTAGAATTAGGCACACAGGTTCAGTTGAGTACAGCATTTCACCCTCAGACGGACGGACAGTCCGAGCGTACTATTCGGATATTGGAGGATATGCTATGCGCTTGTGTCATTGATTTTGGGGGTTCTTGGAATTAATTTCTGCCACTCACGGAGTTTGCTTACAATAATAGCTACCAGTTAAGCATTCAGACTGATCCATATGAAGCTTTATATGGGAGACGATGTCGGTCTCCGGTGGGTTGCTTTGAGCCGGGTGAGGTTAGACTATTGGGTACTGACTTGGTTCAGGATGCTTTAGAGAAGGTTAAAGTAATTCAGGAACGGCTTTGCACGGCACAGTCTAGACAGAAGAGTTATGCCGACAGGAAGGTTCGTGATGTTGTTCACATGGTTGGGGAGAAGGTTCTGCTCAAGATTTCACCCATGAAGGGTGTGTTGAGGTTCTGGAAGAAGGGCAAGTTGAGCCATCGGTATATTGGCCCTTTTGAGATACTTAAGAAAATTGGAGATGTGGCTTATGAACTTGCCTTGCCACTTAGTATATCAGGTGTTCATCCAGTGTTTCATGTATCCATGTTCCGAAAGTATATCGGGGATCCGTCTCATATTGTGGATTTCAGTACAGTGCAGTTGGACGGTAATTTGACTTATGATGTGGAGCCGGTAACTATTTTTGATCGGCAGGTTCGAAAGTTGAGATCAAAGAATATAGCTTTGGTGAAGGTGCAGTGGAGAGGCCAGCCAGTCGGAGAAGCTACTTGGGAGATTGAGTAGGAGATGCAGAGCAAATATCCACATCTATTTGAGACTCCAGGTATGATTCTAAGCCCGTTCGAAAACAAACGTTTGTTTAAGAGGGGGAGATTGTAATGACCCGGCTGGTCATTTTGACTATTGCAATCTCGTTTCCCCATTTACTGCTCAAATTATGAATTACAGTTATTATTTGGCTTGTCGGGGTAATTGGTTTGGGTTCGGTGTGGTTTTGAAATGATTTGGAGCGCTTAGTTCCAAGTTTTAGAATTTAAGTTAAAAAGGTTGACCGGATATTAACTTATGTGTAACGACCCCGGAGAAACTTTTGCTAAGAAAATTAAGGTTTGGTGGTGCCGAGGTATATCAATTAGTAGCTCGGACTTTTTGGGTTGAACAATGCATCAATGTGTAAAGGAAATTTTTGTCGGAAAATGATCATTTCTGCGACTACTATGCAGTCGCAGAATCACTCTGCGGACCGCATAATGGTCGCAAAGTGGAGCTGGAAGAGGGAAACATTTGAGGAAAATATGCGGTGCACTATGCGACCGCAGACCTGTTTTGCGGTGCATTATGCGACCGCAGAACAAGTATACGGACTGCATAATGATTGCAGAATAGGTCAGTAATGCCCAGCTTTGGAGGCCAAATTATGCGGTTGGTATGCAGACCGCATACCTGTTATGCGACCGCATAACTGCTAAGCTTCCATTCTTTCTAATTTTTGACCCGACCCAACTTCGATTTATATCCCTTGAAGCTCATTTTTTAGCCAAAATCTGATATTTTAGAGAGAGGTGAGAGCATTTTAGAGAGAGAAAGTGAAGACTTAGTCATTTATCCATCAATTCTTATTCAAGGTTTGATGATTTCACAAGGATCTTGCTAGGGCTTCAAAGAGGTAAGAATTTCTTTCTCTAATTCTTCAATTTCATGTTTGGAGTAAAGATGGGTGATTACTAGTATGATTCTTGGGTGTAGAGTATCATATATACATTCCAATAAGGTTGTGGAAAGATTGTTAAGTTCAAATGGGTAAGGATTGGGTTGAAAATGGTAGAAATCTTCATAGACTTTAATTGAAGATTTGAGGGTCGAGTTGGTGTCAGATTTTGGTAAAATTCATATGGTTGGACTCGTGGTTGGATGGGAATTCATATTCTGTAACTTTTGTCGGGTTCTGAGACGTGGGTCCTACGGGCGAATTTTGAAGTTAATTTCCGATTTTATTGGAAATATTAGTATTTCCTTATGGAATTAATTACAATAATTTGTATTGACCGATTCGAATTAATTGTGGCTAGATACGAGGCTTTCAGAGACCAATTCTCGTGGCAAGGGCATAGCGGAATAAATAATTACACGGGTTGAGGTAAGTAACAGTTATAAATATGGTCCTGAGGGTATGTAACCCCGGATTTTATGTCATGTGATTATTTTGGAGGTGATGCACATGCTAGGTGACGGGTGTGTGGGCGTGCACCGAAGAGATTGTGACTTGGTCCGTCCCGTGAAACTGTAAAGTTGAATAACCTGTTATTAGCTATAAGCTCTCTTTGTGTTGAAGAAATTCGACTGTAAATCATGTTAAAAATCATGCTTGGGCTATGTGATAGTACTGTTGGGACCCACCGAGGTCACGAACTTGTTGAATTATTTGCTAATTGCTATCTTGTGCTCAGTCTTGATTTTATTAGAGAATCATACCTCAGTTTTTCTTGATATTTGTTGATGCACTATGTTATCTTTGTTTGGGCTGATCTTTGTGATTTCTGAGAGCCCGAGAGACTAGAGAGGTGAAGGACTAAGTAAGGGCCTGTTAGTGAGGTAAGGATATTATGGCACGTGAGTTATCCGTGCAGGATATTATAGCACGTGAGTTGTCCGTGCAGATTATGGTGCTTGTGCTATAGGTGCCCCTCCGGAGTCTGTACACACCCCCAGTGAGCACGGGGACCCATTGAGTGTGAGTGCTGAGGGCTGAGAGCCGAGTGGTTGAGTTGTTGTGATGAGCTAAGTGACTATTGCCTGAGAGGCTGTACTTGCTTTGCATTTGTTGTTGCACTTGGTTGCTATCTATCATTGTTGTGAAATCTCTGAAAGAATTTATATCCGGACTACTTGAAATTGAACTGTATAAAATTGATTTGATTTAAAATGCCGGATTTAAAAGCATGTCTATTCCTTGCTGGAACTACTGAAAGTGAACTATGATTGTGTGGCTCGTCATTATCATCAGTTCCTTAGTTATTATTGTTACTTGCGGAGTTGGTTGTACTCATACTACACCTTGCACTTCGTGTGCAGATCCAGGTGTTCCTGAACATAGCGGGTGTTGATCATTTCGCGCAGTTGACTTTCAAGAGATTTTGAGGTAGATGTCGTGTTTGGCAGACCTTGTCTCTCCTTCTCTATCTCCTTTTTACTGTATTTGGACTCAGACTATTATAGACCGTATTTTCCAGACCTGTACTCATATTAGATGCTCATGTACTCAGTGACACCAGGTTTTGGGAGTGTTGTATCAGAAATTGCTAGATCTTTGGTGTTGTATTAAACGTTACGTTTTTAAATTTAAAGAAAATTATGGGTTATTGATTTTGTCGGCTTGCCTAGTACCGAGATAGGCGCCATCACGACATGTTAGGAATTTGGGTCGTGATAAGTTGTTATTAGAGCCTAGGTTACATAGGTCTCACGAATCATGAGCAGGTTTAGTAGAGTCTTGCGGATAGGTACGGAGATGTCTATACTTATCTTCGAGAGGCTAAAGAAACCGTAGGAAAACTTCACTTTCTTGTATTCCGTCGTGCGAATTTGTTGATTCCAAAAACTAAATTTCTGTTAATCTATTCTCTCACAAATGGTGAGGACACGTACTACCGGATCGGACGGTCAACCACCAGTGTCACCAGTTAGGGTCGCGAGAGGTCGGGGCCATGGTAGAGGCCGGGGCCGAGGTAGAGGTCGAGGTGTAGCTCGTACCACAGTTGGTCCAGCACCTGTAGTACCACCAGTTGCTCCAGCTCAGGAGTAGATTCTGGATATAGCTGAGCCGGCAGGATCAGCTCAGGCACCAGCTGTACCTATTGAGATTCCAGGCCTTCAGGAGACTTTGGCCCAGATATTGGCAGCCTGCACTGGTTTTGCTCAGGTGATTTCGGCTCAGGCCACACCTGCCACTTCTCAGGCCGGGAAAGGTACTCAGACCAGGTAGTACAGAGACTTCAGATACCGGGGGCACTGCCAGCCCAGCCGATTGCAGCTACTCAGGCCCCGGTAATTCCTGTTATGGCAGCTGACGAGCAAAGGAGACTTGAGAGATTTGAGAGGCTTCGACCTCCATCTTTTAAAGGTGCTGAGTCAGAGGATGCCCAGGGTTTTCTAGATAAGTATCAGTGGATGCTTCGGACAACGGGTATTCTGGAGACCAGTGGGGTCTCATTCACGACTTTTTAGTTTTCTGGGGCTGCCTTCAGATGGTGGGAGTCTTACGAGAGGTGTAAGCTGGTCGGTGCAGCACCCCTTACGTGGTAGCAGTTCTCCGGTCTATTCCTAGAGAAGTTCGTACCTCAGTCCCGCAGATAGGAGCTGCACAAGCAGTTTGAGCAGCTTTGTCAGGGTGACATGTCCGTAACGCAGTATGAGATGAGATTTTTAGAATTGGCCCATCATGCTATCTAGTTGATTCCTACAGACAAGGAAAGGATCAGGAGGTTCATAGATGGCCTCACTTTTCAGCTGCGATTACTCATGACTAGAGAGAGAGAGTGTGTCTGGTGCTACTTTCGACGAGGTTGTTAACATTGCTTGTCAGATTGAGATGGTTCGCAGCTAGGAACAAGTTGAAAGGGAGGCTAAGAGGCCTCGTGGTTCTGGTGATTTCAGTGATGTTCCTTCAAGGGGTCAGTTTTATCGTGGTAGGGGCCATTCTTACAGACACGCTCAGGCGGGTCGTCCAGTTTATCGTGGTGCATCAGCTAGCCACGATTTTTATAGTGCTCACTCAGGCCAGTCTTCATTCAGTGCACTACCTGCGCAGAGTTCTCATCAGGCCTCGTACGCTCAGGCTTCTACAGGTCATTCTTCGGGTTATCAGGAGCAACAGTTTTGTCAGAGGAGAGGTTGTTTCGAGTGCGGCGAATTGGGTCATTTCAAGAGAGATTGTCCTAGGTTGTTGAGTGGGACTCCATAGTAGAGTTCTCGACCAACGGCACCAGCACCAGCAGTTTTACCACCCACCCAACTAGCTCGGGGTAGGGCTCAGGCAGCTAGGGGTCGCCCAAGAGGGGGAGGCCGATCAGGTGGCGGTCAGGCCCGATTCTATGCTTTTCCTGCTAGGCTAGATGTTGTTGCTTCAGATGCAGTGATCACAGGTATTGTTTCAGTATGCCACAGGGAGGCTTCTATATTATTTGACCCTGGTTCTACTTATTCATATGTATCATCGTATTTTTCTCATTATCTGGATATGCCCTGTGAGTCTTTAGTTTCACATGTTAGTGTATCTACACCGGTGGGTGAAATTATTACTATGGACCGTGTATATCGGTCGTGTGTGGTAACTATTGGGGAACTGGAGACTAGGGTTGATCTTTTATTACTCGGCATAGTTGATTTCGATGTAATCCTGGGTATGGATTGATTGTCTCCATGTCATGTTATTCTGAACTGTCACACAAAAACCGTGACATTGACAATGCCGGGGTTGCCGAAGGTTGAATGGAGGGGTTCTCTAGATCTTGTTCCTAGCAGGGTAATTTCTTATTTGAAGGCCCAATGTATGGTTAGAAAGGGATGTTTGTCATATTTAGCCTTTGTGAGAGATGTTGATGCAGATACTCCTATATATATTCAGTACCGATCGTGCGAGACTCGGGTATGCCACCCGATAGGGATATTAATTTCGTTATTGAATTGGTGTAGGGCACTCAGCCCATTTCTAATCCTCTGTATCATATGGCACCAGTTGAGTTAAAAGAATTGAAAGAGCAACTTCAGGAACTCCTTGAAAAGGGTTTTATTAGGCCTAGTGTGTCATCTTGGGGTGCACCGGTTCTGTTTGTGAAAAAGAAAGATGGTACTATGCGGATGTGCATCGATTATAGGCAGTTGCACAAAGTTACAATCAAAAATAAATATCCCTTGCCACGTATTGATGATTTATTTAACCAGCTTCAGGGAGCGAGAGTGTTCTCCAAAATTGATTTGAGGTCTAGGTATCACCAGTTGAAGATTCGGGATTCGGATATTCTGAAGACGACATTCAGAACTCGTTATGGCCACTATGAATTTCTTGTGATGTCTTTTGGGCTAACCAATGCCCCAGCAGCATTTATGCATTTGATGAATAGTGTGTTCCAGCCATATCTTGATTTATTTGTCGTGGTGTTTATTGATGATATTCTGGTGTACTCACGTAACTCGGAGGAGCATGCACGACACTTGGGTATTGTATTACAGAGGCTGAGAGAGGAGAGACTTTATGCTAAATTCTGTAAGTGCGAGTTCTGGCTTAGTTCGGTGGAATTCTTGGGACATATAGTGTCCAGTGAAGGTATTAGGGCGGATCCAAAGAAAATAGAGGCAGTTTAGAATTGGCCCAGGCCCTCTTCAGTTATTGAGAATTGGAGTTTTCTCGGCTTGGCCGGTTATTATCGTCGTTTCGTGGAGGGTTTCTCGTCAATTGCATCGCCTATGACTAAATTAACCCAGAAATGCACTCTGTTCAGGTGGTCGGATAAATGTGAAGAGAGCTTTCAGAAGCTCAAGACAACTTTGACTACAATTCCAGTATTGGTGTTGCCTACAGGTTCAGGGTCGTATACTGTATATTGTGATGCGTCGCGTATTGGTCTCGGCGCAGTACTTATGTAAGACGGTAGGGTGATTGCATATGCGTCCAGACATTTAAAGGTACATGAGAAGAATTATCCAGTCCACGATCTAGAGTTAGCAGCTATTGTTCATGCCTTAAAAATTTGGCGACATTATTTGTACGGTGTCCAGTGTGAGGTATATACAGATCATCGGAGTCTACAACATTTGTTTAAACAGAAGGATCTTAATTTGCGGCAGCGAAGATGGTTAGAGTTGCTTATGGATTATGATATCACCATTCTCTAGCATCCCGGAAAGGCCAATGTGGTGGCCGATGCCTTGAGTCGTAAGGCAGAGAGTTTGGGCAGCTTAGCATACTTACCGGTAGCAGAGAGGCCTTTAGAATTGGATGTTCAGGCCTTGGCTAATCAGCTTGTTAGATTGGATATTTCCGAGCCAAATCGAGTTTTGGCCTGTATGGTTTCTCGGTCTTCTTTATATGATCGCATCAGAGAGTGCCAGTATGATGATCCACATCTGCTTGTCCTTAAGGACACGGTTTAGCATAGTGATGCCAAGGAAGTCACTATTGGAGATGACGGTGTATTACGGATGCAGTGCAGGCTATGTGTGCCCAATGTAGATGGTTTGCGTGAGCTGATTCTACATGAAGCTCACAGTTCGCGGTACTCTATTCATCCAGGCACCGCAAAGATGTATCAGGATTTGAGACAACACTATTGGTAGAGGTGGATGAAGAAAGATATAGTTGGGTTTGTGTCTCGGTGTTTAAATTGTCAACAGGTAAAGTACGAGCATCAGAGACCGGGCGGATTGCTACAGAGACTTGAAATTCCGGAGTGGAAATGGGAGCGTATTACCATGGACTTGGTAGTTGGGCTCCCACGGACCTTGAGAAGGTTTGATGCTGTTTGGGTGATTGTAGATCGGCTAACCAAATCTGCGCATTTTATTCCAGTTGGTACTAATTATTTTTCGGAACGGTTGGCTGGGATTTATATTCGCGAGATTGTTCGCCTACACGGCATGCCGGTGTCCATTATTTCAGATCGGGGTGCGCAGTTTACCTCACAGTTTTGGAGGGCAGTGTAGTGATAATTGGGCACACAGGTTCAGTTTAGTACATCATTTCACCCTCAGACGGACGGACAGTCCGAGCGCACTATTCAGATATTGGAGGATATGCTACGCGCTTGTGTCATTGATTTTGGGGGTTCTTGGGATCAATTTCTGCCACTCACGGAGTTTTCTTACAATAATAGCTACCAGTCAAGCATTCAGATGGCTCCGTATGAAGCTTTATATGGGAGACTATGTCGGTCTCCGGTGGGTTGGTTTGAGCCGGGTGAGGTTAGACTATTGGGTACTGACTTGGTTCAGGATGCTTTGGAGAAGGTTAAAGTAATTCAGGAACGGCTTCGTACAGCACAATCTAGACAGAAGATTTATGCCGACAGGAAGGTTCGTGATGTTGTTCACATGGTTGGGTAGAAGGTTCTGCTCAAGATTTCACCCATGAAGGGTGTGTTGAGGTTCGGGAAGAAAGGCAAGTTGAGACCTCGGTATATTGGCCCTTTTGAGATACTTAAGAAAAATTGAGATGTGGCTTATGAACTTGCCTTGCCACTTAGTATATCAGGTGTTCATCCAGTGTTCCATGTATCCATGCTCCAAAAGTATGTTAGGGATCCGTCTCATATTGTGGATTTCAGTACAGTGCAGATGGACGATAATTTGACTTATGATGTGGAGCCGGTAACTATTTTTGATCGGCAGGTTCAAAAGTTGAGATCAAAGAACATAGATTTGGTGAAGGTGCAGTGGTGAAGCCAGACAATCGGAGAAGCTACTTGGGAGATTGAGCAGGAGATACAGAGTAAATATCCACATCTATTTGAGACTCCAGGTATGATTCTAAGCCCGTTCGAAGATGAACGTTTGTTTAAGAGAGGGAGATTATAACGACACGGCCGATCGTTTTGACTATTACAATCCCGTTCCCCCATTTACTGCTCAAATTGTGAATTACAGTTGTTATTTAGCTTGCCGGAGTAATTGGTTTGGGTTCAGTGAGGTTTTGAAATGATTTGGAGCGCTTAGTTCTAAGGTTTAGAATTTAAGTTAAAAAGGTTGACCGGATGTCAACTTATGTGTAACGACCCCGGAGAAACTTTTGCTAAGGAAATTAAGGTTTGGTGGTGCCGAGGTATATCAATTAGCGGCTCGGACTTTTTGGGTTGAACAATGCATCAATGTGTAAAGGAAAATTTTGTCGGAAAATGATAATTTCTGCGACTACTATGCAGTCGCAGAATCACTCTGCGGACCGCATAATGATCGCAAAGTGGAGCTGGAGGAGGGAAACATTTGAGGAAAATATGCGGTGCACTATGCGACCGCAGACCTGTTTTGCGGTGCATTATGCGACCGCAGAACAAGTATGCGGACCGCATAATGACCGCAGAACAGGTCAGTAACGCCCAACTTTGGAGGCCAAATTATGCGGTTGGTATGCGGACCTCATTCCTGTTATGCGATCGCATATGCGACCGCATAACTGCGTCGGAGCTTCCATTTTTTCTAATTTTTCACCCGACCCAACTTCGATTTATAGACCTTGAAGCTCATTTTTGAGCCAAAATCTGATATTTTAGAGAGAGGTGAGAGCATTTTAGATAGAGAAAGTGAAGACTTAGTCATTTATCCATTAATTCTTGTTCAAGGTTTGAAGATTTCACAAGGATCTTGCTAGGGCTTCAAAGAGGTAAGAATTTCTTTCTCTAATTCTTCAATTTTGTGTTTGGAGTAAAGATGGGTGATTACTAGTATGATTCTTGGGTGTAGAGTATCATATATACATACCAATAAGGTTGTGGAAAGATTGTTAAGTTCAAATGGGTAAGGATTGGGTTGAAAATGGTAGAAATCTTCATAGACTTTAATTGAAGATTTGAGGGTCGAGTTGGTGTCGGATTTTGGTGAAATTCATATGGTTGGACTCGTGGTTGGATGGGAATTCATATTCTGTAACTTTTGCCGGGTTCCGAGACGTAGGCCCTACGAGCAATTTTTGAAGTTAATTTCGGATTTTATTGGAAATATTAGTATTTTCTTATGGAATTAATTACAATAATTTGTATTGACTGATTCGAATTAATTGTGGCTAGATACGAGGCTTTCGGAGACCAATTCTCGTGGCAAGGGCATAGGAGAATAAAATAATTACACGGGTTGAGGTAAGTAACAATTATAAATCTGGTCCTGAGGGTATGAAACCCCAGATTTTATGTCATGTGATTATTTTGGAGGTGATGCACATGCTAGGTGACGGGCGTGTGCGCGTGCACCGAAGAGAATGTGACTTGGTCCGTCCCGTGAAACTGTAAAGTTGAATAACCTGTTGTTAGCTATAAGCTCTCTTTGTGTTGAAGAAATTCGACTGTAAATCATGTTAAAAATCATGCTTAGGCTATGTGATAGTACTGTTGGGACCTATAGAGGTCACGAACTTATTGAATTATTTGCTAATTACTATCTTGTGCTCAGTCTTGATTTTATTAGCGAATCATACCTCAGTCTTTCTTGATATTTTTTGATGTACTACGTTATCTTTTTTTGGGCTGATCTTTGTAATTTCAGTGAGCCCGAGAGACTAGAGAGGTGAAGGACTAAGTAAGGGCCTGTTAGTGAGGCGAGGACATTATGGCACGTGAGTTGTCCGTGCAGGATATTATAGCACGTAAGTTATCCGTGCAACACGTGAGTTATCCGTGAAGATTATGGCGCTTGGGCTGTAAGAGCCCCTCCAGATTCTGTACACACCCCAGTGAGCGCGGGTACCCATTGAGTGTGAGTGCTTAGAGCTGAGAGCCGAGTGGTTGAGTTGTTGTGATGAGCTGAGTGACTGTTGCCTGAGAGGCTGTACTTGCTTTGCATTTGTTGTTGCACTTGGTTGCTATCTATTATTGTTGTGAAATCTCTGAAAGAATTTATATCCGGACTACTTGAAATTGAACTGTATAAAATTGATTTGACTTAAACTGCCAGATTTGAAAGCATGTCTATTCCTTGCTGGAACTACTGAAAGTGAACTATGACTGCGTAACTCGTCATTATCTTCAGTTTCTTAGTTATTATTGTTACTTGCTGAGTTGGTTGTACTCATACTACACCCTGCACTTCGTGTGCAGATCCAGGTGTTCCTGAATATAGCGGGTATTGATCATTTCGCGCAGTTGACTTTCAGGAGATTTTGAGGTAGCTGCCGTGTTCCGCAGACCTTGTCTCTCCTTCTCTATCTCCTTTTTTACTGTATTTAGTCTCAGACTATTATATACCGTATTTTCCAGACTTGTACTCATATTAGATGCTCATGTACTCAGTGACACCAGGTTTTGGGAGTATTATATCGAAAATTGCTAGATCTTTGGTATTGTATTAAACGTTACGTTTTTAAATTTAAAGGAAATCGTGGGTTATTGATGTTGTCGGCTTGCCTAGTACCGAGATAGACGCCATCACGACAGGTTAGGATTTTTGGTCGTGACATGCAACCAATGGTTTCATGCACTTACGGCCAAAAAATTTGAAGTGAAAAAATTGCATTTCAGATGCACTTAAGGCCAAATAAGTTTGAAGCGCAACCAATGTTTTCATGCACTTAAGGCCAAATAGGCCTGATGTGCAAATTGCCTAGAAACAGAAATTTGTTTTTCGAGTTTTAACTATCCAATATATGACTTAACACATAAATCTACTCCAAATGAGCTCAAATTTGAAATATAACCTCCAAATATCATCAAGTACAAACCCCAATCATCAATTTGTCAAAACAACAATAAATCTAACGAACCCATTTTGTAATTAAGAAAAAGAAAAGAAAAAAAAACCCTAAGCAATAGTAAAAAATAAAGCGTCACAACAGTTCACCACTGTAAAACATCATAAACTATGTTCACAAACACCATATAAAATCACTGTCACCTGAAGAAGAAGAAGAAGAAGAAGAAGAAGAGAAAAATATCTGAAATTGTTTAAACTTTGGGTATTAGTTAAAAAAAATTAAAAAGTAAATACATATTAAACGGGGGGACCAAATAGAACGCCGTGCAATTTTTACAATTTTATTGAACCAAGTATAACTACTTACATTCGCTAGCTGCAATGGGTTATAAAGCTAGATCCAAACAAAACCATTATTGCTACTTAGTAGTTCCCCGTCCAATCTATCTATTTACAATCAGTCTTACAAAACTAGATACAAAATTTTTTCAAACTTCTTAAAAACTTTTTCCCATTTGATCATTTTATTTAAATATTAATATGTATATAAATCCAAAAATGCTCAAAAACAAAAGATAAATCCCAAAATGCGGTAAAAGGGAACAAACACAATAACGTCAGACTGTTTGTTTCGAACTCCAACCACCTTTAAAAGATTTTAAAACAAAAAACTTTAAAAAATTGGCTAATAGTAGAAAAAGATGATGTCATTGTATACTTTTGATAGTGTTCAAACAATTCGATGGCAGATACGGATAGAGATGACGTTTAATTTAAGCTAAGATTTTCAATATCTTATTGTAACTTTATTTGCTATGCAATGCTCATCATAATTTTGTAGATCAGAAAATTTTAGATATATTTTGAACAGTTAGATAATACTCATCCAGCGAGATGCTACTGCTAGCAGAGGGCACATGTTCAATTGAATCCCCTTGGAAAATTATAGTACTATACAAATTAGGCAAAAATATTTTTTTTTTATATAAATTAAGTTTTAAATCCCTTTATAGTGGCAAAGGTAGTTCAATAATTATTTTAGATCACAAGTTTGAATTTTTTGAATTCCCTTATTAAAATATTTTTTGAACCCACTTTATAAAATTAATGGATCCACATATTATTCCCTCAATCTAAAATGTGATACTGTCTCACTAAATATTTAAAGAAAATTTTACCTCCTATAATAAAGGTATACACCCTATTTATTATAAACCAAAATTATTTTAAAATATTATTTTCTATAGCTACATTTTATTTTTTTATAACAAAATAGGTATTTATGATATACACTATCATTAAGGCGTTAAATACGCTATTTATGTTTTTCTCTCTCTTTATTTCAGTTATTCTCTCTCAAAATCTCAGCAAAATACTTCTTCTTTCTCTCTCCACGATCTCTCTCTCTCTCATAGCAAGATTGTGCTAATTGTTAAAGTATGATTCTCTCTCACATTCAACATTTTTGCTCCAAAAATTCATGGTAAGTGTTAAAATATTTGGCCGATTCACGCTTCTTCTTCTTTTTCTCATCTCCCTTTTTTTTTCCTTAAATTTTCACCATTGTTAGGTTTTCAGCATAAAACTTCAAAATTCGTCTTTAATGGCCGATTCAACAACTCCGAAAAGGGTTACACGAGGTATACCCACTAAAGCACTCAATTTTGTTATCTTTCAATTTGTGAATCACTCAAGAGGAACCTGTATTTGCAGGTTCATCAGCAATCGTGAAAGTCGAAAGGCGAACAAAAATACGTAATGATCCTATGAAACAAGGTCAAGATGAGAAATCTTCGAAAAAATCAACAGTTCATGATGTTCCTCAAGTTTCTGTACAAAACTTAAATGTGAAAAAGAGAAGAAAACTTATGGATGTTGCTTCTGGGAGCAAGGGAAAAGAGGTTTCTAAAGGAAGTAGCTCGGAAACACGGAAGAATAAGGTATTTTTAGATGTATTTATATGTATTTGAGTTCGCATACACTGTTTTTTGTGTATTTACATTGATTTTTATTTTTTATATTTATATGTATTTATATGTATTTGAGTTCATAAAAAAATAATTTTAAAATACACCAACAGTTCTATCATTATTGCCATAACTCAAAGTTATTTTTTTTTAATCATAATCAGTGTATTTTGATGTATGCATGTCTAAGTTTTGTATTCATGTATTCACTGTTTTGTATGTACTGTATTTTGTATACAATGAAAATAATATATTTTATATATACATGTATTTATATGTATTTGAACTCATAAACAACCTACATTAAAAATAATTAAAGTAATGTACCAACCTAACGGTATTCATCTGTATTTTCAAGCATGTAATTATCTTTTTTGTTGTGTTTGTATGCAGGAAATAATTTTTTTTGTTAAACACCCGTCTACTTCATCGCCGCATAGCAGTTCCTATACTAACATCAACATAATCTCCGACCTCAAAGAACAGCTTAGTCCAGAGCAGTACAAACTATTTGGTACTACCTGTTTTGGTATATTCCTCGGTATGAAGCATTGTGAGGTTCAACATCAGTTATTCAGGTGCTTCATGGTTCTAGAGTTGGAAGAAAGTTCTATTGACTCATTTCGAATACATGTGAATAGTACAACATTGTGCTTTTCACTCAGGGAGTTTGCGTTAGTTACTGGTCTAAATTATGTTAGTGATGTTGAGGATTTTAAGTTTAACACAAAGAGGCCTAACAGGATTGTGAAAACATACTTTGGCGGTGCAAAGACTGTTAAGAAAAATAATTTATTGAAATGCTTTAATGACAAGAATTGGGGTTTTGACAATGATGGTGATGCCATTAAAAAAGTTGTATTATATTTCATATATATATATATTCATATTATCTAGTGAGAATAATTGCACAACCATCCCAAGGCTACATTTTGACTTGGTCGAGAGCGGGAGATATTGTGATTACCCATAGGATAAGTAGGCATTCAATGCCCTTCTCAAATCTATTAGCAAGACGATGGATTCCTAGAAGAAGTATTACAGGATAACTGGGATGCCTCTTGCTATGCAAGTATGGTTATACGAGTGTTGTTCAAAGGTTGACCCCAAAATTGCACTCCGAGTTGATTACCAGATTCCCAGAATACTCAATTGGAAGTCCACTGACAACTAACTAACTTTTGCTTATGTAACGACCCGACTTGTCATTTTAAGAATTTAAGCCCTGCCTGGGGTATAAGGCCCTGAGCAGCTTCTTATTATGTGTATTGACTTGCGTGCGTGGTTGAATTCAGTTACCGGATGATTTGGAGTGATTTGGGACACTTGTTCCCCAAAACGGAAGCTTAAGTCTTAGGATTTTTACCGTAGTCGGAACTGTGTAAAGACGACTCCGGAATGAAATTTTGATGATGTCAATAGCTCCATATGGTATTATGGACTTAGGAGCGTGTCCGAAAAATTATTTAGAGGTCCGTAGAGGAATTTGGGTTAAAATGGTGAAAGATGAATTTTTGGAAAGTTTGACCGGGGGGTTGACTTTTTGATATCGGAGCCGAAATTTGATTCTGGAAATTGGAATAGCTTCATTATGTCAATTATGTCTTATGTGCAAAATTTGAAGTCATTCCAGATTAATTTGATGTGTTTCGGCACAAGATATAGAATTTGAAATTTCAAAGTTCATTAGGCTTGAATTGGGGTATGATTCATGATTTTGATATTGCTTGATATGATTTGAGTCCTCGAGCAGGTTCGTGTTATGTATTGGGACTGGTTGGTACAATTGGACGGGGTCCCGGGAGCCTTGGGTTTGATTCGGGGTGGTTTCAGACCAAGTTTGGGTGGTGTTTTGATACTGTTGGTTGCTGGTTCGCTCCTCGCGAACGCGAAGAAGGATTTTGCTATTAGGACTTTGTTCTTCGCGTTCGCAAAGAGGTTCTCGCGTTCGTGAAGAAGGAAATTTTGTTGTTCGTCGTCTGACTTTAAAAGCTCATATCTCGCAATCTATAAGGAATTTGGAGATGATCCAAAAATTAAAGTTGTAGTCCTTTGTGTCTAGTTTTCAGAAAGGTAAACCATTTGCCATTTGAAATTGTGTACAAAAAGTTATAGTAGATACACTATAGGCTATCCGGGAAGATTTTAGAAATCTCCATTGCATATGGCTGACTTTGGAAGCTTATATCTCGTAATATATAAAGAATTGGGAGATGAGCAACAAATGAAAGTTATAGTTCTTGGAGTCTAGTTTTCAGAAAGTTAAACCATTCATCATTTAGAGTTTTGTACAAAATTTTATGACCATTATACTAAAGGTTATCTGAGAAGAGTTTGAAAATGACTTTTGAAGAATTTGTTCATCGCGAACGCGAGGGGAGTCTCACGAACGCGAATAACAAAACCCTGGGCAGCAGAATAAAGTCCAAATTCGTGTCATTCTTCCATTTTTGAACCAAGGAAGCTCGGGTGAGGCGATTTTTCGAGAGTTTTTCAAGAAAAATATTGGGGTAAGAATTCCTAACTTGATTTTGGTTAAATTACATGAATCTATTATTGTTTTTATTACTAAATTAGTGAATTGGGTTGAAAATTTTAGAAAACCCTCTTGGTTTAAATTTAAGATTTGGAGGTCGATTTGTTATTGGAATTCGATAAAATTGGTATGGTTGAACTCGTATCGGAATGGGTGTTCGTATTTCATGAAAATTATGTCGGGTTCCAAGAGGCGGGTCCTGCGTTGACTTTTTGGAATAAAATTTTAAGTCGACATATTATTATCCGGAATTATTTTCGATGAATTTTAATGAAGTTATACAATTAATTTGGATAGATTTGAGCTATCAGGAGGTCAATTCAAGCAAGAAGGCTATTTTGGAATATCGGCCTAACTTCAAAAAGGTAAGTGTCTTGCTTAACCTCGAGTGGGGGAATTACCCCTTAGGCATCGAGTCTTATGTGCCATTTGTGAAATGTGAAAAGCCGTGTACGTGAGGTGACGAGTACGTACTCGGCTTATATGTGTAAATTTAATTGAGTTAAAGTCCTGAGCATATTGTCTAGTAAATTGGGTAATTGTTGGTATATATTTAATCATCTAATTGTCGTGCCTAAATCCTTGTTGTTGTTGAATCTGTTGTTATATGACAATTTGATGTGATTGTTACTTGATTATTTATGTAATTCCGTGAACTTTTTGGTTTGATAATTATTGAAATTTAATTTCATTATGAATTTTTCCTCTGCAAATAATTAATTAAATGAGCGTAAGAAGAGGTGTTTATATAATTATTAAAAATTTGAATTTAATGAAGACTTTGCTTTATGTTAAGTAATTTCTATCTCTATTGATTGTTTTTGGGTATTGTACACATTGTGTGGAGCTTTTGGCTATTTATTGTGAAATTAATTGACTTGATTGTAGCTTTGAAATTTAGTTGTGGCCATTGGGCAAATTGTGATATGAATTGATTTTGTTATGTTGTTGTGATAATTTCCCGTGTAAATTGTTGTGTTGTGTAAGTTGTTATTTTGGGGAGATAAGGGTGGCATTTCACCGTTGATATTATGTGGTTATAAGGGTGACATTTCACTGTTGTATTTGTTGGAATATTGTCTGGACGGAGCGATAAGGTGGCTATAGAAACGGTAAGGGTGGCTATTGGTATTGTCTGGGCGGAGCGATAAGGGTGGCTATAGGAGTGATAAGGGTGGCAATAGGAGTGATAAGGGTGGCTATTGTCAGGGACGATATGTGATGATGTGGGGTTGTGATGTTGATAATTTTCATGTGATGTTGTGATTTTCTTGTGTTTACTTTTATACCTTGTGCAATTTGTCTTGTTGTTGTTAAATTGATAACAATCTGATTTATGTTGAAATTGAGAGCCTGTGGCTATTGCCAGGCGGTTTATAAAATGAAATGTGGGCACGAGGTGCCGTGAGTAAATAATGAGGATATTTGGCACGTGAATTATCCGTGCAGTTGTGATATGAAATGTGGGCACGAGGTGCTGTGATGAAATGATAATGATAATTGGCATGTGAATTGCCCGTGCAGTTGTAATATGAAATGAGGGTACGAGGTGCTGGGGAAATATAATGATTTAATTATGGGCACGAGGTGCCGTAAAAATATGAAAAAAGGCCGATACCCGTATTTTTATGATTATGAAATGAGGTGTCACATGGTGATTTTTTAATTGAAAGAATTATATTCAAAATATTTATTTGGAAGGATTTTTACATAGAAAGTATTATATGAAAGAATTGTATTTGAAAGATATTTATTTGAGAAAATTATATTTGAAAAGATTTATTGAAAGAATTATATTTGGAAAATAATTATTTGAGAAAATTATATTTGAAAGAGAGTTATCTGGAAGAATTATATGTGAAAGACATTTATTTGAAGGACTTGATTTAATTGGGTGTAATTGTGTTTATTAATTATTGAGTGAAATTAATGGTATTCTTATTGTTTGTTGTGCATATCACTGGTTGTTTTATCGTGCCCTTATTATTATTTGTTTCCTATTATTTTGTATATTATATTGCACAGGTTATTAGACTAGTGAGTGTCTTGACTGTACCTCGTCTCTACTCCATTGAGGTTAGTCTAGATACTTACTGGGTACCGACCGTGGTGTACTCATACTACACTTCTGCACATTTTTGTGCAGAGCTAGGTATTGGAGACATCGGACTTGAGAAGAGTTAAAGCGGATCGTAAGAATTCAAGGTAGAGTTGCTTGGTCGTCGCAGTCCCTTGGAGTCTTTTCATTTCATTGTACTGTTAATTTTAATCAAACAGTATTGTATATTCGGTCCTCGTGATCATTCTATGTATTCAGTTAGAGTTCGTGACTCAGTACTACCAGTCTTGGGAGGTTGTACATTCATATTTGTTCCGCTATTAATTTTGGTTACTTATTTAATTAAAAAAAATGGCTCCAAAAATATAATTGAAATCGGCTTACCTAGTCTTAGAGACTAGGTTCCATCACGACGCCTGTGGTGGGATTTTGGGTCGTGACAACTTACTTGATGAACGGCATGTTCAACGATGATGGAAACGTGGTAATTTATTATTATTTAATTGAATGATATTTTATATAACATATGTTTCTTTAATTAAATACATTGTTAAAGTTCAATTCAAAATACAATTGAATACAGCATACAGCTATGTACATGTTTTCACAAATACAGAAATATAGTAGAATACATAATACAATAATACAACTTTTACATTTAATACATTGCTATAAATATTTTACAGAATACATGTGAATACAAGTATATACATGTTTGCCCATATACAGATATAGAGTACATTAGGAGTGATACAACAAATATGATTTACATTAAGTGTAATGAAGACCATTACAAGAAACATAAGTCAACACTGCCTAAACCGTTGGATTTTGGAGTTCATGAAGTCACTCGCATAAATTGATTTTACCTTCTATCATTTGACGGAACTATGAAATGACGATGTAAGATATATCCCTTATACATTCAATTTAGTAATATTCAATATTTGCATTATTTGTATTCAATGTATTTATATTTGTATTCAGTATATTTAACTGTTGTATTTAGGGTGTTTCAATATTATTTTTTACTGTTGTATTCATTATATTCAATGTTTGTATTCACTGTATGCACTAAATGTATTCAGTGTATTGAAATATATTTGTATTAACAGTATTTTAGTTATTCCTAATACATGTTATTTCTGCTGTATTCAGTATATTTCATTGGTTGTATTCACTGTATTTCTAATTGTATTCAGCGTATTTTACTGTATTCACTGTATTTCAAAATTAAATGTATTCACTGTTTATATTCTATTTTATTTCAGTATTTGTATTCAACTTTTACATTTAATACATTTCTAAACACGATCAAACGTAAGTTTTGTTTGATGTATAATGTATGGTTTTACCTTTTATAATGTGAAGAATAATTAATAGGTTTTTTTGTAAATCCTTGTAGAAAGGATAAGGATGACCATTACAAGAAACATAAGTCAACACTGCCTAAACCGTTGGATTTTGGAGTTCATGAAGTCACTTGCAAAAGTTGATTTTACCTTCTATCATTTGAAGGGTAACTATGGAATGACGGTGTAAGATATATCCCTTATATATTCAATTTAGTTATATTCAATATTTTCATTGTTTGTATCCAATGTATTTCTATTTGTATTCAGTGTATTTAACCGATGTATTCAGGGTGTTTCAATATTTGTTTTTACTATTGCATTCATTACATTTAATGTTTGTATTCACTGTATGCACTAAATGTATTCAATATATTCAAATGTATTTGTATTAATAATATTTTAGTTATTTCTAATACATGTTACTACTGTTGTATTCAGTATATTTCATTGGTTGTATTTACTGTATTTCTAATTGTATTCAGTGTATTCTACTATATTCACTGTATTTTAAAATTAAATGAATTCACTGTTTATATTCTGTTTTATTTTAGTGTTTGTATTTAGTGTATTTTAATATTTTGTATTCACTGTTTGTATTTTGATTTTCAATTTGTTTGTATTCAATATATTGACAGTATGTATTACTAATCCACAGCATATTGATATCATATTTTACTATTTGAGAAAGAAAGGCAAGTATAACCAAAGTAACACATTCAAATACACCACTGTCAACTGTATATTCAAGACAAGAATTGCTGAAATTTTCGACAAGTACAATGATAAAAGTAATGATGCAAGTGTAGCCAAGGAAGAAAATGTTGTATGCGAATACATAAGGGGCTACATGTTGCTAGCTAATGTATCATGGCATACAGTCAACAATGTTTTGATACTAGTCAACCTGAAAGACAAACTTCATTGGATTTTGGCAGTTGTATCATTTAAGGACAGATGTATCAATGTATATGACTCCTACCGATCAGCAGGTCATAATGCTTATGTCAGCTCTGAGATAGATAAGCTTGCTAAGCTTATACCTCTGTACCTATCGATAAGTAGTTTTTACAGAGACAAGCAAGGCATAGATTGGTCCCGGGAACCAGCATACAACGACAAGGCACAAATTGATGCCTTTGATGTTGTGTTTGTTTCAAATGTGCCTCAACAAAGATCCGGGAGCATGTATGCATTCAATTCTTTTTTTATTCTTGTATCATTTATAATCTCATATATATATATATATATATATATGCATTGTATTTAAGTGTTATCATTCTACTTTTTTGCAGGGATTATGGGTTATATGTCGCAACATATGCAAAATATTTGAGCACTTGTGGTTTGGTTCCACAAACAATCTTTGATCCTAATTTACTCCGGTTAAGATATGATGCACTCCTTTGGGACTATGCTATACGGAAGTTAGATGCTGATGCGATAAGCGACAATCAAGCACCGGCAAAGATTGTTAGGCAAATCACAGAATCGGATACTTCTGTGAAGATAGTTATAGAATAGTTTTCTATTTTTCTGATTGTATTTTTGTCTTATTACTGAATTGATCATAGTTTTACGCAATCTTTTTGTTTTGAATACATGAATGTGTTTTTTGCCTTACATCAACGGTTAATATGAATACATTCATTTATTTGATATACTTTTGTATTCAAATTCTCATGATTCAAGAATTCATTTTAACTTTACTGATTTTTTTTAAATGTGCTAAAAATAATGTAATCAAATGTAGTTATATTAACAGTATTTTAGTTATGCTTAATACATGAATTTTTTTAGATCTTTCTGTAATTAAAGTATTCATATTTGATACACTATTGAGCTTGGACAAGAGTCTTATAAACAACTTAGGCTGACTATGGAAACCTTTTTGGATTACATGTATACGAGCCAAATCTACGTAAAAATTGCACGGGGCGCCCTATTTGGTCGCCCCCATTTAACCTATACCCACTTTTTAAAAACGTTTTAACTTGTACCCACTTTTTAAACAACTCCAGGCCTATTTCTCCTCCTCCTTCCCCTCCTTCATTTTCTTCTTCTCCTTCTTCTTCTTCTTCTTCGGGTGATATTAAACAACTTCAAGGAACTCATAGTTTTGAACACAAGTAGGCACAAGTTCATCTTCTTCACATAAAGCGAAGCTCTTGGATTCAGGAAACTTGGTTTAATTGATTATTTGTCAGGGAAGCCATTATGGCAAAGTTTTGATGAACCCACTGATACCTTCCTTCATAGTATGAGGATGGACGACGGGAAGTTCAAGTTGACTCCTTGGAATATTACCCAAAAGGACCCAAGCACTGAAGTGCATCCTCTAGGAGTTGAAGTTCAGCAAATACTAAAAAACACTCCAGCTCCTAAAATGCTGAAGTTCAGCAGATACTAAACAAATTTCAGATCTTAGAATGCTGAAGTTCAGCAATTACAAAACAAAAACTTCAGCCAAAATTGCTGAAGTTCAGCAATTATTGAACTGAAGTGCATCCTTTAGGAGCTGAAGTTTAGCAAATACTAAACAAACTTCAGCTCCTAAAATGCTGAAGTTCAGCAGATACTAAACAAACTTCAGCTCCTAGAATGCCGAAGTTCAGCAATTACAAAACAAAAACTTCAGCCAAAATTTCTGAGGTTCAGCAATTATTGAACTAAAGTGCATCCTCTAGGAGCTGAAGTTCAGTAAATACTAAACAAACTTCAGCTCCTAAAATGCTGAAGTTCAGCAGATACTAAACAAACTTCAGCTCCTAGAATACTGAAGTTCAACAATTACAAAACAAAAACTTCAGCCAAAATTGCTGAAGTTCAGCAATTATTGAACTGAAGTTTTCCATTGCACTATGAACTGAAGTGTGATGACTCAAAATGTCATATTTAAATTTAATAAGTAATTCTGTGTTCTAAGACCTCAAAAAGCACCATTTATCATTCCTCGACTTGCGTGCACAGTCCGTATAGTTTTTCGGAAAGTTTTTATGTGAAAAATAGATTAAAATATGAAATAGAGCTTTAAAACTCAACTAAGTTGACTTTGGTCAACATTTTGAGCAAACATACCCGGATCAGTATTTTAATAATTCCGGTAGGTCCGTATCGTGATTTGAAACTTGGGCGTATGCCCGGAATCAAATTCCGAGGTCCCTAACCCGAGATATGAAATTTTGATGAAACATTAAGAGCTTGAAAGCTTAATAATTTCTAAGAAATTACTGATGTTGGATTTATTAACCTCGGGTCTGTATTTTGGTTCCGGAGCCTGGTATAGGTCCACTATAATATTTATGAGTTGTCTACCGAATTTGGTGAGAATCGTAGTTGATTTGACGTAATTCGGACGTCCGGTTGTAAAAATATAAGATTTAAAGTTTTCTTAAAAATTTCCTTTGAATTGGTGTCCGATTCATAGTTCTTGGTGTTATTTGGGTGATTTGATCGCGCGAGCAAGTTCGTATGATGTTTTAGGACTTAGGTGCATGTTTGGTTTGGAGCCCCGAGAGCTCGGGTGGTTAACGGATCATTTTTGGACTTGAGGAAACTGCAAAAACCTGCTTCTGGTTTCCTTCTTCGCGTCCGCGGGGGGAGTCTCGTGTTCGCAAAGAGCAAATTGGGGTTGGCACATTTTGTACTTCGCGTTCGCGACAGAGAGAACGCGTTCGCGAAGGCTTGAGGTGCGAAGCTTTGCGTTCGCGATCGAAGCCTCGCGTTCGCGATTGAAGCCTTGTGTTCGCGAAGAGTAAAATTGGGCAATAGGAATTTGTGCTTCGCGAACGCGAGGCACTGACCGCGTTCGCAAAGGGAAAAATCCCAGAAACAGAACTTAAGTTCTGGAAATGGGGTTTCGACCCATTTTCAACTCTTTTTCATTTTTGAGCTCGGGTAAGGCGATTTTTGGGCGATTTTCACGGAAAAATATTAGGGTAAGTGTTCCTTATCCTATATTGATTATATTTCATGATTTCATACACATTTATATCATGAATCCGTGAATTTATGGAAGAAAAATTAGATTTTTATAAATTCTTCCAAAAACGAAAATTTAAGATTTAAAGGTCCCTTTGACATCGGAATTGGATAATTTTTGTATGGTTGGACTCGTCTCGGAATGGGTGTTCGGATTTCGTAAGTATTTCTGAGATTTCAGACGTGGGTCCCACTACCGAATATTTTAATGAATTTCGAATTTTATCCGAAAAATTAGTAAATTCATATGGAATTAATTACTATGATTCGTATTGAGTATATTGAATGGTTTGTGAATAGATTTGAAGCTTTCAGAGACAAATTTAAAAGGATAAGTTGTGGTTGAGTAATTGATTGGAATTTTCAAAGCGAGGTAAGTGTCGTGGTTAACCTTGACTTGAGGGAATACAACCCTCAAATTATTTGTTATGTGAATTGCATCTAAACGACGTATAGGCGAGGTGACGAGTGTCTATATGTCGTCAAATTAATTGTTTGCCTACTTACTTGAAAAATCATAAATTATTTTAAATCATGAATTAATTATTATTATTATAATTATTTCTCTCCTATTCTTTGTCAAATATTAAATTTTAAATTCCTGCATTAATTGTTACATATTATTTGATTTATGTGCCTTAACTGTTATTTGACATTTAGCATATTAAATATTAAACTGCATATTTTCTCTATAATTTCCATAATAATTTGCTATTTGCCTTTGTTTGTTTAATAATTAAATCATAATTATTTTATGCTTTTTGTCTTATAATTTTATATTAATTGTTGCATTTATTGGGGAAATTTCTTCTATAAGAATTGGTAAATGAATACGTTGGAGGAGCGGGTTGCACGCCGCAACAAAATTAATTATAATGAATATATTGGAGGATCGGGTTGCACACCGCAACAGACTTATTAAAAGTGCATATTGGAGGATCGGGTTGCACGCCGCAACAGACTTATTTAAAAGTCGACATACATATATATATATATTGGGGGATCGGGTTGCACGCCGCAACAGACTTGATTAAAATAAATATATTGGAGGAGCGGGTTACACGCCGCAATAGAACTGAATATGAATATATTGTGAGAGCGGGTTGCACGCTACAACATAATTGAATGTGAATATATTGTGAGAGCGGGTTGATGTTTGGCATATTTCGATATGTGTTGATGTTACTTTACCCATATTTTAACTGCTTCTTGATGTTATTTGATCTTTAAAATGCCCAACATGGTTTAATTATTGGTTTTATGACTAATTAAGTTGTGTGTGGTGAATTAGGGTGTTTGGAGTGCAAAAATATGAATAAAAGGTGCTCTAGGTAGAGGAAGAGAGATTGGATGCGTCGCATCCAATCTAGAAAAAGATCAGATTTCGTGCACCCTTAGCAGTGAAGTCGGCCCATAGCGTCCACCGTAGCATCCGAAGCTGAGAAGTGGAGGACGAGGTGGATGCGAAGCATCCACCCTAGCATCAATCCCTGAAGCTGATTTGGATTAGAAATAGGAGAACTTTGGCCCACGACTTTGGTACGCAATATATAAGCCAAAAACGCCTCTTTTAGGTCATCTAACATATTGGGAAGAGGGAAAAAGCCACGACAAAGCTGTGGAGGCCGGAATTCATCAAGTTTCTTCTTTCTCCCACCAAACTTAGTAATTTTTATGTTTCTTTGTATGATTTGTTGTTTGGCTACCATGTCTATGTGGAGTTAAACTTCACGTTCTAGGGTTGTGGTTCTTTCATGACTATTGTTATTCGGATATTGATTTTGACTTCTTGATTTATCATATTAGTTTATTTATTCAATCTTGCACTTAATTATTTAATTGCTTGATCACCAATTGAATATTATCTACGAATCTAGAATTGAACTCGAAAGTGGGAATTCTATATTGCATATAGGATTGAGTAGGGCAAGTTCTTGAACTCGGGCATCGGGGAACGGATTCGTGGTTAGGATAGACATATACCTAATTGCCTTGCTTGGTTGATTTACAGGAATTATAAATGCGTTCTTGTTGATTCTAACTCCATAGACATATAGGCGTTAGGTTAGCTTGAATAGGCGAGTAAGAACTCGACAGATTCTTATGAGCAATATTAACCCTGTCAACCAATAAGCTAGATAAATTAGTCGGTCAATTCAATTGAAGAATACAATAGGATTGTTAGATAGCCCATAACCCTAGATCGTTTTCATTACATTGATATCATAAAAATCTGCTCTTTCTCTGTTCAAAGTTTATTATTTATACTTTTTTTATTTAATTAGTTTAGAATAAAATATTTTTAGGTTTAATTCTTGTTTAGATAATTAGGATAGTCTAATTTAGTTAATAGTTAATCATAAGTCCTCGTGGGTTCGACATCCGACTTTTAGTCACTTGATTACTTGACGACCGCGTATACTTGCGTGAGTGTGTTTGGTCGCAACAAGTTTTTGGCGCCGTTGCCGGGGACTTAGAAATTTGCTATTTTTCTAGATTAGACATTTTTTTTATCTATTCATGTTTTTTTTTATTATTTTATTTTAGTTAGTATTTTTTATTTATTTTAGCATGGCATCTTGGAATAAAAATTGTTCGAATGATGGTTATTCTTATTTTGATGATCCTTGTCCATATTGTGGAGGACCCCACTGGTGGAAAAATTGTCAGAATGTTCCCAGGAGCGAGTTGTGCGCACAATCTCAATCCTTTGAGTGGAATATTTGTAATATGTGTGGTGGTCAAGATGGCCATTGGGATGGTTGTCCTAATTTTGTTCATCCTTCTCTGAGCCCTTATTATGATCTTTCTAATGATATTTCTGAGTTTGATAGGGGCAATGAAGTGCAGGATATGGAGCCTGATGCATATATTAGGGATATTCTGAGGCAAGTAGCAGAGCAACAGGATGAACTCAAAAAAGATATGAAAAGAATGAGGGCAGCAATCACAAGAATGAAGGCCAATATGGAAGAATTGAATGAAGAGAGCGAGTACCAGCAAGAGAAAATTTTTGAAAAAGAGGAGATTTTGAGCCAAACTTGGCTGGCAGAACAGGCTAAAAAGTTAGAAATATATGAAGCTCAACATGAGGAACTTACTGATGGGATGAGACACTTTATAGAGGGAAGATCTAAACTGGGACAAGGGATCTATAAATTTGTCACTACTATTCACGACTTGCAAGATAAATTAAATGCAAAGGTTGTTGCGTCTATCTCCCAACAAAATAGTAATGAGTTGTCAGAAGCTGAAAAGGAGCTTATACGCCAAATTGAGGAGCTAAAAGTGGAGAGCCAATCATTCGAGCATATTTCTGTTGATGATGCCCATGTTGAGAAAAGTACACTAGAGCCATGCGAGGTAGCAGATAATGTTATATTTGAAGACTCTAATGTGTGCACATATGAGGATATAAATAGTAATACAATTCTAAAGTTGGGGCGTGTTGGTCCTCATTCTAAACATTTTTCGACATTGTATTTGGATGATGACATGGAAATCGAGTCATCTAAGCCTTTGGAGGAGTCAATGGAAGAGGAACATGATGCCTATATTTTTGAATTTGTCATGCCAAAAAGCAAAAAATACATTCCTCATCTAAAGGCCGAGAAGTGTAGAGTGAAAAATTTATTACTTGGCCTGGTTATCTTTGTAGCCCCACCACTGGAGCATAGCCGCAAACTGGATGCCATGTTAGGGGCTCAATTCATAAGTTCGAGGTGGAGGCAAAAAGTGGTTCACGTCGTGCCGCTACGTTAAATCAGGCGCTTGTTGGGAGGCAACCCAGCGTTACTGCTTTCTTTTATTTTTGTTTACTTTTTATTTTATTTTATTTTTATTATTTTTTAGTATTTATTTTTGTTTTGTAGGATTATGAGCATAGGAAGCAAAGCCATTAGAAGAGTGCAAAAGCGAGCTAGATGGTGAGGACTAAGTGTGGAGTGCCCACACAAAGGACGATGCCTGGGGGAAGTCTGAGTACCTCGTGAGCCGCTATTGCATCGGCCTTTGGCCTACCAGGGAGTCTCGTTTACCCTCTTATTATTTATAATGTGCATTGAGGACATTGTAAAATTTTAAGTGTGGGGTGAGGAGATCGTTTGGATAAGTTTCTGTGCTATTTTAGCTTAGTTGTAGTACTCATTCTTAAGTGCAGTAGCTTTTGTGAAGGAAAAAAAAAATGAAAAATTAGAAAAATTGGACTTTTCCCGACGATTGATCTCCTAGACAGTTTTTTTGAGGGATTAAAGTCTAAACAAAAATCCAAAATATATCTTTTAGCTTTCTTTAGGTAGTAATAATCCCCTGTGGTTTTTCTTTGTGCCTCGGTTCTTTTCCATGGGATGTAGTTTGAACCGGGTAGTTTTTTTCTTTCCGAGTAGATTAGGAATTTAGGGAATAAAAGGAGCAAGAATGATGAACCTAGGCGCCCTTGACTTGTTTGATAGTAACATATTTATACTTTCGCATGTGTAGTATCTTCTGTATGATTTGAAATTATTGATGATGCCTTGTTAAAATGGATAGCATGTTTTGTGGCGCTTATTTCTCATTTTCTTGACTTGTGTTCACTTTGCGCTTAATGCTTAATATCTCGTGGCTCCGTGAATACTTGCATTACTTGAGAGTCGGAATGTAACCGTCCTTAATGAGTCATGTGCCATGTGTGGTGAGGTTTTTGTGTAGTCCATGTATTGTACTTGTGTCTAGAACTTGCCCGGTATGTGAGTTGAAGCGAAATTTTAGGTGATGCTCGGTTTGAAAAATAATTTTAGGCTTTCTTTGATCTTTTTGAGCTTATTGCTTATCACAAATAAAATCTATCCCTAGTTAACCCTTTTGAGCCTGTAGACCTTTTATTTGGTACCCACATTACAAGCCTATACCCTTTTTATTCTTAATTGACATTGTTTTGATCCTTTTACCTCTTAAAGCACTTTAATTGTTAGATGAGCGCTAAAAGAAGTAAGAAGGGACTAAGTGTGGGGTGACTTTTGAGTGGAACCAATGAAAGAAAGAAGGGTGCACTTATTTTGTAAAATAATACACCACTAGCGGAAATTAAAAGAAAAAAAAAAGAAGAGAAAAATCTGGAAAAAAAAAGAAAGAAAAATATAAATGAATAAATTGTTATCTTGTTCTTGCTAGTGGGTATGAATTAAAGTAGTGCTTAAAGAAAAAGGGACTGTTTTGGGGGTGATATTGTTTGTGAAATTGAAGTGGTGTTGAAGAATTTGCGCTTAAAGTAATTTTGTGATGTATTAAAGTGCTTAGGAGGGTGAGTCACTATTCCTTAAATATATCCTACCCGTCCCTTAGCCCACATTACAACCATGAAAAAGTCCTAATTGATTTTAGATCGAGCGAGCTTACATTAGTAGAGATTTACATTAAGGGCAAGCCTATGGTACTAATTTCATGCATGTGACTTCTTTGTGAGAGTGAGCGATTTTCTTTGATATATGTGAGTCATTAAAATATATTTGATCATGAGATTCGAATGTGTGGATTGAACTCGCTCTATTGTTCTTGTTGTGAGGGCACATGGTTTCACGAGGGATAGGTAACGTTATTAGACTTCTCTATGATGTTGGGTGTTCAAGCCATGAGTACATAGTGACATTGAGTCGGTTTTTGAGGTTAGGGTTGTTGTGAGCATGTTGTCTTTGTTCGAATATGTTTAAAGAAGGGCATAAGTAAAGGGAAGTGTATGTGATGCATAGTCTAGAGCCTAATTGTTGCAAATAACCATGGTCATAGGTGCAGTGTGCTTTGAATGATAAGAGCTTAATTTTGTTTCGTCTACTATATGATGGTTTGTTCGAGGACGAACAAAGGTTTAAGTGTGGGGTAGTGATGTTTGGCATATTTCGATATGTGTTGATGTTACTTTACCCATGTTTTAACTGCTTCTTGATGTTATTTGATCTTTAAAATGCCCAACATGGTTTAATTATTGGTTTTATGACTAATTGAGTTGTGTGTGGTGAATTAGGGTGTTTGGAGTGCAAAAATATGAATAAAAGGTGCTCTAGGTAGAGGAAGAGAGATTGGATGCGTCGCATCCAATCTAGAAAAAGATCAGATTTCGTGCACCCTTAGCAGTGAAGTCGGCCCATAGCGTCCACCGTAGCATCCGAAGCTGAGAAGTGGAGGACGAGGTGGATGCGAAGCATCCACCGTAGCATCCGAAGCTGAGAAGTGGAGGACGAGGTGGATGCGACGCATCCACCCTAGCATCAATCCCTGAAGCTGATTTGGATTAGAAATAGGAGAACTTTGGCCCACGACTTTGGTACGCAATATATAAGCCAAAAACGCCTCTTTTAGGTCATCTAACATATTGGGAAGAGGGAAAAAGCCACGACAAAGCTGTGGAGGCCGGAATTCATCAAGTTTCTTCTTTCTCCCACCAAACTTAGTAATTTTTATGTTTCTTTGTATGATTTGTTATTTGGCTACCATGTCTATGTGGAGTTAAACTTCACGTTCTAGGGTTGTGGTTCTTTCATGACTATTGTTATTCGGATATTGATTTTAACTTCTTGATTTATCATATTAGTTTATTTATTCAATCTTGCACTTAATTATTTAATTGCTTGATCACCAATTGAATATTATCTACGAATCTAGAATTGAACTCGAAAGTGGGAATTCTATATTGCATATAGGATTGAGTAGGGCAAGTTCTTGAACTCGGGCATCGGGGAACGGATTCGTGGTTAGGATAGACATATACCTAATTGCCTTGCTTGGTTGATTTACAGGAATTATAAATGCGTTCTTGTTGATTCTAACTCCATAGACATATAGGCGTTAGGTTAGCTTGAATAGGCGAGTAAGAACTCGACAGATTCTTATGAGCAATATTAACCCTGTCAACCAATAAGCTAGATAAATTAGTCGGTCAATTCAATTGAAGAATACAATAGGATTGTTAGATAGCCCATAACCCTAGATCGTTTTTATTACATTGATATCATAAAAATCTGCTCTTTCTCTGTTCAAAGTTTATTATTTATACTTTTTTTATTTAATTAGTTTAGAATAAAATATTTTTAGGTTTAATTCTTGTTTAGATAATTAGGATAGTCTAATTTAGTTAATAGTTAATCATAAGTCCTCGTGGGTTCGACATCCGACTTTTAGTCACTTGATTACTTGACGACCGCGTATACTTGCGTGAGTGTGTTTGGTCGCAACAAGTTTTTGGCGCCGTTGCCGGGGACTTAGAAATTTGCTATTTTTCTAGATTGCTGAGTTGGCTTCAATTATTATAAATGAGTTACCTGATTTATTTCTATTATTGTTGTTGTTACTAATATTGCGTACAGGTAATGTAAGTGACCCGCATTAGCCTCGTCACTACTTCGTCGAGGTTAGGATCAACACTTACTAGTACATGGGGTCGGTTGTACTAATACTACACTCTGCACTTCTTGTGCAGATTTCGGAGTTGGTCCCAGCGGCGTGCCATAGACTTGCTCGGATTTCAGCTACTCGGAGGAGACTTGAGGTATAACTGCATGGCGTCCGCAGTTCTGAAGTCCCCGTCTATTTTACTTTAGTTGTGTGTTTATTTTCAGACAACTTTATTTTATTCAGACCTTTATTTGTATTATTCTAGAAGCTCGTGCACTTGTGACACAAATTCTGGGATGGTATTTAGACACCATTATTTTTTATGGATTATTCACTACATTTCAGACTTTACTTCTGCATTTGTTATTTGATTATTAATAAATTTAAAAATTATTTTAAAAATATATAATTTTATTCTAACGTTGGCTTGCCTAGCAAGTGAAATGTTAGGCGCCATCACGGTCCGAAGGTGGGAGTTTCGGGTCATGACAGTTGGTATCAGAGCACTAGGTTACATAGGTCTCACGAGTCACGAGCAAACTTAGTAGAGTCTAAAGGATCGGTACAAAGACGTATGTACTTATCTCTTAGAGGCTATGAAGTTTAGGAACAATATCACTTCTTTCTTATTCTGTCGTGCGATTTTATTCTATCATCGATGATTGGACCATTCTACTCTTATTCTCTCGCAGATGGTGAGAACACGTAATACCTCTACCGATGGACAAGGACCAGAACCCTCGGTGGCAACTATGGCCAGGGGTAGAGGTCGAGGTCGAGGTCGTGCTAGAGGCCGAGGTAGAGATCAGTCCGGAGCTCGAGCAGATGCACCTGTGGTAGAACCTCAGGTGGACCTTCAGGAGGAGGTTCCAGTTCAGAATGTACCAGCTGGACCAGTTCAGGTCCCGGAAGGAATCATAGCTACTACAGTGCTTCAGGACGCTCTAGTCCGTTTGGTGAGTCTTATGGAGGGCGTGGCCCAAAATGGTACATTTCCAATGGCACCAACCGTTTCACAGGCTGGGGGAGGAGCACAAACTCCCACTACTCCCGCTCTGGAGCAGATGGCTCCCCAGAATCAGGCTCCAGCAGCCCCGCTAGTTGGGGTAGTTCAGCCAGTTGTTACAGCACAGACCGGTGATAGGCCCGCCATGTCTTTTGAGGCCTTATTGAGACTGGATAAGTTTACTAAGCTCTTTCCAGTTCATTTCAGTGGTACACCTTCTGAGGACCCACAGGATTATCTTGAACGCTACCACGAGGTGCTATGGAACATGGGTATAGTTGAGACCAATGGGGTTGATTTTGCTGTATTTCAGATGACGGGTTCCGCCAAGAGGTGGTGGAGTGATTATACATTGACACGACCAGTTGGATCACCTGCACTTACCTGGGAGTAATTCTCTCAGCTATTTCTGGGGAAGTTTCTCCCTATCACACTGAGAAAGGAACTCTACAAGCAATTTGAGCGTCTACAGCATGGCAGTATGACTGTTACTCAGTATGAGTTTTGTTTTATGGATTTGGCCCGTCATGCTCTCCTTTTACTACCTACGGAGGGAGAGAGAGTGAGGAGGTTTATTGAGGGACTCACTCACCCTATCAGACTTCAGATGGCCAAGGAGACCGGAAGTGAGATTTCTTTTCAGGCGGCTGCTAATGTCGCAAGGAGGATTGAGATGGTTCTTATACAGGAGAGAGGGCAGAGGTCCGATAAGAGGCCTCGTCAGTTCGGTGGTTTCAGTGGTGCCTCGTCTGGAGGCAGGGGTAATTTTGGTAGGTGTCATCCTCCCAGACCATTTTATTCAGCACTTTATGCATCTCTCGGTGCTTTAGGGAGTCACGGTCTTATTATGTATTACTCTGGGCAGCCAGCATTTAGTGCACATTCAGCTCCTATCAGTGCACCACCACTCCAGAGTTACTACAGTGGTTATCCGGCCCATCTGGGTCAGCTTCAGCTTCAGCAGCCATGATATCAGGATGGGTGTTATGAGTGTGGGAACATTGGTCATATTAGGAGGTATTTCCCTAGATTGGCGAGTAACAGATCTCGGGAGGATTCGCGTGCCATCATACCGGTACCGGTTGCTTCACCGCATGCTCAGCCAGGTAGAGATAGGGGTCAAGCAGCTAGAGGTGGAGGTCAGGCCATTAGAGGTGGAGGTCAGACCGTTAGAGGTGGAGGCCAGTCAGTTAGAGGTCGTCCTAGGGACGCAGTTCAGAATGATGGAGCCCGTCCCCGATTTTATGCTTTTCCAGCTAGGCCTGAGGCCGAGTCATCTGATGCTGTGATCACAGGTATTATTCTAGTTTTTCATAGAGATGCTTCAGTTCTATTTGATCCAGGATCTACTTATTCCTATGTGTCATACTATTTTGCTTCATATTTGGTTGTGCCTTGTGATTCTCTGAGTACTTCTGTGTGTGTATCTATACTGGTGGGAGACTCTATTATAGTAGATCATGTCTATCGTTCGTGTGTGATTACTATTGGTAATCTTGAGACTAGTGTGGATCTTCTACTTCTTGATATGGTAGATTTTGATGTCATCTTGGGTATGGATTGGCTGTCACCTTATCATGCTATATTGGATTGTCATGCCAAAACAGTGACTCTAGCCATGCCGGGGTTACCTCGATTAGAGTGGAAAGGAACTCCTGGTCATTCTGCCAGCAGGGTTATTTCTTATATGAAAGCTCACCGTATGGTAGAGAAAGGGTGTCTAGCCTATTTGGCTTATATTCGTGATCCGAGTGCGGATGTTCCTTCTATGGACTCAGTACTAGTTGTTCGTGAATTTCCAGAAGTATTTCCTGCAGATTTGCCGGGGATGCCACTCGACAGAAATATTGACTTCTGCATAGATTTGGCTCCAAGCACTCAGCCCATTTCTATTCCACCATACCGTATGGCCCCGCCAGAGTTGAAAGAATTGAAAGAGCAATTATAAGACTTGCTTAATCAGGGATTCATTAGACCCAGTGTCTCACCCTGCGGTGCACCAGTATTATTTGTAAAGAAGAAAGATGGCTCTATGCGGATATGTATAGATTATCGGAAGTTGAACAAGGCCACTATAAAAAATAAATATTTGTTGCAAAGAATTGATGACTTATTTGATCAGCTTCAGGATGCCAAGGTATTTTCGAAGATTGATTTGAGGTCTGGTCACCATCAGTTAAAGATTAGGGCATCTGATATCCCTAAAACAGCTTTTCGAACTCGGTATGGGCATTACGAATTCTTAGTGATGTCATTTGGGTTGACAAATTCCCCAGCAGCATTTATGAATTTGATGAATCGGGTGTTCAAGCCTTATTTGGACTCTTTTGTGGTTGTATTCATTGATGATATCTTAATTTACTCCAGCAGTCGAGAGGAGCATGAGCAACATCTTCGAAGTGTGCTTCACACTTTGAAGAATAATCAGTTATATGCCAAGTTTTCAAAATGTGAGTTTTGGTTAGACTCAGTTGCCTTTTTGGGGCATGTGGTATTGGCAGAAGGCATAAAGGTGGATCCTAAGAAGATAGAGGTTGTTCAGAATTGGCCTAGACCTACTTCAGTTACAGAGATCCGGAGTTTCCTGGGTTTGGCAGGTTATTATCGTCGGTTCGTGGAAGGGTTTTCATCTATAGCAAGCACATTGACCAGACTAACCCATAAGGGTGTCCCATTCAGATGGTCAGACGAGTGTTAGTTGAGCTTTCAGAAGCTCAAGACCGCTTTGACTATGGCGCCAGTGTTGTTATTACCCACAGGTTTAGGATCGTATATAGTATATTGTGATGCATCTCACACTGGGCTTGGTACAGTATTAATGCAAGATGGCAGGGTGATTGCATATGCGCCGCGGTAGTTGAAAGTTCACGAGAAGAATTATCCTGTTCATGACTTAGAACTGGCAACCATTGATCATGCGCTGAAGATTTGGAGGCATTACCTCTACGGTGTCTCATGTGAGGTATTTACTGATCATCGTAGCCTTCAGTACCTGTTCAAACAAAAAGATCTTAATTCGAGGCAGAGAAGATGGTTGGAGTTGTTGAAAGACTATGATATCACCATTTTGTATCACCCTGGAAAGGCCAATGTGGTGGCCGATGCTTTGAGTAGAAAGGTTGTGAGTATGGGCAGTCTTGCATATATTCCGGTTGGTGAGAGGCCATTAGCTGCAGATGTTCATACTTTGGCTAATCAGTTCGTGAGGTTAGATGTTTCAGAACCCAATCGGGTTCTAGCTTGCACAGTCGCTCGGTCTTCTTTATATGAGCACATCAGAGAGAGGCAGTATGATGATCCTCATTTCTTGTCCTTAAGGACACGGTGCGACACGGTGATGCCAAACAGGTTGTTGTGGGGGAAGATGGGGTTCTGTGAATGTAGGGTCGTATTTGTGTGCCTAATGTGGATGGGCTTCGTGAATTAATTCTTAAAGAGGCACACAGTTCCAGGTATTCAATTCATCCAGGTACCACCAAAATTTATCAAGATTTGCGGCAACATTATTGGTGGAGGAGAATGAAAAAAGATATAGTTGCATATGTAGCTCGGTGGCTGAATTGTCAGCAAGTTAAGTACGAGCATCAGAGACCTGGTGGTTTGCTTCAGAAGTTAGAAATTCCTGAGAGAAAGTGGGAGCGTATCACTATGGATTTTGTTGTTGGGCTCCCACGGACTTAGAGAAAATTTTACGCAGTTTGGGTCATTGTGGACAGGTTGACCAAGTCAACACATTTCATTCCAGTGGCAGTTACCTATTCTTCAGAGAGGTTAGCTGAAATTTACATTCGTGAGATTGTCCACCTTCACGGTGTGCTAGTGTCTATTATTTCAGATCGAGGTACGCAGTTTACTTCACATTTCTGGAGGGTTGTACAACGTGAGTTAGGCACGCGGGTGGAGTTGAGTACAACATTTCATCCACAGATAGACGGACAGTCAGAGCACACTATTCAGATATTGGAAGATATGCTCTGCGCTTGTGTTATAGACTTTGGAGGTTCTTGGGATCATTTCTTGCCACTTGCGGAGTTTGCTTATAATAATAGCTACCAGTTGAGCATTCAGATGGCTCCATATGAGGCATTATATGGAAGGCGATGCCGATCGCTAGTTGGTTGGTTTGAACCGGGAGAGGCTCGGTTGTTGGGTATCGATTTGGTACAGGATGCCTTGGATAAGATCAAGATTATTCAGGATCGACTTCGCACAGCTCAGTCTAGGAAAAAGCGTTATGCCGACCAAAAAGTTCGTGATATTGCATTCATGGTTGGAGAAAGAATATTGCTCCGGGTTTCACCTATGAAAGGTGTAATGAGGTTCGGAAAGAAAGGCAAGTTGAACCCTAGGTATATCGGACCCTTTGAAATTCTTGAAAGGGTGGGTGAAGTAGCCTACAGGCTTGCATTACCACCTAGTTTATCAGCGGTTCATTCGGTGTTTCATGTGTCTATGCTTCAAAAATATCATGGTGATCCGTCCCATGTGTTATATTTCAGCTCAGTCCAATTGGACAAAGATTTGACTTACGAGGAGGAGTCGGTGGCTATTCTAGCCCGGCAGGTCCGATAGTTAAGGTCTAAGAGTTATCCTTCAGTTCGGGTACAATGGAGAGGTCAGTCGGTAGAGGCATCTACCTGGGAGTCCGAGTCGGACATACGGAGTAAATATTCACACTTATTCACCAGCTCATGTACTTTTTTTCTAACTCCGTTCGAGGACGAACGTTTGTTTTAGAGGTGGAGAATGTGATGACCCAAAATGTCATCTTTAAATTTAGTAAGTAATTCTGTGTTCTAAGACCTCGAAAAGCACCATTTATTATTTCTCGACTTGCGTGCGCAGTCCGTACAATTTTTCGAAAAGTTTTTATGTGAAAAATGAATTAAAATATGAAATAGAGCTTTAAAACTCAACTAAGTTGACTTTGGTCAACATTTTGAGCAAACGGACCCGGATCAGTGTTTTGACAATTCCGGTAGGTCCGTATCATGATTTGGGACTTGGACGTATGCCCGAAATCGAATTCTGAGGTCCCTAGATATAGAATTTTGATAAAAAAAATAAAAGCTTGGAAGCTTAATGATTTCTAAGAAATTACTGATGTTGGATTTATTGACCTCGGGTCCGTATTTTGGTTCCGGAGCCTGGTATAGGTCCACTATAATATTTATGAGTTGTCTGCCGAATTTGGTGAGAATCGTAGTTGATTTGACGTGATTCGGACATCCGGTTGTAAAAATATAAGATTTAAAGTTTTCTTAAAAATTTCCTTTGAATTGGTGTCTGATTCGTAGTTCTTGGTGTTATTTTGGCGATTTGATCACGCGAGCAAGTTCGTATGATATTTTAGGACTTGGGTGCATATTTGGTTTGGAGCCCCGAGGGCTCGGGTTGATTTCGGGTGGTTAACGGATCATTTTTGGATTTGAGGAAACTGCAGAAACCTGCTTCTGGTTTCCTTCTTCGCGTTCGCGAAGAGCAAATTGGGGTTGGCACATTTTGTGCTTCGCGTTCGCGACAGATAGAACGCGTTCGCGAAGGCTTGAGGTGCGAAGCTTCGCGTTCGCGATCAAAGCCTCGCGTTCGCGAAGAGTAAAATTGGGCAGTAGGAATTTGTGCTTCGCGAACGCGAGGCACTAACCGCGTTCGCGAAGGGTAAAAATCCCAAAAACAGAACTTAAGTTCTGGAAATGGGATTTCGACCCATTTTTAACTCTTTTCTATTTTTGAGCTCGGGTAAGGCGATTTTTGGGCGATTTTCACGGAAAAATATTGGGGTAAGTGTTCCTTATCCTATATTGATTATATTTCATGATTTCATACTCATTTATATCATGAATCCGTGAATTTATGGAAGAAAAATTAGATTTTTATAAAATCTTCCAAAAATAAAAATTTAAGATTTGAAGGTCCCTTTGACATCAGAATTGGATAATTTTTGTATGCTTGCACTCGTCTCGGAATGAATGTTCGGATTTCGTAAGTTTTTTCGAGATTTGAGACGTGGGTCCCACTGCCGAATATTTTAATAAATTTTAGATTTTATCCAAAAAATTAGTAAATTCATATGGAATTAATTCCTATATTTCGTATTGAGTATATTGAATGGTTTGTGAATAGATTTGAAGCTTTCGGAGATAAATTTAAAAGAAAAAGTTATGGTTGAGTAATTGATTGGAATTTGCAAAGCGAGGTAAGTGTCGTGGTTAACCTTGACTTGAGGGAATACAACCCTCAAATTATTTGTTATGTGAATTGTATGTGAACGACGTATAGGCGAGGTGACGAGTGTCTATACGTCGTCAAATTAATTGTTTGCCTGCATACTTGAAAAATCATAAATTATTTTAAATCATGAATTAATTATTATAATAATTGTTTCTCTCCTATTCTTTGTCAAATATTAATTTTTGAATTCCTACATTAATTGTTACATACTATTTGAATTATGTGCCTTAATTGTTATTTGACATTTAGCATATTAAATATTAAACTGCATATTTTCTCTCTAATTTTCATAATAATTTGCTATTTGCCTTTGTTTGTTTCATAATTAAATCATAATTATTGTATGATTGTTGTCTTATAATTTTATATTAATTGTTGCATTTATTGGGAAAATTTCTTCTATAAGAAATTGTAAATGAATACGTTGGAGGAGCGAGTTGCACGCCGCAACAGAATTAATTATAATGAATATATTGGAGGATCGGGTTGAACGCCGCAACAAACTTATTAAAAGTCCATATTGGAGGATCGGGTTGCATGCCGCAACAGACTTATTTAAAAGTCGACATACATATATATATATTGGGGGATCGGGTTGCATGCCGCAACAGACTTGATTAAAATGAATATATTTGAGGAGCGGATTGCACGATGAAACAGAACTGAATGTGAATATATTGTGAGAGCGTGTTGCACGCTGCAACAGAATTGAATGTGAATATATCGTGAGAGCGGGTTGCACGCTGCAACAGAATTGATGGAAATGATAATTGGTTATGACTGTTGAGTTGGCTTCAATTATTATAAATGAGTTACCTGATTTATTTCTATTATTGTTGTTGTTACTAATATTGCATATAGGTAATGTAAGTGACCCGCCTTAGCCTCGTCACTACTTCGTCGAGGTTAGGCTCAACACTTACCAGTACATGGGGTCGGTTGTACTGATACTACACTCTGCACTTCTTGTGCAGATTTCGAAGTTGGTCCCAGCGGCGTGCCATAGACTTGCTTGGATTTCAGCTACTCGGAGGAGACTTGAGGTATAACTGCATGGCGTCCGCAGTTCTGAAGTCCCCGTCTATTTTACTTTAATTGTGTGTTTATTTCCAGACAACTTTATTTTTTTCAGACCTTTATTTGTATTATTCTAGAAGTTCGTGCACTTGTGACACCAATTCTGGGATGGTATTTAGACACCGTTGTTTTTATGGATTATTCACTACATTTCATAATTACTTCCGCATTTGTTCTTTGATTATTAATAAATTTAAAAATTATTTTAAAAATAGATAATATTATTCTAACGTTGGCTTGCCTAGCAAGTGAAATGTTAGGCGTCATCACGGTCCGAAGGTGGGAGTTTCGGGTCATGACATGAAGTTTGCGTGATTGTCTTTGCAAGTCAGGCCAAACTTTAAGCAAAAATATCTGAAATTTTGCTTTGATAAGGCTACACTTCAGGCAAAATATTTTGAAGTTCAAACTTCAGACATAAATTTTTGCTATTTCAGGCTCGTATGTCTAAAGTTACCCGAAAAGTGGGTACGCTTGCAATTCTTTTTTGTAAAGCAGGTATAGGTTAAAAAGTGGCCCAAAAACCGGGTTTAGACTAAATCTGCGTCCATTTTAAATTGATCTTACAATTTTTGGATAGTGCGATATAGCAAGGGAGAGAATTCAAAGGAAAAAAGGAAATAAAATAGGGAAGAGAGTCAGAGAGGTGCCCTCTACATATTGGATGCCTCGAAATTGGTATAGCGAGTTTTGAACTTTGACAAACAGTTCCCTTTTTTTATATTATTCATGATTACCTTATGAAAATTCTTTTATCATTTCTCTCAAAGCCAGCATAATTATGAGTTTGACATTAGAACTGAAATGCTACCAACAACGGAAGTCTGCAAGAAGTAGCTCCATTCAAGCTTTCTAAAACAAGAAATGGAAGGACAAAAATATAAGAAGCAATGCCACGTTAAATTAATCATACTAAGATCCTCCAAAGAGTTACCTTTACATACATAGATCATTACTTATTAGCAAGGTCTAGGAAAGATGCAGAAATGTAGAAGAGAACTCTACTGGATTAGGACCTTTGCCACCATTATGTACATTTGACTCAACCTGAATGCTCAGTTTGACAGTCACTGAGAAGCTATATGTCTTGTTTAGGCTTCCGACTTACCTCGGAATACTGACCACCCATCAACTGCAATATCTCTCCCCACAAACTCTCTGATGATGAAGTTTGTGAACCTGCAAAAATTAGATTTGAACTGCATGAGGCAACGTACCAATAACCGGATTCAATCTCTTCCCTCAACTGGTCAAGCTGCCACCCCGCATAGCCAACGAAGAATCTGAAATCTTGTGGCTTAAGCACCCCTTTGTTTACCAATGCAGATGCTTCTTCCAAACTGTTTCGAGCACCAAAACACACACCAGGAATGACCTCTTCGAACCTAGGTAGCTCTGAACTAGCGCCTGATCTTAAAAGAAACATACTTGCTTCAAGGGGCCCGCCAAAGTGCAAGGAACAATCAGCAAAGGTCGTTGCCAGGTCGAGATTAGTGGGTTTCATGTGCTTGATCTTTTTGCCTAGTGGGCGGTTTATGACTACACCAAATGGACCCTCTTGTGGGTGCCTGGTTCCAGATCTGAGGAGGAGAACGACCGTTCTTTCAAAAGTACGAACTCCGTCGAGTTTTTCAGTGGCAACAAGAACACAGCCATTCTCAGGTGCTGAAATCGGATGTGCCCACTTCAAGGGAAGAGCTTTGGGACCAAAACTTGTGCCCTCTTGCTTGTGAGTGTCAGAGACTGCAGTTGCCGCCTGCTGTAAGAGTTTTAGAAGAAACCCTATTCGTTTAATGCAAGTTTTAGCAAATATGAATAATGACTTAACAAACTCCACTATACAGAAAGAGAGGGGGGGGGGGGGGGGGAGAGAGAGAGAGAGATTTTAATAAAGAAACGAAAAGATAAATGCTTTTCAGAACTCAGAAGAATGTAATCAATCCGCACTCATAGCAGAATGATACCGCGCAAGTCCTAGGAAAAATAGGAACTAAGAAGTATATGTCGTAGAGCGGATCTGTAACTCTTCCGACATGTTTTCGTGGAACATGTCACAGACAGGAACTGTGGTCATCAGGTGTGCAGTCTTTGCAGAATGTTATTCCATTTGTAATGACAGAACAAAATCTTAGAACTTGGAAGTATCCTAGAGAAATCTATAAGGCTTCAATCCAAACAGGAGTTCATGGTGAATCATATGAATGACACATTAAGAAATGTTTATCAACATTGGAATATTATCATGCTAAAGGGCAGTGAGGCGCCTTGTTAGTCTACAAGATGATTCAGACTTGCAAAGGTGGTCCATAAATCATACCTGCTCCTGAATGTAGAGAGATGCTCGAAATTCCCTCCAGTCCAAGGGCTTCTGATGAGATTTTGGTGCACCAGTATTTTTTGAGCTATCGTTTCCAGAAGAGGGGTTGCTCCCTTTTAGGCTATCTTCTTCTGGGCCCTTCCCTTCAGTATAAGAGCGTCCACATTAGAGAGAGGCACAAGTTATGCTTAATCAAGATGTTACAAAATGTGAAATAATCATAAACATTATGAGAAGTATCAATTAGGAAAGGACTTTACAACCTAATAAACCAGTAGAGTAAGATAAGGAAGAAATACATGTGTTTCCTTGACATGTATACACTTGTTTAAACCGTAAAGCTGTTATTGTTTCTATTGCGCTGATCAAGTTTGCCATGAATCGTTATGACAGAATTACTATGACAAACCAAAGTTAATCATAAAAAAGGATGCTACTAAGTTGTAGGATAAGAAATATTTCCGGGTCCTAAAAGAGATTTTGTGAATCCATCAATTTTTGTACATTAAGCTAGTCAACGTCACATCACAAAAACAACTTGATAATAGACACAGATCTGGAAAACACTGAGTCATTTATCTATTGTCCCAGCAAATCTTTTCACCTCTCAGGCTTATCATATTAGATCCCATTAAAGAAAATAGCTACCACTACGGTGGCACTTTCCAAGATGAACGCCTAACACCAATAAGACACCGTTGTATATGTACTAGTCTAGAACCCAAGCCAGCAGCCTTGCTCTGGGCCTCTGATAACCAGCTTGTAACTTTTACGCCCTTCTCTAGGGAGAGCAAGCTTACGCGATGACTCTTTACTTTTCAGATATTGCAAAAAGTTTTGTGGCTTAGAGGTTATTTGCATAGGTTCCCCAATATCAGCAACCTCCCTAAGGCACATCTTAACCTTTCCTTGCATGGGATCTGTTCTTCTCAAAGCTAATCATCATAGACTTTACTTTATCTACCTATTCATTGGCTAACAAAACATCCAGTTATTCGTCAGACTACAGAAGTTAGATCGTTTAGCCCTCCACGCTCCAATCTAGAAGTCTTTCAATTACGTCAAGTGAGCCAACTCTTAGCTAGGCCTTTTATAAATCTAATAGCAACAACAGAGAAAATACGCCGCAATCCAAAGCTAGTTAAGGTTGGCTTTATGAGAAGATAGCCAACTCTTCCTTCAGGTAGGCCTTTTATAAATCTAATAGCAACATCAGCTAGGCCTTTTATAAATCTAATAGCAACAATAGGAAAACTACGCCGCAATCCAAATCCAAATCCAACGACACAAGACAGATTTTGAAGATATTTTTAATCATTTCTGGTATCTGCTGTGTGATGCCTAATACAGTTAAGGAGCTGTTACCAAGCAAGGAAGAAAAATTAACAAAAATTAGGGTAGCGTTCCAGCTATCATTTTATGGTTTATTTGGTGGGAAAGAAACAAGAGACGTTTTGTTTTGAAGGGAAAGTATGAACAGAATTAGATACAAATGCCTGTATTGTTTTGCTCTTCGGTGTTAAATACTGAATGTATATGACATAGACACCCTATTAGATTTCCTTAGCTCCCTTCATTTATAAGGGGTGCTGAGTTTTCCTAAACTGTACATATGCTGCATTTCCTTGGTGCAGTTTCTGATAGATAACATTACCTTCTTACTGATGAAAAAAGTAGACTTTTTGTTCAAACTAAGATCTACAACATCCCTCTTAATTTACCACGACGTCCAAAATTTAAAGAGAATAGAACAGTTTTTTTTGTACTTTTTCAACTTTTTGATGAGAAAGAGTCTTGTTAAAGTTGCTGGTATCTGTCTCTTCTCTTCTATGATAAAAGCAGTCTCAGTTTTCTCCAGCCCCAGGTACAAGCTAGCTGGCTCAAAAATTTCTTATGTTATGTCCCTATAGACATTATCCCTTTTCCAGAGTAAAACTAAGAAACACTTCCTCCATGTTCCTTTTCACAACTTTTCTAAGGAAGAGTTGAAAGAAAAAGGTAAATCACGATCTTCACATCAAATTATTAGCAACTGATAAAACTTGATGAAAAAGGAAAAACTTTTTAAAATATTTTAATATAACCTGATGAAAAAAGAGACGACTTCTTTTAATTTATAATAAAACTTGATGAAAAAAGAAAAACTTTTTTTAATTTTTTAATCTTTCTTGTTATTGTTATGCCAGTGGCGTTCGGGACAGCTTGCATGCATCTCGACTATTCAACATCCCACCTCCCACCTCCCGCTAGCACACGTACGTGGTAACTCTGCCCCCAAGGTTTAGGCAGATGCATAAATCATCTATTATTTTTTGCCTCCTTTGGTATTTGAACCTAAGACCTCAGGGTTCTCCTCCCACTTCATTGACTACTATGCCACAACCTTGGGTGCAAATTTTTTGATCTTTCTGATAAGTAAAAACACAGCTTTTTATTGGACAACCTCAACTTTAGAAACCAAACATCAAGGCAGTCAATAATTGCCTATGTTAAAACAGCTGAACTACTAACAATGCTAAGAAGATATTAGTTATTCAACAAGTCCAAGGCCATAGAGTCTTGAACTACAAGAGAAACATTGTGGCCTGTTTAATGCATACACTGAAAATGAAGGCAATGGAGATTAGAAAGTGACAACTAGGTTTCCTCATCTACAAAGCTAAAAAATAAAAATCAACCCTTTCAGAAGCACATCTAATTACTCATAACAAACTCGCCTAATTTTCAAGCAACAACACTAAAATTACCAATTGAAAAAAGCACCAATGTTTTCACTTACTGAAGAAAAGCTCAAACATTTAAGAAAAGAGATGAAATCTAAATTTACAAAACAAAAATACCCGAAGAATTGGAGTTGTCAGAGTTCTTCTTGCCCATAGCTTTAACAAGTAAAGAGTGATACCCAGAACCAGAAGATGAATAAAAGGTATGTCTTTTAGGTACTCTGATCTCAAACACCTTCCAATTTGAAACAAAGGGTTTCTCACAAATTGAATTTCTTAGTAGAAGATTGGTGTTTTTCACATGTACAGACCAAAGATCCATGATTTCACCAAGAAAATGAAAACCCCCAAAATAAATTGAATCTTTTTTCTGTTTTTTTGGTACTCTTTGAATATTTTCCACTGGAACTGAAACGGGTTCTGTGTTTATCAGGACGTTAGTAACAATGATGATGGAAACATTGATAATGGGATATGTAGAGAGGGAGAGAGAGAGAGAGAGAGAGAGGAAATGAAAGAAAATGACACAGCAAGAAAAAATTGTTTGGGGGGTTGGGGTGCGGGGGGGGGGGGGGGGAAGAATATGCTTATTTTAACCGATTTGATACAGAGGGGATTTGGTTTGATGATCAAAGCAAATGGTTTGAGGTGAAAATAATAGTATAGCTGTGGCATGATCAAATTGGGATTTCTGGGGATGGATCATCCATTAGTTGGGGCCCAAACCCTGATATTTTTTATTATTTAAGTGGTTAATTTAATTTACAAGAAAAGTAATGTAGTGTTTTTCTTTTCTCAAGAAATATAATAAAACAAAGTAAAATAGAAGAAACTGGAGAAGCAAAAGTGGTATCAATGTGTTTGAAGTTTTCAAACACCGAGTCTGAGTGCAAATTCAATTCTTTACTTTGTAAATTACGGTTGTCAGACATGTTTTAGAAAATTAACTTTTCCTGAAAATTTTAAATTTTTCACTTTTCAAATCTTTCGCAAACACAAACAGTTTTTGAATGTTTCAGATTTATTTAACATATAGTACCACTCTACAAGTACTAGTGGTTAGTAAGTAGTAGAACGTATTTTCTTTTCAAATCTATATTTTATTTATAGCTATAATGTTATTCTCGTGTTAGAGGATGTGAAGATCGATGCTTATGGTAGTAGATTAGTAACTAGTTGAACATACTTCCTTACCAAAATTGTATTTCCTTTTGGTTGTAGTACTAGTTTTATCCTCACTTTTTTCTTTGCTTTAATTTTTTTTTTTATATTGTTACTATTTCGCTTTTCGTAATTCTTTGACATAACTGTTGTGATTTTTCTAATTGAGCTGAGAGTCTTCAAAAAACAGCCTCTCTACCTTGAGTCTGGAACTAAAATGTTGCATAATTGGACTCAAAATACCAAAATAGGTGAAAACAAATCTGAGAACATTGTTATATATAGCGCATGAATTCCTTAAACGGCAAGTTTCTCCGTTAAGGTATAGCATGTAATTCATGCGCTATGCATGTTATTTATCTGACCCAAAATAATTGGTGGGTATAGTGCATATATTATATGTGCGGCGCATATAGTACATGCGTTGTACCCACCAATTATTGTCCTCTCGCACTGATTATTTGCTTACTTAAGGTCCAACATTCCTTCTTCAAAAATTCATTCTTCTGCATTCTTTATATTTTGCTAACTCATCCGAAATATTTGCTTACTCAATTTTTTCTGCATTCTGCTTGAATGTCTGAAGAGCGAAAATGTAGGGTTGTATTATATTGGGGGGGGGGGGGGAGGGATTGTAGTGGAGAATAACTCAGTACACTATAGTTGTTCTCCAGGGAGTATTGTTAAGTTGCCACTCACATTGAAGTACGATAGATTGATATCTTTGATTTGTAAAAGAATGAGTGTGAGTAAACGTTCGGTTAATATTAAGGTTACCGAAAGATATTCTTATTCGCTTACTCCGCAAAGGGTTACTTGTTATGCTGAGTTTAACATCGAAGACGATGAAACTCTTCAAGATGTTTTGAGGACTCCGGATGAACATCGGGATCTTCTTGTGATAAAAATGCTTAAAATGTACGTCAAGTCTGAAGACGTCAACAATATTGATGTTCCGCAAAATATGGATAACCCTCAATCATCTAGTGGTATTTTGAGAAGTTTTATCCGAACAGGTTCCGTATGAAAGAGTCTGGCCAGATCTAAACTTATCTCCACCGGCGAATGAGGAGCGATGACATAATTTTCCCCAATGCAGCATCATGCAGTGTTGCCAAGTTTACACAATTCACAGGCCGAGTGATAAATTTCAATTTTTCTTGTTGTAGTATGATTATTTTTTTTATGTATCATATTCGTACTAATACTTATATTTTTCAAAGGGGGTTCCGACCAGATATAAATTTTACAAGTTTTGAACCAACCAACAGTTGGAATATACCTAATTTTGGAAGTTTGGATCATGCTGGTGTATTCGCGAATCATCAATAACTCGATAATGTGCATCATGGGCTATCTATAGATTATGAATTGTAAGTTAAGAGATAAAGTTAATATATTATGTTGGGATGACTTTGTGAAACTCATTATTTTATTTGTTGTGCAGTGAAAACGAGTAACATGATGGTCCTGCCCTTACTCAGTTGCCCGAAGACAATATATTTAATCACGATCTGGTAGATGTATAGAATGAGGAAGATGACAGTGATTATGAAAACAACACTGATGAGTCTAGAGATGATACACCCTTCCCTAATGAGAGCAACGATGATGAGGAACCACACTTTGCTAATGAGAATGAGAATGAGCAACCCGATTTGATGAGGGAGTAGAATTGAGCATGCTCTATATATGCAGACTCCACCGACCGTTAGACCCACAATGTACGAGTCCCATGTGCCCTTTCATTCAAAGGAGATTCCCTACCTTGATCACTTTCCCAATATGCCGGATGTGGATGCCCTCTCAAGGGATCTTGATGACATTCGTACAACAATATAGGATGAATCTAGACCAACGCAGCTCTGTAAGAATATACTTTTTGTTGATAAAATGCGCCTTAGTAAGGCGGTGCGAATTTACAGCATAAAAAACTATCGTGAGATCGAGGTTAATAAGTCATCTCAGCAAATATATAAGGTTGTTTGTCGTAGATGTGATCAAGGTTGTAAGTGGATGTTGCGTGCGAGAAAGTTGAAAACTAATATGTGGATGGTGGGAAAATACATTGACAAGCACACTTGTGATATGGACACATTCAATGAGAATCATTTTAACTTGAACGTTGATTTGATTTCCCTTATCTTGATTCCACATATTGAATCGTCCATAATGTACAAGGTGAAAGAGTGTATAACATCAATTGTGCAGGTATATGGGTGTACCGTTACCAAAAGAAAGGTATTTCTCGAGCATAAATGTGTGTTTGAGATTATTTATGGTAACTGAGATAAGTCATTTGCAGCTCTACCGAGGTACATGGCTGCTGTGTAACATTTTAACCCAGATATTGTTGTTGAATGGAAGCTTGAGCGGAGTCTTAATGTAGGGCCCATTTGCAAGGTAATTTAAGCTTTTGTGGTGTCGAAGTAGGCTTACGTGTTTAAGGATTGTAGGTACAAACTTTTTGGGTTGAACAGTGCGCTGAGGAGTTAAAGAAAAATTTTTGGCAGAAAAAAGGCATTTCTGCGGTCCATTATGCGGCCGCAGAGTGAGGCAGGACTGGGCAGGTTTGGGTGCTATTCTGCGGTCGACTATGCGACCGCATAACTGTTCTGCGGTTCATAATGCGATCGTAGAACAGGTCTGCGGGGCGCATAGTGACTGCAAACCCAGGCAGAGTTGCCCAGTTCCGGAGGTTCATTTCGCAGACCGCAGATGCATTATGCGGTCGCATATGCGACCGCAAATCCTGTTCTGTAGCTTCATTTTTTGGGTCTTTATAACCTGACCCTACTTCGTTTAATAGACGATATGTACCATCTTTTGAGCAAAAACCTGATATTTTGAGAGAAAGAAAGTGCTCTAGAGAGGTAGAGAGTTCATCAACCAATTATTCCTTAATTCTTACTCAAATCTTGGAAGATTATCAATGAAACCACACTATGTATTCATCCTAGAGGTAAAATTCTACACCTTAAACCTCAATTTCGAAATTTAACTAGGAATGGGTAATTGGTAAGATAAGTTTTGGGTATGGGAGTTGTTTATTTTGCATGCATGTGTTATCAATGGAGGTAGGGATATTTGTGAGCTAAAATGGTAAAGAATGGGTTGTGGGATGAGGGTATCTTTCATGAAAGGGCCTTGAAACCTTAATGCACACCTAGTATTTGATAAAATGCTCAAAGGAGCTAGAACCATGAGTATCTTCCTAATTTTGGTTAAATTTGTTACATTTCTACAATAGATTGAAGTTGCTAAGACTTTCGGAACATTTTAGAGTTTAAGGAAGCTCAAGCAAGGTATGTTGGCTAAACTCTTCTCTTAGAATTGAACCCTCAATGTCCTTGTAAGTTTCGTGATGCCCTTTATAAATTGAATTTCTGTCAAATAAGCCTTGTGTCGAAATAATTATGTGTTCAATATGTATTCCAAAGATTCTTGTTATGTTAAGTTAATGCTTGAGGATGTAGTTTAGGTATGGGTTGTGTGTGTTACTATGTTATGATCTGACAACGTGAATTCTTATGAAAGCTACCATGTCAATTGTGTAAGAAGTCATATGTGCCTAAGACCCTAATTTGCTTAAGTATGCGATTAAAGCCTTAATGTTGAAAGGCCTTGTTGATTATTCATGATAACAGTTGAAAATGGAATAATGAGCTGAATTATGAAGTACGTCCAATGTGCCAAGAATTATATTGCGTTATGGCCAATGATATCAATAAAATGAATGACATGTAAAAGAATATGAATTGAGTGGTAAATACTTTAATAACAAATGCTTTGGGAGTATCGATTAGTCACCGAGGAAGGGTAGGTCGGAACAACCTAACCCCGAAATTACACGTGCCGGTGTAGGAGTGATTAAGGGGTAAATCCCCGTGTTAATGTGATGAAATGTTTTCCCCTTAAATGGTATGAGATTATTGCTATCTAGATGTGATGTAATGTCGACCCACACGACATTGTGGTGAGACGGCTTAGCCGATCGGGCTGAGCTCGGACGCCATGCCGCACACATAGTGGTATTATGAGTGTATGTCTCGGGGTGAGATGGCTTAGCCGGTCGGGCTGAGATCGTACTCCGTACTAAAATACGGTGGTATATCGGTGCTAAAGATCTCCCAACTTAAATTACCGAAACCTACTTGAAATTTACGTTTCCCTTAATGTGACACTTTGATACCGTTTAAGTCTCTTATTGATATCATGTTTTATTTTTCGTTTACTGTTGTTCATTCTATTGAGAGGGTGCTTAGTTTTGCATACTAGTACTATTTCATATGTACTAACGTCCCTTTTTCCGGGGGGCGCTGCATCTTTAATGGATGCATGTGGTTCCATAGCCAGGTGGTATTGATCAGTGATAGCAGCACACCCTCTCCTCAGTTGGTTTGGTGAGCCCTACTTCATTTCGGGGTCCTGCATCTTCTATCCCTTGTACATAGCATTTTGAGGTATAGCCGGGGCCTTGTTGCCGACACTGTCATAGCACTCTTCTGTTCCTGGACATAGTGTGGATTGTACCTATTTTTGGGAAAGTTAAACTAAAAATGTTGTAATGGTATCATCTGTTCCACTTTAACTATGATTGTACAACGTACTGTTTTGAAGACTTGTTAATGACGAAACTAATGGAAATGAACCGGTGTTGTTCACATGAGTCTTATTGATTTATTAATGAAATATATTCTTCTCTTTATGAGTGGGTGAATTGGGTAGACGACACTGTGCATGCTTGCTTGACCGAGGTAACTCTGTTGAACGCCAATCGCGCTCCCCGAGGTCGGGGCATGACACTTAACATACCAGAATACATATTTAGATATGTGTTTTGGGAATTTAAACCATCCATTGATGGTTTTGTTTATTGTCGACCGATAATATCCATAGACAACAAACATGTATATGGAAAGTATGATATAAAGATATTGATTGTCGTTGCAATAAATGTTAATGAAAGCATATTTCCCATCGCATTTGCTATTTGTTCCAATAAAAGTCAAGAGACTTGGACATGGTTTTTAAACCACTTGAAGGAGCACGTTGTGAGACAACATTCAGGTATTTGTCTAATATCTGATCGGCATGGTGGGATTTTAAGTTATGTGCAGACTTTGGATGCACAGAAGGAGCCGTATGCCTACCACCATTACTGTGTTAGGCACTTGAAGGCCAACATCCAGCGGGCTCATCTGAACAAGAGCTTACATTATTTAATGTGGATGGCTACAACAGACTATCAAGAGTGTAAATTCAGGATGCAAATGGAATTGATTAGGCAGGAATACGAAGGAGCTTATCGTTGGTTGATGCAACATGAGATTGATAAGTGGACTTTGCATAAGGATGGTGGTAGAAGATGGGAAATTTTGACTACAAATGTGTCAGAGTCTTTCAACGCGTTGTTGAAGTCTGTTCGTGGATTGCCTGTCACTGCCATGGTACATATGTCATTCAAGCAGATGGCAGAGAGGTTTGTTGAAAGATCCTGCAGTGCATCGTCCTTGTTGTAAGGGGTTTTCAATTTATTCCACAACCGATAAAATTATTTGAGAAATATAGGAAGCGGGCATGGTGGAATACATATTTGCAATATTGCAGCGATCGAAATATTTTTGAAGTTCGCACCGGTTTGCATCAAAATCACGGTAATAATATCCACACCATCAATGAATCCATGCGATTATGTTCGTGTGAAAAATGGCCGATTTATCACTTGCCACGCTCACATGCCATGAAGTGCTTTCAACATGTTGGGTTTGAGAGACGAGGTATGTTGATAAAGAAAATAGCGTGGATGCATACATAAACACCTATAGTGTCCACTTCCAACCAGTGGGTTCTGAGCATTATTGACTGTTGGAACTATTTAAAATGGTGTGTAACAAGGATTTTGTGCGTCGCCGGCAAGTGCAGAAAAGAATACGGATACAGAACCAATTGGCTGTTAGTGATACTATTTGTGCGTGTAAATGTGGTATATGTCCCAAACAGGACACGATTGCTGTAAATGCCTATAGTCGGTTTGGGAAAAGGTGGAAATTCTGCTCCTGGTGGCAGTTCATCCAATGTTTGCAATTTTCAAGCATAAGATTAGTTATTTGTAGCAGTATATTTTGTTGTATTAAGTGTCTGTAATGGTGCGTGCTTGCAATATTTATGAAATAAAATTATGTTTCTAATAGTCTTAAATATAATTGGTATTTAGCATTAGAGATTCAATACAATACTTAAAAATAACTTGAAGAAATAAATAACGATTTTCATTCGCCATTATCGTCACTGTCGGGAACTATTTCATTGTCATTGTCTTTATCTTCTTCATCAACGTCTTGTTCGTATGTCTGAACCGAAGGCATCATAATCTAGGCCCCAGTTGACACACATTTCTCGTATTTCATCGCTATCATCTAGAATAGTCATCCATAATTACAAAGATATACTTTTTTCCTCCTTTGCTAGGTATTCTCATAGGTCCATAAAGTTCCATATAAAAGAGATCCAATGTCCTTTAGGTGCGTACTTCCTTATTTGGTTTAAATGAGGACCTGACATACTTTCCTTTTGCACAAGCATCAGACACCTTGTGATCCTTGAACTCTGACTTGGGCAGCCCACGAACCAGGTCCTTCTTGATAAAATTATTCAGCAAGGAGAAGCTTGCATGCCCCAGTCGTCTGTGCCACAATTCAGCATCATCATCAATGGCACTTAGGCAAGTTAGATCATCATCGTTTAGTGAGTTAAAATCTGCAACATAGATATTCTTGAATCTTTTTGCTCTCAAGACCACTTCACCATCTAAGAAATTAGTGACAGTGCAAGACTTTGACAAGAACTCCACTTTGTTTCCTTTGTCACATATTTGGGACACACTCAACGGTCTATATTTCAAACTATTTACATAATACATATTTTTTCAATTGCATGGGAGAGTGTTTTGCCAATTTTACCAACACTAAGAATATAACCCTTCTTTCCGTTTTCAAAAGACACACTCCCACCTTGGAAGGCCTTGAGTGAGAGAAAATTATCCATTTTTCCGGTCACATATTTAGAGTAGCCACTATCTATGTACCATTCTTGATTGCTACCTCTCACTCCAACCCGCACACAGAATCAGTGATTAGACTTAGGTGTCCAAGACAACTTGGGTCCCTTGTTGATAGAACGGATGAATTAAACTTTTTTTTGTCCATGTAGGAAGCACATATTTCATTTTCAGAGAACCAGGTTCCTTAGCCGTAGGTTTGTTTTCAGCAAAAACTTTATTTTTCTGCTGAGACTGAATTTTAGCTTTACAAGAGTTCTTGTAATGTAAAGTTTGACCACAATGAGTACAAAGCTAATTATCAGTCATACTTACATACTTGCTATGGGGATTATAAGGAGTTTTAGCCTTGTGGAACCCAATTCCTTGCATGTTTCTACCATTACTCTTGTACATAGACGTAATTACATCAAAGGACCAGGTCCATTTAAGAGACTTATCAAGATAATTTTTTAACCCTTTTTTAGTCCTCCAGAAATTGTCTATTCTTTTCAAGCTCAATATCAAAACTTGTTTTAATTTTCTTGAGCTCGCTTTCAAGCTCAAGTTGAGCCTCACTAGCCACTTGTTTTCCCTTAGGGGCATTCATCCATTTTTCAGGGACCGATTCCTCTTGACCACCTTGTCGACATTGTTTTTGTAGTGACCCTACTTGTGAAAAGAACAGTCTTTGATGAAGTGTTGTGGCTTTCCAAACTTATGACAACAATAATTTCCTTTTGAGTTTCTGCTAGAGCTTCCTCTCTTGGGAATTCTCAAGAGAGGAATCATACTCTGTAGATCCATTTTCGAGAGCCATCATAGATGTGTATCCTTGGTCATCCTCACCTTGAGATTCACTGGAGGAATCTCCCCAAGCATCTAGAGCTTGCTTTACAATGTTGTCAGCAACATCTTTTCTCTTGAACTTCCTGTTAGGGGCCGAATTCCTCTTGGCCACCATGTCACCATTATTTTTGTAGTGGTCCTGCTTATGAAGAAGACATTCTTTGATGAAGTGTCCTGGCTTTCCACACTAATGACAACAATAATTTCCTTTGGAGTTTCTGCTAGAGCTTCCTCTCTTGGGAATTCCTCCATTTTTTCGAACTATCTTTTGGAATCTTCGAGTAAGATAAGCCATGTCTAACTCATCACTACTTGAGTCACTATTAGTAGCCTTGAGGAACATGCTCTTCTCCTTCTTAGGCTCTCTTCTTTCAAGATCTTTCTTCCTCTTCATCTCATATGTTTTGGGATTTCCAATGAGTTCATCAATGGTCAGCTTCTGCAGGTCCTTAACTTCAGTGATAACATTCACTTTATTCTCCCAAAAACCTGGTAGGATGATGAGTATCTTCCGAACCAGCTTGTTTGTTGGGATGACTTCTCCAAGGGAGTGAAGCTCATTAATAATGGAGGTGAAATGTGTGTGCATGTCCTGAATGGACTCATCCTCCTTTATCTTGAAAAGCTCATACTCGATAGTAAGCATTCTTGATGACCAATTTTGACCTTCCTTTTTAAAATTAATTTACTTATACTTATTGATTTACAATAAATATTTTGAAAATATTTTCTAATCAATAACACCTATGTTTATATAAATAAAGTAATTAATAATGATAAAATCAATAATTTAGTATTATATAATTGTAAATATATTACTCTTACTATTTTGAAACTATTAAAATCAATTTTGTATTCATTACATAGGCCTTGTAATTGATTTAAATGTTATTCCTTAATTTTAGTAAATTAGCCTACTATTTCAAAACAATCCGAAATTAGTGTCATAAATTAAAAATTAAGATATTTTAATAATTAGTTAATTAATTACAGTAATTAATAGTATATTTGATGATTATAATTTCTATTGTATTTTATTAAAATTAATTAAGTTTAATTAAATTAATTTTAGCGAGGTTAAAGGCTAAATAAGCTACAATTACAATTGCCCAATTAGATACGAAATGGCTATTTGATAAATTAAAACTAGCCCAATACAAAAGCCCAAATCAAATCTTACCCAGTCCAGGTCCACTCCCTACTCCACTTTCGCAATCTATGCCACCCTCCCCAAACCAACCAGATCGTGCCACGTCACCCGTCTCCACTACTCACATAAGAAGCACATATCCATCTGAGCTGTTAATTCATTTGATCAATGGCCCACACTTTATCGCAATTGTTTCTTTAATTTAAACTCCTCTCACACCGAATCTCAGCCGTTGAAATGCGGAGATCCAACGACCCGCATATTTTGCCATAATAATCCTTTAACCCTTGAATTATTAGAGCCATTGATCAAAAGATCCAACGTCCCAGATCTTTCCCTTCCACTTTAACCTAGACACTAGTCGGTCTAACCCCTAACCCTAAAATCATTTTCCTCTTTGACTCAACCACCCCCTTTCCCCTTCCTCTTTCTATTCTCTCAACTCCCATCACCTTAGTCAGTCAAAAACCTTGCACAAATTCGTGCAAGGTCTCAAATCGACCAAGAAATTATCTCGTTTGTCTTATGACTCCGCAAATCTCGCTATTTTCTTCATGTTTCATCACACAAATTCAATAACCCCTAACCTGAAACCCTAGACTCAAAGATGAAACTTTGAGTCTCTAGATTTATCTTTTACTCTATCAAATTGGAGTATGCATGAGCATATCTCAGAGTTTCATTATATTTTATTCGAGGTCCAGAGGTCAAATGCAATAACCTCTGGGTTTCTGGTCTTTGTTTGATGGGTTTTGCCTTCAACGATCAACTTCTTCCTCCCAGGTAAATCCCCGTTGATTTTCCCCTCTCTCTTAGATTTTCACTCAATTTTCCTTGGATCACCTGGCAATCGTCACTCTCTACTACCCAGATTCAAATTTGTTGAAACCCTAAGGGATTGAATGCCACTATAAAAGGGAGACTTCAATGCTCACACCTAACACGACCTAACAACGAAAACATCACCAACTACACCTGAAATTTTAATTCACAGTAGCAAAAATCGAAGTCTCTTAATTGATTTTTTGATTTCTCTTTTTCTCTTTCCAGTTCTGAGTTTGCTCACTGATTGGGGTTTAAGTCTTTGATTCCTAAACGGCTAAGAAAATTATTGTTTGATTTGCTGCTCAAAGGAAGGTTAGTATATGTCGACTCTTCCTCTTCTTTAGACTACTCAAGCTGAAGTCATGTTTATAATCGATTGTCTCTGCTCATAATGAATTATTATTATTTTATAATCAATTGTTATGCTTTTGTATTGTATGTCTCATGTCATTACTAATCGTTTATTGTGTGACCTTAATGAGTACTGCTCTGGATTGAACAATCTATATGATTTAAACTCCTATGACTAGCTAAAGAGCCTTAATGACCTTCTACACTTGTTCTGACTTTAGACTTCCTTGATGTTCTACTATGGCGTTCATGCCTGCCATACTGATTCTGTCTTGGTGTTATCTGTTGACCTATATCATACGCTTGAGGTTGTTTTCCTGATAGACTTAACTAAAATATATATGAATATTTAAGTTGAATACAAGGCTGGCATCTTAGTTAAAGCATATTAGTTAAGTTGTTTGAGTTGCCTTCTTTCTTCACATGTATGATTCTGAGATCTCTTGAGACATTATTGTAAATATTTTCTTACTTTCACGACTGTGTGATCATATCTTGAATTTCACTGTATAAATAATGACTTGAAGAAACTAGACTAAGTTCTAATGAGCTTTCTGCATGTAGTCTTGTGTGTATCCTGTCAGCTTAAGCTATGCCCAAAAATTTGACTGAAGTTGCATCTGTTATGGCTGAGTAGCACCTGTTGAGTTGGTTGTGCCAAACTTCATAATGTTAGAATAATAACTCAACCTATGTAACTGAACCATGCTTACTTAATATGAAACTGTCATTATTCTAGCTATTTTGTAATGAAATTGTTGGTCTAATCCTATGTTATACCATGTTGTAGCCTTGTACTCTTTTAGAATATCTTTGTATGAACCTGATTATCCTCTCTTGGTCCTCTGTACTCATTCTTATTTTTAAAACGGATTTCTTGCTTGTCTTTCATGCTATGCTTTTGCTCTCACACCCTTTCTTAGAATTATATCTCATTATGAAGAAGAAAACTGCATCTTGTTTATTCTAAAAGACTGACCATGTAGAATTTGAGACATAAATTAACTGTGACTCCGCTATAGACTTAAGAGAAACTCCCTAATATTTATCTCCCTTATTTGAGTATAACACTGTGCATTTAACTCCTAATGAGCCTGGTATGAATGTAAGATTCTTTAAGGATCATGTCACCTGCTTAAGTGAGGATCAATTTATTTGCTTATGTATCAATGTTAATACCCTTTAGAGATTCTGAAATAGGCTGTGAACTCCTATACTTAGTAAGAGATGAAGGGTTTAATATATGTGTGGACATTTACTAAGTTTGAGCATAACTAAGGTATTTGTGACTACAACTAGGAGCTTCTGTAAATCTTTGTGTTATTGTTACTATTACATTGAAAGTTACAGTGTATGCCTCATTGGTATTTAAACCTATAAGGAAGAGTAAGCGTGAGTGGTTAGGGGTATTTGGGAGTAAGATTTAGTTTATGGTTGAGATACCCTCCCTGATACAAGCACTACTCGAGGTTCCTGAGACCCTTGTGAACTCTGAAGTGACAGGACCCAAATGGTGTCTTGGCCATTAATGGAATTTTACCTTAAGCTCTTAATCATTGACATTTGTTAATCATTTTAGGTTTAGTGCTCATTGAAAGAAAAGGCTTCACTGTTAATTTTCTTACTCTCTTTGACCTTACATTAATATTATTGCATATCTTATTACCAGTATTTGTTACAGTTATGTTTTGGGCCTTGTGTTGATCTCATTTGTATTTAAATGTTATGTTGGGACTTATCACTAATGTCTGCCTTTCTCTTTTGTAAATGTAACCGAACTGGGCCTGCTGAGTTCTCAAGAACTCAGGCCCAAGTTTCAGCCCTTGAGTTTGAAGTCATTGAAGCTGCTACCGCTGTTCGTTGTCCGCTGGGCCTAACATTCTTCAGGCCCATACCATGAGTCCTATTCCTTTTCCTTTATCACTTTACAAAAATATGCTGTTGTTTCTATGTGTATATAACATTGACGATATTGAATGAATGCTTTTCTTCTTTATTATTCTTTTATTCTTAGGCAAGCTAAAAATAGTAGGTAACTAAAAGAATTACTATATCTTATACTAGTTGAATTTCAGCATTTTAAATTACTTCTGCTATACAGTTTTCACTTTCATACTAACTGTTTGCATGGAATTTTTGAAGTTAAAAACAGATTTGAAAAGTTGACAATCCTCTTTCATTTAAAAGTTAGAATCAGGCAAATAATTTCAAAATTAATTTTTTCTAAAAACCAAGCGGATACAGTCGCGATCCACGAACTTCAAACGATTTTCTTCTAATCTTGCATACAAGATTAAAATCGATCCTTAAAGTATATCTAAAGTTTACTTCTGTCACGACCCCAATTTTCCATCGTAGGATGTCATGATGGTACCTAGTCTTTACGACTAGGTAAGCCTAACATGCATAGAGAAATAGCGGAAATAATACTAAAATTTCAAATTAAACCTTCACACTATTATAATAAACTCAACAGTACAATAGCCAACACTTCCCCAAAATCTGGTGGAACGGAATCATAAGCTCTACAAGAAAGTACTAATAGTCTCAAAATACAATACTGTTTGAAACAAGAAATAAATAGTAGAATGTCTAAAACAGAAGGTGACTCTGAGGCCTGCGAACGTCGAGCATGTATACATTGAAGTCTCCAAAAGCAGCTACTCAATCAACCTCTAGCGTCCGGCACGGGCAGACGTACCTGGATCTATACAAAATAATGTGCAGAAATGCATTATGAGTACACCACAACGGTATCCCGTAACTATCAAGCCTAACCTCGGTAGAGTAGTGACGAGGCCAGGTCAAGACACCTACTAGGAAATAATAAACAAAATAAAAACATAATAACGACAAGTAATGGAAGGAGGAGAAATAACTAATACGAAACAAATTAATAACATAGACTAATACCAAAATTGTAAGTATATAGATAACATAAGGGAAGAAATTAAAGAGAACCATCATAGTCAAATACGGATCAAAATGGATTAGACAAGGAAGAGTAAACTCAACAAGAAGTGTTTCACCAATAACTCTTCACAACATGAGATAAATAACAAGAATCATCAATGAGGTACCGCCTTGTACACAACAAGAATCACAACTGAGGTACCATCTTATATACAACAAGAATCACAACCGAGGTACCGCCTCGTATTCACATTTTTCAATTTCAATCACAATCTTTCCATATACTGCCGCGTGAGCCTTACATTTAAATAGTTTTGAAAATATTGTTTTTCTGAAATAGCTACATGCACTTTAGCCCACCTTATGACGCCGTGTGGATTCAAGTAATTCACTTACAAGCAATACACACATAAATTTCCCAACTTATGCGTCGCATGCACATTAACCCCTATCCTTATACCGCCACATGCGCATCAATATCACATCAAAATAACAACTCACACCACAAGTGCTCATATGCCACAACTTGCCAATAATCAACAATATCAATATTTTCACAACAATAGCCCATGGATCAATCACAATATGTACAAGAATGTCAGCAATAAAAATGAATGTAAATTTCTCAACAAGAATGATATCTCAACAATAAACAACTTTGCTTCAATGTGATAATGACTTTCACAATTTCAACACCAATATCTCAAAAATAAGAGAGATAATGTGTAACTACGATATCAAATAAGAATAACTCACAAGGGAAGGGATAACATGCAACAATGACTTCAAATAATGATAAATCAATAATGGAAGAGATAACATGTAACAATGGCTTCAAATAATGATAAATCAACAATGAGGAGATAAGTGTAATAATGACTTCGAATAATGATAAATCAACAATGTAAGAGATAACATGTAACAACGAAAGAGGCAACAACTTCAACTAAACATAAGAGCAAAATATCAAGTAAGATGTAGAATAAGTGTTAACATAGTAAATTAAGGCATGTAAGAATAAACTAACACAACTAAGAGTAGATTGACTATGAGAATTTAAAACATGATATGACAATTCAATTAAATTATGGAAAGAGTCTAAGTAGCCTAAGATGGTCAAATACCACAGATAAACTATGTACCCACTCATCACCTTGCCTAAACGACTTTCACATAGCACAAATGACACATTCAATCCCAAATCTTAAGGGGTAGTTTTCCCACACAAGGTTAGGCAGTGTACTTAGCTCAACTAGGCCAACTCAACCCTCGAAAATAGCTTTCCCCCTAAAATTCTCCTCCACACGGCTCAAATCTAACCAAAATTGACTTAATATAATCAAATAATGCAAGGGAAAATAATTACAATGGATAAAGCTACGATCTTTATACTTTTCCCACAAAGTCAACAAAAGTCAACCCGGGGCTTGCCCGGTCGAAACGTGGGTCCAAGAGTAGATTCTGATTACCCATAACCCACGAGTTCATATATATGATTAGTTCAAAAATCCGAGTCCAAATCGACTCTCAAAACTCAAATTCTTATTTTTTAAAAACTTGACAAATTTTCAATTTGATTCACATGATTTTGAAGTTAAATCTAAGATATACTGATGGAATATAGTTGGAAATAGATTAGAATCAATTACCCAAAGTTTGTAGATGAAAATCCCATATCCAAATTGCTTCCTACTGAGTTTAGGGTTCTAAAATGAGAGAATATATTGAAAAATCCTGTCGCCCAGCTCCCTTTTGTCCAGCTGCATATGTCTCATTCACGACATAGGGTTCGCATTTGCAAATGCTCGTAATTGCGGACCAAGGATCGCATTTTCAAACCCTGACACCCTCAATAATTATTGCAATTACGAAGGTGGACTTCTTCGCAAAAGCGACCCAAGCCTCATGCCTGCTGACTTTGCAATTGCGAAGGGGTCAGTCGCAATTGCGACATTAGATCCCCCACTGTCACCTTCACAATTGCGAGGCTGGTGCTCGCAATTGCAATAACAGAGCACCATCAACACCAGCAATTCATTTTCAGTTCAATTTATTTCAAAACATGTCCGTAACTCATCCGAGCCCCCGGGGCTCCAAACCAAACATCCATAAAGAGCATGAGTTTCAATGTAAAGTTCAAGAACTACTATAATTGCAACTAAGCGTCTGAATCCTATCAATTCAACTTCAAATGATACCAAATTTAACAGACAAGTTCTAAATAACATAACAGACATATTCCCTATCCTAGAATCAAATTCCAAACACGATAGTTAAAAGTCAACCCACAGTCAAACTTTTTAACTCTAAATTGCCAAATTTTGGCAAAACAACACAAATCAACCTATGGACTTCCGAATTCAATTTCGGGCATATCCCAAGTCCAAAATCACGGTATGAAGCTATCGAAGCCATCAAAACAACGTTCCGGGGTCTCTTTTAGAAAAATTAAAGTTTGGTCAACATTTCTGACTTAGGCTTCTAAGTAAAGAATCAAAAGGTATAAATCAACCCGAAATCTTTCCGGAATGAAACTAATCAACCTCGTAAGTCATAAAACCATAAAGACACATGTGTGAAGCATCAAAAGGGAAAATGAGACGAAATTACATAAAATGACCGGTCGGGTCGTCACGTTCCCCATCTAAAACAAACGTTCGTCCTTGAATATGCATAAGTACATACCTAAAGTGATGAATAGATGGGGATAACGACCTTGCATGTCGTGCTCGGTCTCCCAGGTCACTTTCTCGACCGGATGACCCCTCCATTAAACCTTCACTACATCATTATTCTTTGACCTCAATTGCCGGACCTGTCTGTCCAAGATAGCCACTGGCTCCTCAATATAAGTCAAATCCTTGTCCAATTGGACTGTGCTAAATTCTAACACATGAGACGGATCACCATAATACTTTCGGAGCATAGAAATATGGAACACCGAACGAACCGCAGATAAAATAGGTGGCAATGCAAGCTTGTAGGCCACCTCACTAATCATCTCAAGGATATCAAAAAGTCCGATATACCTAGGACTCAACTTACCTTTCTTCTCGAACCTCATCACACCCTTCATGGGTGAAACTTAGAGAAAAACTAGCTATCCAACCATGAATGCAACATCACAAACCTTCCGACCAACATAACTCTTCTATCTAGACTGGTTGTACGAAAGCCAATCCTAAATCAACTTGACTTTCTCTAAGGCATCGCGAACCAAATCTGTGCCCAACATCTTAGCCTCTCCCGGCTCAAACCAACCAACAGGAGAATGACACCGTCTCCCATATAAGGCCTTGTAAGGAGCCATCTAAATACTCGATTGGTAGCTGTTGTTTTAGGCAAACTCCTCAAACGGCAAAAACTGATCCTAAGAAGCCCTGAAATCCATAACATAGGTGTGAAACATATTCTCTAATATCTGAATGGTGCGCTCGGACCGTCCGTCTGTCTGGGGGTGAAATGTTGTACTTAACTCAACCCATGTGCCTAACTCATGCTGCACAACTCTCCAGAAACACGATGTAAACTGCGTTCCCCGATAAGAGATGATGGATACCAGCACGCCATGAAGTCAGATAATCTCGTGGATATATATCTGAGCTAGCTACTTTGAAGAATAGGTGATCACCACAGGAATGAAATGAGCCGACTTTGTCAACCTATCCTCAATCACCCAAACAACGTCAAATTTCTTTTGAGTCCGTATGAGCCTAACAACGAAATCCACAGTGATACGCTCCCACTTCCACTCGGGAATCTCAAGTCTCTGGAGCAAACCGCCTGGCCTCTGATGCTCGTACTTCACTTGCTGACAATATATGCACCAAGCTACATACTCTGCAATGTATTTCTTTATTCTCCTCCATCAATAGTGCTGCCTCAAAACTTGACACATCTTAGCGGTACCCAGATGAATGGAGTACCGCGAACTGTGAGCGTACTCAAGAATTAACTCACGCAACCCATCCACATTGGGCATACATAATCGGCCTTGTGTCCGCAATAACCCATCATATCCAATAGAAACCTCCTTGGCATCACTGTGTTGTACCGTGTCCTTAAGGACAAGCAAATGGGGGTCATCATACTGACCTCTTTGATGCGATCATATAAAGAAGACCGAAAAACCACACAAGCAAGAACTCGAATGGGCTCCGAAACATCCAATCTAACAAATTGGTTATCCAAGGCCTGAACATCCACGGCTAGTGGCCTCTTTACTGCTAGGAGATATGCTAAACTGCCCAAGCTCTCTACCTTTCGACTCAAGGCATCGGCCACCACATTGGATTTCCCGGGATGATATAGAATAATGATATCATAGTTCTTAAGCAAATCTAACCATCTCCACTTCCGCAAGTTAAGATATTTCTATTTTGAACAAGTGTTGGAGACTCTGGTGGTCGGTAAAGACCTCACAAGGTACACCATACAAATACTGTTGCCAAATCTTCAATGCATGAACAATAGCTGCCAATTCCAAGTTGTGGACAAGATAATTGCTCTCATGGACCTTCAACTGCCGAGACGCATAGGCAATCACCCCACTGTCCTGCATCAACATCGCGCCAATCCCAATACGTGACACATCACAATACACAGTATAAGACCCTGAACTCGTAGGCAACACAAACACTAGGGCTATAATCAAAGCAGTCTTGATATTTTGAAGTCTCGACTTACACTCCTCGAACCATCTAATAGGAGTACCCTTCTGGGTCAATCTAGTCATAGGTGCAACAATGGATGAGAAACCCTCTACAAAACGACGATAATACCTGGACAAACTAAGGAAACTTCGAATCTCAGTAGCTGAAGACGGTCTGGGCCAATTTTGAACTGCTTCAATCTTCTTCGGATTTACCTTGATCCCCTCACTCGATACCACATGACCCAAAAATGCCACCAAATTGAGCCAGAATTCACACTTTGAGAATTTTGCATACAACTTCTTCTCTCTCAAGGTTTGGAGCATGATCCTTAGATGTTGTTCATGATCTTCCTGATTGCGGGAGTACACCAAGATGTCGTCAATAAACACAATGATGAATGAATCAAGATATGGCTGGAATACACTATTCATTAGGTGCATAAATGATGCCAGGGCATTGGTCAGCCTAAATGATATCACAAGGAACTTGTAGTGACCATACCGAGTCCTAAAGGTAGTCTTTGGGATATCCGGATCCTGAATCTTCAGTTGATGATACCCCGAGCGCAAATCAATCTTTGAAAACACTCTGGCACCCTCTAGCTGATAAACAAAGTCATTAATTTGCGGCAATGGATACATGTTCTTCACTGTAACCTTGTTCAACTGCCGATAATCAATACACATGCGCATAGAACCATCCTTCTTCTTTAGAAAACAAATCGGAGCACCCCAAGGCGACACACTAGACTGAATGAAACCCTTATCAAGCAACTCTTGCAACTGCTTTTTTAACTCCTTCAACTCAGCTAGGGCCATGCGATATGGTAGAATAGAAATGGGCTAAGTGCCCGACAATAAGTCAATACCAAAATCGATATCTCTATCGGGCGGCATGCTCAGAAGATCTGCTAGAAATACATCTGGGAAGTCTCTCACTACCGAAACTGACTCAACGGTAGGAATATCAGCACTAACATCTCTCACAAAGGCTAGATATGCATTACACCCCTTCTCAACCGTCTGCTGAGCCTTTAGAAATGACCCAACCTTGCTAGGAAGATAATCTAATGTACCCCTCCACTCTAACTGTGGCAAACCTAGCATAGCCAATGTCATAGTTTTGATGTGACAATCTAGAATAGCATGATATGGCAACAACTAGTATATACCCAAGATCACATCAACGTCTACCATACTGAGTAATAATAGATTAACTTTGGTCTCAAAACCACCAATAACAACTAAATACGACAGATACACACGGTTCACAATAATAGAATCTCCCAAAGGCGTGGATAGACAAATAGAAAAACTCAAAGATTCACGATATATATCTAAATATGGAGCAAAGAAAGATGACACATATGAATACGTAGATCCTGGATCAAATAAGACTAATGCATCTCTATGAAAAACCGGAACCATACCTGTGATGACTGCGTCCGAAGAGACTACCTCCGTCCTACCTGGAAAAGCATAGAATCTGGCCTGCACTCCCCCTCTAGAGTGACCTCTACCCATCCGTCCCCCACCCTTAGCTGCCTGTGCGGGTGGAGCGGCAATTAGGGCAACAACCATGGCTTGAGAAATCTGCGGACCTGACTGAATCTGTAGAGCTCGAGTAGTCTGCGGAGGTGCACCCCTAATGAGTTTGGGGCAGTCTCTAACCATGTGATGGGTATCACCACACTCAATGTAAGCTCTTGATGGGCATAGTTGCTGGGACAGGCGAGGACCTGGTCGGTTGGACTGGCCGCTGAAGGCACCCCGTGCAGGAGGTGCACTAGAAAGTGGTTGAGCAAAGTGTGCAACCCGAGACCTTGGAATAACAAGAGCACCACTAGAAGCTGGAAGTGTTGAGTGAACTAGATGACTCATATAGCCTCTACCATGACGGGATGTAGTTGCAGCATGGCCACCACTAAATCCTCCAGTACCTCGAGACTTTTTGGCCTCCTGTCCTCTCTCTCACGGCCCTGCATACCCTCCAACCTCCATTCATTCTCTACCACATGCTGGCATGTGGTATCTGTCTCCAACTCTCGAGCCATGCTGAATCTAATACCATAGTTGAGCTCCTCGATGAATCGGCCTCCCTAACTGTAGAAACTAAAGTAGGTGCATGTCTAGACAAATCACTGAATCTAACATCATACTCTGACACTTACATATTACCCAGGTGCAGCTACTCAAACTCCGCGCGCCATGCACCCCGGAGTGTATAGGGAACAATCTTTCTCAAGAACATCTCTGAAAACTAGGTCCATGTAAGTGAAGATGCATCAGCTGAGCTACCCTTCTCGTAAACCTGCCACCATTTATGTGCTACTCCTGACAGCTAGAAATTAGTAAAAGCAACTCCGCTAGTCTTCACAATACCCATGGTGCGGAGAATATCGTGGCACTTCTCTAGAAAATCATGTGCATCCTCTGAAGCTAAGACACTGAAAGTACGAGGATGGTACTTCTTGAACCTCTCAAGTCTATGCTACTCTTCCTCAGATGCAATTTCCCTAACCTCGGTCTAAACCGGAACAACGGGCTGCACTGGCATAACCTTTGGGACCTGATCGACTTGGACCCGCTGCTATGGAGTACGGGCCGAGGGAGTCTAACCTCCTCCCCCAGCTTGAGATATCGCTGGTGCAAGTGGGAACAACCTCGCCTGAGCTAGATTACCAAACATTCTCAAAACTATGCAAGGGTCTCTTGAAGTGCAGGGGTGGACACTGGCGCCTCAGATGCCTTCCCCCAACTAGAGTGTCACGAACCAAACCGTAGGGCCGCGACGAGCACCCGATGCTTAACTCAATCGAGTACCAACATAACATATCATTCTCATCATACTATCATGGGTAAATGAACCAGAAAGGCCGTCATGAGATAACTAGAAGAAACCATAAGAGAATACTAGACATATGACAACCCAACATGATATAGAAATTTATACATGTGACATACGAGCCTATAAGGCCGACAAAATCATTTGTATACTCAATACATAGGCCTATAAATCCATACAAGTATCCATATACATGTCATCTATCTACAAGTCTTAAGAGTACATAAATATCATAAAGGTCGGGACAGGGCCCCGTCATACCAATTAATACATATTCAAATCATACTGACCAAATAGGCAATCCCGGAGTAAGTGGAGTGCACAAACACCTTCTGCTGAGCTGATAGCCTACTAGGAGAACTCTCAACCTGTCTATCAGGACCTGCGGGCATGAAACGCAGCATCCCCAGGCAAAAGAGACATTAGTACAAATAAAGTACCGAGTATGTAAGGCATGAAAGAAACACGGAGTAAGGAACTCAACCTATAAGTCTGAATAGCTCTGTGAATCATGAAAATATTTATAATGTCATGCATATGCGTATAAATTCCATACCATGCATAAGTATATGCGTACATAACATCATCAAGCCTCTGAGGGCATCCCATCATATCATCTCAGCCACTGTGGGCGAAATCTTCAACATATACCAGTTGATCAGGTGGTGGTGTGTATATAATGCCGTAACCTTTTCCCATATCCTATATACATAAACTATATGTGTATATAATGCCATCTGGTCATGGGTCAATGTACATGTATAAATAAATGAAATACATAAGAAATACGTTAATAAGATCAATATACCTTTCGGATAAATTTTATCAACTACGTATTTTTATGAGACCCATGAACAGAAGATACAATAATAATTCACATGGAAAATCAAGAACGTAGGTATCTCTAATACTTCTATGAATAGAGTCATTTATGAAAGTTGTGCATTTGTTCGTTTCGTTTGTATCGTACAAATCATGCCAAAAGGAAAGATGGGATAGATAGCCTTAACATACATTATCACTATATTTTCAATCACCAAGTTGAACTCTCCTGTTCATACCTTAATCTACAACAACAATAATAATACTATCATTAAGTTACGAAAGGTACAACTATCGCACAACGAACGACAAGCTTCTTTTGTATTAAAATGAGCAACATCTCCCCTATAATCCTTACTTCCTTCAAATTCAAGATAACACCAAATACAAAAATATCAACATCTATATATTATTTTCCAACCTTATATACACCACAAAATACTACAAAACAGCCCAACACACCCCAATCTCTTCATACACAAAACGACCACCGTAGTAGTGTCAAACGGCCCGAAAAAATATTACGACGAACAACCAGCCCACCACCCTGAATTTATGTGGTGTTTCTCCAAAACCTTACTCCCCCAAAACTCCACAAAATAGTAGTAAAACATGCAGCCCAACAACAGCACAAAATAATCCACAAAATAGTCTGCTACAAGTAAATAACTTGAACTCACGGCTTCCGATCACCGTCCCATGAGTTCTAACTATTAGGAAACAAATTTATCAACCTTCCTTGATATTTAAACACTTAAATACAGAAAATACACATTTTCATAACTATAAATTACATTACAAAACTCAAACTACAAAGAAAAAGAGAGGCGATATAGCGATACTTACATCGTAGGGAGCGTTTTAATGTTATCGCTTCTTGATTCCATGTCCGGGACAATAATCTTGTTTTGAAGCTCTTGCAGAGAGCTTAAGAGTAAAGTTAGGGATCTTATTTGATTGTGTGTTCTGGAAAATTGAAGAAAGAAACGAGATAAGGATATAAATATCCATTTTGTTTGAAAAGTCAAAAGGTGCTACTTGGCACCCTATCATTGGTCATTCTTCCAATGCTTATAACGTTTTATCCGGGTGTCGTATGAAAAAAAGGTTAAGAGCGTTGGAAATTACATTCCAAGACCTTCAATTTGGTATATAATATGTCTCCAAAAGACCTCATATAGCACACGAAATTTATTTCTCAAAAAGCTCTATTACAAGGCAAATCCTTAGTCGCTTTTTTCGCAACTTTAATCCGATTTTTCCCAAACTTCATATTTTCTATCCAAACATAATATATAGCCATATTATGACTTTAAAATATTTTAAATCATGATTAAAAAGTCTTATATTCATTTCGTCACCTTGGGACGCAAAAGGTGTAATAATCTTTCCCCTTTAGAAACATTCGTCCACGAATGTTAAACTCCCAGAAATCTATAGAAATTTTGGCAGTCTCCTCTGTAACATTACTACTACCAACCTGTCACACAAGAAACCCAACAATACAAAACCACATAGGGCCACAATCATCAATAACACAAATGGCCTCATACGACTAATAACAATAACTAACATAAGAATCAAGTATCATATATGTACCTAAAGGCTGTGATGTCTCAGTCTGATCCTCCTCCAGAAGTGGAAACAAGAGAGGATACCTAGTCTTCATTTCTTCTTCAGCTTCCCGAGTCATCTCCTCCATATCATTGTTAATCCAAAGTACTTTAACCGAAGCTACATCCCTAGTTCTTAATATCTGAACTTGTCTATCTAGTATAGCAATGGAAGCTTCCTCATATGATAGATGCTCTGTAACCTGAACATCGTCGACCGGAATGAATTTAGAGGGATATACAATACACTTACTGTAACGATCCGGTCGGTCATTTTGAGTATTACAACCTCGTTTCCTCCATTTCTACTTCTTTATGTGTTATTTAGCTGTATTGTGTTGTATCGGGTTGGTTGGTTTGGGTCTGGGGTGGTTTCAGAGTGGAATGAGACACTTAGTCTATAAAGTAGAAGCTTAAGTTGGAAAAGTCAACCGGATGTTGACCTATATGTAAACGATCTCGGAATTTAATTCTGACGGTTCCATTAGCTTTATAGGTGATTTTTGACCTAGGAGTGCGTCCGAAATGTGATTTGGTGGTTTGTAGTAGAATTAGGCTTGAATTGGCGAAAGTTGAAAATTTGGTAATTTTGGTTGGCAGTGGAAAATTCGATATAGGGGTCGGAATGGAATTCCAAAATTTGGAGTAGGTTCGTAGGATAATTTTTGACGTGTGTGCAAAATTTGAGGTCATTCGGATGTTGTTTGGTTGGTTTCGGCATCGGTTGTCAAATTTGGAAGTTTAGAAGTTCTTAGGCTTGAATCCGAGGATAATTTGTTGATTTGATGTTGTTTGATGTGATTCGAGAGATCGATTGAGTTTGCATGGTATTTTAGGACTTGATGGTACCTTTGGTTGAGGTTCCGGAGGCCTCCGGTGTGTTTCGGGGTGAGTTTTGATCGAGTCCGGGCATTTCCGGAACTCAGGTATGGTTCTGGTGCTTTGAATTTCGTGGACCTCAGCAGAATTTCACGGACCGCATAATTTTGCCGCGGCCGCACTACGGGGAAAAGTTCTGCAGATCCGCTGGTCCGACTTCGGAAGCCTATATCTTTATATCTACAAGGCATTTTGAGATGATTCGAAAATGAAAATTGTAGCCCTTTGTTTCTAGTTTCCAAAAGGCACATAAGTCATCATTTGGACATCTGTAGAGAAAGATATGGACAAAATACTAAAGCTTGGCAGTGCAGCCACCAAAAAGTGTGTCCGCACTATTGTTTCGCGACCGTAGAACCTGGGAGGCGTGGCCGCGCTTGGAATTTCGCTGACCGCATAGTGGGAGTTCAGAGGGTGCACTATATAAACGGGGTTTAGGGAATTATTTCATATTTTGGACCTAGGGAGCTCGGTTTGTGGCTATTGTTCGTGGGTTTTTCATGAAATTCATCGGGGTAAGTGATTCTAACTTGCATTTGGTCAATATACATGAATATATCAATGATTTCATCATTTGATTAGTACTTTGAGGTGGAAATTTGGGGAAAATTGTAGAAACTTTATAAAATAAATATTTGGAATTTGAATGTCGATTCGAAGTCGGATTTGAGTGAAACTAGTATGGTTGGACTCGTGTGTGAATGGGTGTTCATAATTTGTGACTTTTACCCGATTCTGAGTCGTGGGCCCGGGGTCCGGATTTTGGCCAATTTCGGGTTTTGGCCTAATTTTGTAGTTTTGCTTATGGAATTCATTCCATTAGCATATATTGATGGTACTGTACTGATTGTGAATAGATTCGGAGCATTTGGAGGCTGAGTCGAGAGGCAAGAGCATCGCGGAGTAGGGACTTGATCGGTTTGAGGTAAGTAACGATTGTAAATCTAGTCCCGAGGGTATGAAACCCCAGATTTCGTATCATTCTACTATTTTAAGGTGACGCACATGGTAGGTGACGGGCGTGTGGGCGTGCACTGTTTGGGATTGTGACTTGGCCCGTCTCGTAGCAACTGTAAAGTTGCATAGTTTGCTGAAACTATGTGATACTTATATGTTTTAGAAAGAGTTTCTGTAAATTAGGCTGAATGCCATATTTTCGGCCTTGTGCCAGTGCTGTTTGGACCCTTAGGGGCCTTTTCTTACTATCCTCTCACTGTTTCGATTGAAAATCTATACTCAGTCAAAGTTATATATGTTTACTACATAACTCAGTATATATTTTGATGCATATAAATGTTATTTTGGGCTGATTATCCTGTTTTTACTGAAATGCCCGAGTGGCTTGAGAGGTTTATGATTGAGTGAGGCCGAGGTACTGATTTGTGAAGATATTTATGGGATCAGACTGTGCGCCACAACATGTATGATATAGGCCGAGGGCCTGAGTGATTTATGCCATGATTTGTCTTGATATAGCACTTGGGCTGAAGGAGCTCCTCCGGAGTCTGTACAACTCCCCCATTGAGCGTAGGTACCTACTGAGTGCGAGTGCCGAGTGCTGAGTGACAGGGAGGCATGAGTGATTGTAAAGTATGCCCGAGTGGCAAGAGTGATTGTGAGGTATGCCCGGGAGGCATGAGTGACTGCGAGGTTTGCCCGAGGGGCTATATATGAGTGATGTTTTGCCCGAGGGATTGTTTATGATTTCATCATTTTGCTCATCTTTGCATTGAGCGTCTATTTGAAACTATTGAAAAATATCTTTAAATGATTTTTACTGTAATTGGGTTTTAAACGAGATGATTTGATTCAAACACTGATTTTTAAAGCATGTTGTTTTTTACTGAGATTTCATGATATGAACTTTATATGCTTTATTGCTCGTCACTACTGCTCAGTCTTTATTTATTGTTGTTACTTACTGAGTTGACATACTCATGTTACTCCCTGCTCCTTGTGTGTAGATCCAGGTGTAGCTGGACATGATAGCGACTGTTGACTATTCCGGTTGCAGATTTTCTCGGGGATAGCAAGGTGGTTGTCTGGCGATCGCAGCCCTGCTCTTCTCCCTCTTATCTTCCTTTAGTTGTATTTATCTATTTTCCATACTATGTTAGTCTTGATATTGTCAGACAAATTATAGTAGATGCTTATGACTAGTGACACCCCGATGTCGGGCTTTTCTTTTTCCGCACTTTTGTTTTTATTTGAACTCCTTTACGAAGGTTTTATGTTAAATAGCCTTGAAATTATCTTTGAAATGAAAATATCGATTTGTTTTGGAAATGAGTCGGCTTTCCTAGTTCCACGATAGGCGCCATCACGACAGGTGAGATTTTGGGTCGTGACAAGTTGGTATCAGATCCTAGGTTACATAGGTCTCATGAGTCATGGGCGGGTTAGCAGAGTCTTGTGGATCGGTACAGAGACGTCCGTAGTTATCTTCGAAAGGCTGCAAAACCCTTAGGAAAATTTCACTTTCTTGTATTCTATCATGCGGAATTGATTCAGCTTGAAACATAACTCTTTGAATTCCTTCCACACATTTCGTATGCGCATATGAGCGCTCGATATCAGTTGTGCATCGCCGGCTTGTGATTTTATGAACGAGGTTCGAGATGTGTATTATGTGTTTTAGTGATGGGCCAGTCTGTAGGACTTGAGGCAAGGTTTAGACCGCAGCTTTGGCTCGGTAGCTTCAGTTGTAACCTTTACATTTGGACTCATATGTCCGATAATGCCCCTACGAGTGGAATTTGTGACTCGATGAGCGGTGGAATGGATTTGTGATGAGTATGATGTACCTGCGGGATGTGTTAAGACGATTTGAATGTGACGAGAAGTGTTTCCTTGAAATATAAAGGAAGGCCATTGGGCGCTTGATTTTCGTTTTGATGTGACGTACGGTCTCGAGTGTGAATGCTTTGAAGGATCTTTCACGTTGTTAAATTTTGGGATAAATTAAATTCTCATGTCTTGTCAATGAGTTTGGACTTAAGAAGAGTAAGTGATTGTGTAGTAATTATGGTTGCGAATGGGTATTTCTGATGTTGATGGCTCGAGAAAGATGATCTTCGAAGAGACTTAGAGTCCGTAATATTTTATTGGTTCAGGTGCGACAAAGATGCATTTTGATTTGATGAGGTAGTTGGGTAGCAACGTATGAGGGAAGACATGCCGGAAAGTGTTTCGCGGTGGTTGAAGTACTAGCAGGTCAAGTAGGAGAAGTAGAGGTTGAGAAGTTTCTTAAAGGAGATGATTTAACCGAAGTAAGAGTGGCAGATTGGCATATAAATTAAATGGTAGGGTAGTCGTGCACCTTGAGAAAGTGTATAACGGTTTGGAATCGTGATAGAATATGATTTGTCCTATAGACTTTATTTGGAATGATGGTTATTGTACGAAGAAAGATTGAATATGGTAGAAAGGAGTTTGTTTGAAATGAAGGGGGATATAAAGATCTGATTATCATTTCAGGCGCAATATGACTTGAGTTCGAACGTATTGTTGAAATTTCAGTTGATGTCAATGGGGAAAGTGTAGACTTATACAAATGGTGGGCGAGCATGAGCTCAGGAGAATTTACTAATTACGTAGTTGTTGCACCCAGTGCAGCATCGTTGGAAGATGTCGGTAAGGAATTCCACAGGTAGGTTATCTCCTATGAGCAGTTAGCAGTGGTGTGATGTTGATGAAGCTTTTACGAGGAATACTACTTGCTACCCGGTTAGAGATCGAGTGCGTGACTGTGGCTGGTGATTCAGAATGTTCATGAAAATCTTAACAAAAGACTTCGAGAAGTCTGGCGGATTAACGGTACAAGATCTTGGTAATTAAGAAGGAGAAATCCTTGCGGGTTCTAATTTTATATAATTGTAGCTTAAAGGTAAGTGGGGGAGGTGCTAAATTTTAGTCTTGGTACGAGGCATACTTGTGGATTAGTTATGACTTGCAGAGGTTGAGATCGAGGATGACTCGAGTAAAGAAATTCCTAAATACAGGTTATATTTCACTTTATGAGTATATGACAATCATGGGAGGATCGAGTTGTTATTGTTGGATGTAGTACGCACGAAGTATAAATTTGATTGGTGATGTTAAGGCATGGTTACTTCTTTAAGTGTGGTCAAGCTAAGGGAGCACGTGTCTTTCGACTCGTTCAGGTAGTGCAATTTAGATTTGAGCAGAGTGGAGGACTCTCTAGAAGGTTCTAATGGATTCAAGATTTATATATAGCAATTCAGAATTTCTCCAAACTTGTGTATGGATAAAATCTGAGATTTGCATTTGATCGTGCCTGAACTTACGGAAATTCTGTATGACTATGGATTCTACATTTTTGTATAAGGAAGGTAAGAAGAAAAATTTTAAATTCACATAAGGTATTTTCAGAGTGAGTGTTATAGTTGTGGTATTTATGGAGGTGCTTAAGAAGAATACAGTTGCTTAAGGGTCGTAGGGCGTTGTGGTTCTATGCTAAGGTTTGTAGGGTGAGTTGTGGCTAAAGAGTGTGGCGATTTAGCAAGGAGAAGTATCAATCTGAAGATAAATTCGGAAGGGACTCAGGGAAATAGGACAGCTTGGTAGTAGGTTGGATCAGTAGGGTAATAAACATGATCGATTCTTTTGGGTACTTATGATGTGAGGGTTTTCTACAGGTGCTTTATGGCAGTACTCTTGGATTTGGCGACCTGCGTGGCTGGGTTGAGTTAGAGAGATTCGGTTCTAATAGCTTGGTGGTGTGCAAATGGGTTTCGAAGAGTTCTTAATAGTTTTTACCAGGGTTCGAGGAGTATATTTCCTGTCGGCGTAAGGAAAATGTTGCATATTGGGATTTTCTCCTGGAGGAGATCAAATGGAAGGATTTGATTGATCGGGTATGTATTCTACTTGTGACTCAGAGTGAATATGAGATTTTTGTACTCTTCACAGGATGTCATGGTAGATGCAGTGTATTGTGTGGGATTGAGATTTGCATGTGCAAGGTCACAGTTCAGTTTTGAAGGGAAGGACATAAATTCGTAGGCAGCATGGATGATTTCAGATGACTAGGTAAATGATTTTTCTAATCGGTATGGCCTAATGAGAGTATACATTTCAGAAGGGGTAATGTATTTTGATTCATGGATACTTCATTGATATTGCGGCACTCCCCTGGTTGATCGACTGTTGATATTCAAATTTTGCTAAATGGCACGGGAGAAGTTTAGAAGTATTCCTCGTGGGATGATCGTATATGAGAGATGTGTTAGACATTCGGCAGTGGAGTTAGGATCAGATATGGTGATTCGTGTGTGATATGGATTTGGAGACTAGGACTTCTCAGGAGAATATTGTTTCATGGTTTTGGACTGTGAAGTCATGGCCGAAGTTAGCCAGATGATGGTATGTGTTATGATTCAGTCATTCTTGACTTTCGGAGGATTATTTATCTATTTGTGGGTAACCAGAGTTGATTTGAGGTCCAATGATAGGCCAATTAGGATGTGTATTCTACACCGAGTCTGACTGGTTGGCTCCATACTGCTATTATTGAGTGATGTGCCATTCGGTTGATGTTCAACATATTCGTGGTCTGAAATGACCTATGAGTTACTCTTCTATGCTACAAGAAATTGTGTTTCATTGGTTATATGCATACATGGTGCGGTCCTATTGGGGGCCTTATGGCAAAATTTGAGTGATATGAGTATTTGGGTATTGCATGATCGATTGCGTATTGATTATGTTCTTTCAGGTTTTGTGTGGCATTTTTTTCATTTGCATCTCCGTCATTATTGATTTTGAGCAGGGTGGCTCGAGGTATATAATATGGACCAGCTTTTGGATGGGGTCACGTATTGCAGCGGAGTTATGTTAAGGTATGAACCTTGCGATTAGAATCGTGTGATGGTTCTTCGGTGTGTGATGGATTTTCAACATTTTTTTGTGGCGGTACTTGTTAATCTGGCAGGGCAGTTCTCTCATTTGAGACATTTTCCATGACTGAATGCTATCCCATGTTGCGTAATGGTGCACAGATGGCACGGTTTGTGGCCTTGAGTTATATTAGTATGGCATGTCTATGTGATAGTTGTGTTTAGTAATATAAGGTCATTGGACCCAGAATGGGTACTGCCAGGTTTGATTACAGTATATTTGGGAATATGACATTGAAAGTCGACTAAGAAAGGGATTATGGTTCTAGTTGGGACGAGAGAGCTCCATGACGTGTTGATCTGATGAGAGATTATGAGATTCTGCGTGTTTCTTTTATTATCGACAATGTACGAAGTTTTTGGGGTGATGTTTGGTTTGATATGGGGTTTAATACTAGTACTTGGTTGGTTTTGGAGTAGTTACTGTGACCAGGAATGGTACCACGAGCATGCGAGTTGTGTAAAATATTAGTTGATTATATCTGTGGTTATAGTTATGGCTCGATGCAGCTCGTTTAGACTTATACAATATGTAGATGTGAGATTCGGGTCTTGAACGGAATTATGGATGTTAGAAATTTGGCTCCAAGGTTTTTGGGCTAAGGTTAAATTAATAATTTTCAGTTATGTTGTGTGGTCAGGCCTATATAGAATAGGGTGACGTGAGATCACCCCCGGGTACGTGCATGGTAAGACGGGATAGTGATTTGATGGCCTGGAAACAACTCCTGCCACGTTCGAAGACGAACGTATGTTTAAGTAGTGGAGAATGTAACGACTCGACCGGTCGTTTTGAGTATTACAACCTTGTTTCCCCCATTTCTGCTTCTTTATGTGTTATTTAGCTGTCTTGTGTTGTATCGGGTTGTTGGTTCGGGTCCGGAGTAGTTTCAGAGTGGAATGAGACACTTAATCTCTAAAGTAGAAGCTTAAGTTGGAATAGTCAACCGGATGTTGACCTATGTGTAAACGATCTCGGAATTTAATTCTGTCGGTTCCATTAGCTTCGTAGGTGATTTTGGACTTAGGAGTGCGTCCAGAATGTGATTTGGAGCTCCGTAGTAGAATTAGGCTTGAATTAGCGAAAGTTGAAAATTTGGCGATTTTGGTCGGCAGTGGAAAATTTGATATCGGGGTCGGAATGGAATTCCGGAAGTTGGAGTAGGTTCGTAGTATCATTTGTGACGTGTGTGCAAAATTTGAGGTCATTCAGACATGGTTTGGTTAGTTTCGGCATCGGTTGTCGAATTTGGAAGTTTAGAAGTTCTTAGGCTTGAATCCGAGGGTAATTTGGTGATTTGATGTTGTTTGATGTGATTTGAGAGCTCGATCGAATTTGCATGGTATTTTAGGACTTGATAGTACCTTTGGTTGAGGTTCTGGAGGCCTCGGGTGTGTTTCGGGGTGAATTTTGAGAGAGTCCGGGCATTTTCGAAACTCAGGTATGGTTCTGGTGCTTTGAATTTTGCGGACTTCAGCAGAATTTCGCGGATCTCAGCAGAATTTCGCGGACCTCCATAGAATTTTGCGGACCGCATTATTTTGTCGCGGCCGCACTCCGGGGAAAAGTTCTGCATATCCTCTGGTCCGAGTTTGGAAGACTATCTTTGGCTCTACAAGGAATTGTGAGATGATTCAAAAACAAAAATTGTTGCCCTTGGTGTCTAGTTTCTAGAAACGTAAAGAAGTCATCATTTGGACGTCTATAGCGAAAATTATGGCCAAAATACTAAAGCCTAGCAGTGCAGCCACCAAAATGTGCAGTCGCACCATTCTTTTCGCGATCGCAGGACTTGGGATGCGCGGCCGCGCATGGAATTACGAGAACCGAATAGTGGGAGTTTAGACGGTGCACTATATAAATGGGGTTTTGGGCATTATTTCACATTTTGGACCTTGCGAGCTCGGTTTGTGACGATGTTTCGTGGGTTTTTTAAGAAATTCATCGGGGTAAGTGATTCTAACTCAAATTTGGTCAATATACATGAATATATTAATGATTTCATCATCTGATTAGTACTTTGAGGTGAAAATTTGGGAAGTATTGTAGAAATTTTATAAAATGAATTTTTGAGATTTGAATGTCGATTCGCAGTCGGTTTTGAGTGAAACTAGTATGGTTGGACTCGTGAGTGAATGGGTGGTCGTAAATTATGACTTTTACCCGATTTTGAGTCGTGGGCCTGGGGTCCGGGTTTTGGCCTAATTTTGTAGTTTTTCTTGTGGAATTTATTCTATTAGCATATATTGATGGTATTGTACTGATTGTGAATAGATTCGGAGCATTTGGAGGCCGAGTCGAGAGGCAAGAGCATCGCAGAGTAGGGACTTGATCGGTTTGAGGTAAGTAACGATTGTAAATCTAGTCCCGAGGGTATGAAACCCCGGATTTCGTATCATTCTACTATTTTAAGGTGACGCACATGGTAGGTGACGGGCGTGTGGGCGTGCACTGTTTGGGATTGTGACTTGGTCCGTCCTGTAGCAACTGTAAAGTTGCATATTTTGTTGAAACTATACGATACTTATATGTTTTAGAAAGAGTTTCTGTAAATTGGGTTGTATACCATGTTTTGGGCCTTGTGCCAGTGCTGTTTGGACCCTTAGGGGCCTTTTCTTACTATCTTCTCACTGTTTTCGATTGAAAATCTATACTCAGTCATGGTTACACATGTTTACTTCATAACTCAGTTTTATTACTCTATTTGATGCATATAAATGTTATTTTGGGCTGAATACCCTGTTTTTACTGAAATGCTTGAGTGGCTTGAGAGGTTTATGACTGAATGAAGCCGAGGACCTGATTTGTGAGGATATTTATGGGATCGGTCGGCGCGCCACAACATGTTTGATATAGGCCGAGGGCCTGAGTGATTTATGCCATGATTTGGCTTGATATAGCGCTTGGGCTGAAGGAGCCCCTTCAGAGTCTGTACACCCCCCCCAGTGAGTGCAGGTACCTACTGAGTGCGAGTGCTAAGTGTTGAGTGACTGGGAGGCATGAGTGATTGTGAGGTATGCCTGAGTGGCATGAGTAATTGTGAGGTATGCCCGAGAGGCATGAGTGACTGTGAGGTTTGCCCGAGGGGCTGTATATGAGTGATGTTTTGCCCGAGGGGCTGTTTATGATTTCATCATTTTGCTCACCTTTGCATTGTGCTTGTGTTTGAAACTGTTGAAAAATATCTTTAAATGATTTTTACTGGAACTGGGTTTTAAACGAGATGATTTGATTCAAACACTGATTTTTAAAGCATGTTGTATTTTACTGAGATTTCATGATATGAACTTTATATGCTTTATTGCTCATCACTACTACTCAGTCTTTATTTATTGTTGTTACTTACTGAGGTGGCGTACTCACGTTACTCCCTGCACCTTGTGTGCAGATCCAGGTGTAGCTGGACATGATAGCGGCTGTTAACTATTCCGGTTGCAAATTTTCTCGGGGATAGCAAGATGGCTGCCTGGTGATCGCAGCCCTGCTCTTCTCCCTCTTATCTTCCTTTAGTTGTATTTAGCTATTTTCCAGACTATGTTAGTCTTGATATTGTCAGACAAATTGTAGTAGATGCTCATGACTAGTGACACCCCGATGACGTGCTTTTTTTCCCGCACTTTTGTTTTGATTTGAACTCCTTTATGAAGGTTTTATGTTAAATACTTGAAATTATCTTTGAAATAAAAATATTGGTTTGTTTTGGAAATGAGTCGGCTTGCCTAGTTCCACGATACGCGCCATTATGATTGGTGAGATTTTGGGTCATGACACCTACGGAGCATAGACACATGAAATACTGGATGTACATACTCCAATTTGGAAGGCAACTCTAACTCATATGCTACTTAGCCTACTCTGCGTATAATCTTATAAGGTCCAATGTACCGAGGCTAAGCTTTCTTTTCTTACCGGATCTCATAACGCCTTTCATCGGTGATACCTTTAGGAATACCCAGTCATCTACCTGAAACTCCAAGTCTCGTTATCGATTATCTGCATAGGACTTTTGACGACTCTGAGCTGCTAATAGCCTTTTCCGTCTAAGTAGTCATGACAGACAGAAAATGGGCTGCTTTTGTAAGTCTATCGACAATAACCCATATAGCATCGAACTTACATTGGGTACGAGGTTAGCCTATGATGAAATCCATATTAATCACTTCCCATTTCCAAGTTGGAATATCTATAGCCTGTAATAATCCACATGGTTTCTGATGCTCAATCTTAACCTGCTGACAATTTAGGCACTGAGAAACAAACTCTGCTATATCCTTCTTCATTTCGCCCTACTAGTATATTCCCCTGATATCATGATACATCTTCGTTACTCCTGGATAAATAGAATAACGAGAATAGTGATCTTCTCCAACCTGCTGGCGCAACCCTGCCACATTAGAACACATAATCGACCTCGATATTTGAGGACTCCATCTCCTGTAATCTGAAATGGTGTATTCTCCTTTTGAAGGGATGTATCTATGTTATGAGCTAGCACAGGATCCTTATACTGGTGTTCCTTCACTTCAGTTACTAAAGAGGATGTTGTCGTGTCCTGAATAGTAACTCATATGCAGTAATCGAACTCTAATACCATAGTCCAGTAATCAAGCTCCAATACTAGCTAGATGATGAATCTCATGGGCTATCCCACACTTCTCTGGCTGTAAATATGACAGGCTACCCATAGATATACGACTGAGGGCGTCGTCTACTACATTCGCCTTCTCCGGATGGTATAAAATATCAATGTCATAGTCTTTCAGTAGCTCCCCATCTCCTTTGGCATAAATTCAATTCCTTTTGATTGAAGATATATTGAAGGCACTTATGATCCGTATAGATATCAACATGAATGTCATTCAAATAGTGCCTCCACATATTTAGTACATGAATCACCATGGCTAACTCTAAATCGTGGGTCGGATAATTCTTCTCGTGTTTTCTTAATTGTCTTTAAACATAAGCAATTACTTTTCATGGTCGTTCTTTCACTTGTTGCATGAATACATGGCTTATCTCATTGCCCACAAATACTAGAGTTTCCTGTAACTCATATGATCTCAAATATCATCTTTTGATTTTTTTTCTTCCCGTTCATTAGCCACGATAGGTGCCACTTTCTTATGGAGTGCATACAATGTTGTTGTGAGACTGTTGTTACAAGACCATTTCTTCCTTATGTCACTATGCTTAAGTTGAAGCCTTCTTCTTTATTCCCTCAGCTAGTCTTTCTTTGTAGTACTTAAGAGAGACCTTTTGACCATTTTAAATCTCCGAGCTTATTACATCATATACCCGAAAGAATTTTCGATGTTCTTACTCACCTATAATTATCCTTAATTACTCACCTCCGCGGCCTTGTGCTCGTAAGGTTGATTCTGAACTGAAATTTTTGACTGTCTTCTTAGTGGCACCATTTTTTTTAATTTTAGTAACACTTATATGGTACCTTTAACAACCCCAACTCCTATCTGAATATTTCTCAAGGATTACGAGGTCATCATATTTGCGAGACTGAATTCCCTATGTTGGGTTTCACTATGTTTATCTTGCACAACCTGCTGATTTGTCTGTATCCTCTTGTTTAGCCATGGCTAGGCTCTTCCTGAATCAACTACTAACTACACGTTAGTCCATTATCATATCTATATTATGCGAAATCTCTCGTGGGTTATATCCTTTGTCTTAACTTACCCCGCACACTGGCTCTTTATATATCCAGTGTTCATTTGCACTTATTTATCAATAACATCTAGTGATGAAACCCTTTCTGCCTCTCCCCGTCGTCATGCTTACATAATATTCTGGAGTCGTATCATATCCGTAGGATCTGAATAAATACAATGACATTCCTTTCGCCTTTCTACCACATTCTTCCTTTTCTATTCCATAATTACCTTAACCACAAAACTTCGTATTAATACCATATCACACCATCTTCCCCCATTTAGTACTAACATTTATTTCTATGAATATTTACCTATAAATATTTCACCTCTTCATATTTGGCATCTTTTCACATCTTCACGGACTCTTACTTGCCTTGCGGTAACCATCTGTACCTGGGATAATTTAATTTTTTACACATAAAGGTGACACTTAGTGTAACTGGCACACTTAGTCCCTTAATATTAACTCTACTCACATCGCTTGTTTTAGGGCAACGTCTTCCTGAACGACCTTTAAAAGTTATTCTTTTGTTGTCCATTCAATTATCACCTTGAACGCGATCTTTGAAATTCTCACGATGTCAACTATTATCAAATCCTTCGGTCCCGAATTCATGTTCAATTTATATTATTCACTAGCCCATACTAACTTCTATTACTCTGGGGGTCTAACTTTTCCTTTTGGTAATCACGTATGAGTCACCAACTCATTTCTCGAAATGGGGACATGACTTTATGGCTTATACTCTTTTATTGTCTCAAGGCCTGTAAGTTTTTGTCTTTTCCTTCACTTGACTATAGAATATGTAGTCCTATCATATTTTGATTTACCGTTATCATCCATTTATCACATCTTACTCATAATGCTTCATTTACTTTCTTCTTATTCTCCTGCTAATATTTCTGTCTATCACCTTATCATGAAAACTTTTTTAAAATAGTTTTTCACTTTTATCCCCCTTGATTCAACTCACTGGCTTTTCGGGTCGCCTAACACTCTCTCTTTACTAGGGACGGGAGCCATACAAAGGTAAATATTTATCCCTTCTAGGATTCCAATGCCAATCTTTTGAAATTTTTGAACATTCTAGTATTCATATATGATTGTACTATTCTAGAGTGCACCATCTGGGTATCTCACAAGGAGAACCATTACCGCGTTTGCAATATCCCTCGGAAATGTGAGCTAATGATAACAATCCATCCACAATTTTGGGTTACTCTAACCCCAGCTGGATGCTGATATCCCATCCTTCTCTTAAATTATATCTGTTAGCTCCCACATGGCATAACTGAAATGAGTGTTGTCATGTGAATATATCTTTGTTATTGTTGAAAGTAACTCAGAATGCTTATATTTCTCTGCCTGAATTGTAAATACAAATAATCTTCACTAACTAGGTACCTCGTATCCTTCTTCACCTAGCTTCTTTTACTTGTTGAAACTTGTATCTACCTTCTGATTCTCTCAATGCTTTTTACCATAGGGGTAGATAGATATTCACGCCTTAGGGCTCCTTATCAAGAGGCTCACACGTCGTAGTACACGCATATCTACTGAAGGCCTTACATTTACTCATCATAAGCCTGATGCAAAATCGAGTTCCTCTGACTCAACTCTTCCACAACCACATTCAATCTCTCACCAATTGTCTTTCTAGATATAGATGTCGTTGTATAACGAATAAAATAGAATTTAGGAATTTGAATTTCTTACAACTGAGATCTACCACACGATCTAGAGTAAGAAGATAGAGTGACAGTCTTAAATTCCCTGTAGCCTCCTGCTTATAAGTATGGTGCACAACACACCCATAAACAAGACTCTACTAGACATGGCTTGTAGACTCTCTAGGATAGAACTGCTCTGATACCACTTTTGCCACGACCCAAACCGTAGGGCTGCGACGAGCACCTGATGCCTAACTCAACCGAGTACCAACGTAACATATCGTTCTTATCATGTTATCATGGGTAAATGAACCAGAAAGGCCGTCATGAGATAACTAGAAGAAAACATAAGAGAATACTAGACATATGACGACCCAACATAATATAGAAATTTATACATGTGACATACGAGCCTATAAGGCCGACATAATCATTTGTATACTCAATACATAGGCCTATAAATCCATACAAGTATCCATATACATGGCATCTGTCTACAAGCCCTAAGAGTACATAAATGTCATAAAGGTCGGGAGAGGGCCCTATCATACCAATTAATACATATTCAAATCATACTGACCAAATAGGCAATCCCGGAGCAAGTGGAGTGCACAAACACCTTCTGCTGAGCTGATAGCCTACTAGGAGAACTCTCAACCTGTCTATCAGGACCTGCGGGCATGAAACGCAGCATCCCCAGGCAAAAGAGACATTAGTACAAATAAAGTACCAAGTATGTAAGGCATGAAAGAAACACGGAGTAAGGAACTCAACCTATAAGTCTGAATAGCTCTGTGAATCATGAAAATATTTATAATGTCATGCATATGCGTATAAATGCCATACCATGCATAAGTATATGCGTACATAACATCATCAAGCCTCTGAGGGCATCCCATCATATCATCTCAGCCACTGTGGGCGAAATCATCAACGTATACCAGCTGATCAGGTGGTGGTGCGTATATAACGCCGTAACCTTTTCCCATATCCCATATACATATGATATATGCGTGTATAACGTCAGCTGGTCATGGGTCAATGTACATGTATAAATGAATGAAAATCCTTAGTCGGTTTCCGCAATTTTAATCCGATTTTTCCCAAACTTCATATTTTCTATCCAAACATCATATATATCCATATTATGACATTAAATCATTTAAATCATGATTAACAAGTCTCATATTTATTTCGTCACCTTGGGACATACAGGGTGTAACCTACTGGTGGCTCCTCTATCGCATCTCGTTGCAGGTGCTCTAGCTGCACCACGTGCCCCTCATCGGCCTCTTCCCCAGCATCTCGCGACTCTAGTAGGGGGCTACAGGTGCCTGATCTATCACGCCTCAAACTCGAGGAGCGCGACCGGCGCTCAACTGAGTGAACCCAGTCGAGCAAGCCTATGTTACATCAACCTCTCATCATAACTCATGCTTGATTTATCAAAACATAATTAAATCATGACTTTCATATTTGAATGCATTTGGCTCAATGGCCCGAATTTGTTTTTTCTTTTCTTTTCTTTTTCTCTCGTGATGGGTACATAACTTCATGAATATTTGTGAACATAATTACATGACGAAACTCAAAAACTTAAGCATATGACCCACAATGTACATGGAGCTTCTATGACAGTAGATACCTAAGTACATAAAACCAACTAGACTCAAATTCCCACTGAAATTGTAGTGGGCTCACCATAATCTGCTGCCCAGAAGATTCTTTTCAAAGATCCATTTCATCCTGTAGAAGTAAACCTGCATCCATTAAAAGATGCAGCGCCCCAAGCAAAAGGGACGTTAGTACTGTCGAATAACACTAGTATGTATAGCTAAAAAATCCTCTTTCAAAATAGAATGCCAATATGATCTATACGTGGAACACATAATATATATTAATTGAAACAACATGCACGAACAAGGCCAATGAAAATGGCGCGTAATGTCTGCGTTAATAATGCGTCTCACTAGACCGTCCATATCCATCTCTTATCTTACACCTATACATTTCATAGACCGTTCATAGGATTCCATAGACAATACGCCTATGCGTCTCATGGACCGTTCATAGGATTCACATATATCATACAATACACCTGTGCATTTCATAGACTGTTCACAGTGTTTACTTACACAATACACCTGTGCGTTTCATAGACCGTTCAAAGTACCATCTATACAGTATACCTGTGCATTTCATAGACCGTTCACAGTGTTTACTTACATAATACAAATACACTTGTGCGTTTCATATACTGTTCACAGTGTTTACTTACACAATACACCTGTGCGTTTCATAGACCATTCACAGGATTACATATACAATACAAATACACCTGTGCGTTTCATAGACCACTCACAGTGTTTACTTATACAATATACCTATGCGTTTCATAGACCGTTCATAGGATTTCATAAACAATGCAAATACACTTGTGCGTTTCATAGACCGTTCTGATTTCATAACATGGTATACCTATGCATTTTATAGACCGTCCACAGGATTTCATAACACAATATAACTATGTGTTTCATAGACCGTACATAGGATTTCATAACACAATATACCTATGCGTTTCATAGACCGTCCATTGGATTTCATAACAAGATATACCTATGTGTTTCATAGACCGTCCATAGGGTTTCATAACAAGATATACCTATACGTTTCATAGACCGTCCATAGGGTTCATAACACAATATACTTATGCGTTTCATAGACCGTCCATAGGATTTCATAACAAGATATACCTATGCGTTTCATAGACCGTCCATAGGGTTCATAACACATCATTATGCATATAACCATGTATAAACTCAAAGCGACATGATTAACATTACTTTTAAGATCGTAAGTTCCCGGATCATTGAGACACTTCATGTTCATGCTCATTATGGAGAAACGTCGCTCATTACATTAGCACATGTATGGTGAATCAACAGGCCAATTTCAGTGGCACATGGCCCAAATTCGTTTTCATAAGATTTATCATCATTTAGCATAGGACATCTCTCCTCCACCACATATATATCCTCTTATCAACTTATGATCATTAGCTATGTTCATGATTCTTTGGGACTTAATATCGAAGTAATTTACATTAATTATTTTAGTAGCATACATACTATGATAGAAACCATAGAGACATACAACACCTCATAATTCTCATTTTGGCAAACGACAACCTTTCATGTTCATACCATCACTTATTATACATGCCATATGTGATCATAGGACATCAAGAACATTTAAAATATTTAGGAATGCTATAGCCTCTCCTCATGAGGGCGTAAGAGCTTATAACACATTGGAAAATACTTACAAAGCATAGCATTAGCTAAAACAACCACATTTGGGCATCACTTGAGTTCATAAGCTTTTAGCCAATTATATTATCGAAGTCAATTTTGGAATAGTTGAGTCAAAGCTCGTTTCATAATCTTTCTAACATTATTTTATTTCATTGGCACCATAGGCCACAATTATAAAATCACTCTTGGCATGCTGGCCGTATTTAATATTTCATGCTCTCCTTTTTACTTTCAGACATCAACATCATCATTACCAACAACAACAATTCAAATCAAGGTGTGTAATACACATGTGAGCAATTAAGAGTCTAAGGCACATAGAGATATTTCACAAAAATTGGCATAATAGCCTTCGTTTGAACTCGATACATTATTAAAGCACAACCCATACTTGAACACATCCTCAATTGACAACATAACATGAATAAAGCATTTAGGATACTTATTGAATATATATCTTTCAACACAAACTTACTCAGAACATATATCTTTCAACACAAACTTACTCGGGACATATATCTTTCAACACAAGCCACTCGTGTTTTACATAATTTACATGAACATCGTGGGATTCAATTCTAAGAGAAGAGTTTAGCCAACATACCTTGCTTTGAGCTTTCCTTAAATTACTATAACGTTCCGGAAATTCTAGCAATCCCAAACTATTTTGAGACATAACAAAAATTGAACCATTATTAGGAAGATATTCATGATCTCAGCTCATTTGAGCATTTTATCAAACACTAGGTGTGCAATTCTAACTACAAGGTTCTTCTACAAGATTTCCTTCACTCCACAACCCAATATTTACTATTTGAGCTCAACAATCTTCCCACAAACCTTATTAGAACAAGCATGTATAAATAATGCTCTTATACTCAAGAATCATACTCCAAATCAACCATCTTTTACCCAAATTCGAAATTGAAGATTAGGGGTTTGAATCTTACCTCTTAGATGAAGAACTTGTGAGATTTCCTTGTTAATCTTCCAAGGTTTGAGCAAAACTTGTTGAATAATTAGCCCAGGGTTTCCTCTCTCTCTCTCTCTCTCTCTCTCTCTCTCTCTAAAACACTCTCCCTTCTCTCTAAAAATATCAGATTTTTAGCCAAAATGACTTAACCCCCCTCTATTCCCGGCCTTGGGGGTTATTTAATGAGTTTCCACGTGCGCGGCTGCGAATTTGGCCGTGCATTGGCCGCAGATTTGTGGCAGAAACTCTGAAATATGAGCGACCACGGATTTGGCCGCGCATATAACACATGTCCAGTAAGATGGCCATAACTTTCTGTATACATATCCAAATAATAAACGGTTTGATGCGTTGGAAACTAGATTCAAAGGGCTTTAATATTATAGGTTATGCACCATATAATTAATTATATTGAGGGAGTTCTATTCATTTGAAGTTGGGTCTTGTGAAAATTGAAATATCCTTTCCGCTTAATGTTTCTAACTTGTTCCACACAAGTTCTTGCCATTCCCAAAACTCCTTAGTATATTCCAACACACCTTAAACATACATTATCAATTCAACATGATGTGGCTCTATCCCATAGGTCTCCTTTAATACTCAAATACGTTATTCCCAAATACCGTTGGCGCATTTTAAAAACTTAAATCATTAGAAAACTTTTACGGGGCGTTACATGATCATTGGATCCAGCAGTGTGTGTCCTCACCATCTGTGAGAGAATCGAAAGTCAAAGATTCAGTTTTCGAAGTCAACTAATTTGCACGAAAAGGAATCAAGAAGTGGAGTATTCCCTAACAATTCTGTAGCCTCTCAAAGATAAGTACAGACGTCTCTGTACCGATCTGCAAGACTCTACTAAACTTGCTTATGACTCGTAACACCTATGAACCTAGAGCTCTGATACCACCTTGTCACAACCCCAATTTCTCACCATAGGATGTCGTGATGGCACCTAGTCTCTACGACTAGGTAAGCCTAACATGCATAGTGAAATAGCGGAACTAATACTAAAACTTTAAATTAAACCTTCACACTATTATAATAAACTCAACAGTACACTAGCCAATACTTCCCCCAAAACCTGGTGGAATGGAGTTATAAGCTCTACAAGAAAGTACTAATAGTCTCGAAATACAATATTGTTTGAAACAAGAAATAAACAGTAGAACTTCTAAAATAGAAGGTGACTCTGAGGCCTGCGTACGTCAAGCAAATATACCTGAAAGTCTCCAAAAGCTGCTACGGAATCAACCTCTAGCGTCCGGCACAGGCATACATACTTGGATCTGCACAAAATGATGTGTATAAGCATAGTATGAGTACACCACAACGGTACCCAGTAAGTATCAAGCCTAACCTCAGTAAAGTAGTGACGAGGCCAGGTCAAGACACCTACCGCCTCGTATTCACATTTCTCAATTCCAATCACAATCTTTCCATAGACAGTCGCGTGAGCCTTACACATAAATATTTTGAAAATATTTTTTTCAAAATAACTACATGCATTTTAACCCACCTTATGACGTCGTGTGACTTCAAGTAATTCCCTTACAAGCAACATACACATAAGTCCCACCTTATGCCGCCGCATGCACATTAATCCCTATCTTTATACTGCCGCATGCATATCAATATCAAATCACAATAACAACTCACACCATAAGTGCCCATATGCCACAATTTGCCAATAATCAACAATAGCCCATGGCTCAACCACAATGTGTACAAGAATGTCAACAATAACAATGAATGTAAATTTCTCAACAAGAAGGATATCTCAACTATAAACAACTTCGCCTCAACGTCATATCGACTTTCACAACTTCAACACCACTAACTCAACAATAAGAGAGATAATGTGTAACTATGATATCAAATAAGAATAACTCACAAGGTAAGAGATAACATGTAACAATGACTTCAAATAATGATAAATTAATAATGGAAGAGATAACATGTAACAATGGCTTCAAATAATGATATATCAACAATGGAGAGATAACATGTAATAATGACTCCGAATAATGATAAATCAACAATCTAAGAGATAATATATAACAACGAAAGAGGCAACAACTTCAACTAAACAAGATATCAAGTAAGATGTAGAATAAGTGTTAACATAGTCATCTAAGGCATGTAAGGATAGACTAACATAAGTAAGAGTATATTGAGTATGAGAATTTAAAATATGATGTGACAATTTAATTAAAACATGGAAAGAGTCTAAGTAGCCTAAACTAGTCAAATACCACTTATAACCCGTGTACCCACTCGTCACCTTGCTTACACGACTTTCACATAGCACAAATGACACAATCAATCCCAAATCCTAAGGGGTAGTTCCTCCAAATAAAGTTAGGCATGATACTTACCTCAACTAGGCTAACTCAACCCTCAAAAATAGCTTTTCCCCTAAACTTCTCCTCCACGCAGCTTAAATCTAACCAAAATTGACTTAATATCATCAAACAATGTAAGAGAAAATAATTACAACAGATAAAGCTATGATCTTTATACTTTTCCCAAAAAGTCAACGGAAGTCAATAAAAGTCAACCTGGGGGGCCGTCCGATCGAAATCCGGGTCCAAGGGTAGATTCCGAATACCCATAACCCACGAGTCCATATATATGATTAGTTTCAAAATCCGAGTCCAAATCGACTATCAAAACTCAATTTCTTATTTTTCAAAAATTTGACAAATTAATAAATTTTCTCTTTGATTCACATGATTTTGATGTTAAATCTAAGATATATTGATGGAATATAGTTGAAAATAGATTAGAATCACTTACCCAAAAATTGTAGATGAAATCCCCCCTCCAAATATCCTCCACCGAGTCTAGGGTTCTAAAATAAGAGAATATGTTAAAAAAATCCCATCCCCTAGCCCTTTTGCCCAGTTGCAGATGTCGCATTTGTGACATAAGGTTCGCATTTGCAAACCCTCTCAATTGTGGACCAGGGATCGCATTTGCAAACCCTGACAGCCTCAATAATTATCGCAATTGCGACAAAGACTTCGCAATTTTGAAGCTGGACTTCTTCGCAAAAGCGAACAATCGTTCGCAAAAGCGACCCAAGCCTCATGCCTGCTAACTTCGCAATTGTGAAGGGGTCAGGCTAAATTGCGACATCAGAGCCCCTACTGTCACCTTCGCAATTGCGAGGCTGGTGCTCGCAATTGCGATAACAGAGCACCAGCAACACCAACAATTCATTTTCAGTTCAATTCATTCTGAAACATGTCTGAAACTCATCTGAGCCCCCGGCGCTCCAAACCAAACATCCACACAAGTCTAAAAATATCATACGAACTCACTAGTGTGATCAAAAAATAAAAATAATATCTAAAAATATGAATCGAACACTAAAACGCATGAGTTTCAAAGTAAAGTTCAAGAACTACTAGAATTGCAACTAAGTGTTTGAATCCTATCAATTCAACTCCAAATGATACCAAATTTTGCAGAAAAATTCTAAATAGCATAACGGAACTATTCCAAGTCCCGAAATCAAATTCCGAACTCGATAGCTAAAAGTCAACCCACGGTCAAACCTTTTAACTCCAAATTACCAAATTTCGGCAAAACAACAAAAATCAACCTACGGACTTTCGAATTCAATTCCGGGCATACGCCCAAGTCCAAAATCACGATACAAAGCTATCAGATCCATCAAAACACCGTTCCAGGATCACTTTCACAAAAGTCAAATTTTGGTCAATATTTCTAACTTAAGCTTCTAAGTCAAGAATCAAAGCGTCCAAATCAATCCGAAATCTTCTCGGAACAAAACTAATCAACCATGTAAGTCATAAAACCATAAACACACATGTGTGAAGAATCAAAAGGGAAAATGAGGTAAAATTATACAAAATGACTGGTCGGGTCGTCACATCTTCTCTAATAGCCCTTACTTTACTAAAGTTACACAAATAGCCATTTTTATTTCAAGGGTGAAGTATTTTAAATCTAACCACAACTTACAAAGTTCGCAAGTATAAACATTATAAACCTACTTTCAAAAGTTATTTCAATCACAAATATAAACACTACACTTCCAAAATTCATTCAATTGTGTAGACATTTCAAAGCGCTTTTATAAATGAAACCTATATTTTCTTTTCAAAATGCAATACTATTCTTCTTTCAAAGTGATAAGTTTTAAACATGACATAGAGTAAGCAATACACTTTAAGCACTACTAAGTAGAATATATATAGTTAATTCCCTAAACTAGTCTAAGTCCTATGGAGCTACCTTAGATAGATTCTAGGGGTGCCTAACAACTTTCCCTTAGAAAAATAAGAACCCTTACCCAAATCTCAATGGTTAGCAGACTAATAGAGTAATAATTTAATAATTGAATAGGTACCCTAGTATGCCTTTAAATATTAAGTGGCGGCTCTCTTTCATCATCAATAGAGAAACCACTAGTTGAATCTTGTTTTGGTTCGTGCAAAATAGGGTGCAACAAGCATATAAATTTTAGACTGCTTAACTTGAGTAGTTCCCTCATGGGAAATTTTGAGGGCTTCCCAGATCTCCTTGGCAAACACACAGGCTACGATTGGATTGTATTCATCTGGTCCAATGCTAGACACAAGAGTTTTATTTCCCCTGAAATTCTTTTCAATGGCCTTTCTATCAACATCATTATACTCTTTTCTTGTTTTCGAAACATGTCTTGAATCCTTTGCACCAGCTTTCATGGGAACAAATTGACCATCATAAATCATATCCCACAGCTCTGAGTCCTCCACCATCCATAGTACTTGTCGTTGAATCTTGGGGGCCTGGTGGTGGATTGTCCTTCCTCGAGGTTTGGTGGAGCAACCATGAAGAAGATCCATTCTAGGTGTTAACCTCTTAGAAAGAACCTTCTCTGATACCAATTGATAGAAACTAAGGGTCTACCTGTCACGACCCAAAACTCACTATAGGTAGCGATGGTGCCGAACGTTATCGTTAGGCAAGCCAACAATGAACTACCAACTTGATTAGGCATTTTATTATTTTCAAAATGGTGAATTTTATTAGATAAATAAATCAACGCATTACAATTATGAAAACTTACACTTTAAATAGAATAGATAATAAGAGTGTATAAATGCTATGAAAAATCACCAACAACATCTAGAACATCCCAAAACCTAGTGTCACAAGTGCATGAGCAGTTACTAAGGAGTACAGTAATAATACAATATCTGTACGGAATATAAATAAGACATGATAAAGTAAATAGTACGATGGAGAATCTGTGGGCTGCGATACGTGGCCTAGAATGCAGCTCACCATAAAGTCTCCTCAGCTGCTGCGCCTACCCACCCAGATAACCACCAATTGAACCTATCAGATCCTGCACATTTAGTGCAGAAGCGCAACATAAGTACGTAAATCAACGCGTACCCAGTAAGTATCTAGCCTAACCCCGGAGAAGTAGTGACGCGGGGTTGACATCGACACTTACTAGAGGTCCAATAAAGCAATATAATAAATCATAAGCAGATATGAAGCACACAACAATAATGGGGTAAATCTGTAAGCTACATAATCTTCCAACTTAAATTTATTTTAAAGGTATGAATTTCTCAGTCTTGATTCTACCTCAACCCCTCAGATGTATCAAGTGTCAGTATCAAACGGATAAGAAATACCTTATAAAGATGTCGGGCATCAGCAGAAAGATAATCTCGTGAATGTTTGGACTGCCAGCGATATAACGCACGATTATATTGCCGAGGCATTCGGCCCGCTACACAAAAAAGGAAGGAAATTATTGAATTATGAGACACGTGCTTACAGTACAGTACATGAGCACCAAGTGAATATGACCTTTACCGTTTCTCAAATAACTTGTCAACAACTCAAGGTGATAAGGCTCGGACTAATATATATATATATATATATATATATATATATATATATATATATATATATATATATCTAAATCAACTTCAATTATAAATTCAATTAATTAAGCCAGCAGAATGAGTTCAAATAATTCAAATATCATATGATAAAGTCTTAAGTTTACCCCGGACATAAACATGATTTAGCTACGTACGTACGCTCGTCACCTTGTGCGTACGTAGCTCCCACAACTAGTAGCACAAAATAATTACATTACCTAGGGGGCAGTTTTCCCCTCACAAGATTTGACAGGAGACTTATCTCGCTCCGAAGTTCCATAACCGGCTCCAACGCCTCTCTAAACCTCAACTCAAAGCCAAACCTTCCAAAACTAGTCAAACAACGTGCAAATCAATCAAAATATACTCCAATACTTACAATTTAACAATTTATAATGATTCCCAACTCCGATCAAAAAATCAATAAAGTCTACCCTCGGGCCCACGTGCCAGAATTCCAAATATTGTCGAAGATAAACTTTACCCATAACACCAGGAACTCAAATATATAATTTATTCCTAATTCCATGCCTAATTCCGGGATAAAAATCCCAAAATACCAATTTCTAGGGTTCTTTCAAAATCTCATAATTTCTAATAATTTCCATGTTTAAATCCTTATGAAATCCTTGAAGTTAACTTACAATACATGGGAAGTACTTACCTTGCAATAGATGATGAGTATCCTCTCTTGAAGAGCTCCAAAAATCGCTCAAACCAAATGAAAATGTGGGAGAAATGGTCTAAGTCATGAATTAAAAGCACCCCACTGCCCAGCGATTTTCGCACCTGCAGCCTCTCAGTCACACCTACGACTCCGCACATGCGGAAAAATCCATCGCAGGTGTGGTTCCCTCTAAGCCCAAGTAAATTCACTTATGCGGACAAAATTTGCTCCTGCGTGACCGCTTCTGCGGTCAAATGCTCGCTCCTGCGCACTCGCACATGCGGAGCCCTTCCAACCTACCAGAATAGACGCTGAAATGCTCCCGGACCACCCGATACTCAACTAGAACATACGCCTAAGTCCGAAATCATCATACGAACCTATTGAAACCTTCAAATCCCAATTCTAAGGTCGTTTACTCAAAAGTCAAATATTAGTCAACTCTTCTATCACTCCCCAACCTCGGGAAGCGCGACAGGCGCTCAACCGAGTGAACCCGACCGAGCAAGACTGTTAGATACTATCTGCCCAATTAACTCATGATCAAGAAAAGACGTGATTTCATTAATTAGACAGAAGGAAGTTCATACATACAACATTAATCCGTTTCATTAGCTATTTCGCCTTTAAGTCTCAAAATACACCGATTCTTATAGTCTGAGAGGAACAAGTGATCAAACATAACATATACTTGTTTTACATTCCTAATGCCCATATACAATCCACATAGTATCTACTGAGCCTCTAAAGAGCTTCAAATAATAGTAAAACAACAAGTTAAGGATCATATACGTTTTCAAGATAATTTTCATATTATTAGGTTGGGTGACCTTTAGTACCGATATTCCACAATTCACAATACCTATATATTCTTACACGGAGTCCGATCTCGTCCCGATCGACTAGGCCATCTCATTTGAGACATTACCATAATTTTATTATAATTTCCAGCACTGTACCACCATGTGTGCAGTATGGCATCCGATCACGGCCCGATCGGCTAGGCCATTTCATTTGAGACATCAACCATTTTCACAATTTCATCTACAATACCATCGTGTTCTTATATGGAGTCCGATCTCGGCCCGATCGGCTAGTCCATCTCATTTGAGACATCACCCATATTCAATCTATCATCTCAATTCATATTTCTTTCCCATACTTTTAATACAATGGCACGAGTGGCCCCAATTATAAAGTTATTCTTGGCGCTAGGCCATACTTCATAATTCAAGTTCTTTTTCACATCCCCACATTATTATTATCAACAACAATAAGGCTTCCCATTCAAGACGTTAAATTCACATATGAGCAATTTAGGAAATCTTAGGCACATAGAGGCTTTTCATACAATTTGGCATAACGACCATTAGTTTGATCTTAACATGAAGTATTAACATTGCTAGCACATATTCCACATTTTTAACACATACCCAAATAACAAGATATCATGATGAAGCATTTAGAATAAGGATTGAACTTACGTTCTCCAACACAAATACATTAGACATCGTCAATTCTATAATGATCAAGGGCTTACTCCAATTATATGAACACCGTGGGGTTCGATTCTAAGAAGAAGGGGGTTTAGGCAACATACCTCAATTGAGCTTCTTAGACTCCAATATGGTCTGGAATTCTTAGCGACTTCAATCTATACTAGAAATATAACAAGTTGGACCAAAATTAGGAAAATAAAGATGGTTTTTGCTCATTTGAGCATATTATCAAACACTAGATGTGCATCTTAGGAATCGGGATTTTTACCAACCCACACCCCATTCTTTTCTATCTTTAACGTACGACCTTCCCATATACCATAGGAACACATGCATGCAAGGTAAGAACTCCCATCCCCATGAATTACCTTACTAATGGCCCATTCTAGTTACATTTTGAAATTAAGAGTTTGGGTGATAGAATCTTACCTCTTAGGAAGAAGACCTAGGTGCCTCTCTTGACAATCTTCAAGGTTTTAAGTGAGAATTGAAGAACAACTTGATAAAGATCACTTCCTCCCTCTAGGACCCTCTCTCTCACTCTAAATGTATTAGAAAATATGATCAAAATGGTTCATGGGGTGTGTTTTAACGAAATAGGGTCGGATTTAAAAACCCCAAAATTGAAGCTTTGGAACGAGTTTTGCGGTCCACGAAATGACTGCAAAAAATGACTCGAAAATGGGGCAAGAACTGGAAAGAAATCGATATGGTCTGCGGTCACTATGCGGCCCGCAGACCTGTTCTGCGGTCGCATAGTGCATCGCAGAATGGTTCTGCGGTCGTATAGTGCACCGCAGAACGGTTCTGCGGTCGCATAATGCACTGCAGAACTTCCCTCCAAAAAATTCCAAGGTGGTATATGCGACAAGAATGCGGCCCGCGAAACGTTTATGCGGTCGCATAGTGGCCGCAAAATTGGACATCAAAAATGCTCCAGAAATCTGCCCCGCTTTGCGACTAGTCTGCGGTCCGCATAGTGGTTCTGCGTACTTCAACCCAACATTTTCCTTCAACTCCCAGCGCACTGTTCAATCCAAAAAGTGTGAACCGCGGTGAGCAAGCTCGCCGTGAAGAATTTCTACTATTACTAACCTCTATGCCTACTTTGGCATCACAGAATTCGGGTTTTTAGAAAATATTTTATGGGGCCTTACATCTTCCAACATAAAGCTTCCGAATTTAGAATTTTCCTTCTGAAACCACTCCAAACTTTCCGAAATTCAATTCCGACCACGCGTATGAGTCATAAAATATGAAGTGAAGCTACTCGAGGTCTCAAACCGCCGATCGACGTGCTAGAGCTCAAAACGACCGGTCGGGTCGTTACACCACCAAACAGCATAGAGAACCAGGTTCTCTATCTGTTCCCATAGTAAACAAGCAGTAAATAAAGAACACACGATATTTACGTAAAACAACTCCCTGCTCAAAGGATTTAAAACTACGACCTACCCCAGTAGGATTTCAACTCCACTAAAACTGAGCAAACTTCATATTACAACCTATTGCAATCTTAGAATTAAACTCTTAATCCCTCACCCCTTACAATAAATCTATTGTAAGCCCTTTATAATAATTCTAATACAAAGCAATACTCTTGACTAACTCTAGTCAAACAACCAAAATAATAATAGTTAAAAGTTGTCCTACAAAATACTTTTGAAAAGTTGTGTAGGAATATAAGTAAAGAACAAAAGACAAAGACTCAACAAACTTAAGGACTCAAGACATTTTCAGTGTTAAGATCTGCTCCTTGATTTGTAGCAGCTTTATTCTTGAGTGCACCTAGAGGAAACAGTAGCGACTAGCACTAGAATGATAGGGTTTTTCAGATTCTCAAGTGTTAGGTCAACCCTTGTATAATGTTGTTTATATATGAGAGAGCATGTGTGAAGAGATAGAGACATTTCGGCTTTAGGTTTGGCCTCTAGCAGCGGCAGATGTGATGCTGCACTGCTGCTAGTCGATATAGTGAAACAGCTTTTACAACTGTAGAGTTGACTGTACGATAGTTGAGGGAACTGATCCCATCTGTTCCCTTTTCTGGTTTCTCGAGAGTTTGACCAAATAACTTAGTATGTCCACCAGGCGCAAAGGAACTGATTGAACCTATCCGATGTGAATCCTAATTAATTGAACTAGTGATTTTTGAATACCATATGGTTAAATCGAAAAAGATAACTGGTAGCTTTGTTGATGAAATACACCAGGTAAACGGTAAATAATTGAGTTGTTCACGAACTAATCAGAACAATATCATTATTTCCAAAGGGACCAAAACTTCCAACCTCAAATATAAAAGAAGGAAATGGAGCATAACTTACTCTCTAGTCTCTAGAAGTTGAGTAAAATGCGAAACACAAAAAGTTTTTATAAAACAAGTTTCTTTGTTGACGGTGGTTTCCAATTAGCTTACGATTCAAATTTGAAATTAATTTTGAAACACATTCTGCTACTTTTCAAAATATGAAAAGAGACTCCTTTGATAAATTCAAAGATAATTTCATGAAGGAAGGAGAAAAAAGATTGCATCTCATTAATCTAGAATATCCGCGCTATATAAGGCCCGTTAAAAAAATATATATTTGAATAATATAAAGAAAACACAAAACATCTTTAAAACCCCTTAAACTTGGTACGAATTATTGGTTATATCCTTGAATTATTAGTGGTATTAATTACCCCTTGAATTTGGTTCTTCGATAGTTGTTATTCTTTTGGACAATCTCATCCTAGAAAAGTAGCATGCACTCGCCTGTGCCACGTGAATATTTTCTATCCATGTGGCATTTTTAGATAATAAAATATATTTTTTACCATTTTAGGTGTATTACCTTTTTAGTAATCTTTATCGAATAAAATTTAAAATAAAATTTGGCTAGAATTTCTTTATTTAAGTTAAAGTGGTAAAAGTTAATGGAGTTGTAGCCAAAAAAATTTAAATTTTATTCAGATCTTTAACTTTTACCACTTTAACTTATTTTATTTTAACTTTTACCTTCTTTTAGCCAATGTGGTAAAAGTTAATGGAGTTGTAGCCAAAACAATTTACTCATTTGACTCAAAACTGAAGTTACACAATTCAAATAAATAACCATTATATCTAAAGAAAAACAATAAGAAATACACAATTAATATTCTATTTTTAGCTAGAAGTTTATTTGGCTAAAATGATAGAGTTTCAACCAAAAGTTTAACAAATTTCTCCCGAAACAAAAAAGATATAAGCAATTGGAACAAATAGACATTATATCTATAGAAAAAATAAAAAAGAATAAAAGTTAATGTAAAATACACATTGTATATTAAGATGAAGCAAGAAAAAAATACATAATCGTAACAAATAAATTATTACATATGACTACGCGACAATTAACGATTAAAAAATAACCCACTTGGAAGCTAATTTTTTAATTTTTCTTCATTCCCACGCGCTTAAAAGAGAGTGTATCTACACTATTTGCCATATTAGCGTTTAAAAGGTTAGTGACTATCAATAATCAAGTTCAGGGGGTAATTAAGACCATAAATAGTTTAAGAGTATAACTAATAATCCGTGTCAAGTTTAGAAGGATTTTTTTAGATATTCCGCCTAAAGAAAATAATACCATAAGGTATGATATTAGTAAGGTTAAAATACAAAATTTGTTGGTTGGCTGAAACTTACTGCATTCGCTAGCCCAAAAATGAGTAAAGTGTATATATATATATATATATATATATATATATATATATATATATATATATATTCATGTTATTCGTTGTTATTTTTGATAGCGACAAAAAGTATATGTTTCTCTATTATTAAGGAAAAAATACAATATTAATCTATCGGTTTGAAATTAATTGCACACCCTAACACTTTAAGTCGTGCTAGTCATGTTTTAGTTAAATTTGTCATGTCCCGATATGTGCATTGTATTGCTCGCGCTATATTATAAAGCATTAAAAGATGAGTATGACTTCAAATAAACCTTGTTATTTTATGTTAATATGTTGTATGGCATAGATATGTTATTCATTGTTTGTGAAGAGTATTTTTAAAACTGCAAATCTATATATGTTGAGAAAGTTGTATTCGATTTTATATCAAACTAATAAATATATAATATGTGTTTCCATACAATATTATTACTTAGTTATGATTAGTTAATTAGTGTATATTCTTAACTCATTTTATTGCTTAATCATGATAAGTTAATATGATAGTGCAAATACGGAGTGCAAGAAAATATTTTCCTAGTTCCCTACATTAAATATTTTAATTTTTAAGGAAAGAAAGAAAAAGCTGGAACATCTGTTTAATTTTATGATGACTATCACGCTATCACATAATAATTCAAATAGTCATTCTCCCAAAAATATCATGAAATCAAGAGAATTTGCATTAAAATACTGATCATCTTTTCTTGATTAATTAGTTAATGTTAAACTATATATATATATATATATATATATATATATATATATATATATATATATATATATATATATATATATATATATATATATATATATATATGAAGTTGTTAACATGTTGTCAAACTAGGTTGAGTTTTTCATTAACCATTTTATGTAATCTAATAAAACCATTCAAATTAACATTGAATATATCAAAGTAAGAGGAAGAATTCATAGCATATAAGCCAACGTTTGGAATTTATATAGCTTATACACTCAAACTTAGCCCAATCTGTCATTAAGAACGTGGAAGTTGAGAGTAGTCCTTTGGATATACTCATTGTAAATATTGAATAAGAATCTATAACATGAAAAAAGAATACAAGAATCAACAACAAAAGGAGAAAAAACCTTCATCTTCTGGCTTCGCCCTTTTTGTTTCATTTTTCCTTTTTTCTTGTTTTTAGATTACTAAGTAATTGGTCCTATAGCAGTCGGACGTGAATTGATCATTACATAGGACCAGGTTTTTAGATTACCAGATTTAGTCCAACTAGCAGATATAGCACGTCCGACTTCTCCATTATTTGACACATTAGCCTCCTAGCACGACATGGAGCACCTCTACTCGTACTATTATATATAATAGTGTGATAGTGTATAGGGTAAAATGTGCTATGTTGAGTAATTACCGAAGGTAGAGGATAGCTACAACCGAAGACAACTGTTTTATTTGTTACCGGAAAGAATGATGTTCATAAAGATGCAATAAATGTCTGCCACCCGATAACATTTAATAGAGAATATTCTACAACATTTAGTACACTGCCCGTTATAAAGAATTTGTCATTCATTCTCGCCGTTACACATTCTTCAATGACCCTCATAATTGACATTAAAGAAGGACATGATCCTATGACCGTGTTCCCTAGGTGCAGCTATAAATAGTGAGTTATGTTATTATTGTAAATGACACGAATTTTCTGGCAAACTTACGATATAATCTATTCAACGTTTTATACAATTTTACCTTCTTACTTTTTGATTTTATTATTGTTGTGCTCGGAAGCCTTTCTCCCGGAAATACTGTTTCTGCTAATTCATCTTCATCTCAAGGCTAAGTATCGCATATTTCTTCAATTTTTGTATTATTTCAGGATCGAATTAATTCACTTGTCTAGAAACCACATATAAATTCAACTATACCGTTTTACAGAAAATCAGTTTGGCGCCCACCGTGGGGCCTAGACAGTCGTGTAATTAAGTTGATCCTTGCCTCTTTTACTAACATATTTTGATTATTTGTTCTAAGCAAATATCACAGAAAATGGTAGATAATGGTATTAACAAGACACACAATCTTAAGACTCAAGGAGACCAGCCTCAGCACGATGATTCAATCAGCGATACCCGCAATGAGGGAAACGATGCCACGCAGGTCCACGGCAGGCGGTACCCGCGACGTGTTCGTGAGGTGACTCCCGATGATGCTGAAGAGGAGAATATTGTTGGAGCGGTAAGGGTCCTGCATGAGCAGCAAGAGGTCATTCTAGGCCATCTCACACGGTAGGATAAGGTTATGACGGAACTAAAGCAGGCGTTGTCAGGTGCTTCCAATAACGCGAATGAACGAGGTCCAGTTCATCCCGGTACTCCCGCAAATCAAACAATGCAGAGGGTCGACAACAATACCCCGAGGGGGGAGGTTGGCTTCGATGGGGCCGGGGGAGCAGTTCCGGGCACAATAATGAGAGGGATCCCTTCAAAAGCGAGCCCGTATAGTTTATGAGGGAAGTGAACATCCGCATGGACCAAATCCTGGATGCACCACCGGTGCTGAAAAGGCCGGACTCAAAGAAGTATACTCAGTTTCCATACAAATCAAGTGCGGCTCCAGATTAATACCGAAGCTGTTTAAAATGGCCGACATGCCGAAATATGAAGGGACTTCGGACCCTCAGGAGCATATTACCACTTATACAACGGCGGTGAAGGGGAACGATTTAGCTCCCCATGAGATTGACTATGTTTTGCTGAAGAAATTCGGAGAGACCCTCACGAGGGGAGCATTGATGTGGTATTCGCTGTTGTCCGAGCATTCCATAGATTCCTTTGAGATGCTCGTGGATTCTTTTATTAAGTCCCACGCCGGGGCTAGAAAGGTGTAGGCCCGAAAGACCGATATCAAAATTTTACAAGGAGAGTCCGATTTGCTACGGGAATTCGTCACCCGATTCCAAAAGGAAAGAATGTTTCTCCCGGTTGTTCCGGATGAATGTGCGGCTAAAGCATTCACCAAGGGTCTGAATCCGAGAAGTTCTGATGCTTCTCATAAATTGAAGGAAAGCTTGCTTGAGTTCCAAGCGACGACTTAGGCGGATGTTCACAACCGGTACGAGTCCAAGATAAGGATTGAAGATGACTAGATTGGCTTCCCGGCGTCGGCAAAAGGTCGGGTAAAGAATAAAGATAAAGGTTTCCGGCGTGGCAGAGGTTTCCAGTCGGCAGACAAGTGTGTTACCGATAGAAGAACTGATCACGGTCGGAACAACAGATCATTGCAGGACAAAGAAACGTCAGGTTCTGGGGATCCTTCTTATCCCAGGCTATCAGAATACAATTTCAACCTCAGTTTAGTAGAGTTGGTATCGGCTATGAGGAAAATTAAGAAGCACGGTTCCCGAAGCTGATGAGATCTGATACCAACCAGAGGAACCCTAATTTATGGTGCGAATACCAAGGGACGAATGGCCACCGAACTGGGGACTGCCGACATCTGCGTGAAGAGGTAGCGACATTACTGAAAAATGGCCATCTTAGAGAATTCTTAAGTTACCGGGCCAAGAACAAATATGGTCTCAAACGTAATAACCCGGAGCCCTCGAAAATAGAGAAGACCCCCCGCGCCAAACAATCAATATGATTTTCGGGGGAAACGATATTAACGGGGTTACCTTCTCGGCAGCAAAAGGATGAAGGTATCAGTAACCCACAATAAGAGACTCTGGGAAGTCGTTGAAGACGACATAACCTTTTAGAAGGTGGACACAGATGGACTGTTGCAACCGCACAACAACGCATCGGTAATTTCTCTAAATATATTAGATTTTAAAATCAAACATGTTCTGGTGGATCCAGGACGTTCAGCCAATATCATATAATGTAGGGTATTAGAATAAGACAAACTTACCGGAAGCATCATTTCGACCACAAAATTCCTCGCCGGATTTAACCTCGTAAGCGTGACAACCCGAGGAGAAATCTTGAAGCCCACAAATGCCAAAGGGTTAATGAAGATGACTCTTTTCGAGGTTGTGGACGGCGATATGGGTTATAACATTATTTTGGGAAGACAAAAGAAACGTTGTATTGCAGAGGCCAGAAATAAATTCTTCAAAGAAAAGGTAACTCGCCTACTTGATATCGGTTCGATCTGAGAGGTAAAGTATCCAAACTAGCTAGCTAACGTAGTATTAGTTCCTAAGAAGAACAATAAATTTCTCATGTGCGTAGATTATAAGGACTTGAATAAGGCGTGCCCAAAGGACTAGTTCCCACTGTCAAATATCGATCAAATGATTGATGCAACGACCGAACACGAATTAATGAGTTTTCTCGATGCTTATTCGAGGTACAACCAAATTAAGATGAACCCCGAGGATCAGGAAAAAACTTCGTTCATAACGAATTTTGGCATATATTGCTATAATGTGATGCCATTCGGGCTAAAGAACGCCAGAGCCACTTATCAACGACTCGTAAAAAGGATATTTGAAAAATTTATAGGAAAATCCATAGAAGTTTATATAGACGATATACTTGTTAAGGCTTTGAATGCAGGTGATCACCTTAAGCATTTGCAAAAACAAATTGACATCCAAAGGAAGCATAACATGAAGCTTAACCCCGAGAAGTGCGCGATAGGGGTCAGATCCGGCAAGTTCCTAGGATTTTTGGTATCATAAAGGGGGATTGAGGTAAACCCCAATAATATCAAAGCCATCGAAGACATCCCGGACCAGCTATCAAGTGTGAAAGAAGTTCAAAGGCTCACAGGGAGATTGGACGCTTTGAGCAAGTTTATTTCCCGGTCATCAGAGAAATGCCACCTTTTCTTCGTGCTACTCAAAAAGAAAAACAACTTTGAATTGACCCCGGAATGCCAGCAGGCTTTGAGAGATTTGAAAAAGTACTTGTCAAGCCCTCCGTTACTATCAAAGCCGAAGGAAGGTGAAACATTATTAATCTACCTAGCAATAGCCTATTTTAGTCCGTGAGGACGAAGGTATGCAATCTCCCATTTATTACATTAGTAGAATTTTAACAGGAGTAGAAACTCGCTATCTGCATTTGGAGAAGTTGGCCTTATCTCTCGTAGTCGCCGCTCGAAAGCTGAGGCCTTACTTCCAATGTCACTCGATAGCTGTGGTGACCACCTTTCCCTTCCGGAATATCCTTTACAAACCCGAACTCTCGGGTAGATTGGCCAAATGGGCCGTTGAAATGAGTGAATTCGACATAGAGTATAAACCTAGGACTGCGATTAACTCACAAGTTTTGGCCGACTTTGTGGCCAATTTCAATCCGAGATTGCTATCTCTGGAAACCAAAGAAGCAATGATGGTGTCAGAATCAGCATCGGGAGTTTGGACCTTATTTACGGAAGGAGCTTCCAACGTAAAAGGGTCCGGGCTTGGCATAGTATTAACCACGCCTTTGGGAGAAACCCTAAGGTAGGCCATAAGAACGGTCCATTTGACTAATAATGAAGTAGAGTATGAAGCTTTGATTGTAGGACTCGAATTAGCTCGGGGATTAGATTCCGAGGTCATAGAAATCAAATGCGACTTCCAGCTAGTGGTAAATTAGGTCTACGGGATTTTCGAAACCAAAGAAGAGCGCATGCAATAATACGTAGTGAAGGTCCAGGCTCTGATTGCTCGATTCCGGGAGTGGTCGATTACTCATATCCCGAAGGAAGGAAATGCATAAGCGAATGCATTAGCTAACCTCGGCTCATTAACGAAAATGAAGGGATTGGATTCCGGGACGGTAGTACAGCTCATGCACTCGGTTCTGGACGCATATAGCTACTATGAGGTAAATACGACTAATTTGGATTGGGACTGTAGGAATGAGATCATGGATTGTCTCGAGCACGGGAAGTTGCTTGAAGAATCCTGGGTGCTGCGCGCCAAAGCAACACAATATAGCTTCAAAGGAGGCCAACTGTATAGGAAATCTTTCCAAGGCCTGCTAGCCCGATGCTTGGGAGCGTCCAAAGCTAATTATGTTTTGCGAGAAGTCCACGAAAAGATATGTGGAAATCGTTTGGGCGTAGATTCCTTAGTACTAAAACTGGTAAGGGCGGATACTATTGGTCCCGAATGGAACAAGACGCCAAAGCTTTCATGCAAAAATGGGATAAGTGTCAACGCTACGCACCACCAGTACATCAACCAGTAGAACCATTACATTAAGTTTTATCTCCATGACCGTTCATGAAGTGGGGTTTGGATATCGTCGGACTACTGCCGCCGGCCCCTGGTAAGGTAAGATTTTTTTTAATTTTAACTGACTATTTTTCTAAATGGGTTGAAACAGGTCCTTATCAGAAGATTAGCAAACGTGAAGTGGTGGATTTCTTGTGGGGAACATAATTTGCAGATTTGGAATACCAAAAGATATAGCCTGCAATAACGGGCCACAGTTTGTAGGCGCAAAGATCACAAAGTTCCTTGAAGACTTGAAAATCAAAAGAATCACATCTTCGCCCTATTATCCGAGCGCAAATGGTCAAGCAGAATTAACGAACAAAGTGATTATACAAAATCTCAAGAAAAAGTTTGGAAGCGGCTAAAGGTAAATGGCCTGAGGAACTGCCTGGAGTGCTATGGGCGTACCGAACAATGGCCAAATCAAGCACAGGAGAAACTCCTTTCTCCCTTGTGTACGAAGCAGAAGCCTTAATCCTGGTGGAAGTAGGAGAGCCTACCTTGAGATATTTCTAGGAAAGTGAAAAGACGAATGACGAAGCGATGTTAGTCAACTTGGAGCTACTCGATGAGCACAGGAACTTGGCGCATATAAGAATGGCAGCCCAAAAGTAGAGAATGGAAAGATATTATAATCGAAGAGCCAATCTCCGTTATTTCGAAGTGGGAGACTTCGTGCTAAATAAAGTAACTCAAAACACCGGGGAACTCAACACAGGGAAGCTATGTCCAACCTGGAAAGGCCCCTACCGGGTTTTAGCGATCACCGGGAAAGGTTCATACAAGTTGGAGAATCAGGATGGAGAAAAGTTGCCAAGCAACTGGAATGTGGCACACCTCAAGAGATATTATTGCTAACGAACATCACTTGTACTGAATTGGGTTTTTCTCGCAAGGTTTTTAACGAGGAGGCGACGGAAAGCATACTACGAAGAAGGTTTCAACAGCAGCAATAAGACCTTTAATAGCAAGGCATACAAGCGAAGAATCACTCCGAAGCGGTTAGATAATCTTTGGTCCGATAGCAAAATTCCCACCGGGAAATTGAATTTGCTATCAAGTAAAGGTTACCCGACCATTCACAAGTTCAAACCACTGGGGATTGTTAGATAGTCTTTGGCTCGACAGCATAAATTCATAAGGGGAAGTGAAGTTTGTTACCGAACTGAAGATTATCTAGAAATTCATTAGTGGAGCCTCGAAGGTGCAAAACTTCCAGTATTCCAATTTGCATTCTTCGCATTTGAACACTGGGGGAAATGATATGAGGATACGGCAACAATGACTATCACATCGATCGGAATACGAAAATTGGAAACATAGTTGTATCATCGGGACCAGGGATTGCGCAGCCAGCCCCGTAGAAACAAATTGTACAAGTTAGCCACAAGAAATGGCAGTTTCTTTTTAGAATAACGAATGCTTATGTACTTTTTAAAAATGGAAGGAATACAGTAAAGTCCTTTTATTTCTATCTTGTTTCTTGTCTAAACGATGAATTGATTTTATCATTTAAAAGTTAAACAAGTACTTCAAATACTAGTACCGTAATAAACAGGAGACGTCCTCTTCAAGAGCACCGTAAACATAAGAGGGCCCTCTCTTATAAAAACCCTCACAATAAAGGGTTGATTTCAGAAGAACATGTGCCCGAAATCCAAATGCATTTGGGGGAAAATACACCCAAGGCCTTACATAATTAGACGCAAACAGTAAAACTTGCGCAAAATACTTAAGCAAGAAAGAATGAAAAGATTAAAACTTGCATAAATGTTCAGATAAAAGAACGTAGAAAGACTCATGTAATATTTGAGAAAAAGATGTTTTTATTCATAATAAGTGTGCCAAAATGGCACAGGTACAAAAGTTGGGAAGAAAAAAGCTAAATTGCTACATCTCTGGAACCCGGAGGAAGAGAAGTGTCTGTATACCGGGGGGAGGAGGGGGAGAAGTGGGTAGATCTGCCGAAGGCTCAACATCTTGGCCCTCATCAGTTTGACCTTCAACATCTTCTCCCTCCGGTTCCTCTTCAGTTCTCGAGGTTTCGAAACCGGAACCAGAAGAATCGAAAATATCAGGCCCTACTGGGATACCCCTTTTAGCAGCTGAATCTAGCTCATGGGCGCGATTTTGGCATCAAAGTCAATGATACCTGTTTTAGCCTCTTCCAAGGTTTTTCACCTCATGTTGTACATAATGTAAGTTTTTTCAACAATGAGGGAAGCCGCTCGGCGCTTGAGTTCTTCTTTAAGTTGGTCAACCTCGACAAAAAGGTTTTCCCGGGTGGATCTAATAGACTTGAGGCTAATGTCGAGTTCGCAGACAGTAGAGCTGAAAATTCTATTATGCTCAATGGTCTTCTTATACTTCTCCTCCAATTGGGAATATTTCACCCCCGCAGTAGCAAGTTCTTCAGTTTTGGAGTTCAAGGTTGCCTCTAAGTTGGTCAATCTCTCATCGGAGAGAGTTTCGCGATCGGATGCAACAAGAACAGCACTATGGACTTCAGCCCATTTGGCCTTGGCCTATTAAAATTGAACCCTCAGTGGGGCAATCTCTTGGCTGAGGGTTTCCACTTCTCTCTCGCTTTGCTGCAAACGAGTCTCCAACACAACGGCCTCAGCAGCTTTGGCTTCCAATTCTGAGAAGCGAGTAACAGTTTGGCCCCGCTCGGCCAAAGGTTGATCCCGTTTGGAGGTAAGTTCTTATTTTTCCCGAATCAACTTCTGGAGGCCCTTGGAAGAAAGGAAATTTCCCTGCAAAACAAGAAACTCAGGATATTTATTCAATCAAAGACAAGAGACATGACAAAGGAAATGAAGAATGTACCGTTGCAGCGTTGTGCATGGCATTGTTCAATAAGCACTCTCCCGAGAGATCATGTATATTTTCCCAATCTATTTTTTGAAGACAAAGGCTTCAGATAGTTAGCAAGTTCCATCGGCCGGGATAGCAAATTGCATCCGGTGGACACCGAGAAAGTAACGCTCCTCCTTATTTGCGGATCGTCTGAGGGGACAGAATAATTTTACCCCAAATTTCCATCAACTGGGGACTGGGGGAGAGGAACATCCTCTTCTCGGACAGATGCGGCCGGTGGAGATGATGTAGCAGTTGTTGGTGGAAAAGTTGGTGAAGAAGGAGATGAAGCTGATGGTTTTGAAGGCTGAGAAGCAGCTGCGACAAACGAAGTGCTGGTTGTTAGCTGCTCGTCAACCGAAGATGGTAGGGACCCGGTACTCAGCCCTACAATACCGGGCACAACGACTGGGATCCGAAAACGGGAGTTGGAATTTTTCACCATTTCATACTCCCCCTAGAGTGCCGAGGCATCGTCATCAGTTGGTGTAACGAACTCAACAAATTGAGCAGTTTGTTGAGTTAAGGAAGGTCGTCGTCTTCTATGTAGAGAAGCTCCCTCCTCGCTAGCTTCTCCATCATCATCAATCATCACGGTATCTATGGTCGGCCCGGGCAGAGGGCTCGTCACCACAACTTCTGGAGATCACTCAGGGGCAGCATTATTTGCCCTCTTATTCTTTCCCCCGGCCGCGGAGGAATGCCTTCTTTTTGGTTGCTTGTTCTCCGGCCGGAGACTTCGAGAAGAAGCACTTGCACCAGAAGCAGACTCAAAGACACATGTTTGTGAAATAGCTTTCTGCAGCACCCTCGACGCATCAGCAGGATCAACCAAAATGTCCTCCTCGGGGATGACAACCGAGCCCTGGGGTAGACCTAAATTCAGCAGGAGACAATAATCAGACATCTTTATCATAAGAAAGGATAAAGGACAAGATGAGTTCAACTTACCATGATTTTTGGTCTTCCACCCATATTTCAGGGACAGTTCTTTCCACGTGCGGGTTTCGGGTGTAGTGACGTCCAAAGTTTTCTGAACCCATTAGTCCAAGCCCTCAACCCTAAAGGGAACCCACCGAGTCGCTGAGACAGGTAAAGGGAGAAAAGTTAATAATGACGAGGAATGACCTTTACACAAGAATAGAAACAAACTGTATACTTACGAGTGCGATTCCACAATTTCGGGGAAGAAGGAGCAGAGACCGGGATGATGTCACTGGTGGCAATTGAAACAAACTATTCCATCCACTCATGATCATTATCATCATCCATGCTGGATAGCAATGCATGGTAGCCCCGCTTGCTGAAATTAACCATCCATCCACGGAAGATCTTGGGGGAATAAAGGTTCATCACGTGAGCTAGGGATAACTCCTCCCCCGTTTCTTGGCACAAGCATCGAAGGCAAGCAATCGTTCTCCACATGGAGGGGCTCACCTATGCCAAACATACTTGGTACCAGAGGCAAAATTCCACAATAACGGAGTCAAGCTCTCCACTCAGAGAAAATGTCCCCAAAGTGAAGGGATACGTATAGAAGTACGTAAAACCCTTCTTGGGTAAGGTTACCCACTCCGCCAGATCAGGAACAATAATGTTTAAACCCTGGCAATGACAATCTTCCTTCACAACAGAAATACTGGAAGGACGGATGGAAGAAGGGTATCTGCTAACGGACCATGTACGAGGGCTAACATAAGGAAATTTCTCTTCGAAGTTTTTAGTTGTGATAAGACTTCTAGGGATGATGGTGCTCACTATAGGAGGAGTGGATTCATCGGCTTTGTTTTTATTCTTTGAGGAACTGATATTTTTTGAAGAAGAGATCATTATATGTTATAGAAGAAGGAAAAGCTTTTCTCGTATGAGGAGAGTTAAAGAAAGGTTGAAGAACATAGTACAAATTGAATGAACAGAGTTTGAGAGAGTTTGGAGAATTATGGGTGTGAATAAAGGAGATTGATGCGTATAAGTAAAGGTTTAGATGGCTAAATTCGTGGCCATAATTACCTCGATAACCGGAAAAAGTTATGCTGAATCGTGGGATGACGGGTGTTCCGGGCATTAAATGCGGAGAGACGTGCGTCTAATCAACCGTCAGAAACTTTTCGGAGGGGGTCAAAGAATTTTCCGGCAAAAAGAATGTTTCTACCAACTTTCCGGTGACACAAATTTATGTCACCGGAAAGCAGGGGGACTATTTGTATAGGGTAAAATATGTTATGTTGAGTAATTGCATAAGAGAGTGACATGTGAAACCGAAGGCAGAGGATAGCTACAACCGAAGACAACTGTTCCATTTGTTACCGAAAAGAATGATGCTCATAAAGATACAATAAATGCTTGCCATCCGGTAGCATTTAATGGAGAATATTTTACAATATTTAGTACACTGCCAGTTATAAAGAATTTGTCATTCATGCTCACCGTTACGCATTCTTCAATAACTCTCATAATTGACATCAAAGAAGGGCATGATTTTAGGACATTGTTCCCTATGTGCATCTATAAATAGTGAGCTCTATTATCATTGTAAAGGACACGAATTTTCTAGCAAACTTACGATATAATCTATTCAACGCTTTATACAATTTTACCTTCTTACTTTTTGATTTCATTACTGTTATGCCCTGAAGCCTTGCTCCCGAAACTATTGTTTCTGCTATTTCATCTTCATCTCAAGGCTAAATATCGCATATTTTTTTAATTCTTGTATTATTTCAGGATCGAATTAATCACGTGTTTAGAAACCACGTATAAATTTAATTGTACCATTTTACGGGAAAACAAATAGGAAAATATGAAGGTCGAGAATTTGGGTCAAAGATTGACAGGTAGTTGAGAGTTTCTTCTAGTTTTACAAGTAGTATTAGTACTATTCTTGTATTTTATTATTCTTAGATCATTATTACTACCTACTGTGTCGTTCGCTTATCTTATCTTATTACGTTATTGTTATTATTATTTGTTACTTCCTTTTCATTGTCCCTTGAGGCGAGGGTCTATCAGAATCCTCCCGTCTACCTTCATAAGGTACGGGTAAGGTCTGCGTACACATTATCCTACCTAAACCCCGCTTATGACATTACACTAGGTAAATTATTTTGCACAAGATAACATGTATATTATTAACAATGAAAACAGTCCTTAGTACAAAGACTGTGCTAAAAGGAACCCGAGATACAGGACCCCAAAAAAAAATAATAAAAAGTTAGTCATGTGCTAGTTACAATGACCCAAGATGTCAACTACTGAATCCACATCTTCTACTAGTGCTTTTTTGCACCAAAAATGAAACAAAAATATAAAATTTAAAGGGATCTTCTGTTCAGAGATGACTATCCTTTCAAAGCAACTTAAGTTCCTCTCGTTCCAAATTATCCACCAAATACATGTCGGGATAATGTTCTACCAAGTCTTGTTCTTTGGTAAGTTAGCTGGATCGTTCTAACATGCTAGCATAACTGCAGTTGTCCTGGGCATTACACAATTATTATTTTTTGTTATTATTGTTATTCGTACTATGATACCCTCAATTTGCAGAAATTGCTTTCAAATGATGTCCAACCTCAACCAAAAGAAATCAGGGAAATACTGCTATAATAATTTACGGAAGTGTAATGCTAGCTAGCTCATTAAGTATCTTTTGAGAAGTCCAAGGAAAATTAATGAGCATTATTCTTCAATTATTATAGGTTACGAACTAGTATTGTGTTTGGCACGACAAATGAAAAATGACTTTTGTCACATTTTGCACACTAGTTGATCTTAACTTCTTAGCCGATAATGTCAAGTACCATTTAAAAACGAATATCGAAAATAACAAATTTAAACTAAAACAAAATGCACACCCTTTTGGGTAATTTAATATCTCGACTAGATTGACCACATTTGTTCAGACTACTATATATTAATCTTTGCTCTGGGAAAATTACAAAGGTAGTTTCTCCTCCAAGAAACAATTGCTGAACTTCAATTTTCCAGATATTAAAGAGAAAATAGAGTTACATTGTACACATAACATAAACCAATCTAGGAATCAGGAAATTCTTCAAACTATACAAGAAAATTTCCGATCCTCAAAGGTGTATATATATATATAAGGTCACTAATTCGATACCAAGCTTTATCCCTCCTTCTAAATCGAGGTTTCAGAAGTTCTTCCCCGAAGGAGATGCATTAATGCAAGAACCTTTATACTGGAAATGGATTGTAAAATGTATCTCCTCCTAGGTCCTTTACAACTGTGGATCTCATTTGCATGACAAAAGAACGAAATCCCACATACTTCTTCCAGCAGAAGAGAGCAATCAGTTCAATAGATACTAGGCGTTTCTTTAGTCATGAATTGGCCTAGCTAGTCATAATCATAACAGTTCTTTTTGGTCCTTCCCTTTTCTAGACGTGCTTTTCGAACTGCTTCTTGAATTTGTCTCTCGTGTTCCTTTAACATGTCTTCCATACTTCCCCCTGGTGGCACTAGTGGTCCAGAGCAAAGAATTCTACTTTTCTTTGGCACATAAACCTGAAACAAGGAGGAATGTCAGGCTAAAGGGAGCTCAAAAGGAAGTTAGTATCAAAATCAATAAATGGCAGCACGGTGGACAAAACATCTTGCATTGGGCCGCACCCTCAAGGAGGGTGTGATGTAGACAGCCTACCCTAATGCATGCATCAGTGGCTGGCTGCTTAAACGGCTCGAACCTGTGACCTTATAGATCACACGGAGACAACTTTACCGTTGCCCCAAGGCTCCACTTCAATATCCAAATCAATATCTTCTTGAATAGCCAAAGCGAATACTGTTTAGCTCGACAGCTTTAAAACATCGACGGTTATTAAACCTCATAATATAGGCATGTGTATGTGTGATGAGTTGCAATGGGTGATTAACTTTGTAAAAGGGAAGCCGGCTTATACGGACTCTTTCTATGAAGCATGTTTGTAGTTCATGTTTAACAAACACATGAAGATAATTGCAAAGTAAAGATTGAAGTTACACACCGTTGAATCCCCATAAGATGACCCGTCATCCCTCTTTGAGTGAACACTAGAAAAGTCTCCTACAGCTCGAGACTTGTGCGAACCCTGCCTTCGAAGCTCTCCACCATGTTGGGACACACATGAATCCTCTTTGACTTTGTGAGCATAGGCAGCTGCAGTAGGATGGACCACTGAAGTAGAATGAGTGAATCCGTTCCTATTTTTCACTCTTGGCGGCTCAATAGGGAATCCAGTTCCACTTTCTTCTAAAGGATTATATTTCACACTTTTGCTTATATTTGACTGTCCCTGCAATATTCAAACCATTTCAATGACAAACTGAACAGGTTCATTTCAAAATTTTGGGGCAAATAGAAGAAAATCAACCTGCCCAGCATTGGATTCTGTAGTACTTTCTCCCTTTGATTGCCTTGAGGACTTCCCCAATGAATCATCTCCACATCCTTTCATACTTTCAGCTTTTCGCCTACGATTAACAAAATAGAAATTGTGAGACTACACAGTAACGTTAAAGCTTGGTTTAAAAAAGAAAAAGAAAAAGCAGTTTCTCTGGAGAAGAATATGAAAGTAAAAGTACAGTCCACCGCATGAGAAGACATAAACTTTTGGTCTTAGTAGGAATCAATGTTCCAATAACTCGGGCTTGCTCTTACTTAGTTTGGGTATTTCATACTACAAAGCACCATAAGAAGTAGCAATTTCCAATGAAGAAGTAAGGTTGATGTTACATTTCAATTCTAAGATTTTTAATTTTATGCGCTTAGCTCTTGAGCAGTGTTAATTTGCAAATCCTTCAATAATAGATGAACCTTTGAGTGTAACAGCGCCCAAGTCACTTCAATTAAAGAATCATGAGCCAATGCATAGGAAGAAGGAGATTTTTAGTATGAGTGATACAAAAAGACAGCTTATTGGTAGCTTACTAAAAGTCTAAAATAGTAAAAAGTCATGATTTTGTTTGCAGATGCTTCTGCTAGGGAAATTGTTAACCTACAAGTTTTGCTCATAAAAACTAGAATACTCAAGAAATAACGTCTCCTGAAACTAAATTTTGGCCATGAATATCAATACTGCAACTTGAAATCAAAATAATATTTAATGGAAAAAATAAATGCAGAGACTAGAATGTAAGCTAATGTAGCAACTGAAAGACAAAAAGATTTTAGATAAAGAGGAAAAGGTTCATATAAAGAGCTAAAATTAGATACCTTCTTGCTTCCTCCTCTCGAATCTTCGCGTCATATTCCTTGCTTGGAGGATATTTTGGTAAGCTAGAAGGATCACAAGGTAAGGGCTTTGTATTGAAGAACTGAAAGTAAAAATCCAAAGAAGTAAGATATAAAGCGTAGTACAACCCCATGACACTAAAAAAAAGAAGATATAGAGCCCTTCTCGTAATCTGTGGAAGGGAAGCTTAATGTGCTAAAATATGTATAAAAACAATCATGTCTAAGAACGAAAAAAAAAAAAAACTTAAATCATACTAAAGTTTGGCAGGCTGCAAAAGGTCAGTGTGGTATGCATAGCTTAACAAACAGACATTAACCTGCTTGAACCATTCTTAGTTCATGAAATTTTCAAATTAATTGTTTTGACCAAAAACAAATCCAGAGAAAAATCTCCAAGTTATTACCATAGGATTGCATAATGAAATTGATTCTAAAAGCAATGACAACATTGATTCTAAAAGCAAATATGATCATCAAAATTACAATTAAGTTAAATTTTCCGACTGTTGGCAGGATACAAGAAAAAGTAATTTCCATTTATTAATAATGTAATGATCATACTTGCTTAAAAGTGCATCGGTTAAGAAACTAAAGAAGTGTGCTGGAGGACTCCTATTCAAGGAACACACTTCCATGGAGAGATAAGATTGAAATTACCTCACTATTGAGCGCAGAATAAGCAGTACCACGTTTTTCTGGTTCTATTGAAAGTAGGACATCAACAAGTGCCAAAGCTGAAGGGGGAAAGTCCTTGTATGTATCAGTTACGCATCGCTTGTATGGATGTTGTGGCTTAAAACTAGTAGCATGAGGTAGTTTTGATTTCTTCCAGTATTCTTCAGAAGGTGAACCACAAAGTTTGAAAATCTTATGCATTTGCTCCACCTGTAAATTGTTTAAGTTCTCTCAGTTCGCAATTACAGAAAAAGTCGACACGAACTGAAAAAATGTACAGAACTAGAATTTAATGTGTTAAAAGCATCAAATAAACTAGAATTTGGTGATAGAATTAGGTTTAGATTGAAGAGTAAATTCAAGTCCCTGAGTGGAAGTACCTCTGTTCTTCCCGGCATAATAGGTTTTCCAGCACATAATTCGGCGAGGATGCAGCCAGCACTCCACATATCTATGGCCACTCCATATTCTGTTGCACCAAGCAAAAGCTCAGGAGCTCTATACCATAGAGTTACAACACGACTTGTTAATGGCTGTGTTTGGTTGGGCTCAAAGGTTGTAGCCAAACCAAAGTCTCCAATCCTTAAAACACCATTATCATCAATGAGAAGGTTTGAGCCCTTAATGTCTCGATGAAGTACGCCCCGACTATGACAATGTTCAAGTCCACGAAGCAATTGTTGCATATAACATTTAATCTGTAAAGCACCATTCAAAAAATTCCATTAAAAAATGTGGAGAACATCGAAATATAACTTAACCCGGGTTTGCCTTGTCGTTTCATGTGCTAACAATTATGAACATCCCAGGGTTTTTCAGACAAGAAGAGAAAGATGTACCTGTGCTTCAGTAAACTTAACCCGAGGTGCTGCTGCAAGTCCAGCAAGATCGTGCTCCATGTATTCAAATACAAGATATAAGCTGCCTGATATCCTAGATGTGACCAAAGCCTCAAGTTTCATAACATTTGGGTGGTTCAATCTACGCAAAATACTTATCTCCCTTGCCATAAAGCGAACGCTCTCTGGGTCCATATTGACAAATCTCACTTTCTTCATTGCAACAATTTTATTGGTTTTAAGGTCACGGGCCTTGTAAACACTACTATATGTTCCTTGACCAATCTGCATAAAATTTAAACAGTTTAAGGAGTCAATTACTAGAATATATGAAAATCGAACTTTCTATTAGTCCGAAGATCTATAGAAAACTAAATGAACATCATATTTTGGCTGGACAGCAAATTTCATGATCCTGTTTTCACAGTATCTTCCAACAAGTACAAGGCAATCAAGCACTCTCATCTTTAGAGAAAGAAGATACTCAAGCCATGGTTAAGAAAGTTCATATTTGGTACTCAAAAGAAACCAAGAAAACAATTAGTAGTCCTGTCGAAAATAGTTTTATTTACAATCCATTTTCAGTATTAGTACTTAAAAGTGACCCGAGAAAAAAAAGCTCTAATTAATAAAAACGAAGAAACTTTTAGAGAAAAGTCACTTCGTATGGGAAAACAATTCAACTACTTCTTTGAACAAAATATGATCTCTACGATAGTAGCAGATTCAAGACCCTGCGTACAGCATGATATTTTGCAGAATTTTTGGGAAGTCCTCTGAGAAAGGAGGAACATAAACAACATTACATGAGTGACAGTTTGGAGAAGAAACAACATTACATAAATGACAGTTTTAAGTAATAACAGAAACATGGATCCATAAGGTGGATAACTACAAAATGCAGATACCAAAGTTCAGAAAACTATGGCTGTTATAACTACTAGTAGATTAGTGAAAAACAAAATGAAAGCAGGCATGATTTGGAAAAACTAAATGAGTAGAGAGAAGAAGCTGTAGAACTGACTTTGTTTAGTTTTTCAAATGACTCTGCACTTCGAGGAACCCACCCTTGAATAGCCTCGGCTGCAACAGAACTTAGCCACGATGGCCATCCTGCAGCTCCGAGTTCACCCTTTACACCGTTATGTATGCTTACAATTCTAGACATTGATTGTTGCACTCCAAAATCCACGGTGGACCGCCTCTTGTGATGTCCTTCCTTAGGCCTCTCGATAATTCTTGTTTTTCCATCATCCTCAACTTTTGTTGCAGGGACAGGAACAACGCTGGCTTCTGACGTCCGCTTTGATTTAGATTTCATAGGTAGTTCAATCTTAGGATTAACTAAGTCTACTTTAATCTCCTCTCTTTGTAAGGGAGCAACCATCTGTACAGAATATTTATCAACTTCTTTTTCTTTCTCCTTCTCATGTTCGATAACATAATCATCTTCGGAAGAACCCTTTGAGCAACACCCGCCCATATTTTTGCAACAAATAAGTTCTTTCACTCAAGACACATCCGAGACCCGCATAATAAACCTGCACCAACCCAAACTATTAACTATATCATCCAAAATCAGTTGAATATTTCAAAATATTAACTTACTAGCCAATGCAGGCCTCAATATCCTCAGAAACTGCAATCCCTCTTCGACTATTCAACGCCTTCCTCTCTTCAATATAATAGCAAATCCTCTGAAGAACCCAAAATATCAAGGCATTCAAGAATGCCACAACCACAAAAGTCTTATAAGAGATTGAAATTGAAAACCAATATCCAGGATCTCAGAATATATGTCCTTTCTTCAATATCACCCCATAATTAAGGTATTCTAATATAGCAATTGAAATAAATATCACATTCAAATGTGTATATATTGAATAATGTATTTTACAAGGTACAAAGTTTTTGTTTGTAAATACTAAATGAAAAAATAAAATTGAAGGCAACCCCAAGAAGTTTAGGAAGTCAAAAACCCAGACCAGAAAAATCCAGCATTACAACCAAATATATGAATTCAAGATTCCAGCATATAAAAGATATACACACAGATACAGGAACAATTGTGCACCAAGAAACTATGTATATGGATTCTATGCTTTTTTCTTTTTCTAAGGATTGATGCAGGAACTCTGGTCAAGGTGGTGATGATACCTAATGGGGGATGGATTCTGGGCTTCAAGAAAAGCTAACTTTTTTTTCCATAAAAATTCAACTGCTTTTATTAATTATCATATTTTCCATTTTAAAAAATTACATTTTCTTCAAAAAAAAAAAGTTTAAAGAAAGGAAAAAACAACTTTGTACCCATATATTTTAGAATATTTTACATTATTATTCACCATTGATCAGAAAGGAAATACATGGAAAAAAAGAGAGTAGTCTAGAATCTTGAAATCACCTAAAATCACGAACAACCACACAAATTTCAGCATTATTTCCTTTTTTTCAACGAAATATATACCTTTTTTTCCTTCCTTATTTGGTCTGCTTGCTACGCTTTTGCTCTCTTTCTGCATTCATATTTACATCTAGAAATACACCCATTTTCACAATGCTGATTTTCTTGAACACTAAATTATATTTTCCTTTTCTGTGTTGGAAGTAGCAAAAGAATGTCAGCAGTTACAGAAAGAGGCAACATGGGAATTTGAACTCTTTTCCAAGTTGTACTTGTAGACGTGCACTGCAGTAAGGGATGGGAACCAAAAGGCTTTCCTCTGTGCCACGTGGGAGACAGTAACCTGAAAACAGTGGGACCCAGAAGAAGAAACCTTGTGGGCCCCTTGGAGAATCCGTTAAGATTGTTAGGCAAAGTATCAAATCCTTGTTAATTTACACCAAGCAAAGAGGTTGTAGACATATAAAATGGTTTTAGTCCATATAAAATTTGAACTAGGGGTCTTGGAAAGCCACCCATAAATTGGAATTGGTTTAATTATAAGGGTAGTTATTACACAGTCTAGTAATTATACAATATAATAATTACGACGACTTGTTTGTTTATCATAATATAATTACAGTGTAATTACAAGCATAATGTTTGGTTGCACAAGTGTAATTACACAGTTAGATTAATTTTTAAATAAAGTAATTATCAAAGTTTAAAAGTTAATCTATATCTATATTTATCTATCTATCTATATCTATATTATTATAAAATTATGAATACAATGTCAGTTTACAAAAATAACTTTATAATATTAAGCATAATAACTCACACCAAAAGGACATAATCGGAATTCTAGACATTAGCCTTGTAATACTATTAGTTTTAGGACATAATACTACACGTTAGAAATCCTACATGATTACCTTTAGGAATCCTATTAGATAATTACTTTCGGGCACAGACATATAATAATACATGTTAGAATGTAAACCTAACACATCTGGGAACACGTTAGGTTTCCTATTACTTTTAGGATATAATGCTTAAAAATTTCTATTACTAATTTAATTTGAAAACGTATTATATTGTCCTATTACTAATTTAATTTGAAAACGTATTATATTGCTCTATTACTAATTTAATTTGGGAATGTATTATATTGTCCAAATCCATTTATAAAAGGAGAGCCTATATGATTATTAAAGGACGAATACAATATTAATAGATCAAAATAGCTCTAAAATATTAAACAGAAGAACCCATAAGACATAACTGTATAAACCTATTTTTTGGACTATAATACCTTCTATGTTAATTTTTTAAATATTAAAAATTTAAAAATTAATAAAATTTTATCTATTAAACTATTATTAAAAATGTGTATGAAGGTTTAATAAAATCAATTTCATAAGAATCCTCCATATAGGCAATACATTACCATTTTATAATGTCCAATACCAAAAGAATAATAAAAGTAATGTTAAATGGACTGCATAAAGCATTGAAATTGAGAAAAAAATATCTCACGATAATATATTTTTATATTAAATTTGAACTGTTTCTACTCAAATAATATTTTTATTATTAATTTTTCGTATAATATTGAAAAATATATCCAACTATTAAAAAGAACTAAAAAATATTTAAGAATATAAATGTGTGAGAGACGATTCAATAACACTAATGATTTTGCAAATATAAAGATCTAAAATTGGAATGTCAAATCAATTTTTTTACTCTTTGAAAATAAATTTATGGTGGTTAAATTCTAATTACGATTAAATATTCAAAATAAGATATGATATATTAAGAATATGAATCAACATAAAATAATTAAATCTTCAATTAATTATTTATAAATAGTATCTAATTCGATTATTTTTTAAATTCATCATATGAGTAAATTTATTTTTCAAGTTACAAAAAAATCTTTGGGTACATAAATTTATTCCATAAAAAGAGCTATAGAGATAAATAAAAAATTAGAACACAAAGTGTTTGAGAAAGCACAATCAAAATTAAATCCTGAACAAGAACAAGCTTTCAAGATTATATTATAAAGAGCTGATTCTGGTATAGCGGGATTATTCTTTGTAGATACCTCCGGCGAAATCAAAAAAATAATACTATGTCATGCATTACTTTCAAATATGAGATCAAAAGGCATGATATTGTTAGCAAGAATAACAAGTAGTGTACCAACAACGATTTTATTATGAGGTCATACAACTCACTTTAGATTTGATATACCTTTTCAAACAACTAAAAAAATATCACAAATATATCAAAGCAGAGAAATGGTATTAAATTTATAAGGAAAGAAAAATTAATAATATGGGATGAAGCGCTTATGGCTAAGCGTCAAACGCTCAAAACAATTGACTGGAGTTCTAGAAATACGTTGGATATTAATGAACTATTTGGTGGAAAAGTAATAATTTGCGAGGTGATTTCAATCAAGTACTACCAGTAGTTTCAAAATTGACGAAAGCATAGACTATAAAAGCTAGCTTGGCAAAATTATACTTATGACCTCAAATTGAAAAGATTTAACTGATAAAAAAATATAAAAATAAGAACATATCCAGCATTCAGTGATTTCTTGATTCGTGTCAGAAACGAAGAAGAGCATCCAATAAAAGATGATTTGATTCTTCTAGAATACTTGGTTATCAAACCCAATGCTAATAGTAATGCATTTAATAACGACAATATTTCTGACATAAGATTAAAATGCAATTTGTGAAAATTAGATTATAAAATTTAAAGAGCTATCTTAGCTAGCATAAATGAATATGTTGATCAACTAAATAAAAGGTTAATTGCTAAGTTTTATGGTAAAAATAAAATATTTTTTAGTTTTTGACTCAACAAAAGATGATACCAATAATTACTACCAAGAAGAATACTTAAATATTTTAATACATGGTCTTCTACCATACAAGTTTGTTGTCAAGTTCATTATTTATTATATATGTTAGTATCACCGAATATATAATAGAAATTGATCTTCCATTGCATATAAGTTGATTTTGAAGAAACATATGTCTGGCATGCTATTGAAAAACTTAGAACCGCCGAATAGCTTATGTAATAGCACACATATAGTATATAGAAGTTTTGATAATAACATCATACGTGCAAAAATTATGATACTGGTCAACGTGCTTCTAAGCATATGTTTATCCTCGAATTCAACTTCTGTCATCCAAAATTAAAGAATATCCTTTTAAATTTGTGTGAAAATAATTTTCAGCATATTTATATTTTGCAATTATAATAAACAAAGTACAAGGATAAACATCCTAAATATTGTACTATATTTATCGCAATATATTTTCTTGCATGCACAACTGTATGTTGCACTTTCAAGTGTATCAATATCGACAACAAGAGTTCTGGTTATGGCAGAGTAACCAAAGTATTAGAATGAAACATACATAAAAAATACCATCTACAAAGAAGTGTTCGGTAAGACCATCACACTAAATACTTTTAAAATGCAATACATAATTGTCTAACTAATATGACTAAATTGATCATTTATATATGTTCTGATGGTTTTCTTTTATTTTGAATTCACTTATTATGCTAATGTAATAATATTTTTTGGCATTTAGATGATTGTTATATTATTATTCATAAAAAACTTCTCATTAATTAAATCTTGTTGTTCCTTCATAGAAATAAATATTTTAACAATCATGTAACGACCCGACCGGTCATTTTACTTTCTAGATCCATGTTCCCCTAATTAAGACTCCGTGTATGTGCTTTTACTATTTTATAACTTGCGAGCAAAGTTAGTTCGGGTTTCGAAGGGTTCGGGTTGAACTCGAAACAATTAGTTCCTTAATAGTGGCTTAAAAGGGTTAAGTTTTACTTGAGTCAACATTTTGAGTAAACGACCTCAGAACCGGGATTTGATGGTCCCAATAGGTTTGTATGAAGATTTTGGACTTCGGCGTATGATCGAATCGGGTTTCGTATGACCTGGGAGTGTTTCGACGCTTAATATTGAAAGTTGGCGCATCGAAGGTTTTCAAGTTCTTTAAGTTTAGTTTGGAGTAGGTTTTGGTGTTATCGATATCTGTTTTATATTCTGAGCCTGGTAATAGTTCTGCATGATGATTTAAGACTTGCATTCAAAATTTGGTGTCATTCCGAGTAGTCTAAGTATGATTAGGCGCGTTCGGAGCAAGTTGAAAACTTGAAGTTAATAATTTGATTCAATTTAATTTTGGGGTGCAATTCTTAGTTTTGATACTGTTTTACGTATTTTGAGAGTTCGTGCAGGTCCGTATTATGGTTATGGACTTGTTGGTGCATCTGGATGGGGTCCCGGGTACGTTTCGGACCGCTCGAAGCTAAGTCAAAATCTGTTGGTGTGTTGTTCTGGTTTCCTTCTTCGCGAATGTGAAGGAATCGCTCGATCGCGAAGAAGGAATTGGGGACTGGGTGGCTTTATGCTTCGATTTTGTGAAGGCATGGCCGCATTGGCGAAGGCTTGGGGCTAGTGGCCTTCGCGTTCGCGCAGAATTAAGGGCCTGGGCCTGGGCAACCCAATTGCCTTACACGTTCGCGAGTGAGGGCACGCATTCGCGACGAGGAGGAGGCCTAGTGCATCGCGTTCGCGAGTGTCCTCTCACGATCGCGAAGAGGAATTTTTTTGGGTTCATCAATTTTGCCTTCGCGATCGCGAGGGCTTGTCCGCGATAGCGATGAAGGCACGGACCTGGACAGAATGTTTTAAAAAGGGACTTAGGCTATTTTCTCTCATTTTTCATTTCCTTGGCCAATTTTTGGAGCTTCTTAGAGATGGGTTTTCACCTAGCTATTGAAGGTAAGAAATGCTTACCTAATGTAAGTTTAATATGTAGATTATGGGTAGATTTTAACATGTAAAATGTGAAAATTTTAGAAGATTGTTGAAAAACCTAGCTTTTGATAAAATGGGATTTAACCACGAAAATGATTATGGAATTGGGTAGAAATTATATATTTGAGTTCGTGAGGTTATGGGTAACATTTATTTTTGAAAAGTTTCGGAATCCGGGTACATGGACCCGGGATGAATTTTAGGAATCTTCCAATTTGGGTTGGGGTAATTTCTCTAATAGCTAAATTATGAACTTGTGAGAGTATATTGATTAATTTATATAATATTTGGCTAGTTTCGGGTTGTTTGGCACCAAGTTGAGTCTTTAGAGCGGATTTGTGGACCAGAAGTGAGCTTGAGAATGAGGTAAGTCTCTTGCCTACCTTGTAAGAGGGAACTCATCCCCTTAGGTATATCTTGTTGTGTATTACTTATGGGGAGATACGTACGCACTAGGTGACGAGAGTTCGTGCGTAGCTATATTCCATGAGATTTCTGGGTAGATTTAGATCCACATCATGCCTTTAATTGTACTATTGTGTTTATTATGCATATTAATTGACTTGAATCGAGCTGAAACTAGGGATTTTAAAGTTGCAATTTTCGACTTAGATTTCTTATATTTGGTAGAATTGAGGAATACTTAATAACTCTGAGAAATCCATGTCCTCTCGCATTGCAAGTACTTCCGCGAGCGAGGTAAAACTTCTCTACTCTTATGGGATCGGGTCATTCACCTCGGTAGTACTATAACACCACTCTTATAGGAGTGGGTCGTTCGCCTCAGCAGTATAATAGAAGCATCTATGATCCGTGCCTTTCGACCCTCGGCAGTGTACACATTATTCTGGATCGGGCCGTACGACCTCGGCATAAATCGTGCGTGTTAATGCTTGGAGCCCGAATACACTTGATATTATTTTTGTGACTTGAGTGGTTAAAATTTATTTAATGGCCTGAAATTGTTGAAGTTAGTTTGTGTCAATTGGAGATTTTAGATTGACTATCAGTTAAAGAACCATTTATTCATTTCTAGTTATTGTGTTATTATTTGATGGCCCGTAGTAAGTGTTGATTTCGACCCCTCATCACTACTTCTTCGAGGTTAGACTGGATATTTAGTGGGTACATATTGTTTATGTACTCACGCTACACTTTTATACTAATCGTGCAGGATCTGAGGCAGGTGCATCTGACATTTATTCAGGCGCGCACCTCCGATACCCTGAGGCATAGTGGTGAGATGCTCTCTGAGTCTGTTCTACAGCACCCGCAGTCTCTATTTTGTATTCTGTCTATCTTATTTCAGACTGTAGCATAGGTGTTTTGTATATTCTACTAGTTGTTCATACACTTGTAACACCGGGTGTTGAAACATACTAGTAGACATTTTATAGCTATTGAGTATTTATTTCACCGTATTTGCTCTTTTATTAATTTACGCTTTATTTTATTAAATTTTCCATTTCTCATGTACTTTATAAATAAAATTCAACAACTTTGAAATTATTAAAAAGAATAAATACATGGCTAGTTCACCGTTGGCTTGCCTAGCGGTGACGTTGGGCGCCATCACGACCTATAGGAGAAATTGGGTCATGACAACATGGTATCACAACACTAGGTTCACGTAGGTCTCACAAGTCATGAGCACGCCTAATAGAGTCTTGAGGATCGATGCAGAGACATCCGAACTTATCTTTGAGAGGCTATAAGTTGTTAGGAAACTACTCTTTCTTCATCTTCTATCGTACAGTTGATATTATGCTAAGTATATTTCTTTTATTCTCTTATAGATGGTGAGAATATGCACGGCAGATAAACTTGACAATGGAGAAGCTGCTCCTCCTGTTGCTAGAGGCTGGGGGGGGGGGGCTCCAGCTCGTGGTAGAGGATGGGGGCATCGTAGATTTGCTCCAATTGTTCTACCAGTGGATCCAGTGGAGGATCTTGTTATTGAGGAGCAGGTTGAGGTGCCTGCAGCGGAGCCGGCCCTAGTGGATTTTATGTTTGCACCAGGATTCCAGGAGGTCATTGGTCGTATATTGCGGTTCATATATTCTATGACTCGGGCTGGTTTATTTCTAGCAGACCCATCCACATCTCAGGCGGGAGAGGGAGCATAGATCCCTATCGCTTAGGCTCCAAGGCATGCAACTATCGTATATTAGACCCCGGGTGCACTACCCGTGGGCGGAGCTCAGGCAGTTGTAGCGGCTATACTAGAGCCCAGACCAGCTGCGGCCGACGAGTCGCAAAAGCTATTAGATAGATGGACCAGGCTACATCCTCCTATCCTTGGAGGTGAGTGACACGAGGACCCCCAGGCCGCCTTCAGGACTTTATTGATCATTGCAGGGACAGACTGCACAATATGAGGATATTGGAGCCCCACGGGGTGGACTTTACCACCTTTCAACTGGAGGGAAGGGCTTGTAGATTGTGGCAGTCTTATCTTCTCGACAGGACAACAAGTTCTCCTTCCTTGACTTGGGACCAATTCACACATCTCTTTCTAGATAGATATATTCCACCCTCTTAGAGGGAAGAGTTGCGATTTCAGTTCGAGCAGCTTCAACAGGGTCAGATGTCGGTGGCCGACTATGAGGCGAGATTCTATGAATTGTCTCTCCATGCACTTACGATACTCACCACTGATGCAGAGAGAGTGCAGAGGTTTGTTGCGGGGTTTCACTCTGGTATCCAGGACACTATGGCCCAAGAGGTTGAGGTGGGGACTTCTTACGAGCTGGTTGTAGAGATAGCTCGGAGGATCGAGGGTGTTTGTCAGTAGGGATGAGAGCAGGCACCGAGGAACAAGCGGTTTCAATATTCTGGAGGGTTCAGTAGTGATCCGTTTGGGGGGGGGGGCAGAGGTCAGTTTGTGAGGGGTTAGTCTAGCAGGCCCACATATCCAGCACCGCCGCCTTCTCGAGGTGCTCCTGTGCGGCCCTATTTCAGCACCATTCTAGAGAGCTTCTGTCGTTCACCATCTATTCAGGGTTCCTCCAGTGGGTATTCAGGCCATCAGGATCAGACTTCAGGTCAGTAGTCCACCGTTCTGAGGGGTTGTTTCAAGTGCAGGGATCTTGGCCACGTGAAGAGGTTTTGTCCCAAACTTCGGGGCAAGGAAGTACATCATGGTCATCAGCCTATGATTACCGCACCAGTCATCCGACCGCCCAGAGGTGGAGGGTAGGTGGGTAGAGGTCGTCCTAGAGGTGGAGTCCAGTCGGGTGGCGCTCCAGCTAGGTTCTATGATTTTCCAGCCATACTAGATGCAATAGACTCATATGTCGTGATCACATATATTATTTCTATCTGCGATAGGGATGCTTCAGTACTATTTGATCCAGGGTCCACATATTCATATGTATCATCGTTGTTTGCTCATTTTCTACGTGTTCCTCGTGAGTCCTTAGGTACCCCCGTATATGTGTCCATGCCAGTGGGAGATTCTATTATTGTGGATCAGATCTACCGACCCTATATCGTGACTTTCTGTGGTTATGAGACTAGAGCGGATCTTCTATATCTCGATATGACAGACTTTGAGGTCATCTTGGGCATGGACTGGTTGTCTCCATATTATGCTATCCTTGATTGTCATGCCAAGACTGTTATTTTAGCGATGCTATAATTGCCTAGATTGGATTGGAATGGTTCATCTATCAGTGTATCTAGTCGAGGTATCTCTTTTCTGAAGGCTCGACACATGGTCGAGAAGGGTTGTTTGGCTTATTTAGGTTATGTTGGTATATTACTACAGAGACTCCGGTGATTGATTTCGTGTCTGTGGTCTGGGAGTTCTTTGATGTATTTCCTTCTGATCTACCAGGCATGCCACCAGATCATGATATCGATTTTTGTATTGAATTGGCTCCAGGTACCCAGCCTATCTCTATTCCACCGTACCGCATGGATCTGAAAGATTTGAAAGAGTTGAAAGAACAGCTTGAGGAGCTTCTAGCAAAGGGGTTCGTCATACCGAGTGTGTCGCTTTGGAGTGCACCAGTATTGTTAGTGAAGAAGAAAGATGGGACTATGCGGATGTGCATTAATTACCGCCAGTTTAACAAAGTTACCATTAAGAACAAGTACCTGTTGCTGCGTATTGATGATTTGTTTGACCAGTGGCAGCGTGCCAGGGTGTTCTTTAAGATCGACTTGAGATCGGGGTATCATCAGTTGAAGATTTGTGATTCATATGTTCCGAAGATAACTTTCCGGATGAGATATGGCTAGTATGAGTTCCTACTGATGTCCTCTAGCTTGACTGACGCCCCGATGGCGTTTATGGATTGGATGAACCGGGTATTTAGGCCATATATTGACTCGTTTTTCATTGTCTTCATTGATGACATATTGATCTACTCGCATAGCATGGAGGGGCACGAGCAATATTTGAGAGTGGGGCTTCAGACCTTGCGAGAATAGAAGCTCTATGCTAAGTTATCCAAGTGAGAGTTTTGGTTAGATTTTGTGGCATACTTGGGGAATGTGGTATCAGGCGAGGGTATTAAGGTAGATCCCAGGAAGATCGAGGCAGTTCAGAGTTGGCCTCGTCCTACTACAGCGACCGAGATCAAGAGCTTCTTGGGGTTAGCAGGTTATTATCGCCGGTTTGTGGAGGGCTTCTCATCTATTGTAACACCTTTGACTAGATTGACCCAGAAGGGTGCTCCATTCTAATGTTCCAATGATTGCAAGGTGAGCTTTTAGAAGCTCAAGAACGTATTGACTACAACACCGGTGTTAGTGTTGCCTTCCGGTTCAGGGATGTATACTATGTACTGCGATGCTTCACACGTTAGCCTGATGTATTGATGTAGGAGGGGCGAGTTATTGCATATGCTTCACGTTAGCTGAATCCGCAGGAGAAGAATTACTCTACACATGATTTGGAGTTGGCCGCGATAGTTCATGATCTCAAAATCTAGAGGTATTATCTTTATGGGGTGTCCTGTGAGGTTTACACCGATCATCGCAGCTTGCAGCATTTGTTCAAGCAGGGGGATCTCAATTTGAGGTAGCGCATTTGGCTTGAGCTACTAAAGGACTATGATATTATCATCCTTTATCATCCGGGCAAAGAAAATGTGGTTGCGGATGCCTTGAGCAGAAAGGTTGAGAGTATGGGTAGTTTGGCTTTCGTTTCAGTATAGGAGAGGCCATTGGCGTGGGATATTCAGTCCTTGGCTAATAGACTTGTGAGCTTGGATATCTCGGAGCCCAGCCGAGTTCTTACATGCATCGTCGCTCAGTATTCACTATTCGAGTAGATTAAGGCTCGTCAGTACGACAATCCGCACTTGTTGGTTCTTAGGGAGATGGTACTACAGGGTGGTGCCAAGGAGGTTACTATCAATGAGGATGGTATTTTGCGACTCCAGTGTTGTCTATGTGTTCCTAATGTTGATGGATTAAGGGAAAAGATTCTAGAAGAGGCACACAGTTCTCGGTATTCTATTTATCCAGGTACTACAAAGATGTATCGCGACCTGAGGTATCATTATTGGTGGTGGCGGATGAAGAAGGATATAGTTAGGTATGTACCGAGGTACCTAAATGTCACGACTCGAAATTCCCACCTTCGGACCGTGATGGCGCCTAACATTTCACTTGCTAGGCAAGCCAATATTAGAATGATATTAACCAATTTTTAAACAATCTTTAAATTTATTAATAACAAATAAATAAACGCAGAAGTAATGTCTGAAATATAGTGATTAATCCATAAAAATAACGGTGTCTAAATACCATCCCAGAATTGGTGTCACAAGTGCACGAGCTTCTAGAATAAATACAAATAAAGGTTTGAATAAAATAAACCTGTCTAAGAACAAACACACAACTAAAGTAAAGTAGACAGGGACTTCAAAACTGCGAACGCCGTGCAGTTATACCTCAAGTCTCCTCTGGTAGCTGAAATCCGAGTAAGTCTATGGTACGCCGCTGAGACCAACTCCAAAATCTACACAAGAAGTGCAGAGTGTAGTATCAGTACAACCGACCCCATGTACTGGTAAATGCTGAGCCTAACCCCGACGAAGTAGTGACGAGGCTAAGGCGGGTCACTTACATTACCTGTACACAATATTAGTAACAACAACAATAATAGAAATAAATCAGGTAACTCGTTTATAATAATTGAAGCCAACTTAGCAATCATAATCAATAATCATTTCCATCAATTCTGTTGCAGCGTGCAACCCGCTCTCACAATATATTCACATTCAATTCTGTTATAGCGTGCAACCCGCTCTCACAATATATTCACATTCGGTTATGTTGCAGCGTGCAACCCGCTCCTCCAATATATTCATTTTAATCAAGTCTGTTGTTGCGTGCAACCCGATCCCCCATATATATATATATATATATATATATATATATATATATATATATATATATATATATATATATATGTATGTCGACTTTTAAATAAGTCTGTTGCGGCGTGCAATCCGATCCTCCAATATAGACTTTTAATAAGTCTATTACGGCGTGCTACTCGATCCTCTAATATGGACTTTTTAATAAGTCTGTTGCGGCGTGCAACCCGATCCTCCAATATGGACTTTTTAATAAGTCTGTTGCGGCGTGCAACCCGATCCTCCAATATATTCATTATAATTAATTCTGTTGCGGTGTGCAACCCGATCCTCCAATATATTCATTATAATCAATTCTTATAGAAGAAATTTCCCCAATAAATACAATAATTAATATAAAATTATAAGACAACAAGCATACAATAATTATGATTTAATTATGAAACAAACAAAGGTAAATAGCAAATTATTATAGAAATCAGAGAGAAAATATGCAGTTTAATATTTAATATGTTAAATGTCACATAACAATTAAGGCACATAATTCAAATAGCATGTAACAATTAATGTAAAAATTCAAGAATTAATATTTGACAAAGAATAGGAGATAAACAATTATTATTATAATTAATTCATAATTTAAAATAATTTATGATTTATCAAGTAAGCAAGCAAACAATTAATTTGACGACGTATAGACACTCGTCACCTCGCCTATACGCCGTTCACATACAATTCACATAACAAATAATTTAAGGGTTCTATTCCTTCAAGTCAAGGTTAACTACGACACTTACCTCGCTTTGCAAATTCCAACCAATTACTCAACCACAACTTTTCCTTTTAAATTTGACTCCGAAAGTTTCAAATCTATTCACAAATAATTTGATATATTCAATACTAATCATATGAATTAATTCCATATGAATTTACAAATTTTTCGGATAAAATCCGAAATTCATTTAAATATTCGACAGTGGGAACCACGTCTCAAATTCCGAAAAAACTTACGAAATCCGAACACCCATTCCGAGACGAGTCCAACCATACAAAAATTATCCAATTCCGATGTCAAATGGACCTTCAAATCTTAAATTTTCGTTTTTGAAAGTTTTATAAAAATATGGTTTTTCTTCCATAAATTCACGGATTCATGATATAAATGAGTATAAAATCATGAAATATAACCATTTCTGGGACTTTTACCCTTCGCGAATGGGATTTCGACCCATTTTCAACTCTTTTCTATTTTTGAGCGATTTTCACGGGAAAACATTGGGGTAAGTGTTACTTATCCAATATTGATTATATTTCATGATTTCATACTCATTTATATCATGAATCCGTGAATTTATGGAAGAAAAATCAGATTTTTATAAAATCCTCCAAAAACGAAAATTTAAGATTTGAAGGTCCATTTGACATCGGAATTGGATAATTTTTTGTATGGTTGGACTCGTCTCGGAATGGATATTCGGATTTCGTAAGTTTTTTGGGATTTGAGATGTGGATCCCACTGTCGAATATTTAAATGAATTTCAAATTTTTATCCGAAATATTTGTAAATTCATATGGAATTAATTCTTATGATTAGTGTTGAATATATCAAATTGTTTGTGAATAGATTTGAAGCTTTCGGAGTCAAGTTTAAAAGGAAAAGTTGTGGTTGAGTAATTGGTTGGAATTTGCAAAGCGAGGTAAGTGTCGTGGTTAACCTTGACTTGAGGGAATAGAACCCTTAATTTAATTGTTATGTGAATTACATGTGAACGACGTATAGGCGAGGTGACGAGTGTCTATACGTCGTCAAATTAATTGTTTGTCTGCTTACTTGAAAAATCATAAATTGTTTTAAATCATAAATTAATTATTATAATAACTGTTTCTCTCCTATTCTTTGTCAAATATTAATTCTTAAATTCCTGCATTAATTGTTACATGCTATTGGAATTATGTGTTTTAATTGTTATTTGACATTTAGCATATTAACTATTAAACTGCCTATTTTCTCCCTGATTTTCATAATAATCTGCTATTTGTCATTGTTTGTTTCATAATTAAATTATAATTATTGTATGCTTGTTGTCTTATAATTTTATATTAATTGTTGCATTTATTGGAGAAATTTCTTTTATAAGAATTGATAAATGAATATATTGGAGGAGCGGGTTGCACTCCGCAACAGAATTAATTATAATGAATATATTGGAGGATCGGGTTGCACGCCGCAACAGACTTATGAATAGTCCATATTAGAGGATCGACTTGCACGCCGTAACGGACTTATGAAAAGTCCATATTGGAGGATCGGGTTTCACGCCGCAACAGACTTATTAAAAAGTCGACATATATATATATATATATATATATATATATATATATATATATATATTGGGAGATCGGGTTGCACGCCCCAACAGATTTGATTAAAGGAATATATTGTGAGAGCGGGTTGCACGCTGCAACAGAATTGAATGTGAATATATTGTGAGAGCGGGTTGCACGCTGCAACAGAATTAAATGTGAATATGATGTGAGAACGGGTTGCACGCTGCAACAGAATTGATGAAAATGATAATTGGTTATGACTGTTGAGTTAGCTTTAATTATTATAATTGAGTTACCTGATTTATTTCTATTATTGTTGTTAATAATATTGCGTACAGGTAATGTAAGTGACCCGCCTTAGCCTCGTCACTACTTCGTCAAGGTTAGGCTCAGCACTTACATGGGGTCGGTTGTACTGATACTACACTCTTCACTTCTTGTGCAGATTTCGGAGTTTGTCCCAGCGGCGTGTCATAGACTTGCTCGGATTTCAGCTATTCAGAGGAAACTTGAGGTATAACTGCATGGCGTCCGCAGTTCTGAAGTCCCCGTCTATTTTACTTTAGCTGTGTGTTTATTTTCAGATAGCTTTATTTTATTCAAACCTTTATTTGTATTATTCTATAAGCTCATGCACTTGTGACACCAATTCTGGGATGGTATTTAGACACCGTTATTTTTATGGATTATTTTACTATATTTCAAACTTTGCTTCCGCATTTGTTTCCTTGATTATTAATAATTTAAAAATTGATTAATATCATTCTAACGTTGGCTTGCCTAGCAAGTGAAATATTAGGCGCCATCACGGTCCGAAGGGGGGAATTTTGGGTCGTGACAGGTTAAGTAAGAGCATCAGAGGCCAGTGGCCTACTCCGGTAGATGGTTATACCTGAGTGGAAATGGGAGTGCATCGCTATGGATTTCGTAGTTGGGTTGCAGCGAACCTTAAGGAAGTTTGATGCAGTTTGGGTCATTGTCGACAAGTTGACCAAGTCGGCTCACTTCATTCTGGTTGTGACTATGTATTCTTTATAGAGATTGTCCCATATTTACATTCAGGAGATTGTTCGATTGCATGGTGTGCCTGTTTTCATCATATCATATAGAGGCCCTTAGTTTACTTTGCATTTCTGGAAGGTAGTGCAGAGTGAGTTGGGGACTCGGGTAGAGCTCAACACAACCTTTCATCCGCAGACAGACGGGAAGTCGGAGTGGACGGTTCAGATCTTAGAGGATATGCTCAGAGCATGTGCGATTGACTTCGGATGGCAGTGGGACCGATTCTTGCCTTTGGCCGAATTTTCTTATAACAACAATTATTATTCCAAAATTGAGATAGTTCCATTTGAGGCTTTGTATGGTCGACGATGTCGTTCGCCCATTGGATGATTGAGCCCGG